>NC_142779.1:22722408-23922408 GCF_988280905.1 Pimephales promelas
TTACTGAGCATGGTTGGAGTCAATTGCAAGAAAAATCTAAATCATTAGTATTGCTCATTCTAATCTAATGTTTTTGAAGGATAATGATAGTAAGGAAGGATTATTTTATCCAAAATCATCCATCCATCCATAACTGTGCAGTTAAGACATATTATAGACTACCATTATTTACCTGAAATCCTCCTCAGTCACATTTTTTTTCTAAGTTGTGCTCATTAAAGTTCATGAGAAAAGCAGTGATGTTTCCCAATATTTTCATCCACTTCACATAACCTGAATATGACTTACTGACTCAATGATCTAGATCTGTTTCTCTCACAAAGCTATCAAGGCTTCAGAAGAATAGCAAAAAAGGCATATGGACTGTATATATAATACTTTTATGATGTTGTTGCAGTCTCTGTTCATTGCATTTGCATGTAAAAGAGCAGCAGTGATTGTGTGCCGTTATTGAGCCCAAAGAAGTTAGGCATTTTATCAATTTCGCTGAATTTTGCTTATCAGCTCTGTGAATAAATAACGGTTTATTGAAACCTGCTCCCTGACATTCTCATCCACTGGCTGGAACAGTAATGAGGGCTTTAAAACTGCTGTGAGCTAAATGAACAAACACAGTATGCCTTTCTGCTTTTAAATATACAATCAAAATAGAAAAGAGAGCAGGTTCTCGAGAAGTTTTCTTTAAAAGTTCAACTTTGACAGTGTTTTCTTCAGTGATTGTGTCACGAGAAGCTGAAAAAAACCCACGTACAACTGTCAAAGATATTTGTTTAACTCGATGTTTAGATTGAAAATAACCTTTTCTCTTTATCCTTCACTAATAGACTAACAATGTACATTAAAATCTATTTGATTTGGTCTTATATGAGTCTTCAAAAAGATTAGGGGCTTTGGATAATACATCAAGGGCTTAAGGCTCCAAAGTAGCTACTGTACTCACCAATGGCAGACTACAAGAGGATAATATGTGTTGGTATCTTCTGAGCTATAGCGCTCCATAATGATGTGTGTTAATGATGAACAGAACATGACCTAATTGACTCCTCCCCATCAAGACTATAGAGTGCAACATTCAGGTTCCAGAAGTAAAAACTCCATTCATTTTCTCCATTGGGAAATAGATTTTTTTTTTGTGAGAACATTAATGAAAGCCTTACTGCGAACTACGAGGTTGTTAATTCATGCCATTTGCTTTGAAGCCGTAAGCCCCCGTTATATGCTTCAAATCAAAGTTTGTAGTGTTGTGATGCACCTTGTAGCTGCTTGGTTTATGGCTTATAACTCTATACAGATACATTTAATATATATATATATATATATATATATATATATATATATATATATATATATATATATATATATATATATTATATTTATTATTAAACAATTAATCAATTAATTATTTATTTATATTATTTATTTTAAATCAATTATAAAATAATCAGTTATTTTTTAAGCTGTAGTCTAGCTTTTTTGGGTTTAAAAATTATCCAAAATACATATTTGAGAAAATACATAACCAGTCAGTGTTCAACGCTATCTGCTTGCCTTAGCTCGATTCAAAGAGGTAAGCTTGTAATTAGTGCTGGCCTTTTTTTCTTTTTTTTAATTAAGTCGGTCATCCAGTTTATGACGTTTTTTTTTCATGCATAATCAGGTGTTCAAAGCATTTAATAAAATTGTTATTTCTTAACATTCTAATAACATTATAACCAGGAAATAACATTAAAATACAACGATTATATAACGGAAGAATTGAACGATCTAATGACGTTTGATTGATGTTCTTATAGCCAAGCAAGCGTTAATACAATGTTTCTATAACAAGAGAACTGAATGTTCATTTAACGTTTTGAATAACGTTCTTATAACCAAGAAATAATGCTAATACAACGTCTAAAAAACTGGACGTTTTGAATGTTCCTAGAACATTCAAAATTTTTTTTTTCTTTAACTTAATTAGATTGTTATGAAAACTTTCTTATAACCTAAAATTGTTAGCAGGTGAAGAGAAGAGATTCGTGATTGCTGAACACGTTTTATGTGCAGGATTCTCTGAGCGAGCCAAGATAAATTAGACCTATTACAAGAGAAGCCTGTATCTGAGGGTGCGTATGAGCAGAGAGATTCGCGCTCGCGCATTATATTGATGTACTTTCGCGCTACAATAGTGCGCTCTCGACATTTGACAGGAAAATAACCTATAGTTCTGCAGCATCCATCTTCCTTGAAACGTAACACCAGAGCACTGCTGTATACCCTCAGACTCGCCTCACTGTCGCTGCTTAGAAGTGCAACATTGTAAGGGCCTGCTCACATATCACGTCTTTTGCATGTTCAAGTTCGTTATTTCAAATGTAGGCGCGCGATATCTCAGTCGCGGTGTGACGTACTCATATTTTTCCAAGCGTGTCCGCGCCACATCGAGATGAAAAAATCCCTCAACTTTTCTGACTGATGCAAGCGCATCATAAGCGCATAGTAGGTCACATGACAAGAACCAACCGGCGCTCCCAGTGTTTTCTACGCGTTTTTAGGCGCTATATGTGAATCAGGCCTAAAGGGTCCATATGAAACAGTGTCGCTCGTTGCAGCGAATGAAATACATCAGTATGGCGGTATATTAAAAAATTAATATCATAACAAAAATATACACCGGTTTTCAATATGAGCTGGTATACCGCCCAGCACTACTTGTAATAATGTTTTTTTTTGTTTTTGGTTTTTGCATCATTATCTCACATCTGTACACATAAAGAAGGAGTCTCAGCTAGTAGGCTACATTGCATGTGAGAATGTCAGAGGTGGAGATTTATAGCCTTTTCTCACAGCACTTGATATAAATAAACTCAATTTTATGGTGGATCCAGGAAGGTTCAAACGACAATCACCAGTGACAACATATTCACCCGCTGTAAAATCAAAAGACTTTGTTCGGACTTCGGAGTGGCTAACTTACAGGGGAAAAAAAGAGACTGCAACCGGTCCATGCGAAAACAAGGATACATATCAGAAGGACTTTACATGTTGTCACGCAATGGCAACGTTGTTAACATTAACAATTTGAGGACAAAGTATTTGCATGGTTTTGCGTGATATGATAAGCCTTCTTGTTCAGATGACATTTTTTGGTGAAAATGATGTTGGTCATACTTCCAAAAAGAATAATCTGTGATTCTGAATGCCAGCATCCACACCGGCGCGGTGATTGACAGCCTCACACTCTCCTCAAACATTGTGTTCATCCACGCTAGTGTTCTGTTGAAGTACAACTCACATAAAGTTGATAATTCCGCGAATAACTGCAATTGCAGATTTCCAACAGAAATGGCAACAAAGAGGAAAAACTGTGAACCACAGCTTTAATGAAATACCGTCAAACCAAATCTTCAGAATTATTGCTTTTGTGTCTCCCAGAAGAAAGATAGTCATGCAGGTTTGAATGACAGACTTTTAATTTTAGAGATAACTGTTCCTTTAAACTCGCTTCTTATCAGTGCAACACTAGAATTAGTTCCTTTTTGTTATCTGTGACTTGGCGAATGCACAAGTTGTAATTATTTTTTATTAATACAGTTTGAAAGTGAAGCACTCCTGTCATTCCTCATGGGGAGTGTTTGAGATCTCAAGGGCTTGATCAACAACTGTGCCGCTTCACTAAAATTGCCCTTGGTTCCATTCCAACCAATTTCTAGGATTTTTCCTGCAATCATTTTGATTATCCTTTGTACTTTTACGCATTTACACACGTCAATGTCACGAGATGGGTGAAAATGGATGGGGTCCTCTGGAGCATACATCACATTTGAGCTTCAATGTTTTGACACTTTGTCAGAGCACTAATTTAGATTAATGGTTTGAAGAGGGGCTGCAGGCGATCTGCGGGCTGACGTTGACAGGCCGTCACAGTAGAGTAGTGAGCGCCTCCAAAAGGACACAAAGCCCTGTGAAAACTCATGAGATGGGAGGCATGCCAAAAGTTCCTGCTTGAGCCTGTTCATCAAAAAGTTTACCCGGTGGCAGGATGGCGAGCCTTGGGGGTGTACAGCAGTGCTTGGCGACTGCAAAATTTAGATGCGTTTCATGTCTAAGTGATCTGTCCTGCAAAGGCATATCCTCCCTTTGCAGAGAAACAAGCTCAACAGATCGGATGCGCATATTTGTACACAGACAACAGTTCGAATGGATTGTTCACCCAAAAATGGAAATGTCATTAATCACCCTCATGTCGTTCTAAACCTGTAAGACTTTCGTTCATCTTCGAAACACAAACGAAGACATTTTTAATGAAATCTGACATATTTATGTCCCTCTGTTGACAGTTTGAGCTTTCTCAAGAACCAAAGAGTTTAATTATCGTGTAACGCAGAACGAGCTTCATCAATAAACAATGGGGTTTGTTCTCATGTGTCAAGCAGGTTCGTTTGATAATCGTACTAAACCGCTTGATTCATATGAATTAGTTTTATGATCTCCGTATGAACTTTTTGAAGCTTCAAAGTGGTAGTTGCGTGGCTGTCAATGGGGAATCTCTCAGATTTCATCCAAAAGATCATATTTTTTTCTTAAGAGTTTGGAACGACATGAGGATGAGTAATTAATGACGGAATCATCATTTTTGGGTGAACTATCCCTTTAATATTGTTGCGTCAGTAGTTGGACATTTCATGTCAAGGAACCAGACTGAAAAAAAAGCTTTCACATAATTGAGAGTTGTGTTTAACATCCATATGTTCAAGTTGAAGACTTGTCAAGATTAATTCCTTCAAAACCCCCAATGATTTGAGCCAGATAAACACTGATCTGTTTAAATCAGAATTGTTATAATTCACTTTAACTCTTCACTGTAGATGACTTCATTTAGTTAGATGCTTTTAGTGGGGCTAAGTCATTTTTTAAATATCTAGTTTGACAGTAGTTTAGCCATTTTATCTTGTGGCTTGACAAGTTCCCTTTTAAACAGGATTCTCCATGACTGGTGGGAGTTTAAAACTCCCAATAACTGCTCAGTTCAGGCAAGTACGCAGTGACTCAATGCCCTGTCACACCGTTATAGTAAACTCTGCAGGTCGGCTTTGTCTCCTTTTCAGCCCTCTACTCAGTCACATCACATTCTCTGCCCTTTCATTATTTTCCCCTCTTTCTGTCTCTTTCTGTGGCTTCTCCTTCTCTCCCAAAAGCATTTATGGCCCGGTCCATTCAATTCAGCTACTCTCCATTCTGGTCACAACCCCTCCTCCTGTGGTAGGATGTCGCCTCTTAGACGAATAAGCTCTCTCTTCCAAAAAAAAAAAAAAAAAAAAGAGAGAGAGAGAGAAAGGGAGGGAGGAAAAACAGGTCTCTTTCACGCTCTGATCTTCAGCTTCGGTTCCCACTCGACTGCCCTTCATACACAGGCTTTTTTTTTTTTTTTTTTGTTGTGCAAAATTGACAAGGAATCTCCTTTCTTTTAAGAGCAGCCTTTCATGCCGTTGGGTCGAAATTCTCTATTTCTGGTTGCCTAGTAACAATAAAATATGGGGAGATGGGGCAAAAAGTCAGTCTTTGTTTTATGAATTTGATTATGCATTTGAAACTGTGTTTCTGTTTGATCAATAAATAGATTTTGTGTATGTGATAGTATAAATGGTTATTTTTTCATCTGTTAATGAGGTCTTAGTTGTGTCATATTTTCCCGACACTACGGTCAAAAATATTTAAATGGTTCTGTACTCTTTTATGTACCATTATGAAGAAAAAAAAATTTCTTCAAAATGGTTTTCTCAAAAGCTCAATAAATAGACTCAGAACAACAAATGAGAACATTAAATGAACAATCACGCTCAGTCAGTATACTGGAAGATTAATTATTCTGCATTATTAAAGGGATACTCCACTTTTTTTGGAAATAGGCTCATTTTACCACTCCCACAGAATTAAACAGTTGAGTTTTACCGTTTTCGAATATATTCAGACGATTTTTTATATATATATATATTTAGAAGAATATCAGTAACCAGACAGTTTCTGGTCTCATTGACTTCCATAGTATATATTTTTTCCTATGGAAGTCAATGAGACCAGAAACTGTCTGGTTACTGATATTCTTCTAAATTAAAAAAAAAAAAAAAAAGGCTGAATGGATCTGAAAACGGTAAAACTCAATTGTTTAACTCTGTGGGAGTGGTAAAATGAGCCTATTTCCAAAACCTAACTGACGCCTTGGGAAGCATTTGACCATGCTTCAATATCTGACGCTTTAGGCGCCCTTTAGCATCAGTTAGATGACGCCCTAGGATCGCGTGTACCCTACCTCCACCCCACCCCAGACCTAAACCTAACCGAGTCATCTAACTGACGCTTTCCTTTAGATGACGCCGTAGGATCGCGTCATGTAAGTGACGCTAAAGGGCGCCTAAAGCGTCAAATATTGAAGCATGGTCAAAGGTGACGCCTTGGGGTGAGAATGCGTTGATATCAAACCAGGGGTTCGAAAAATTTGCATTGAAAAGGAGTGGACACAGTTATTTTTACGGCTGATTTTATTAATTCGAGTTTCCCTTTCAGACACAAAATGTCTAGGAGAGTATTTAAATGAATCATGCAAGGTGATTTACCAATGCGTTCTCATCCTAGGGCGTCATATAGTGACACTTTTGAAATTTCATCTAAATCCAATGCACATGGCACCCTTTAGCGTCAATATAACACGCAGAGAGCTTTGTTCGGTTATGCTAGGTTTAGTTCTGGGGTAGGTTTAGGGTTAGACCACTAGGAGGCGCCTTCTGGCCCATATAAATATGCGTCTCATATTGACGCTATGTGTAGACGAAATGTCAAAAGCGTCAGTATATGACGCCTTGGGATGAGAACGGGCTAGATTTACTAAGGTTTTTTCTCGTTGAAATGCTGGTATTTGCGCCATTGTTTAGCACCCAAAAAGAGCATGTCTTAAACCAGACACTAACTGGTATATTGTGTTGGTCATTATGGGAATTATCTGATCACCTGTTAAAACCACAGGTGGACTCTTAAAAAGAAAGGTTCTTAATTGGCATTGATGGTTTCATGAAGAACCTTTAACATTCACAAAAACATTGCATTGCACATGATGTTCTTTATATACGCACTTGTATTTTTGCCACTCAACAACTTACAAATTGGTTTGACATTTTTAGTATAATGCAGTGTTGTTCTTACATGCAGTTCCCAAATACCAAATTTTAGATGCCTTGTTTGTGTAATTACGGCAATGCAGTCTGTTTTTACTATGTATGCATGCTGTACTTTGAGTTGAAAGCACATAATATCATCCCAGCTTCGAAGCTGTAGACACATAAACACCTGCATATTATGAGCGCTAAAACCAAGCACATGGGAATTGTAAATGGAATTATAAAAAATAGCATTGCCAAATTTCTGGGATGCTCGTTTTGGAAAATGCTCCAAAATGGGCCGCACTTCTGCTCTTTTTCCCATTAGAACTTTAATTTCAGATTTTAAGGCATAACAGATGCGACTTGATCCTTGCTCCCAGCTGCTTATTAATCTTTCAAACCACTAAACCGGCGTGGAAATGGAAGAGAGAGGAACTGGGCAACGGGGACTTGGTAAAGTACTGAAGAGAAGTGAGAAGGAAGTACAAGAGCAGAAAGACAGGAGACAGAGAGAGAGTGAGACAGAAACCGTTTAAGGAGAGGAAGAAAAAAAATAACAGCAACTTTGATTGATACCTCTTCAGCTCCCCGAGGAAATGTTTAATGCGTCTTGTGTGTTGATGTTGATGTTGATGAGATCGAAAGCTTCTCTGGGTGTTTGTGGATGTATGAAGGATGGTTGACATGATCATTGAGTCTTTGTCTTTGAGTGTCTCGTTGCGAGCATTGCTGTGGAAAACGAAGGGAGGGCAGTCATTTTAAGATCTGGGAGGGTCAAAGATGTGCAAGATGAATTATTAATAAGATATATGATGAATTTTTTCCTGAGTGAGATCCCTGGAGTCTGAAGAAATGCTGACCTCGCCAACTTGAAATGAGTGTACAAGATTTTACATTAACTTAAAATTAAACGTCACGCGAGTGTGTCTCGGCTCTGTTAGCATTTCTAAATCTCTTTTTTAATATTTATAAAGCTGCTGTCCTAATGCAATTCATTTTTACTCCATCTTGAAAAAATTTTCATTCAGTATTTGTTTGGCTCCCTTTTTCTGTCTGTAAATGATTTCCACATCCCTTTTTTTACGTTTATCGAGGTGAATCTATCAGGTTTGTGTGGCATGACTCATATCCGTTCATCTGGCTGTAACAAGAACTGTCTAATGACTTCACCTAATTGCATTTAGCAGATCTCCTCTGTCAGGGGACCTACTTAAACCAGTTGATGTGTTTAGATGTGACTGAATTATAAAACTAGTCGACTACGGGACTCATTCCCTCTTCCTGCTTGACCTACTTACTTAAAATAGGTCTGCTGTCGACTTCGAGAACTAGCAACAGAGTGTGTAGTCGCTGTTGTTACTGCAAGATTTCCTCTTATTTGATGATAACACCAGAGACAAGCGTCACGGTGCTTTTGGTTTGATGTGTCAGGCCTCACTAACTTGCGAAGACACGTTTGATTTCTTAAAATCCTTTTAAATGTTGTGGGTTATTCGGTCGCTTACTTGTTGCATTTGTTTGATCTTCTAACTCGTTTTAATGAGGTGAATACTACAGGCTTACATGTTCATAAGAAACATGTGCATAAAAGTGCACGACATTGAATTTTAATACACTTGAAATGTCAGTGGCAGATTATGTTCAGTAGGTTAAGCACTTTCCAGGAAGAACTGAATGTAAGATTCATGGCAATAGTTTTTTTCAAGATGTTAAAGGGTTTGGTTTAAGTAGCAAGTAAACAGGAAATCCTGAAGTTGTGTTCATGAATCTATATCCAATACTTTTTGAGTCTACACACTCTTTTTGGTTTTGGCTTTTGGCTTTATGATCACTTGTGGAGACAGAGTCCCCATTTGTTGAGCAAACTACCAGTTCATTGTATTATGGTGGTGTTATTTGTTTTCATGTGCCCTTAAATGTCTAAAATGCTAACTGTGGTTGGTCATTTTACATTTCTGTAAACCCTAACAGTCAAAATAATTAATTGGTTTGAGTAGGACAAACTTAAATTTAACTAATTAGTTCAGTCAAATTAATTTGTATGAGTATTTAACACTTTCTTTTTCTTTTAAGTTCACAGAACTGATATATTTTAAGTAAACTGAACTGTTTCATTGTTTTGAGTTTTATGAAATTATTCATTTTAATTTAGACGAACTTTAGTTTAACTGAAATGGCTGGGATATCTATTTCCCAGCATGCTTTGCCGATGGCACTCAAAATAGTGTAAATGCTAAAATTAAGTGCAATATAATGTTGTTGTTTTTTGTGAAAAATTGATGTTAAGTGTGAGATTTAGTAGTGATTAATGTTTTGTTATGCTAATTTAGAAGAATTTATGTTAATGTTGGCTTTCGGATAGTTACCATCATGGTGACGAGTGGTGCATTCAGCTTGATTTGAGAGCAAATTATCCCTTATTATGCTCATACAGCAAGTGCTTCTGTGCTTGAAAGTGCTTATAACATACTGTTTCTAATATGTTAGCATTTATTATATCAACAGATTAGCTTTTAAAGCTAACTAAGGTTATACTATTAAAAGTGATTTGAGTTCTGCAAACTTATTCGGGTTTACAGTGTACTTCATAGATTTAAGTTATAGTAACTAATTAGTACTATTAACTTTATTTACCCAAGTTATCTTTACAATAAGTTATTGAGTTACTTGGAAACAAATCAAATTTTCTAATGCTTAAATTGTTTGAGTTAATAAACTTAAATGATTTAAGGCAATCGGTTTCCTCAAACGGTTCTAGTTGAACTAACTCATCAGGTTTTACAGTGTACCTGTCTAAGTGAGTGTTTTTTGTCCAGAACAAGCTCCTAAGTGGACTATAATATATGTTGGTAGTCATGAATCTAGCAGTGCAAGACTGAGATCTCACAATCCACATGTTGGAAACAGTTTTTTGCTACAGATGGAGTGAAAGCTGATATATTTTTTTCTGCTTCTTGAAAAATGCATACTGAAAGAAAAAAAAAAAAGCCTCAGACTAGTGATGTTAGATTTTGGCCCGTCCTCTTGAGATCTTGCAGCAATTGTCTGCTGCACAAATACAGCTGAAAATCATTTGTCTTTGATAAATTATGCAGTTTTACTATAATGCTTTTCTTTTGATTCTAAGAAAGCTGGTACAGGGAAAGACAGTTTAACTATTCTGTATTTTCAACACTTTAAATACCAGGTATAAAGACAAATTAAAGCTCATCAATAATGAAACCGCATACTTGCTCTTGAGAATTCTTCAACGAATATGGGTTGAATTTCATTGAGAAGATTGAGAACTCTTACCACATTTGACACGACAAGACTCCAATCGAGCCGAAAGTTCATCCATCAAATATCCATCAGCAGGTTTTGTATCTGGGTGAAGTGTGTAACATTTGATTCACACAAAACTGACGGGGGCAGCTCCAGTGAAGAACAGTGACTATATCTAAAACCTCCAAATGACACACAGCTCATATCTCCACTGCTGTAAGTTACCGAAACCACACATGAAACACACAACACACTGTAAACACGTGATTGTGCAGCTGAGCGCAACTTTTACACTGTATGACGCAACAGTTTCCCAGTTCGGTTGCATCCAAAAGCGAATGGTTGTGAGTCCAAAATATTTACAGATGTGAGTTCGGGTATACTATAATACGGTTGTCACTCTTGTAAATAACTGAAATGTGTTTGAAGCTAAGTGTATTATGGGCTCAAATACAGAATTGAGAGTATCCAGAAATACAGTATCCTGTAGTTGTGTTAAGCTGGCCTAAGTAACATAAAGACAATTTATTTGAGACAGAGGCTTAAATGATATCAGTGACCTAGTAAAAGCTCTTTTATTCTATATCTGTATAAAAGATTAATATGCTAAGATCACATGAAGAGCCATACTACAACTATTGGGTGACACATACTAATTACTGTGTTGTATGTGTGTGTGTGTTATATGCATAGTATTATAGAAATGTAATTATATATTTTATATAAAATAAACTATTTTGTATGCATTTATTAAATACTAATCTAACCATGCAAACAGCTACAAATTGTGTAAAACTCTCAGCCCCATTTAGGACATTTTCAATATAATTCTACAGAAGTGGCTGCAGATTCTGTCTTGGTATTGTATATGAGTAAAATTATTTGGTTCCATTGCAGCACACATCAGAATTCACCTGACAGCACATATGATGTGATTAAAAATGACCTACTTACATCAACAAGAGCGTTTAATTCTATTCACAGGTGATCAGATTCATTTATTTAGAAATCAATGATTGTGACAGACTATCTTGAGAGGCTATTTGACTTCTCAGGACCCACAGAAAGAAGACAGAATTGCCCTCGTTTTATGTCCTTCAACTTGTGAAGAGTTTAATAAATTCTAATTAGATTAAAACAGGCCGTCTTCCAAGGACACAGCCTTTTTGTATTTTACTGATTAGTACACTGCCAAAAAATGATTTTCTCATTCATTGGTTTTAATGTTTTACAGTAAAGAAATATATTAAGAAAATGTTCTTAGTAGAAGGAAAAATGACTTTAGATGCAAAATTAGATAAAATAGTCAATCTTGTTTTCAGAGAATATTAAATTAAGTTTATTTTTGTACCTCACTGGTAAATGTTTTTTGCATGCATTATGACATTTTTTTTCATATTCTCTGATTCCAGGTCTTATGCAATTTTGTCTGTTAAGTCAGTTTATCTTGTTTAAGAATGTTTTATATTTTACTAGATGTTTTAACTGGAAAACGGGACACAAACACTGAAAATATCCATAGAGTGCAACAGTGCCCGCCCATTTTTTCAGCAGTGTGCAGCAGTGTTGGTTTTTTCCATTGGCATTGTATGGACAAAGCCAACTACTGTAGCCATGAGATGAATCATAACATTACAAACTTTGATTTAAAGCAAAAAATGTATGGAAATTGGACAAAAAGACAAAGGTACAAAGTACTTAGCTTTAGTGAATTCCATGAAGCATTGCATACAAAATAATAAAATCATAAACGATGTAGAAATATAAAATGTTGATCATATCTATAGACACAATATATTTTAAGTTTACTGCAAAATATGCATATGCATACAAATTTTTAAGTATTTTTAGAGCATAGGGAGACCGACTCGATTACGTTGTTCACAGTGCTTCAAGTAGGCGGAGCTAAAGAGCTCTTTTGGCGCAGTTTGCTTGTTTCGACTCTCTGATTGGTAGATTTTCAGCATCATGGGTAGTGTAGTTTTTCACCATATATTTCACTTTTAAAAAGTGTTATTTGAAAAATTGGTTGAAATAATGGGGGTTAACGGCTTCAACAGAAGCACATACCATCGATTACCCAGCCCGTTCTCGTCCTTTAACGTCATATAGAACGCTATATGCAAAAACGGCGCTATACTACGCACATGGCACCCTTTATCGTTAATATAACACGCGAACCCAAGACGTCAAAAATCCTTTAGCGTGAATATGACACGCACACCCTACCCCACACCTAAACTTAGCCCTCACAGCGCGTGTTATATTAACGATAACGCGTGCCATGTGCGTAGTACAGCGCCGTTTTTGCACATAGCGTTCTACATGACGTTAAAGGATAAGAATGTGTTGGATTACCATATATTGTCTATAAAGATTTTTAAATTAGCATTTTTTTTTACTTCCGGATACCGTCTTTTGAACTTAATAAAACTGTGTTTGTTAGAGACGCACGTATGGAGCCCATGCTGGATGAAACAAATAGCCATATCCAGTCGTGCAAAACAAATGCATTGATTGCGTAATGATCTTCTGAGGGGAAAATAGAGGGTGTGCACAAAAAAAACTGATTCTCTAATTTGTAAGCCGTATGCAAACAATCAATCCTTTGGCTTAATACCACATTGTCTTAGGTAAAGATAGCCATCAGTGATGCTAGGGATACAGGAGGCAATTTTGCGTGACACATTCACACGATTAGCAGTCCTGTTGTTTTCAGACGCTTGCTTTAAGCGCCCGCGCCCCTAATACAGACCCATTGGTATTGCCTTTGGACAGTGTTGTAGTTGTAGATACATACATGAGCCATTTTTTCGATATTGTATTAATCCAACATTTTTAGAAGGCTCCTTTCTCACTTGCCTGTCTGCAAACATCCCCGCCACACACATTACAGGGCTGTTGTTGTCTGTGACATTCTCCAAGGAGAGAAAGCATACAGTATAGGTTTGGCTGCATCCTATTTAAAAACACTTTTCTTTGGCCTATTGAGTGGGAGACATGGGGGATTTGAGAGAATGTATCGGACAGGGTCTTTGGGAGTAAGGCAGCCCAACTGACAGGAGGTCAGTCAGGCTATTCAAGAACGGTTATTGAAGATCTTGGGAGTCAACGGGTCTAAAAGGCCCTTCCACTTTTCACTCTCTGCGGTGTCTCTCTCACTCGATGGCTCAGCAGCGCTCCGGCATCGCTCGCTGCCGGGGAGAACAGCACACATTGTGCAGGCAGATAATGCATTTCAATCTTCCTGAATGTCAGAGGATGGCACTGCTTTGAAACTGAGCAAAAGAGACTTTTTCTAATGCTCCTTGACTTTAATAATTCAGGGCAAATATTAAAAATGTGAACATTATGGATGAAAGATGGTGTTTAAATTACTCTGTGCATTTGAGTATGCTTTAAGACTGAAGAATTTGGCATGGTTAACAAAGAAATTTGAATTGAATTGAGATGAGATGAATTTAAGGAGTTTCTGTTCAGATTTTCGACTAAAATCTCAAGCTCATCCCAGTTAATTTACGTGATGTCGGTTCCGTCGGGACTTGCACTGATAGACAAGCAAGTCGATTTGCTGCAACCTGCTGATATTGTGGCCAATCACGAAAGTTGATTGCACAACCGAACCAACCTTAGAATACTTTTTTTTTTTCGCGCTATGTTTTTGTGCTGGATTCATATCTCTTTCATGGGCTATTGAGTGAACAAAAGTTAGAAATACCTTGTAGTACTATAGACTATGTGAATATGCATTTACTCACGTAGGCCCTACTCATCTCATTTGCACAAAAACATAATCAGTATTCCTTAAAAATGAAGAAAAACAGTGAAATGCAAACTCAGAATATCATACAAACCTGCAATAATTAAATACAGCATGTTAAATAACACAAATATACTTAATGTATTACATCTTACTTAGTAAGAGTGTTAAACTTTCTTCTGCAATCCGGAATGGCTGCACAGCTGAAAGGTTTGTTTGAGCTTCGCCCTCTACTGTTCAGGTGCCATTTTGCATTTCTTTCATTTCACTTTTTGGTGTGATGGTGTGTTCTGTTATAGCCAATGAACCGACTCGGACCTCGGATATGACGTCACGTCCACACTTCAAGCATTCTATTATGTTTTGCGCGTCCGAGTCGGAGAAAAAAATGGACGCCGCCCGGAAAGCTGTTGTAATGGTAGTACTGGCCGAGTACCAGGCACTTACAATAATAATAAAAAAAAATATTATGACTACACCTTATCAAAACGCAGCCATTTGAACTTGAAAATGTTCACTTTATTTCATGGTTTTCACGTTAATCTTCTGTTAGCAGCGCTAGCAACGTTAGTAATTGCACTGACATTGAATCAACATGGAAACATGACATCGAAACAACGTTGATCTGACATTGTTTTGCTCATCGAATTAACGTCAGACGCGTCATTCTTTCAAAACTAACGGAAAATCAACTTGAAATCAACATTGTTTCAACGTTATGAAAGCAAACCAATTTTCGATTTTCATTTAGCTTTGAAGAATGCCGCGTCTGACGTTGGTTCAATGTTAATTCGATGAGCAAAAAAATGCCAGATCAACCTTTGTTTCGATGTCATGAGAGACGTCGTTTCCACGTTGATTCAATGTCAGTTTGCTGTCTGGGCTCACAACAACCGATTCCCATACCTACAGGGGACACAGTAATACGAGGGACTATAATCGTCATTTAAAATACCAAAGCGGTTCAAAAACAATGAAAACAATTCATAGTTACAAGTCACACAGGGCGCAGCCATCTTGAATTCCGAAACGGAATTCTTGCTCGGTGTCCTCGCGGTTGTCCGAGGAGAAATCCGAGGAAAGGGGGTGTGTTGCTAGGCAACGTCTGCCTTCCGATTCGGATCTCCGAGTCGGATAAATAACAGAACGCACCATTAAAGGGCAACAAACAAACTAGCAAGCCCAGCCTACTGTAGGTGAGAAAAAAAGGAATTCAAAAGTAATGTAGTAACACAATTATAATTACGCAATACTAAATGCATTATTTTTACAAGTAATTTGTTGTGCTTTGTTACAAAAAAAAAATATTTTGATGGCTGTTAATTTTTTTGACACTGAACTGTTTAAATTGTCTTATCAACATATCAGGCAATCAATGAGCATAATTACTCAAAATGAATGAGGTAATCATTCATGTTGTGTTACAAAACTTGTGTTGGATTTATGCAATTCCTGTGTGGCTGTATTGAACTTCCTCTCATGCCATTTCACTGTCCTTTGGGTCATAGCCAATTCAATTCAAATTAACACATGAATTGCAAAGGAGTGGATTCTCCAATTTGGAATTTCACCCATCCCTGGTTACTCCATATTTGCTCTGTTTCTCATCCCGTGTCAAAGCACTGCAGGATGAAGTGTGTGGAATGATAAGCAGTTCAATACATCCCAGTAAGCGCTTTGTGACCAGCAGAGAATGTCGGACGGTTAACTGCACACATTAACGAGGCTTAACTTTGCGACGGTGGGCGTCGGCGACAGTACGCATTAAGAAACAATTAATTTTCAATAGCGCCGCTATTCTTGGCTGCCTCCGTGGCTCTTTAGAACAAGAAGTCCATCATTGATAAGCTATTTCATGCTTCATTTACACAAGCCACGCTAAAAGCATCCCTGGAACGCGTGCCATGGGGGATGTTCAGAAAAGGCTGAAAAGCATTGTTTTGTTTTTTTTTTCCAGTTACTCTGAATACATCACTGGACTGTCATATCCATTTTGTAATGCAGACTTAGGAGATTATGTAGGACCAAGGATCTCAGTAAACCCCGTAACTCATCTGATGGCCATGTGTGCTTCAACATGGTCAGGAAGATTATAAGTGTCATAGAATGACCTCCTGGAGGGGGGTATGGCGGAATATTCCTCATCAAGGATGACCTATTTAAGGAAACAGACAGCATTGTGAACCGTCTGTCCAACACTGCCAGCCGTCTGTGTGCTTTCTTAGCAGGATGTTCAGCTCCCGGTGTGTCTGGGAGACTGTACGAGCATCAGATCCTTATTCGGATACATAAATCTGATGCTTGCAGTGATGCTAATTCACAGGTATGTTTCTTGTAAGGACATTGCAACCTGAGCAATTGTTGTGATCATGAACTTGTCACGTATCAAGTGTCGATCTCAGTCGAGTGTTCAAAAGAAAAATGATACAAACTCATTTAACCCTGTGAATTTATTTAGTATGAAATTGCCATTGGTATTAAAACAAGTCATCTCTTGCATGGGACCTTATTTGTACATCATAGAAATATGTCCTAGAAAGCCATGTCGTGAATATTTCATGTCCTGCTGATTCGTGTAAGGTGTGTGTGTCTGACTGTGTGTGTGTTTGGGCTGGGAGTGAAAGCAGCACTGATAGAATTTTAATAACTCTAGAGTATTGCTGTTTTCAGCTGGAGCTGCATAGCTCATAGTGGCTACATGAGTCACTTTGTGTTTGTCCAGAAAGCCTATGGACACACACACACACACACACACACACACATACTATCTGCACTGTTAACATGGAAATGGCAAATTTAAATAATCTCCTCCAGGCAAACATACCTATATATTATGCTACTTCTGTGCTCAGATATATTCGTTTTCAGCTTCAGTTGCAATTATCTACATAAGTCTGAATTCATGTTTGGATTTGGATGAGATTGAAATATATATATTTATATTAGCGGTGGGAGGAAAAATGTAATATACATATACACCATGGTTCATATACTACACGCACCTAAAGGATTATTAGGAACACCGTACTAATACTTTGTTTGACCCCCTTTCGCCTTCATAACTGCCTTGATTCTATGTGGCATTGATTCAACAAGGTGCTGAAAGCATTCTTTAGAAATGTTGGCCCATTTTTGATGGGATAGCATCTTGCAGTTGATGGAGATTTGTGGGATGCACATCCAGGGCACGAAGCTCCAGTTCCTCTACAACCCAAAGATGCTGTATTGGGTTGAGATCTGGTGACTGTGGGGGCCATTTTAGTACAGTGAACTCATTGTCATGTTCAAGAAACCAATTTGAAATGATTCGAGCTTTGTGACATGGTGCATTATCCTGCTGGAAGTAGCCATCAGAGGATGGTACATGGTGGCCATAAAGGGATGGACATGGTCAGAAACAATGCTCAGGTAGGCCGTGGCATTTCCCAATTGGCATTAAGGGGCCTAATATGTGCCAAGAAAACATCCCCCACACCATTAAACCACCACCACCAGCCTGCACAATGGTAACAAGGCATGATGGATCCATGTTCTCATTCTGTTTAGGCCAAATTCTGACTCTACCATCTGAATGTCTCAACAGAAATCGAGACTCATCAGACTAGGCAATTTTGTCCAGTCTTCAACTGTCCAATTTTGGTGAGCTCTTGCAAATTGCAGCCTCTTTTTCCTATTTGTAATGGAGATGAGTGGCTTCACAAATGCTTTGCTGCAAACCTCGGTTGTAATGAGTGGTTATTTCAGTCAAAGTTGCTCTTCTATCAGCTTGAATCAGTCGGCCCATTCTCCTCTGACCTTTAGTGTCAACAAGGCATTTTCGCCCACAGGACTGCCGCATACTAGATGTATTTCCCTTTTCACTCCATTCTTTGTAAACCCTAGAAATGGTTGTCCAAGTAACTGAGCAGATTGCGAAATACTCAGACCAGCCCATCGGGCCCCAACAACCATGCCACACTCAAAATGGCTTAAATCACCTTTCTTTCCCATTCTGATATTCAGTTTGGAGTTCAGGAGATTGTCTTGACCAGGACTACACCCCTAAATAAATTGAAGCAATTGCCATGTGATTGGTTGATAATTGCATTAATGAGAAATTGAACAGGTGTTCCTAATAATCCTTTAGGATAGGTTAACTTTTATCTGCACAGCTCATGACCAAGAGTTAAGCATGCATGAAAAATTTAATGTACAAGCTGATTACTACTTAATTTACAATCAATAGCCTATAGCAAATAATCCATGCGTAATTGCTGGTCGGCTGCCCTCCCTGCATTAATCATATGAGATTTAATTTTTGGCTCTGTCTCATTCCACTCCTTAGATCTCTTATGATTTGAGTAAGTTTATTGTGCACCAAAATGTAAGGAATAGGAGCACTGGTAACTCAATTACCTTGACGGGGTCATATTAAACAGACTTGGAACTTATCAATAACATTGATGTATAATACACAATGGCTGACTTTCAGTAAAAACTGAAATATTGTGAAATATTATTGTCATTTAAATAACTCTGATAATGAAAAGAACAGAATTAGTTTGAAACAGAAATCTATTATAAATGTCCTTACTGACACTTTTGATCAATTTAATAAACCATTGCAAAAAAGAAAAGCCTTACCAAACTTTTAAAAGGTATTTTGTGTATTAATTAAAAAAATATATATATTTAAATGTCCTTGAAAAAAGACATTTTTTTAACCAATTCAAAAGCATATTGTTTATTATGTTAAAATATAATTGTTAAAATAGTGAATTGACTATTTTATTCACCCCATTGGCAAAAATAATAAATCTAACAAATTGTAGTGAGGTTCATGTAAGGTTGAACAATTAAATGGTTTGGTGACCACAAGGAAATAAATAATGAGCTCTCGATTTTCCATCACAGAACAGATACTGTGATTGACACATCAAGGAATGTGCACTGTCTTCTCTTGCAGTTCAAAGGAAATGCTGAAGGAATTTGGCATAAGCCACCAGCAAATCAACCATTTAAAGCCCTTAATATTCCTTAATGGCCACTGCCAAGACCAAGGAGTCCATGCCAAGAGCTGCATCTGTCATGTGAACAACATGCCACTTTTCTTTTTTTTTTTTTCAACTTTAATGTAGACTTTAAAAATAAGAAACGTCTCATGTGGCTTTGAGTTATGACCATGGATGTCCAGATCTTAAAAAGCTGCTGTTAAAAGAGCGCCAACAGAGTGGACAGGCAGAAAGCCCCCATTTAATGTTCCCGGCTTGTGCACTCAGAATAAAGGCCTCTGTAATGGCCACACACTATTATAAGAGCACAATTCCTAAAGTACCCTGACTGATGGAACACCCATAACTCATATTCCTACTGCAGTGCTGCTTCTGTCACCTGGGTTACACTGGCAGATTCAACAATCGCTGACCACCGTTCTTGATAGCAGACAACCGAGCACATTCTGTCATATGAGCAAGGCAGCCATGAGGAAGATGTCCAGTGCCAGACTCGTCTTGGCTCATTGATAAAGCTCATGTTAAGGCAAATACGCTTTACTCAATCCATAATTCAAAGAGACGCATGAGACAAGGGCAAAGAACATTGGGAAGACAGCCGCAAGAGCCTTCCTGGACATAATGTGCACACGCAAATTCATTAGAGCCGACACTATCACACTTAAGGACATAAAAAGGTCACTAAAATAGTTTGCTTTATGACTTATATATTGCAATGCTTTTTTAAAATTATTTTGCATTTAAAAAAAAAATCATGAATTTTAATAAACTCACAATGCAGAACTCATTATTCTGGCAAACATTGATTTTTGTAAAAAAAATATATAGAATATATTGTAGTGCCATTAAGAAATGTTTCTCTATTTACATTCTGGCATGTGTTTCGTGTACAACGACAAAATGCGCTGCTTAACTACCATATGCATCGTTGAAGAAATTATCTAGCAGTCACGACCTATGGTCACGACTGTTTCCCGAAACCATATTTTCGGTGGAGTATGTTTGATGGAGTAAAAATTCCTTTAATGAATCCGTTTGAGATCGAATTAATGTTAAATGTTTTGCTACATGGCTTGGACATGGCATCTGAGAACTATTAAAACATTTTCTCAGTTACTTTGCTTTATATCCAGATTCAATAATAGGATCGTTCTCACATAGTTTAGACATGGACACTCTTCAAAAGCAGGTGCTTTTTTTTCCCCTTCCAATGCCTCGGTTTGTGTTGGTCGGCCTCGAAAACCAAAACCAAGAGTACCGTACCGAAAACCGTTTTTGAAATGATTCGAGCTTGATGAACCTAAAGACGTCGTATTCTAAATTAAATATATAGATTGTACTGAATGTCAGCTTGCTCATTTTGCTTTAGATACAGATTTATTGAGTCCACATGTCATGCAAATTAGAAACTATGGTTCTAACCACATGCTTCTAACTTACGAATGTTCGTATGGTTCTATGGATCAGGAAATACAGACTCGCTGAACTACGCTGACAACGACTGAACGAGCGACCATAGTTGATTAACAATGATTTTGGGAAACGCATCCATGATTGTCTGTGCCATTTTTTGGTTAATATTTATTTGACTGAAAGTAACTAACGGCGAGATTTCACTAGAGCTATTACGATTAGTATCTCTGGAAACTATGGAATCATATTTAATCCTTGCGCCAATTAAAAAAGCAGCAGTAAAAACAGCACGCTTCACAGCGTGTTTTCCAGATCATTACTTTAATTAGAAAATAAACAACATCAAACTTCAAATCAGAACAGGAATGGGTGAAAATACAGAAGTGCCACCATTTTAAAATGAATACATTAATGATGTAACAGTTAGTGCACAATCAGCACTCATCTAAAGGATTATTAGGAACACCGTACTAATACTGTGTTTGGCCCCCTTTCACCTTCATAACGGCCTTAATTCTACGTGGCATTGATTCAACAAGGTGCTGAAAGCATTATTTAGAAATGTTTGCTTCCGTTCCTCTACATCCCAAAGATGCTGTATTGGGTTGAGATCTGGTGACCGTGGGTGGGGGTCATTTTAGTACAGTGAACTCATTGTCATGTTCAAGAAACCAATTTGAAATGATTCGAGCTTTGTGACATGGTGCATTATCCTGCTGAAAGTAGCCATCAGAGGATGGGTGCATGGTGGCCATAAAGGGATGGACATGGTCAGAAACAATGCTCAGGTAGGCCGTGGCATTTAAACGATGCCAAATTGGCACTAAGGGGCCTAAAGTGTGCCAAAAAAACATCCCCCACACCATTACACCACCACCACCAGCCTGCACAGTGGTAACAAGGCATGATGGATCCATGTTCTCATTCTGTTTACGCCAAATTCTGACTCTACCATCTGAATGTCTCAACAGAAATCGAGACTCATCAGACCAGGCAACATTTTTTTTCAGGATGAGGATGTCCAAATTTGGTGAGCTCTTGCAATTTGCAGCCTCTTTTTCCTATTTGTAGGAGAGATGGGTGGCACCCGATGGGGTCTTATGCTGTTCTAGCCCATCTGCCTCAAGGTTGCGCGTGTTGTGGCTTCAGAAATGCTGTATACCTCGGTTGTAATGAGTGGTTATTTCAGTCAAAGTTGCGTGTGTAAATCCCAGCAACTGAGCAGGTTGTGAAATACTCAAACCGGCCCTTCTGGCACCAACAACCATGCCACTCTCAAAATTACTTAAATCACCTTTCTTTCCCATTCTGACATTCAGTTTAGAGTTCAGGAGATAGTCTTGTCCAGGACCACACTCCTTAATGCATTCAAGCAATTGCCATGTGATTGGTTGATTAGATATTTGCATTAATGAGAAATTGAACATGTGTATTATAAGGTGAGTGTAACAGATATATACATATACACGTCATTTTCATTGATACATTGATACAATAGTGCAATATCTTCTCTATGATTTAGCCTATGCTGTAAACATACCACTCAACTTTGATATATTATCCTGTGGTATAATGTTGCAAAATTTCCAACATTTCAGTCTTTCCAGAACATTCAGAATGCATTCAAAATCACATAAAGCATTCATATGTTGTGCAAAATAGTCACTCACAGCTGATCAGAGTCTGTGGGAGGTTCAGGTACAGCAGGTCGCATCTGTGGGTGCCCTCGCAAACTGCTACCCACAATGCATAATTTTGTGTCTCAGTTGCTAAACGAGAAAATATCTTGTACAATATGTGAACCAATGAGGATATCAAGTGTACAAAGCAGTGAGTTTGCATAGCCCAAAAATCTGTGAAAAAGTAAAATATAGCTGTTATCTTAATATATTCCATCAAAAACTGGCATGGAAGCATATCTTGAAGCTAAGGTGTTTAATGCACATATCATAAACTAGCAAATTAGCCAAAGTTGTAGTTTGATTTCCCTGTTAGCGCCGTATAATGTCGTCCTTAAATGCATTGTGAAATGTCTGGCAAATTAACACCATATAGATGTGGTGTTGATAAACAAAAATCGACCAAAAAGTAGGCTACTTCTTTTAGACTTGAAGTGAAATGGTATTTGACGAATGCTAAGAAATGAACCTATTATGAATTTCTTGTTACATAAGATATAATTTCTGCTTCTCTCACACATTATCTTCTTAGCATTCATGCTCTTTGCGATCACTACAATTAGCGATCGGTCATTGCTCAACATGCCTGAGCACAATACATGCAACCAATCAATAACAGAAAAACAGGTAAATACGGCCCAGTGTCAACAGATCTGATTTTTTTTTTTTTAATCTATAAAACGAAACCTTGAATAGTGGAAAATTTAAATGGAGATATGTGACTGCAGTTACTGTACGTGTATGAGAACCGCACAGGCCTGTTGTTAAAGCTGATGTGTTAATGCTTTTTGGTCAACATCTCAAAGATGCCCCTTTATCCTTTTTATATGGAATGAAAGTGCATTTGTTAACGTGATTTGATGGCACAGATTAGTGTTTCGACGAAAACTAGTCTCTGAGAATTCAAAGGCTGCATTACGGTATCATGACATTTAAACGTAATCCCAACCAGTTTCCGGGGCTGCGGATATATATTCCGCTGCTTTAATGCTTCCATTGCACTTTCATGAGCTCCGTCTATAATAAATCTGGCTGATTTATTTTGTGTGAATGTTTTATGCACCTAAGTGAAGAGAAATGAAAATACTGAAAGCCACATATTTGCGCTGCAGCTTATTGCCTCATTGGCGTGTATTAGGTTGTAAGTACTGGTGGGCTGAATTCAAACGCGCTTGTTTATTTTGTCGGAAAACCAGAATCGGGCCACGGCTCTCCCAGGCAGTCTGTGACGGAACTGGCATTGGGCGGTCTGAACTGTGTGTGGGTGTGTGTATATTCCAGATCTTGTGTGTGTGTGTGTGTGTCTCTCTCAGCAACAGGGCTCCCTTTGCAGCACAGCATAGACAACATGAGAGTGCCATCTAGGTGCCTTGTGTGGTACTACCGGATGAGATCATTGTGAATTTTTTTAGCAGGAACTCTGAATGGACCCCAAACTTAACTCTTTTTTTTTTTTCCATATTTTATTTTCTTTATTTATTACTGTTTTTTTTTTCTACTCATTACTATCATTGTATTATTATTATTATTATTATTATTATTATTGCTGACTGTTCACCCTAAACTGGACATTAAATGAATAAATGTATTTATTTATTTATTTTCCTATGCTGTCTGCCAGTTAACAGTCTGCTGTTTTACATACATTAGGGTGTTATTTTGTGTTCAGGCAAATATTTTAATTAGCTTTTATGAATACATAACTGCTCTGATATATGTTTAATATATTTGATCAAATTAATATATCTTTTATATTTAAATTTCTTACATTCAAAAAGGACAAGCTCTGTTTTTGGGGAGATTTTTGTATTGGGCACTTTGAATTTCATTGACGGCCCTATACTGCAATATATATATATATATATATATATATATATATATTTATTTTATTTTTTTTGAGATTTGTTATAATATTTTTTTCTTTGATAATTAATGTTGTTCAGGTAACATATTATTTTGAGTTTCTGATTGAGTTGATTAAGCCAATCTCTAACTTTGTATTAACCAGGTTACTTACTTTTTAAGTTAAACAAACAATAATTGTGCTGTCAATAAGTTAATAATAATAAGTGCTGTTAACTACAGAAGCACAGATGGGTGAGTTTGGGGCATGTTTTTCTGCCTTGCTCGCTGCATAGATTGAGTGTGTGTGTGTGTGTGTGTGTGTGTGACTTTTTGGTCATGAGTGATATAAAATGATTTTGCTGTAAGCTGCGCATGGGACATATACTCAGACCTGATATTGGAAATGTAAAGTCATTGAGCCATGAAACAGGGCCTATCTTTTACGTCACTCCAGCCAAAATCATTATAATGCCCAGTGTGCTGTATAAAATCGGAGTTAAGGGGGATGCGGCATTCTCTAAAAAGAGACTTTAACAATTACATGCTTGATGCACCAGATTATGCTGATAATACACTCCTCCGAAATTGACGTTACCAGTAACACGGCTTTCATCATCCAAACAAAACAACATTTTGGTACGGCTTGCACTCTTTGCAATCAACTTCAACCCTTTCTCTGTGAAGTCTGAAAACAGCGAGCCATCTCGGAATGATGTTGCCATCTCACATTCCATGCTTCAAAGCGCATCCCAGTATGCATCCAGCTTGCACAGAAAGGTCGAGATGTGGCTTTTCATTGCTTTAAAGTGGGCAACTTTTTTTTTTTTTTGCTCTTACGAGCCGCATGCTGGACAGAGTTATGTGATGAGATGACTAGCTCAGATCAGGGTTGTCGGAGACTCGGGGTGAGCAGGAAAGAGGAGACTCATTTCATGCAAGGTTACACACATCAGTCAGTCAGACAGTCCGCTTCCTTGAGTATCAGAGCACTCAAGCAATGTGTTTCACTCCTGGAGATACTCAAATAAAGTTCTGCCTAAAGTGTCAACTGTGTGAGAAGTGGTTTGGAGGATTAACTGGACACTCACTTAAAGGGATAGTTCACCCCAAAAAATGAAAATTGACATTTACTCACCCCCGTATCATGTAAAAGAAATGGGGATTGAATGGGTCAGGCTCTGAAATTGTATCCTGAAAGTAGTCACAACTAATGTCCTATAGACTATTTTGCAAGATGTAAACAACAGTGGTCCAGAAGCACTTCCTGTTTCAGTTTTTAACACTACATAAAAGCTGGGATACAATACAACCAACAGAACATATGAAAAAGTTAAACAAACATCTTTAAGATGTTTTCTTTACATGTGAAATAAAGAAAACAGTTACAAACTTAAAGAGGAAGTGTTTCTGGACCAGTGTTGTTTAAACATATTGCAAGTCTTCTGAAGCCATATGATAATTTAATCCAAAAAATTATTCACTGAAAATCATCCCCTGTCATCTAATTTTTAGTCCACACAGTTTCGTAGAGTTTCGCTATAGGATAAAATATTATTGAATGAAAACAATAATGGCTAGAATGTCATCTTATATGAATTAAACAGGTTTCGGCAACATTTTATGGGGTGAGCTATCACTTTACAATAGCATAATCATTTGTCACGTTAAACCAACTATGGCGACTGGTACATTCAGCATTCTCCAAAGTCAAGGGGAGACATACAGCAAATGCTAAACATATCATCAAATACGGTTGGTACGGTTTGGGGCTGATATAGGGTGTAAAACCTTTTGAGATGATCCTGACAGAAAGTCTACAAAAAATTATTATACTTTTCAAGGCAACATTCACAAGATGGAAATGTTCTCTAACATTTTTGAAAGAAGTCTCTTCTGGCTGCATTTATTTGATCAAAAATACGGTAAAATTGTAATGTCATTACAATTCCAAATAATTGTTTTATAATTTAAAGTTGTCCTATTATAGTGTGACTACGTCAGATTTCGTACTTCCGCTCTATTTATTTTCGATTCTGTACTCAGTCTGAGACAGCGTCATGTCTCTTAGTTTTCCGCCGGGCCAATGAACGAACAGAAGGTGGGCTGAGAGCCGTGACGTAGATGCTAAGTGCCGAGTTTAAGATTGGGGAAATCGAAAACGTCCGCGGATATGGAGACACGGGATGCAGTTCGCTCTGTTGTGGAGAATATTCCCGCCATTTGCAATCTGAAGCCCGACCAAGAAGAGTGTTTGCTAATCATTTTGAATGGAGGTGATGTTGTGGCTGTACTCCCAACAGAGGGAGTATCTCGGTCTCTCTTATCTGTCGAGCTCGAACTAACACCCTTTTGACACGTCAGTGTCTCCTTTCTCTTCCAGTTCTTAAATATTGCCATGTCATGCTGTAATCTTGCAATTAAATTGCAGCATTTCCGACAGACTCGAGAATCAAAGAGCTGTGTTTAACAGAACTAATCCTAACTTTGACAGTTGGCTGCAAATATTTTTCCTGTTTCTCTATACTGTCAAATATTGCAAATGTGTTACCCAGTTACATGTAGCCATAAAAAATTGGAATTTGAATACTGATGACTCGATTAGGTGGTCAGAGTCTATTCTTTCTTTTGGGAGACAATAACTTTATAAAGCACTTTCAGCTTCACGACTTTGCAGATCGTTTACATCCGCAGACAGCTATATTACACACTCCATGAAAGGTAATATTCAAAAAAGCATAATAGGAGCACTCTAATATATTTTAAGATGTAATTTATTTCTGTGATGACAATAACTGGCATCATTACTGTCACATGATCCGTCAGAAATCATTGCATCCTGATTTGGTGCTCAAGATCACTGTTGTGCCACTTTTGTTGAAAATTTCGTTTTTCAGTATTCTTTGACAAATAGACAGTTTTAAAGAACAGAATTTACATGAAGTGAATATCTGTACTGTCACTTTTGATCAATTTAACACTTCCTTGCTGCATAAAAATGTTAATAAAGAAAAAACACACTAACATTTGAATGGTGCTTTTCAAAGAAGACCATTCCGTTATGCTGTGACTAGCTCAAAAAAAATAGTGGATGCAAGTGAAAGAAATGTCTATTTTAGATAATAAATGTTATTTATTTAAGCATATTTAAACATTTTACACAATATTTCTGTGGTATGTATTTTCATGCTTTTTTGAATATCACTCAATTATTATCTTAGCAACATGCTTAATTGGAATCAACTCAAGCCGAGTCTCCTGAGAGCTTTGCACTACCGCATGTGTTACAGTATTTTTATGACCCACATAGTTCTCTATGTAGAGCATTATATTTCATTTACACTGTCAGAAAAAAAAAGGTACGAAAGCTGTCACCGGGGCGGTACCTTTTCAAAAGATACACTTTTGTACCTAAAGGGTGCACATTGGTACCTTCATGGTACACTTTTGTATCTAAAGGGTGCATATTGGTACCTTCATGGTACACTTTTGTACCTAAAGGGTGCATATTGGTACCTTCATGGTACACTTTTGTATCTAAAGGGTGCATATTGGTACCTTCATGGTACACTTATATACCTAAAGGGTGCATATTGGTACCTTCATGGTACAATATGCACCCTTTTGGTACAAAAGTGTACCTTTTTAAAAAGGTACCGCCCCAGTGACAGTTTTCGTACCTTTTTTTCTGACAGTGTAGGATGTTGTGTGTGTGAATTTGTCCTGTAAAAGAGTATTTCAAAGGTCTGTGTGCTTAGAGGAAACTGTGTGTCAGTGTTATATTGAAACAATATAAGTACAGAGGGTTTGTTGACTGGCAGGCCATTTGTCATTTGAACCTCATGATTTCTCTCACCTCCCTCCTCGACAGAAGGTCTGCGATGTGTACCCATATGCTTTATTACTGTTATTATCATTGGGTGAATGAAATATTCACATGGCAAGCTGAACGTAATGGATTATTGCGTGACACTCCTTTAGATTCCAATTAATACGGCTGGTTTTGCTGCTCCTTTTTTTGTGATTGGCCTGTACTGAAATATACTTGATATTGACGCCTTGAGAAATCTTTCAAGCAACCATGAATCTCATCTAGCCGCAGCAGTTTTGTAACGATTGTATTTTAGCTTGCTTATTTGGCTTAAATCCCCGTGTCCCCAGTGTGGAGCATCAGCTCTATACAGTGAGCATTTAGGCTGAATTGAATGTGATTGCCAACAGCGAGAGCAGTGGGCGGACAGTTCCAGTCGGGGAAAAAAAAAAAATGTCCTCCCACCTTCCCTTCGAAAAGAATCGCTGAGTTATTTTGAAAAAGCTTTTCCACTTAAATCAAGGCCGGGCATAATTGTTCCCCGGAAAAACGGCCTGAAACACATGAAACTTTGTGACACGTGAATGAACACACAAATGACAAGTGAAGGGAAAAGGTGCAGAGCGCTTTTTAAAAGTGGCCGTTCTGCCAATGGTTCATTGACCGTTAAGTAATTTCATATGCTTTTCTGGGTTAACCAGTCAGAAGTATCCCTTGAAAACAAGGTTTGTTTCTGTCTGAGGTGGGGGTTCCACGGTGTGAGATTTGTGACGGGGTGGGAGGGTAAATTGCTTGTCTTGAAAGAACTGAAAGTGATGTACGAGGCACAGCTTTGAAAGGTTCTTTAAAGCGTTGATAAATCTCTGTCTTCCCATCTGGCTGCTTTTAATCTGAGTTAGATGCCGGAGCACGAACGTTTCCCCTTTCTCTTCCTTTCGTTGACAGGCCGGTTTACGTGAGAGTCGGTGAGTACTGCCTCACATATTCTCTGCGGTAAACAAAATGGTTCCTTTATAGAAAGGTTTATTTTTTTGCGGTAGAAAAATCCATTAAAATGGATAAACCCATAAGCAAGACCTACAACACAGACAGTTGTACTTTGTGACTGGGAAAAAGGTTTGATTATGCACAAGGCGGCTGGCACAAGCTGAGAATTAATTTCAGCAAAATTTGAAGGCATCTTATCAGCACTTTTTGAATTGCTGAAAGTTTTAGGGAAATCCCTTCTAGTGCAAAACAGCAAAGTTTACATCACCAAAATGATTTTTTTTTCTTTCAAATACCATACAAAGACGCTACAACTTCTATGGCTATCTCGCACTCTTCCCTCAAACGCCAATGTCTAATGGTTGTTGGGTTTTGTTGGATTGGCATATGTTAAACAAATCCTGTTTTCACCACCCGAACGGATTTGGTCTGAATTTGTCAGGTCGCGTTTAAGCATTCTGGTTAATAATAAATCCGGATGTAAACAGACAAATTGAATACATGCGTTGAATCGCATCTATAGACCATTTCACAAGATTTAAACAACACTGGTCCAGAAGCACTTCCTGTTTCAGTTTTTTAACACTACATAAAAGCTGGGATAAAATACAACCAACAGAACATATAAAACTGAATCAAAAAGTTAAACAAACATCTTTAAGATGTTTTCTTTACATGTGAAATAAAGAAAACAGCTACAAACTGAAACAGAAAGTGTTTCTGGACCAGTGTTGTTTACATCTTGTGAAATGGTCTATAAGCTCTGCACAGTGTCTCAACCTTCAGCCATTTCTGTAGAGGCATTCGAAATGTTGGTTTTAAAACTTTTGTCAGGGCAGTTTATCGATGTACAGAAAATGCTTTTTGAATGGAAACTTAGATGACATTGACTGTCTCACACTTCCCCCTCAAGCCTGACATCAGAGTGTTTGTCTTTGTGAAACGCCTACTATGAGAGCTGTGTGTTTTCGTAGTAGTGGTAGCGTTGATGTTGCCCACTGGCTTTGCTCATTTGTGTTGGCATTTACTGTACTCGTGGACTATTAAATGTTGTCCTGGTACTTAAGAAGGAAAATCTGATCACCTCCTCTGTACATTAATTGCGATGTGTGCTGTGCAATAACAACTGTGCAACTGTACAACTCCATTTAATAATCATTTTATTTCCTTTGATAAAACAAAAAATCTAATTTGAACTCCCTGAAACACCTTGATTGTAGTCTTGAGTTTCCTTCTGGGAACAAACACGTCATAATATCCTTCATTTAAATCATTCCCGTCAGAGGTGTACACAAATAAAAGGCCTGGTTGAGTTGTTTTAGTTGTATGTTAAAACCAGAGCTGAACAGTAATGGGGTACATTTACTTAAGTACAATTTTGATTGATCTGCACTTTACTTGAGTATCTTTTTTGGGAGTACTCATGACTTTACTCAAGTACTCTTTACTCCGCTACACTCTAAAAAATCTTTGGGTCAAATGTGGACAACCTCAGCCATTGGGTTGAATGTTTAAATTACATTTTTAACCCAACATTTGGGTTTGTCCATTTTTGACCCAAATTTGGGTTAAAACAACCCAGCATTTTTTGGAGTATACATTTCTATCCATTACACCGTGTCCTAACAACATGCGCCGCGACGGCGCGACACGCGATAAAAGGTATCTTTTCCATGTTAATCAGAGTTTTTGTCCTAACCAGACGCGACGGCGACACGCGAAGATTCTAATTTAGAAATGGTTCCTATTTCTGCGAAGTCGCGGCTGACAGAATGAAGAACTTACACTGGTTATGAGTATAGGCTACACATTATTTATTTTTAGTTAAAAATAGGTCACTGTGCCACAAACGATAACGGATAATTTACCTCAGATTTTGAAAGCATGTAATATAGCGTTCAAAATGAATTCTATGCAAACATACAACTGTACTTCATAACAAAATTAAATTGGCACAACCTATCAGCAATCACCTTCTGCTTTCCGCCAAAGTCAGATATAGATAAGAGACAAAACCATGGACGAAACAATGGATGAAGACACAGCAGGTCCATCCAGGGAATGTGCCAACCCGTGGCCTAACCTCGCCAGGCTTTTTCAATTTTCTGGATTTTCTGAAATTTTTCTTAAATGTTAAATAAAGCAACATGGTAAAAAGATGAAAATGACTTGATTTTACTTTCAATTCCAAGGTATTAACATTAACATTTTTTATAACTCAATGTAGGATGTTTCTGTATAAATGTAAGCACTTTGACAGTAGTAATGCAATATTTAGAAAATGTACTCTTGTACTCTTGATACTCAAGTACTTTTAAAAAACAAGTACTTCAGTACTTTTACTTAAGTAGACATCTGTCTGTAGTCCTTTTACTTGTACTTGAGTAACATTTAGCAAGGTGTATCTGTACTTTTACTCAAGTTCTAAAGCTGTGTACTCTGTCCGCCTCTGGTTAAAACTCGCCGTTGTGGTAAGGGGCGTGACATTTTTTTAAAAAAACTCTCAAAGCAGTTGACCAATAACAACACACTGGTACTGTACAGCCACCCAATCAGAGCATACTGCGCTTTTTTGAAGGATGGGCTTCATAGAGACAGGAACTAAAAAGAGCGTTACTGACAGACTGAGAAGAGAGATGCTGCAACAATGTCAAATTTGTGAAAAATAATGTGTTTTGAAAATTGAAGCATGAAAACAGATTCTACTAGAATTCTAGATTCTACTTGGGTAAAGATTCTATCCAACCCTTATGATATTGATAAAATGGCCTTATGATATTTGATATATATATATATATATATTTGATAATTTGTAACTTTTTTTGTGTGTGTTCCTGAAAGGATTTCAATATGGTGTTGAGCTGCTTGTAATGTCATGTTGTCATGTTCCCCAAAGGAAAAATCTCTGTCACATCGTTGGAGATTCCAATTGTTTGGGTTTGTAATTTCTTCAGACAAATAAAAGCTGGAGCAGGAGGCTCAATTACAGGAGGCTCAGAGCAAAGTTTGATATCTCTCACTTGTTATATATATATTTCAGCCTCAAATTTTGCTCTCAATTTAATCTCATTATCTCATTGTTGCCTAGAAGAAACAGTTAACATAATCAAGATTTTTTTTTTTTCATGGAAAATTTTGCACTTTTTTCTTTCACCCAATGGTGCAAATTAATTGCTCTGTTTGTTTCATGAATTTTGACATTCCTCTCCCAGAAAATCAACATAACAGCTGTGAGGTAAAATCATAATTGTAAGAAGGACACAGAGCTGCAGAGTCCAAGATCAAATTCAGTGTTCTGTGTTGCTGTCAAGTGTATTATGCATAAATTTGTCTAGTACAAGAACAAGTCATGTAGCCACGTCTGCGCTGTCACTGTTTGTAACTGTAACCATATTGTCAGTAAATATTTTATAGAATAATGGACTTCATTGAATTTCACGAGGCCCTGTTTATTCCTCTGGTCTGCTGTTTAGCACCTCTCGCCCTAGGAAACCACTCACTGTGCGTTTTCAGAATAGCAAGAGCTTTCGGTGTGTTTTGCAAGATTACAGAGTGCAGAAGCAACCTTTTTTAAAACATCCAGACGATACTCTCCTCTCCCTGGATCATTATCTTGTGTGAACATTCATCACCTCCCTCATTTTATGCAGGATTTCAACATCATCATAATTTAAAAGGCTCTCTGTGCTTTGAATATGTATGTTTCTCCTTCATGTATGACACTGGGAATGGATCTCAAGACCTTTATGCATGTATCTTTTTTAATGTTTTTGTGCTCTCTTTTCTGGAAGCTTCTTTGACACGGAATAAAAAGGGCTATTCATTCTTTTTTGTTTTTAAGAATTGTAAAATATATAACACAATTGTGAGTTACACAACTTGCAGTTGCGAGTTAAGATCTCACAATTCTGACTTTAAATCTCGCAGTTGTGAGTTAAGATCTTACAATTCTGACTTTATAACTTGCAATTCCATTTATAACTCAGAATTCTGACTTTTTTATCTTGCAATTGCAAATATCTCACAATTCTGACTTTATAACTTGCAGTTGCGAGTTAAGATCTCACAATTCTGACTTTATAACTTGCAATTCCATTTATAACTCAGAATTCTGACTTTTTTATCTTGCAATTGCAAATATCTCACAATTCTGACTTTATAACTTGCAATTCCATTTATAACTCAGAATTCTGACTTTAAAACTCACAATTCTGACATTTTTATCTTGCAATTGCAAATATCTCACAATTCTGACTTTATAACTCGCAATTCGGACTTTTTATCTTGCAATTGCAAATATCTCACAATTCTGACTTTATAATTTGCTGTTGCGAGTTAAGATCTCACAATTCTGACTTTATAACTGGCTATTCCATTTAAAACTCAAAATTATGACTTTAAAACTCACAATTCTGACTTTTTATCTTGCAATTAAATGTCTTACAATTCTGGCTTTATAACTTGCAGTTGTGAGTTAAGATCTCACAATTCTGACTTTTTATCTAGCAAATTCAAATATCTCACAATTCTGACTTTATAATAACTTGCAATTTCATTTATAACTCAGAATTCTGACTTTAAAACTCGCAATTCTGACTTTTTATCTTGCAATTGCAAATGTCTCACAATTCTGACTTTTTATCTTGCAATTGCAAATATCTCACAATTCTGACTTCATAACTTTCTGTTGCCAGTTAAGATCTCACAATTCTGACTTTAAAACTGCAGTTGTGAGTTAAGATCTCACAATTCTGACTTTATAACTTGCAATTACATTTATAACTCAAAATTCTGACTTTAAAACTCATAATTCTGACTTTTTTATCTTGCAATTGCAAATATCTCACAGATTACAATTCTGACTTTATAACTTGCAGTTGCGAGTTAAGATCTCACAATTCTGACTTTTTATCTTGCAATTTCAAATATCTCACAATTTTGAATTATAACTTGCAGTTGTGAGTTAAGATCTCACAATTCTGACTTTTTATCTTGTAATTTCAAATATCTCACAATTCTGACTTTATAACTTGCAATTGCAAGGTAATATCTCACAATTCTGACTGTATAACTTGCAAATCCCAGTTTATACTGTAACTCAGGATTCTCACTCTAAAGACTTTATAACTTAAAATTGCGAGTCTCACAATTCTGATTTTTTTCTCACAATTGAGATATAAACTCACAATTACGAGTTTTAAAATTGAAAATATAAGATTTTGAAAAAAAAAATGCAAATGCATTTTTTTTCTTGCAATTGCTAGTTTATATCTCACAATATTGACTTAATAACTTGAAATTCTGAGACATAAACTCTCAATTGCAAGGAAAAAGGCAGAATTTACTCAAAGAAAGTCGCAATTACCTTTTTTATTATTATTATTCTGTGGACGAAACAAGCTTTCATACTGTTCTCTCTATTGCCTTCATCCACTTCCTCTCATTCTGGGTGTTTGGACAGAACAGCATCTCTTATTTTTGTCAGAACAAGCCCACATGTGATTTAGCGGCTCTTTAGCCACGGCACAGAACGCAAGCTGGAATCTGAATCTCGCGGGGTTGAATCTCTTTAGACAGCATGTCCCCTATTTTTATAAGTTATTGTCAGAGTAAAGAGCAGGGCCATCCATTCCCATCTAGCGTAGGTAGAGAGCCCGCACATAGATAGCTGTCTGCTCGGACTGTAATATAGATACCTTGGGCGCAATCTGATGGGTAGCTTCTTTGGAGGACTGCACAACATTCTTGCTGTTCCAGCATCAGAAGCTGAACATTTGGGTTGAGCTTCATGCCTCTGGTTCATGTTTGATCACCACAGCTGCTGTGGGCCACTGACTTTGCTCTGATGGCACCCGTACCGAACCTCCCATGGAACAGAGGATAGCGATTGTGATAGCTGAGTTTTCTTGAACCATAAATCAAGCAAGAACTGTTTCTTTTTTTTTTTTCTTATTCTTTTCTGTTGTGGCCCTGCATCATCTCACAGGATGTTTTCTCTTTGTAGTTCAAGACCTCAAGAGCTTTGCACAACTCTATATCAATGAAATAAGGTCACACCAAACAAGCATAAAAATAAATAAAGAGCCATGCTATATTCACTGTGCTAAGAGTGTAATATATTTTCATGTAGATTTATACGAAGGCAACATTTTACCCCTGATTTCCATATATATATATATATATATATATATATACACACACACAAAATAAACTTAAAGGTTGGTAAGAATTTTGAAAATGTTTTTGAAAGTATATTTTGCTCACCAAGGCTGTAATACAGAAGAAAAACGTCTCAGGTTACGTATGTAACCCTAGTTCCCTGAGAGGGAACGAGAGCTGCGTTGTCAAACGCGATGGGAACGCTCTGCGTGATTGCGTCGTGAAGCGTCTGTACAATCAGTCCAATGAGAGAGTAGGACGTCAGGTGACGTCATCGACCAGGAAACTATAAAGCACCCTTGAGATCAGACCGCAACAGCTTCTGTGAAAGGCCTGAAGCAAGTCGATCAGGGCATGCAGGAAGTATGGCAGGCGAACGCAGCTCTCGTTCCCTCTCAGGGAACCAGGGTTACATACGTAACCTGAGACGTTCCCTTTCAAGGGAACTTTGAGCTGCGTTGTCAAACGCGATGGGAACCCCATACCCACTACGCCATGCTGAGAAATGCCCGTTCTGTGTGAAGTCCTTGCGCACACTAAGAAGCAAGCAACCTAGCCCCAGGAGTGGAGAGGACAAGGTCATAAAATCTGACAAATGTATGCAGAGAGAACATCCTGCCGCATTACAAAAATCGAGAAGGGAAACACTCGGAATAAAGGCCGTAGAGGCCGCCATACTTCTAGTAGAATGGGCCCGAACAGCCATAGGTGAAAGCTGTTCAGCCGCTTCATAAGCTAATGATATAGCCTCAACTATCCATTTGCTCATAACCTGTTTAGATGCAGGGGACTCTTTCTTGAGTGACCCAAAGCAGACAAATAATTGTTCAAAGTTACGCCACAGGGCAGCTCTGTGAACGTAGGCATCTAATGCCCAAACTGGACATAACAGGTTCAGTCGTTCCTGATCTGGGGTATTAAAAGGTGGAGGATAAAAGGCCTGCAGCACTATAAGGCCCCCCAAAATTAACTGGGACCTAAGGAGTATAACCCGGTCTAGGGTATAGAAATGCTTTCACCATACCCAGTGCAGATTCCAGGCATAAAGAAGCAACCGACAGGGCATGCAAATCTCCTAATCTCCGGTAAATGAAACCGCAAGGAGAAATGTTCTCAAAGTGAGGAATTTTTCTGAAACCTCTTCAATGGGCTCAAAGGGAGCCAAAGCCAGACCCTCAAGTACAATGGGCAAATCCCAAGCCGGTGCTCTAAGTGCAGTGCAGGTTTCAACCTCATGTACCACCGAGAAAAACTAGTAATTAGAGGATCTCTCCCGATAGAAATACCCCCCAGAGGGGTGTGGTAGGCCGATATAGCCGCCACGTAAACCTTTAAGGTAGAAGGAGATAATCCAGCAGAGAAACGGTCTTGCAAGAAATCAAGAACTGTACCAACAGGGCAGTTAACAGGATCTTGACGATGTTCGCCACACCAGATGGAGAATAATTTCCATTTCAATGCATATAGTTTCTCTTGTGGAAGGAGCTCTGGATTGGAGAATGGTCTCAACGACCTCAGGCAAGAGACGGGATTCTATGAGCCGGGCCCCCTCAGAGGCCAAGCCACAGTATCCAAACTCCAAATGAGGGTGAACTCCCAGGAGCAAAGATATCGGGAAATGTGTACCGGTGTAGTGTTAACCACACCTAATACATCACATCCAGTCCAAGCAGAGCGAACCGGCGAACCGGCAGGAAACAACCGAACTGGCAGCGCTGCGACCCTCCTCAGAGAGTCGCACCCCAGAGGTTGCCGAGGAGAAACGATTTCTCAAAATCGTCCCTGCCCCGGAGGAGCCCTCAGAAGCCTGATAGCCTCATTTCCTTGTCTAAGCTTTATTAGAGATGATGACAGTCACTAGCTTAGTTCCTCCTACTTAGATCTCTTCACTAGCTTAGTTCCTACGACCCTCCTCGGAGGACCGTTGGATAAAGCAGGCACCTCGGCGCCCTGAAACGGCGAACCGGCAGGGAAACCTAACTGACTGCTCTTTTTTAAGGCTCGTTTGGGGACACTGAGACCTTGGTGCCCTGAAACGGCGAACCAGCAGGGAAACCGAACCGTCAGTGCTGCGACCCTCCTCAGAGAGTCGTGCCCCAAAGGGCACTGAGGAGAAACGATTTCTCAAAACCGTCCCTACCCCAGAGGGGACCACCCTTAGAAGCCTGACCGCCTCAGCATCAGGGCTTCTCCTTTGTCCAAGCTTTTTTAGAGATAAAACAGTCCTCAGATCTTGCATTTCTCTAACTGGCTATAGACTGTTCTGTTTGCACCTTGTGCTGCGAGGAGCTTAATAGGCCGAGACTGCTCTCGTCCAGCAGTCTCAGGAACATTGGTGAGGAAGAAACCTCTGGAACACCGCTGAATGGATTATTTCATAGTTTTCTTGAAAGCGGAGCGTCCAGAAGAACAGACATATTTTTATTTTCCCATTATCTTTATATCGGAAAAAACATATATAATTCTGTGGCCACCAGCGGGAACAACCGAACTGGCAGCGCTGCGACCCTCCTCAGAGAGTCGCTCCTCACACACATTCCATACCCACCAGCTGCCTAATAAAAATTTATTCATTATTTATGATGGCTGGTGGGTAACATCGGGGTTAAAAACGATGACAACAACTCGGGAGAGAGAAAGCTTGCAAGCGTCTCTTAACCCGAGGCACTGCAATACCCAAACATTGCTATAATATGGGGATTAAACACATAAAATGTAAACCCAGACGAGGAGGCTGAGAAACAGAGTTTTCTAGTTTTTAAGATAAATTTAATCTAAAAACTCTTATTTATTTTTCAATCTCATAATGTTCAGCTAGCCAGTAAAATTGTAACTGGCAAAAGCATAAATAAAACCTCCTTTTAAAAGCTCCTCTTTATTCAGCAGATATGAGCTGACTTATTTATTCATTCATTCATTTAAAAGTCAAACATCTGCCTTTCTCTTAACATTTTTATTTGTTTGTACGGCTTCTTTTTAAAACAAAACACTAACGATACCAATTCCTCGGAACTGGAAATCGCAGTCCAGATCTGGCATGTGAAAGCTGAGATAGAGCTGAGCTCGTCCCAACCCCCGCTGTCAGATCCGTTTGCGAACCCCGAAATGCGAGTCGTCTCCGTGCCTCGGCAACAGAGAGACCCGCGCGGGGACCGCGAACCGAACCGTCCTCCTCGGAGAACGCCCGGCGGGAGCGGAGCGAGCGTCCTCGCGGACAGCTTCTCGCAATGCCCACAATCAGCTCCCTCGAGAACTGACTGCTGGCATGCTCCACTCCCAAACAAATAGCTGATGTGTGTCCCCACCCGTGATGTAACGAGGGCAGGGAACCACACAGCGTCTATTGCTTACCATAAATATAGATAGTGATATATATATATTTATTTTCTTGGCTTTGACAAACAACAATAAATAGACAAGGACAGAAAACAGAGATCGCTTGCTGAAGGCTACAGAAGCTGTCGCGGTCTGATCTCAAGGGTGCTTTATAGTTTCCTGGTCGATGACGTCACCTGACGTCCTACTCTCTCATTGGACTGATTGTACAGACGATTTAACGATTTTTCATGATACCTCAGAAATCATATATATATTGGAACAAGGATAAAACAAAAAATATTATTATAAATAAAGTATTATAATTATTTTATTACTTTAAAAGTAGAATAATCTGCACAAGCCAAACATATTTAAAAAGCCCTATGTTGGGGAGATTATCAATAATTATCTGTCCCTTCTCAATGGATTGAAAGTATAAATATATATATATATATATATATATATATATATATATATATATATATATTTATGCTTGGTTACCAAGGACACAGCTGTGTCAGTGAAGAAAATCTTGAGATTAAATATGATAAATGTGAGGTGTGAAGACAGCAAAAGAAAAACAAGCTAAATATCACTTGTGAACAGAGTATTTTTTACAATTTCATTTTTAATTGAGCTGTAATTTTGTCAAATAATTTTGACAAATTGGAAGAAGTGTGATTTTTTTTTTAATTTATTTATTTTTTTATTTTTTATGACACAATAGACCATTAGCTATGAAATCTATCTTGGCAAGACAAAACTGTCATTTCCACCAACAAAATGAATGGTGACTTTGTGGAAAGGAAAAAGACAGAGCTCTTCTCTGATACCTATTTGTCTTCTGTTAGAAAACGAGGTTAGTGAGAATGTGAAAAGTATGTTTTTAGGGAGTCATTTTCACAGGCTCAAAATATCCCCATTGTTGAAGAAACACCCTTCCACCCTATTTGTAATGAACAGTTCAGGAACAGATGGACTGTCTCAGAGCAGAAGTCTCATCATGTTTCATCACATTGTCCAAAGAGCTCTGTATTTTAGAGTACTCTTCACACTTCAAACATCACAGCAGCCTTGATCACAGCTTTCACCAGCACCTCTTGTTCAGTGATGTTGTGGACGTGTTTGATGAGCCGGGTGACGTTTGTGGGTCGAGCTCCGCGATTTCCTCCCCTGACCTCAGCTGTGCTCACGATAAACTCACGAATGGATCTGTTACAAACCTTTTTAATCTTTAAAATGTATGCTAAAGCTCATGGATGATGCATAAAGAAGACGTGTCCCAGACGGTCTGGTAAAGTCAATCAAAATTCGACATTTTAATACAACAGCAACCCATCTCTCAATCCCAATGCTTAAAAATGCATAGGCCTTTACTTGTTTGTGCATGTGTTAAAATTTCAGGGAAAGAGTGTTAAAATTTCAATAACAAGCTCTATTAAAATAGTTCTACTCATCCATGTAAGTGGTATTCGCTATATGTGAATGACTATTGGCATCATTTCACTTATGTCTGTTACTGATGAAAGGCAAAATAGCATGAATCCCACACTGATGCATCCCTATTTGAATAGTTATTTTTGATTTTTAAAAATGTTCTCCCCCTCTCTTTCTCTGACTCACTGTTGCTGTGGAAACATGGTGTTACAGAAGTGATGCTAAAGGATTCATTAGGTCTGCAGAGAGTTTGTGATTATTCTATTGAACAACTGAGACTCAATCATGTAGCCTGATATAGTTTACTGTCTCTAATGGCAACGTCTCTCTCTGACACCAAAGTATATTGCTTGTTTCCCAAAAGATATTTAGTCATCTCTGCTGCAAAGGGCGGTAAACCAGCCTGCATTCCCTGTGGTAGTTCTGTGTCGATACTGCTCGAGTTGGTTAACTTGTGGAAGTTACTGTAAGCTAATTAACAGAATTAATAGGGGAACCAGCAATCCCACGATATATGCTAGTGATCATACGGGTCTTTTCAGCTGAGAAAATTATGATTACAGCTTTTTGTGCTCAAAGGTACAAAGGCTTCCTGGTGTTAAAGAGATAGTTCAGTCAAAAATTGAGCCATTTAGGCCTTGTCCACATGGAGTTTTTCCTCCTGCGTTTAAAAAAAAAAATCCCGTCCACATGAAGCGCTGTCAAGAGCATGCCACACCAACAGGTGGCAATATAACCCTAACCATAAGGCCACGTTGGCCAATCAGATGCCTAACAAAAAGTTATTACAGGTTCCGGTAGGCGGATAACAGCGCAGCACGGGCGCACACTCTGACTTCGCAAGGCAAAAAACACGGTTTTACTGTCTAGATGACAACACTGTAACCGGCGTTTCTGAAAATCCCCATCCTTGGAGGCAACGCATTCTCACCCCAAGGCGTCACCTTTGACCATGCTTCAATATTTGACGTTTTAGGCGATCCTACGGCGTCATCTAACTGACGCTAAAGGGCGCCTAAAGCGTCAGATATTGAAGCATGGCCAAAATGGGCTGGATACTGCGTTTCCTTGTGGACGAACGGCCGAACCGTGTAAAAAAAAAGTCACCGTTAGAAAAATACCCATGTCCGTGTGGACAAGGCCTCCATCACCCTTGTGTTGTTCCAAACCTTCCTTTCTCAAATGAAACATAAAAAGAGGATATTATGAAGGGGTTCAGAACCCATTTTCATTGTATGGCCCGAAAAATTAAAGTAAAAATAAAACCTTGAGATCTATTTAAAAGAATATAATTTAATCAAATTTAAAATTTGAATATTACCACATAATTCTTTCAATGCTACTTGCAGTATAAAACATTGAAATAGACTTTATTTTTTGTGCATGTGATTTAAAGGTTTTATTTCCACTTTTGTTGTAGCAGGTGTTCTCATCAGCGCCCCCTACAGTTGTGCGGCGTAGCTATATTTCACAACACTGACATAAAAACGCTCACTTGCGGCACCTTCCTCCCCCTTTCTACCTCTGCTCATGTGCTTCTGTTGTTATTATCGGAGCTGGCCAACTCTATCGTGTGGACCTTTGTCTACCAAGTGGGTAATACACCATACACAGTATCATAGAATTATTATGATATTACGAATTGCCATGAAGCAGTTTGGGCTTCTCGCTCATTCTCGCTCGTTCTTGCTTCTCACAAGATTTCTATTTCCAACTTACCGGGATGTTAGTCCCCATGTTGTAAGGATGGTTTTCCGCCTGGGGACACTGGGCGGAGTGGGGGAAGCCACCATTCTCTCCAGGACAGGTTATTGAACCATTCAAATGATTTCTAAATGGTTTTATTAACCCTTTCACGTGTACGATCACACCGGTGTGATCAGTCTTGGCTGGTCCCTGGAGCGTACGATCACAAAGGTGTGATTAGAATGGTCAGTGCATCACGTCATCAACTGCTAAATTCAAACTTGCTCTCGCACGTTGGCTGGTGCTGAGCCAGAGACGGACGCACGCAGTGCTGTCATATATCGCAACTATTGAGTGTTTTCAACCACATGATGTTTATTTTAGGTTTCAGACATTTAAATACACATATGTACTAGCAAAACAATTATTTTAAGTTTGTAAAATACACACTGATGTCTATGGAAGCGGCAATAATAATCATTTCAGTTATAATAAGACAACACGTTTTATTCATATCAGATACACATTGTGTAAGTAGCTTAACATTTGACCCTATTCTCCCAGTTCACTGGCCACTTACTTTCATGTATTTCGTGAGAAGTGGAGGAATTGACATTGTAAAACCAACAGATTCGATTCTCTGAACTGTAAAACAAACTAAAATGGCGCCGCCTATTGTGCATACAGCTCAACTAACGCGATCATTCTAAAGATGTTTAAACAACAAAACCCACCCACTTGCACATTTTTGACAATCGGAATATCAGTGTTTCATGCTATAGCTGAAACATTTGTGAATATTTTTTATAAAAAAGGAAAAATTACATAAAAGCAGATCATCATTCATTCAGCGCTGTGTTGTGGTTGTGCTGTGTCACGTGACAAGCAATGACACGTCACCATGGAAACATTAAAGTGGCACGTTCTAAATAAAAGTCGCCTTGAAAAACTCACGCGCTCATGTGCTCCTCTTGTTGCTCTCAATGACATCAATTTTTCATGACCCTGTGATAAAGTTATTATATTTGTTTAGCAAGCTAGGAAAGGGTATGATTTTCAGTGAGCAATGTCTCGAATTACAGTCAGAGCTTCACACAAAGCCATCAAAACACTTCAGAAGACTTAGAATATATAGCACATGACATATGGATGGACTACTTATATGCTGCTTTTTTCTTTCTTTCATTTTCGAGCTTTACAGCACTCGTAATTATATGGCTAAAAGCAGAAATGCTGGTATTATTCAAAAACATTTTCACCTATTCTATTCCACAGAAGAAGGGTTTAAAATGACATGATTTAAAAAATGATTTCAGAACGTTACTTATGGAACTGCGTTCCAGTCAAGCATTTAGATAATTCCTTATATCATCCCTAGTACACACAGTACCATCTTCAAATGCGGTTCCAGTGTGGAATTGTGTCAGAGAAATAAAAAACATGTTGCTCGAGGACAAGCCCTTTACACCCACACTAACAATGTTTTTGTGTCTTATATTGTAGCGTAACATTGCTATAATTTATACAGTACTGTGGGCATGGGTGAGGCAGTGCTTGGAATATTATTATTTTTTTCCTTTTCTTTTAAGTTGTACAGCAGAATGCAGAAAGGGAGCGGGGAAATGCTTTAGGCCCACCTGGGTCAAGGGCAGAGCCATAAACATATGTATGAACAAATATGGCTCTTGCAGCCACAGGCCTGGATTCATCCTGAACTGCATTATAGTCAGTGTAGCTCTTAAAGGAGTAGTTCACTTTAATTTACTCACCCAAGATGTCCATGTCTTTCTTTCTTAAATCGAAAAGAAATTTTAGATTAGGTTTTTGATATATAATGGACTCCATATAATGGACTTCATTGGGAACCAAACGGTTCAAGGTCCAAATGAGAGTTTCAGTGCAGCTTTAAAGGGCTTTAAACGACGCCAGAAGATGAATAAGTCCAAGATGTCTTGTCTAGGACCCTTCGAGTCACGAAAAAAAGATTTGTTCATTTTGATGAACGAGTTTGAACAGGAGAGTCACGAACGCTCATCACAAAACAGAGCAAGGCGAGCATTTGTGCTTATAAAACTTAAACTTTTTAATTTATTTTTTGAAATGACCGATCGTTTCGCTAGATAAGATTATTCATCGTCTTATTCATCGTCTGGTGTTGTTTAAAGCCATTTGAACCTGCACTGAAACTCTCATTTGGACCTTGAACCGTTTGGTTCCCATTGAAGTCCATTATATGGAGAAAATCCTGGAATGTTTACATCAAAAACCTTAATTTCTTTTCGACTGAAGAAACAATGACATGAATATTTTGAATGACATGGGGGTGAGTAAATTATCAGCAAAAGTTTTTTTTTTTTTTTTTTTTTTTTAAAGTGAACTACTCCTTTAAAACACACAGCCAGTGACCGTTCTCCTCAAACCTTTGCTTCTCACTGTTGTAATATCAGGGTTTCTATAGGGTGAATTAGAAGTTGTGGTGTCTTTTGAATGAAGTAATTCCCAATTAGCAATGGAAGCATGGCTGTGTCTTATTGCTTGTACTATGAAAGATTGAAAACAAGACTGCAACTAAACGTTCAAGCAAATGTTTTATACATGGAATGAGACGAGCTAAAATAGTTTTAAAAAGCAACCGAGGTAATGATTAGGCTCATGGTGAGGCTTTTCGAATCAGGACACTTTGTTTGTTTCTGACGAAGCACTTTTAATGAATTAATTGATTACGATAAGAGCAAAGACAAATTAACAATATTGTTGTGCCGAAGAATGTAATTAATCCAAAAGCAGCTCAGCATACAATTGCAAGATAATTCATCTTTTGATATTCGGCAAGATATATCAGCACATAATTCCTTTACTAATTCTGGTTCTTAACTAACTAATTATTCCAAACGCCTGGATCTGTTGCAGGCACTGTGGATCAATCTAGCATGTCCATGACACCCCCTCCCCCTTCCCTCGCCACCCCCCTTCCTTCCTCTGTGGCTTTCCAATGGCTTACACATTTTCCTTTCTCTTTTTTTTTTATCCTTTCTTTTTTGTTTGTTTTCGGGAAAGGTTGGGAGGGGAGGAGGTTTAATTCAACGTCTTGTTAAAAATCCAATGTGAGTTGATTTTGCATGTGTTTCTCTGTGTCATAGCTGTGCTTCTAAGCTCAATTAATACTCCCAGCTCACCACTGATAAACCGTTCTGTGCACTGTTCTCTGCTTTCCTCGAAAGGCTAAAGATAAACGACAAGAATGACGAGTTAAATAAAGTTGTCCATGTGTGATATACTTTTATTTTGTCTTAAAACCATGTACTTGCGAGCCACCTCTACGTTCCAGAACTGTGACAAGCTCTTTTTTTCCCCCTTTTCTCTCTCTCTTTCTGAAGATTTGTATCAAAGCCTAGTTTTTCATGAACCTCTATTCTGTCCCTAGAATATGGAATGATCGGAGAACATACTGTAAAAAGTCAGCGGCCAAGATCAGTACATGACACAAAGGGCCTACAGGAGCGAGATGAATCTGCTAAATTTATGGCACAAACTGGTAATACAATAGTTATGCTTCTTTCCTTTCCTATGTAAACTAAACTTAATTTTCATCTTAAGTCACTTGCATGCTATCTTCTGTACTGCACCTTTAAGTGACAATGTTTATTTATCATATTTATTTTCTGTCCCTCTTCCACGTTGAGAAAAACAGAATTGGCCATTTTTGCACACTGACGAAGATGCCCAATTGGAATTTCTGGTTTCTATTTGTTTTGAAAGTTTTTTTTATGACTTTAACCACTAAAATCAGTAAATATAATCCAGACTTGTTTAAATAGAGATTAATTAAATGGTAACAGTAAACATATGTGGTTATACAGCCGACATAACCCTTATATATTACCTTTTAAAGTGCCAAAAAACAAATTTAAAAATACTTGTAGAAACTTGAAAATGTTTCTCTTTCCTTTAATCTTTCCTTTGCTTTAATTTCCCTGATTTTCATTGAATTTGTTTTCCTGCATGTTCCCTAGACGATAATGGGGAGGGACGTTAAGCAGCCATCTTATTTTGTTTTGCACCTTTTTGTATATTTGTGACATCCATGTAGCACTTAATATCATTTAAGTTGCAAATCATTGTGCACACTTAACCTTAACAACCTTGTTTCCATTCCAATCCAGTCTTTTCACGTGTTTTGTTGATTTATCTCCATTTAAAAATGAAAATCTGAACAGAATGCCATTCATCCTACATTTGGTTTCTCATTTTCAGATTGTCTGAGTTGTTGTACCACTTCATCCAGAGTTGATCCACCTCTCAATCTAATCTAATCTCTGAGAATGGCAGAGGAAATTGCTAATATGTGCCCAAAGGCATGCCAGGAGAATCTCTGGAACAAACAAACCGATCTTGAGTGTACTAGCAACTAAAAAAAAAAAAAAAAGTTGCATACAGTTTGAGCATATGATCTTAAATTATTTATGATCGATATGCTCATTAGACTTAAACTGTTCATCGTTTCTCAAACCAATAAAATAGTTTATTGCATCCATTATTTGCTGATGACTGGCAAATTAAAATTAAAACTTGAAATGGTTAAGTTTCTTATGCTATCCCTTTATTCAGCATTACATGGCAATTAAATCATTATCTTGTGGATATTGATAACATGTGCTTTTAGAGACAACTTTCTTGCTTATCAAATGTTTGGCAGTGTCAAAATTTCTTATTGGTGTTTGGTCTGGCCATGCAATTGCTCATTGGGAATTACAGCCAATCCAGAGTGCAGTATTTAGTGAACACATATAAAGCCAACACATTCTCATCCCAAGACGTCATCTAACTTACGCTTTTGACCATACGTCAACATCCAACGTTTTAGGGTACCCTTTAACGTCACGTCATCTAACTGACGTTAAAGGGTACCTTAAAACGTCGGATGTTGACGTACGGTCAAAAGCGTAAGTTAGATGAGGTCTTGGGATGAGAACGGGCTGATAAAGCGCAAAGCTAATCTCTATGTGTTTGATAGCTTTTAAACCAACAATTACGTAAATTGTATTTCGTAATCATGGATTAATGCCAGCAAACAATGCCAATGATCGAATTGGCGTTACAGTTGATAAATCGTAATGTTTTCCAGCTCAGGACCGTAATCAAGCCTTGACTGTTTGGATTCGACATGGAAAGTTCTTCCATCAAGTGAATCTCAAATGTGACCAACGCTACTGAAAATTGCTGTGATCTGCTGAATATCTTTCTCGACAATCTCCAATTCTAATTGATTTTGCTTCAAAGAGACAAGAAGCTTTAGCAAAAATCCAGAAAAAAAAAAGTGAACTGCAATCTAGACTGAGGGCCAGAGGTCTGTTCATCTGTGCAACCGTAGTTAGTGGGAAACTAACTCTCATCAAAGATCATTCTCTAACTTGTAGAAGCCATGTTGCATGCATTCTGCATAGTTTATCATATTTTATATATTTCATCTATTAGTTTCGTTTGCCTTTTTCCTTTCAGTTGATTTCATCGAATTGATTGCATGCATGATTTTAAAATATAAATTTGGATGCTAATATAGTACAAGCATTTGTGGCCACACAGTAAATTCAATACGATCCTGCTTTGAATGTGCATAGATGTATCAGTTAGGATTTTAAATGTCATTGTCAACTGTCAATGTAATATTTTAATCTATTTGTAAATTGTATTACACTATGTTTAATGCCATTATCATAAATGGGCCATTCTTATAACCACCAGGACAAGTTCATTTGTGCTCCTGGAAATCTTCCTTCATGCAGAGTTTAGCTGTGTCCGAAACCAAAGGCAGATGTCTAGCTTCCCGGTCAGTCAATTATTTAACAGACTGAATGAAGGTTTAGGACTGTTAGGACCGTAATGATCTAGAACAAATTCAAGTGAGCTTAGAGATAACCTAATGAATATTTAATGCTTATTTCAGTTTTAAACTATATCATAATTTTATTTATAAGCTAAATTTCCATTGCTCTGTCAGACACCATTTGTATTCTATTAACCAACCGCACACAGAGGATTGTGAGAAATAATTAAAGAGATAGTTCTCCCAAAAAGTCATCATTTATTACCTTCATGTCATTCCAAACCTGAATGGCTTTCTTCTATGGAACACAAAAGAAGAAATGTAGAGAAAAGTCTGTTTTTGTCCATACGGTGACAGTCATTTTCACTCAATGGACTGAAACATTCTTCAAAATACAAGAAAATCATACACGATTGGAGTGAAACAAGGGTGTGTAACAAATGATGACAGAATTTAATTTCGGAATCCAGATCCAGAATTTAATTTAATTAAGATCATGCCATCTCTAATCAAAATAAGACCAGATGTAGTTTTCTTAGTAGACAGGATGATAGCAATTTTCCAGTTTTGGACACAGCCTAGTTGTAAATATAACCAAACACACCCTGAGCAACTTATTGAGGTCTTCAGGATCTAAATAGCTAAACTCTGCAGGAAAGTAGATCTCTAGTAGCAAAAGGAACAACTGAGCCCTGAAAGTCATTCAGGCAGGATCATATATATCAAATATAGAGAAATGATGCTCCTTTTGAGCTCATTCCACTTTCCCTTAGAGATTTACTGTGGCTTCTTAGTGTGTATCTTAGTGAGGCCCCTCCTGCTCCTACTGGCTCCACCCCCTCAGGGTGTCACATGACCATTTTACTGCTTTTAACTGGTGTCACCCTTCTCCTACAGGTGACCCTGGTGCTGAGGAGTGGTCCCAGTGGAGCTCTTGCTCAGTTACATGCGGTCAAGGGTCGCAGGTGCGAACAAGAACATGTGTCTCACCTTACGGATCACACTGCAGCGGCCCTTTAAGAGAATCCAGGGTGTGCAATAACACTGCCCCCTGCCCAGGTAGTGCTAGCCACAGACACCGGACTGTCCTTCAGAATCTATATCTTTCATCTTCAGGGCGGAAAGTTGCTGTCATTTTTGATTTATTTTTGTCATTCATATATTCAATTATTCGCTGTCATTGCTTATGTCCAAGGTATTATTGTTTTCATATTTAGTTGGTATTTTTTCTTTGTGTCTGCTATTTTTTTTTCCACGTGTGTATTCAATAATTCATCTTGTCCTTTGTTTTGTTTTATCAAATTTCTCATTCATTTGTCACCCTTTTCATGTTTCTCTTCTCATTGTATTTGACTTAGCCAAGCTTTTTATATAATTCCAGCACCAACCTTGTTCAAACACAAAGTGAAACTTGTCAGAAGAGTGTTTGTTGGTGCATGCAGATGAAAAATGTCGAAGAAAGGGGGAAAGGACTAATCTATCCCCCTGCGGCCAGAAAAAAAGCGTTCTGAATTACCCTCTTGTTTTAAAATCTTTAATTACTGGAGGTATCGACCTTTAATTTATCATTTTCGGAGGTGCCATCTTAATGGAGTTGGGCTCAACGATACTACGTACAGCGCCATTGAACAGGCTGTCAGCAGCTAACTGGATTTTTATTTGGAGTAAAAGTGCGTGAAAAGATGCTTGTTTTCCCCCTCCCCCTTCATCACAAGCTCTGAAAATGCAGTTCAGCTCTTTTAGGACTTTTGGTATTGGTAAATTAATGCTGTTTACACGTTACCTCAGCAGCATTGAACTTATGTCACAAGCTAACTGGATTTTTATTTTAAGTAAAAGGACATGAAAAGAGACTTGTTTTGTTTACACCATTAGCTATAAAAAATGGCAATTCAGCTCTTTTAAACCTTTTCATTCGGCTAAATCAATGTGGTTTACACAGTATTATTGTCACACAGCTTTAACCCTTAACTCTACGTTGTGGGGACCAAATGTCTCCAAATTTTTTTATTTTTTTTTGATCCAGTGGGAACATTTTTTGGTTCCTATGTGGAAAACAACTTATAAGACATCTAGAATTATGTTTTCTATGATGGTTGTGTTAAGGGTTAGGGGATAGAATATGCAGTTTGTACGCAATATTTGACCATAAGTCTGGTGTTGGAAAAGGCTCGAAGGCACATGTAAAGATATAAAAGGCCTTTACATTGGAAATAAAGACCAACATGTCTCTTGAACGATCAAATAAATTCATTTATTTTCCCTTTGGAATAGCTTGGACGGCAGCCTAATTGAGCACAACATTGCTTTTCTTTTGAGGTCAACCCTTTTTTCGCATCATACTGTGTTTTGAGGCAAAATAAAAGCATGTTTGTAGTAAGTTATGCTCTGGCAGACAATGCTTTCTTACTAGAGTATATGCTTCATTGTTTGAGAAAGTTCATAGTCGGCCATTATATATAAATTCCAAACGACCTAACTCAAGCCGAGTTTCCCTCTGGACATCTTTTGACACAAATCAAACAGTGGTTCTTTGAGATGTCGAAAGTGTATATTGTTGAAGACAAATGTCATGTTTCATTCTAGTCCAGTGGTTCTCACCTGGTTTTTGCTTCAGAACCTTGATTTTACATTGAACATCAAGTGGTGACATAACAGACATAAAACTGAACAAAATTTTCTTAAAAAATACATTTGTATATATTAATATATATAGCAAATTATATAGGATATGTAGGGAAATTGGCTACATTTAATCTTAAGTTTTTTTTTTTTTTTTTCAATGATAAGAGGATGTCAGACAAGTTGATAACTTACACTATGGGTCTGTACGATTTTTTTAACGTTTTGAAAGCTGGCTCTTATCCTCAGCAAGGCTGTATTTATTTAACAGGATTATTGTGAAATAATGTTACATATTTTTTTATCAGTTATTCTAATTATGTCAGTGTTCAGAAATTAAAAATTATTTCAAATGGATTTTTTTGAAACAATGTAAAATCTTTTACTGTCACTTTTGATCGTCAAATAAAAGTCTTTTGAACAGTAACAAGCTTAAAAATAATTTGCATAGAAATTAGAATTGGACAGAGTTTATAAACAACAAACATACTTTTTTATAAGCCTATTCATTTTGCTGTTCCAACTATGCACAATTTAAGGGATAGTTAGAACCAGAGCACCAATGGTGTGAGGACCCTATTGGAATTGCTCCGTTTATTATTGCTATTATAATTCGCTTTGATACAACCTTTTTTTTTTTCGTTTCACAACCCATCCGTTTAAAATAACTTGTTGAGTCCATCTGTATACCTTTAAATACAAGTCAAAAAACAACATAGACACTATTTTGAGACATCCTATAGTTGGCAGCCCAACAGCAAATAAAAAAAAAAAATGGTTCCGTTAATGGCAAAGTCATTGAGCCGGTTTTCGTGAAGGCTGGCTTTCCTTGCGTGCTTCAACGAGAGTTTGTTTTTAATTAATGCTCTTTGAGTGGGACTGGAGTTTTCATTATACAGTAAGAGCATTAGAGAAGAGGATTTGACGTTTGGAGGGGAAACGGTGCCCAGCGGTCTTGACACTGATGACTGGATTAAGCCCCAGTGAGTGCACGAGCAGAACGAACACCTGGGACTTTGATAAGTACGCTAAGAGAACTGAGACGAATGCGGCACGGCTGCGGCAGCCCTCCCGGCGCGTCTTTCATCACGCAAAAGACAAAAGAATGTCATCAGCCATGGTGCTCTGGATGGGGGTAGAGTGGTTTGGGATTGGGAAAGGTAAATTGTAAAGAAAAGGGGAAATGATGCAGTTGTTTTGATTCATTGCGGTTGTCTAACAGCTGTTGACAAACAGGCTAAGAGTCTGTGCTGGAGGTGTTTCACTGCTGCATTTGAATGAGGCTGTGTGTTGGTGTGGGTGTGTGTGTCTTAACTCTTGTCCTCTGTTGGCAGTGCACGGTGTGTGGGAAGAGTGGTCTCCGTGGAGCCTCTGCTCTTTCACCTGCGGACGAGGTCATCGCACCCGCACTCGGACGTGCACTCCACCCCAGCATGGAGGAAGAGCGTGCGATGGACCCGAGACCCAAAGCAAACTCTGCAACATTGCCCTCTGCCCAGGTCTGTCTACTTTAGATGCACTGCCTGTCTTTACTTGCCTCTTTTTGCATCATCATTTCTCATTCTGGCCCTGTGTACACCTGGTGTTAGTGGACGCTAAATACAGGTGGAAACGGGGACTAAAATGTTTCGAGTTTGTCCACTTTCAACCACTTCCAGAGGTAGTTGAAAACGCATTTGACCGCATAGTGTAAATGCTCGTATGGTTGAATGCATTCAAACAGCCACAATATACCACCTGCTCTCCGCCTACTGACCAAATGCATAAACATTATGGGAAGCGATCCAGCCAGGCGGGATTTAAACTTTGTCGGCTGACGACCCAAGTTTGGTTTGAAGACGAAAAATGTACCAAGCGCGATGTTCTCTCACCATTCCTGATTTCTAACATGTGTTTGGCGTGATCTTGCCGCTGTCAGACAACGGATTCTCATCCCAAGGCGTCATCTCTCAACTCCAGTCCTCGTGACCCACTGCGCTGCATATTGTGTATGTCTCCCTTACTTAAAGGGATACTCCACTTTTTTTTACCACTCCCCCAGAGTTAAACAGTTGAGTTTTACCATTTTCGAATGTATTCAGACGATTTTTTGATATTTAGAAGAATATCAGCAACCAGGCAGTGACTTCCATAGTATATTTTTTTTCCTACTGTGGAAGTCAATGAGACCAGAAACTGTCTGGTTACTGATATTCTTCTAAATATCAAAAAATCGGCTGAATGGATCTGAAAACGGTAAAACTCAATTGTTTAACTCTGGGGGAGTGGTAAAATGAGCCTATTTCCAAAAAAAAGTGGAGTATCCCTTTAACACACCTGATTCAGATCCTCAGCTGCATCCCAATTCACATACTATCCGTCCTAAATAGCATTCGAAAATAGAATTAGTGCGTCCCAAACCGTTGTATGTTGAAATGATTGTTTCAAAGATACCCGGATGGTCTACTTTTTCCGGTCAGAATCCGAACTGTAGATCGATGCACACTCTAACGGCTGATATTGCCCACAACCCTTTGCGCGTTGAACGAGGATTCGGTTAGAACTACAAACACGAGTAAAAAGTGTTAAAAAACTACAGACACGGAGGACGTGCGAGTCCCGCGGTTATGTTGAGAGGTTTAGATAAAGATGTTTGAGTGATTAATTAACACTATCTGACCTGACGAAAATTAATTTATTCAATGTTCTCCACATTATATTGCATCTGCAGCAGCATTGTGAACTTTTGGAAGGATACTTTTAGCCATTACTTTTTAAATGCATCATTACATTAAAATTGCAAAACACGAGGAAAGTATACACATGAAAGACCCATGACTGGCAGATTAATGTGCTCCGAAACGGTAGGAAATCAAATTAGATTGAATGGAGGATTTTAACTGTGACGAGATGATTGACAGGATGCACGCAGCACGCGACGGAGCCGTCCGTTAAAGATGACGTGATAGCATGTCCCAAAGCTTGCCTACTTTTTTACTACACACTCAAAAGTATGTGCTTTTTCTTCACAAAAAGAGTACATACTTTTAGGGCGTAGTATAAGTAAGCGAATCGGGACGCGAATTGTCTATCATAACGAGCTGCGGATCTGAATCAGGTGTGTTAAATAAGGGAGACACACAATATGCAGAGCAGTGGGTGGCGAGGACTGGAGTTGAGAACCCCTGATCTAACTGGCAATTTTGACCATGCTTCAATATCCGACGCTTTAGGCACCCTTTGGATTATGCTATCCTAGGCGCCTAAAGCGTCGGATATTGAAGCATGGTCAAAAGCATCAGTTAGGGTTAGGGTTAGGGTTAGGGTTAGGGATGAGAATGGGCTGTGTCAGAGCAGAAACGAAAGCTGCTGCGCTCTGTATGTTTCTCCGTTGTTTCTGGTTGGCTAACCACCCAAGTTTGTTTTGAAGATGAAAAATGTACCAAGCACAATGTTCTCTCACCATTCCTGTGTTTAGCGTGATCTTGCTGCTGTCAGAGCAGAAATGAAAGCTGCTGCTCTCTGTATGTTTCTCCGTTGTCTCCGGTCGCGTTCATAATGTATGTAAATAGTGTGATTTTAATTTCATCCATTAGATAGAAAGATCTGAAAAAAAGTCCCTCAGACGTGGTCGAAAGTGGACAAAAGAGACGGTTTGAAACACCTCCTCTCCTCTCCCTTTTCTTGTCTCATTTGTTCCCCTTCCCTTCTACTTGTCCTTCATTTTCTTTTCTCATCTCACATCTTTTCTCTTTTCGTCTTATCTATCTCTTTTCTCACCTTGTTCATTCTCTTTTTGTCTTCTCCCCTCTTCCCATCTCTACTGAGTCATTCTCTCTATTTTCCGAATCTGATGCCTCAGTGTTCCCCCGAGCCTCTTGCTTTTCTAGCCGTTCTCTAACCGTAATCAATTTTGTTGTAAATTGAAGACCACTCCACTAATTTGGATGCGGTTGTGAGCCATCGTCCTCTGAGAATGATTTGGTGGAATTAGGCATGACATGGAAGCCCCTCAATGTTTGATCCCGTCTGTAAAGAATCAAAGCTCATCTCACATAGAGGTGGCTCCTGGGAGTAACCAGCAGCTGCCAGCGGTGGAACATTACAGGATCAATTACAGAATAGTTTATTACATGGGACAAAATGGATGCGCTCACAAGGCTTCTTGGCATGTGGAACGCAGCAGCGTGTGGTGTGCAATAAAACCCCACAAGGCTGAGAGAAACACCGCTTCATGCTCACTCTAGAAAAGAGCTGAAGAAAAATCACTTAAGCACAATCGCCTGTGAATGATAGCCTCTTTAAATATGCTGAGTTTCTATACACTGTAGATGGGTAACAGATCGTCCAATCTTGGTCAGCTTTGTTTGTCTCGTGCTTTAAGAGTGTCGTCCCATTCAGCAAAAAAAGAGGCAATTAGCCCCTCTTTACACGTCTGTGTTGTGTTTTGTAGCGTCAGCTCACCCGGAGCTCGTGCTGTTGCCAAATTCTGGCTTGCATATTTTGGTCTGAGGTTTTAAAAGTTGACCTCAGAGCTCACGTGCGAGGGAAAAACTCATTTCTTCTAGAATGAGAGTGGAACGCATCACAAGACCAGAATATTCAGTATAAGAGTAGCTTTTACTGGGTCATGTTGGCTAGTTAGCAAGCTATTAGTCTCGCGTAGCCAGACCTTCAGACTGACGGCTGAAGGTCTGGAATTCATAGCAGCTTTCTTTGGTCAAGGCCCGCCCATAAGGCCGTTAGACCGACATGTCAAACAACCAATTACAGTTCGTTTCGTTCAGCGTCATGTTTCGGGGCGTGGAAATGTCCCCACAACAACAGACCGGTGTGCAACAAGTCAGTCAGCAGTCACCGGAGGCGCTAACAACGCTCAGTCCGTGTTATTAAATTCACCCACGAACTCGCTCATGTCCATCTTATGTCCGCTTTGTCACACGAATGTAAGTTACGTCCCCGCCCCAGTGCGCTCACGCCTACTAAATAAACGCCTCACCTCCGGCGCCGCGCACTCGCTACATTCCCTTTAGCCTTTAGCACATCTAGTGGATGCATAACGCAAACCCAGTCAAACGTTTGACTCTGCAGTATCTTATGTGCCTTATAATCCAGTGTGCGCGACCAGCTGCGATGTCAGCGTCTGTTTCATGTTTGTCCACAAACGCAGCTGATATACCCTTCGCAATTAAGTACTTCACTTGATCTTCCATAATAGATTGGAGGGGACATACAACTACGTTTAGCTGATCTTGAGAAATGCTCATTGTCACTCACATAGGCCACTCATATAAACACAACAGTTTTTCTTCCGCAATCACACATCTGCGCTTTGTTTCCCGGCGGACCGAAAATAAACGCGACACTGACGCCCCCCGGAAATCCGATAAAATTCAACCAATCAGATGACGACTTCGACATTCCTGAAGTGTTTCCAGTTAAGTGTACCATATGCATCAGACGTTTAGCCAACGTTCCGTGGGCGTGACGTCTGAGGCTGAGACTAGCAAGCTATCTAAGGCAGTATTATTACCTCTTTCCCCGGGGCTAATGGGGTTATTCAGGCTGACAGTAGCCTCGATTCCAAATGTATGTGATTGTCTCTCTCTCTCTCTCTCCTGATCCTGATTACATTGAAATTGAAATTACATACTTGTAATTGTACATTTTTCAATACAGCAAATATTATATAAAAGCTAAAGTAAACATTGGAAGGTGAAATGTGTCAAAACGTTATTTCTAATATAACTAGATTATTTGTATTATAGATATACAACTAGATGTTTATCTTATAGTGAAAACATGAATAGCTTTCATGAATTGTGCAAAAGCTTACCACCATTGTTTTGTGTGGCCTTGCTATGGGCATTTGATTGCTAAGGTGTTTATTCTGAGTTGTTGCGTGTCAAAAAAGTCCCTCTATGCATTTTGTTTTGCCCATTGTCCAAAATCATAAGTACTGTTGCATAGAAAAGTAATTGCACCCTTCTCCTTGACTTTTTTTAAATGCAATACTAACATACTCTGTACTAGCACTAATGTTTTCAAGCAATTTGCGCACATGGCAGAAGCTTTCATCCAAAGTCGATGCATTCCCTGGGAATCAAACCCATGACCTTGATGTTGCAAGCATATAATGTTATGTTGTGCCCTGTAGAACCCTTGCAGTTCCATTTGGCACCACTAGTGGCACCAAAATTACACACTTCACCTTATTTTAGGACATAAATGTGGCAGGTAATTTGGGTTAGTAAGATGTTCCAAAGCTAGCTTATATAAACGTACTTCTCTCTTCTCTCTGCCATATTTTCTCTTCTCTGTTTGGGATGCTGTTTTTGCATTCTGCATGGGCGCCCACAGTGGACGGACAGTGGCAGGAGTGGAGTGCATGGAGCGATTGCTCAGTGACCTGTGCCAACGGGACGCAGCAGAGGAAGAGGCAGTGCTCAGCGGCTGCTCATGGGGGATCTGAGTGCAGAGGACATTGGGCGGAGAGCAGAGAATGCTCCAATCCGGAGTGTACAGGTACGACATTCATTCGAAGGGAAATCTATGTGTGTTTGTTCTTTCAGTATCCAATGTAAGGTCTTTGTTTTAATGACTCCATCTGACGAGCATCTTTATTGTTGTCTTGTGAAACAGGAAGTTGGATTGAGTCAAATCAAAGGACTTGTCGGTTCAATGCTCAACCATGAGGATTGTAAATATATATATATATATATATATATATATATATACAATACAATATATATATATATATATATATATATATATAAGATCATAAATAATTCAAAAGTATCAAAATGTGTTTTAATTCAGAAATTGAAAACATGCTCATCGCAGAAGATTCAAAGCATTTCCCCCCAAAATTAAAATATATACAGTATAAAAAATGTGTACAGTTTACATCAGTGAAAAGATTGGATTCTAAAAGATTGGAATATTACTTTTTTATGTTTTTGAAAGAAGTCTCTTGTGCTCACACAAAATGATTTCTATTTTAAACAACTTTCGATTAATCAGAGAATGTATCCCGGTTATTAAGCAGCAAAACCCACTTTCAATATTAATAATAATTTCATAAGTAATACTATTTCAGTACCAACAATAATTTATAAGAATTGAGCACCAAATCGATTTGATCATTTCTGAAGGGTCATGTGACACTGAAGACTGGAGAAATGAGACTGAAAATTCAGCTTTGCCAACACAAGAATAAATTATTTTTGAAAATATATCATTTAACCAGTTATTTTAAATAATATTTCAAATTTCTGAGCAGAAGAGTCTTCTTTCAAATACATTTGAAACATTTTTTTTTTTTTCCCAAATTATTCCGAACCTTTGACCAGTAGTGTATGGAATTGCGTCATCAATATTTTTGTTTCATTTTACTGGAGAGAAAGATTGTACAATCTAAAAACAGTGTATTTCCTAAAATATGCTCTATCTTAGTCAAGTCAAATCACCTTTATTTATATGGCGCTATTTAAAATACATATTGTAAGCAGCTTCACAGTGAAAAAATGAAAATAATACAAAAAAGTTTGTTTCTCAGAGAAAATTGCGTCAATGTCCTCCTTAAGTACGGCATCTATAATAATGTATCTATAATATTGTTGAATATTAAATGTCCCCAACTAAGTAAGCCAAAAGCCAAGACAACAGTGGCAAGGAACCAAAATCCATCAGGGACAGAATGGAGGAAAAGACCTTGGGAGAAACCAGGCTCAGTCAGAGGACCAGTTCTCCTCTGGCCGATGAAGGAACACTGTGTGATTCGGGCAGCCTTATAAGTCAAATTGGATCAGAACATTTAGAGTATTTATCCATTTCCATCCGGTTGGAAGTCGAAGTAATCACGCCAGTGTGGAGATGAGTTAGATTACACATGTAGCAACAGATAGAGATAAGGCCATAACACTTGTTTTTAAAGGGATTCTCCACCTTTTTTCATATTAAACATTCATACTGTATGTTATTCCCTTTAACTAATACGAGTTGACATACCTCTGTCGTCTCAGTGCATGCACTTCTCTGCTTGGCCCATATTGAATGAACTGGGCTAGTTAAGTGCTATCAAAGTGTTTCACACCAGAACGATGGAGTTAAGGCCAACTCGTCTTAGTTAAGGGAATAACATAGTTAAATATGAAAAAAAAACAAAAAAACGGTGGAGTATACCTTTAAAAAACATTGATGTTATCCCCAAGCTAACTATGACATCACTTCAACATTCAGAGACTGTTCTGTGTCAGGCATTATCTTAAGTTTGTGTTGATAGACCGTGGGGGTGGGTCTCGCATGAGAGCGCCCACACACTGTGCCTGGCAGGTAGTTCTTTAAAACACACAGGAGCCCCTCAGCATGATGCTTGTAAGCTGGAAGACTCTTGCTCTATGTGCTTCATGATAACAGAGAGTCTCAGCGAGTTTGAAGCTGCTTACAGTGTGAGACGTGCTATGTTGTAGCATCAAAGCTAAAATGGAAGCATAACCACAGCATGGGATTGGTAAACTATTTTTATGTGTCATTAATATGTATTTTTCAGAGTTTATATATGAAATATATAAAAAGGTAGGGATCTGTAAGATTTTTTTTAATGTTTTTTTTTTTTTAAGTCTATTATGCTCACCAAGGCTTCATTTATTTGATTATATATATATATTAACATAATAAATATATTTATTGTAACTTTTGATCAAATTAATGCATCCTGAATAAAAGTGTAAATGAATAAAAGTTATTTTACCCTTGCTTTATTTTTATTGCTTTCTCCCACCCCCACCCATTTTTCTTACAAAACATTTCTTACTGACAACAAACTTTTCAACGGTAGTGTATAATGTTACAGAGGCTTTCTCTTTCACAAAAATGTCTTTTCATCATAGAATCCTAAAAAAAATTACATAACGGCTTTGAACATTGATAATGATACAGTTTTTTTTCTGAATTGCTAAAACACTAAACCCCATTCTCTGAACCAAATTCTTAATAATCTTAATTCTTAATTTGTCGAATAAATCACCTATTCAATAAAACATTAAACTAGTTCAGGTACTTGCAAATCTGTTTGCAAATCTCATGCACTCTAAACACATTCTCACTCACTCACTCAAAACACTGAACACATGCAGGCAAACGTTAAACACAACTACAACACGGTTGTTCAAAATTGTTCACACTTATTTCTAATGATGTGACCAAACTAACTGTACATAATACACGTCAGTTCAAAGTGCCAAAACTGACTCAAAATGTTGCACCGAATGTTGATTCCAACACTGGATGGAAACAAAATAAGAGGGACAGGAGGAAGAGTGTTAGAGGTTGTGAACAAGGAGGAAGAGGATGAGGACGAGAAAGAGCAAGGTTTGCATGTTGTCAGGGCTGGATCTGGCTTCAGGGTTTTCCCCTTTGCCTGCAAAGATGCCAGTGTCTGTGATGTGAATAAAGTCCTCAGGCTGGACCCAACATGAAGACATGATGCTGAAGCAGAATGATTCTCACACTGACCTTGAAGAGAACAACTCTTCTGAGTGTACTGTTTTTTACTGAATTTTGCAGATGGGTCACTGTATTTTCACAGTATACAAGTGCTGAACAGACATATGCCTACTATACAATATTCAGTAAAATACCACACAATTTATTCACCTTACTACTGTAAGTTGTCATTACTACTGAACGTTTTTTTTTAATGTAATTGCAAAATTGTTTACTTTGTTACAATATACTTTGTTTTTGTAACTGTGTGCTTTGCGTTCTGCGTTTTTTTCAAATGAATCATCTGTAGTGTTATAATATTGACTCACTGTGTGTATGATTGGAAAGCATTGTTTGACTTTGAGAACAGATAAAATAGAAAAGGGAGAAAGGAAGTGATGGATTCAAAAAATGTGTTCTAGCAATTCAGAGAAACATGTTTCTTGAGCAGCAAAAAATGATTTCTGAAGGATCATGTGACACTGAAGACTGGAGTAATGAAGCCTAATGATGCCATTACAGTAATACATTATATTTTAAAATACATTCAAATAGAAAATAATTGTTTTAAATTGTAACAATATTTCACAATTTTTTAATCAAATAAATGCAGCCTTGGTGGGCATAAGACTCTTCTTTTAAAAACATAAAAAATCTTACCGATCCCAAACCTTGTGTGTGTGTGTGTGTGTGTGTGTGTGTGTGTGTGTGTGTGTGTGTGTGTGTGTGTGTGTGTGTGTGTGTGTGTGTGTGTGTCATATATATATATATACTGTATATATATTGTGTATGTGTATATATATATATATATATATAGGCCTATGTGTATTTGTGTGTGTTATATCTAAGTATTTATATCGACTTACATTTATAAATTGTTCAATATCCTTGCCTTGCCTTGCCTTGCCTTGCCTTGCCTTGCCTTGCCTTCAGATAGCCAACAGTAATGTCGACACCAAAATATGTACTTACACTCTAAAAAATGCTGGGTTGTTTTAACCCAATTTTGGGTCAAATATGGACAAACCTGAAATATTGGGTTAAAAATGTAATGTAAAAATTTAACCCAACGGCTGGGTTAGTCCATATTTGACCCAAAGTTGGGTTAAAACAACCCAGCATTTTTTAGAGTGTATACTTATTTATGATGTCTTGATTATAATACTTATATTATTAATTAATTATTATAATATAATTATTACAATACTAATCTTCCTTGCATATATTTAACCGTGACGTTGCAGTTGATATGGTGTGATATGGTGCTCAAAATATGAGATGCAAAGTCAAAATTACAAGAAAATAAAGGTCACACTTTATATTAGGTCTTTAACCACTGTACTTACCTAAAAAAATTAAAAAAAAATAAGTACAATGTACTTATTGTGTCCATGTTGTGTTGAAAAAAAACTTGTGCAGCTATTGAGGATACCAAGCAGTGGTGGAAGAAGTACTGAATCTCAGTACTTAAGTAAAAGTACAAATAAACAGATAATTATTTACTTTAGTAAAAGTAGAAGTAACACAATGACAACCATACCATACCATATTGAACAATAAATTGTTATGCAAGTACTTTTACTTTTAATACTTAAAGTACATTTAAAATCAGGTAAAAAGTACCTGATTTTAAATGTACTTTAAGTATTAAAAGTAAAAGTACTTGCATAACAATTTATTCTCTTAATGTCTATTTTTTTCTAATGATTAATAAAACATTTAATTCTAACTCATTCCACCTAATACTCCTATAATGATGTTCAATAATTATGGAAAAAAATTGTCACCATTTCTGAAACAAGCTTGCAATTAGGCAATATACACATCATGCTTTTCCTTACTATATATTAATAACTATGTTTGGCAGTAAACTCGATTAATTTATGGTGTAATTCTGAATCTCTTGGCTTGCCATAGGCTAATCCTAACCATATGTATAGGCCTATTACACACGGTGCGTTTCCTATGCACATAAAAACAAATTTCCACATATAAATTGCACGAAAAACACACTGCGTGCGAGACGCATTTAGTTGATGTATCTATATGGCAACCAAACGTCACTGGTGAGACAAACGTGCAACGAACGCATGGTCAGATTACGTTTTGGCAGGGGAAAAACTGATCAGAAAATGTAATGAAAAAGTAACAGAAGTTGTAGAAATGTAGTGGAGTAGAAAGTATAATAATTGCTGCAAAATGTAACGAAGTAAAAGTAAAAAAGTATGCACTATTTATTCTACTTAAGTAAAGTAAAGATACGTGAAAAATTGACTTAAGTAAAGTAACAAAGTATTTGTACTTTGTTACATTCCACCACTGCCTGTAAGGTTACGGAGAGGTTCGGTGGTACATTTAGGCTCAACGGTGTAATTAATTACAGAAAGTATATGTAATTATATGCAGGTATTATTTACAATGTCAAAACGTTGGTACACAGAAGTACATTTGTATCAATAGATTAACTGATTCTTATTGCAAGCATATGCAAATGCAAATCAATTTTTTTTCTAAAGATCGTCCATATATGGCGATTGATAGATTTACGGTGAAGACTTTTTGCTTTTGAGTGTTAAATTGTGTATTTGCTTGTACAAATTATAGAGCCTTTTTTTAACTGGAACCTTGTGACAGAATTATTGAGGTGCCTTGATTAAATGCTTTTATATGAAGCTGCGTGGAGGTCAAATACCCTATCTCCCAGTGCTTTTATATGATTTGACCATATTTATTGATTTCAGAGTAACATTCCAGCAGCCAGTCTAAATGTTAATGTAAATGCGTCCTTGAACGCAAGGTACATTCAGCACAGGTGAATGTTGGTCTACAGGTGAACATGCCCTCGCTTACACATGATTTATAGCACAACTGAGGGCAACATCTGTCTTTTTTTTTCACTTTTCCCTTTCCAATGCCAAGAAACAATATTTTACTCCATTCATTAGATCCTCGTAAAACATCCCGAAGCCTTTTAAAACTTTACCATAAAATGTGTTTCGGGACTGGCAAAGTGAGGAAAATTATTATCCCAGTTGTAGGGCACACTCATGCTCATAAAGCAGAGACAAATATCCCATCATTGCAAGTCTCGTGGTAATGATTTTATTAATTAGATCAAGAGCGGATTCTGCCAAAAATCTGGTTTTATTGCGTCTCTGGCCTCTAGAGCATGTCAACATGACAAGAAACTGGATGGATTTTAATGCGTCAAACCCTCCTTTGCAAACGAGTGTGTTTTATAATGTTACTTCATGTAAAACTTTCACAGAAGATGGCTTGAAAAACTCTCAAGTGTGCACATCCACAAAAAGGTTTAATGTAATTATCGAGCTTGAAAGATGTAATGTGAGAGATGATGATGCAGATAGTCTGACTTGTGACGCAGTCTGGAATCATAAATCACACTATTCGTTCATTTAGCAGAGGAGAACTGGCTGTTTTTTTCCCCCCTCAATTTCATTGACATGATGGAGACCGATTACTCGATCCAATCACGTTGATGGATAAAAAATAATAAAAAAAATAATAATTTGCCTCAAAAAAGCAAAGCGCCAACATGCCTGAACACACCTCGTTTTCAGACCAGCACACCCATGAGCGCACAAATGGGCGCCCATAATTGATGAATTTTGCAATCTTGACATTGTCATTGAACTGAATTGAATGAACATTGAACTGACTTGAGATGACTAATGACATTATTGCCTTCTGTAGAGGTGCTTATTGCTGAATTTAACTTTTTCATAATTGATTAACTTTATACACTTATTGAACTGAACTAGCACTAAAATGAGCTGAATAATGACACTACTGTCTTTTTAGAGCTGGTTTAGAATTTAGAATTTGAATTTGTCTAATATTTGATGAAGTTTGCATCATTAGCCCCTTTCACACAGAGATTCCAGAAAATACACGAATAAAGTGACCCTGCATTTGTCCTGGGATTGTTTGATTTCGGTTCATTCACACTGCCAGTGATTTGTCAGGATCTGTGAGTGCGTTCACACACAACCCGTAAAGATCCCGGAAATACACATGACGTCGTAACACAGTCTCATCCCAAATCGTCATATAACTGACGTTTTGGGACGTATTTTGACCATACGTCAATATCCGCCTTTTTAGGGCCCCCTTAAACGTCGGTAGATGGCGATCCCGGGCCGTCATACAACCGACGCTTTACCTTTAACGTCAGTTAGGTGACGGGTTAGGTTTAGGGTTAGGTTTAGGTATGGGGTAGAGTTAGGATCCCATAACCTCATCTACCGACGTTTAAGGGGGCCCTAAAAAGGCGAATATTGACGTATGGTCAAAAGACGTCCCAAAACGTCAGTTATATGACGATTTGGGATGAGACCGGGTTGGACGTCAGGATGAGACGTGTAACGTACGCGTTGAAAACATGTACACGCGCACACCGCTCCACAAAGCTGGTGAACGATCTCAGCTTCAGCGCGGATAGTGAGGAGCTCCTGGTCTCTGCTTCGTTCCAGTTTGCAGACAATTGTTCGTCCTTTCTTTGTTGATGACGAACACAAACTTTCAAAGAGCAACAGAGTCATGCGATGGCACGACCGTCATCACTATGACACACCCTTTGCGGCATTGGTCCTGGCTTTTGTTCACGTTCCGGGACTGATTCAGGCAATGTTACTAGGTCCCCAACCCAGCATCGATGCCGGTATCAATCCTGGGTGTTTGCGTTCACACAGAAGGCATTCTGGCAATTTCCCAGGATCAACGCGCTGTGTGAAAGGGGCTATACAGTCTTTACTGGTAAATTACCGGCAACAGATCATGTGTGAAGAAGATCTTTTCAAATATACCGGTATTTACCAGCAAAGGAAGTTGTAACATTACCAGTAAATCACAGGTTTATTTACTGTGTGAAAACGGAATGAAGATTACCGTTACTTTGCTCATACGAGGTCAGAACACGATGACGTAAGAAGTGTTTTGGGCCAATCAGAAGCCGTTAAAAAAAAGGGCAACTGATGTGTGAATGGTATGTTACGGGTAAAAAGCCAGAATGCTCTTGTTTGTGTGAACAGCACATTTTTTTTATTTACCGGTAATGCCGTTCTGGCAATTTTACAGTAATTTAGCAGGATTGCTGTGTGAAAGGGCTATTGATTCTGCTATTTTCCTGTTTATTACTGTGAAACAATCTATATTTGCAACCCCTCCGGTTCTACTCGCACCGCTGTGAGTGGGATCCAAACCGGCATAGCACGGGGGCGCAAAGAAAGACGTTCTAGATCGCAGCCTCTAGCGTCAGTCAGTCACTAGTCCGACTCTTGAGAGCTGGGGGGTGAGGCTCACTCACACAGCTCTTAATAGCTGTCCTCTTTTACACTCACCCCCCTAAACCTCTAAACCTCACTCCCATCCGGGTCACGGCACCAACGTAACCTCCAGGAGGCAGCCGTGCTAACAAGGACACTAAAGACCGAAGCGTCTAGCGTCAGTTGCTAGCAGGCCTCCGTTAAATATTGCATAAAGTGCTACATAAATTAATGTGACTTGAGTTGACAGTCTGTCTATGTGTCTTTCAGCTAATGGGCAGTGGAACGCATGGGCTCCATGGAGTGGGTGTTCTAAGTCCTGTGACGGTGGTTGGCAGCGGAGGGTACGCGTATGCCAGGGGCTGGCGGTCACAGGGCAGCCATGCGATGGCAGTGGGGAGGAGGTCCGCAGATGCAGCGAGCAGCGTTGCCCAGGTAACCCTGTGAATAATTGAGCCCCAAGAGTCAATTATGTCAAAATGGACAGATAGAGGTGAATGAGAGATGGATGCAGGGATAATTATATTTTACTTGTCCATTTCTGCGGTGGAAATAATGAATGTACACCATAATTGTATGTTTTGGCCAGGAATGATCAACACAAAAATAACCAGTAATGGGTATTTTATGTCACATAAATGATTTAAACCTCATATCTGGATGTATTAAGCTGTCTCCATGGAAACAGTGCTTTATGCTCATGCATGTATTTTCATACACTCATAGGTAAGTTACATGATCAGTTATATAAATTCCTGATGGAGGCCTAATTGTTTGTGCATATTTTACTGAATTTATCATTCTTATATTCTTTAATGCTTACAAATTATTTCTGCAGACAAATATAAATCTTTACATCATGATCTGACATTTTATGTTTGATTTAAATCCCCAATGTAATGTAACACACTACTAAAAATAAAGGTTCCAAAATTATTTTATTTCATTTTATTATTATTGTTATTGTTTTATGCAGTGATGCCATAGAAGAAACAGGTTAAATGTTCTATGGACCATGAAATACAGTAAAAAATATTTAGTTTTAATATCACAATATAATAATAATAATAATAATGATCATGTAATAACACATTTATTAATTTTTGTTATAAATAAATGTTAATGTACATTAGAGGTACATTAAATTCAGTATTTTATATTTGTACTTATATTATATTGTAGGAATCCCTGCACATCCCATCCAGACAAATACATATAGACTATATTGTGGTCATAACTAAGAATTCGTTCCCACAACGTATTAATTCATTCCCATCGTGTCCAGAGCTGTGAAGTCCAGGTTCAGAAAGTAAAAGTCCTCCTGAGTATTTTGTTCCAATCACCTGGATATGCTAATTAGCCCAGTTTTTCAGCCAGGAGATTAGTGAAAGAGAACTAATTAGTGAAATCAGCTGGCTGAGTTCATGGGTGGAATAAACATATGGCAGGACTTTTACTTTCTGACCCCTGGACTTTACATCTCTGATCGTGGCCTGGACTACATCGTTCCCTCGTTTTGATGTAACTAAAACGAGGGAACGAATTATTATATGGTCCTCATGATTTATGAACATATTAGTAAGTAGCAGGAATGAATTGTTTAATACGCCACGATATAAATATTTTTCTTGCATTTCATGTGCAGCGCTCTGTAATATTTCAGCAATTATACAACCGTAAATTCTGATCCCTTTCCCCATCGTCCACCATTATGCACTCGTCTCTCAAATCTCCAATGAAACAGTGTGTCTTCGTGTGTCTAAATGTCTATATTTATTCCCGACCCCATAGCTCCTTATGAAATATGCCCGGAGGACTATGCTGTGTCCATGCTGTGGAGAAGAACTCCCTCTGGGGAACTGGCCTTCAACAGGTGTCCGCCCAACGCAACGGGTAAGAAGCCACCAGAAGATTGCTCAGCCACAAATCTAGTCACAGACGCTTTCAAAAAGAACACTTGTGCTTTTTTGCTCTGCTTTTCCTTTGCAGTGCATTTATTTCAGTGATGTTGAAATTATTCATAAATTCAGAAGGCTACGATGACAAATGTTTCTGACTAGTGTGTTCAGCACTGCTGCGACTGCCTTTAAATGGCTTATGCTGTGTGTACCTAGAGATTTTTGTCATTTGCATACCGTTGAACCCTCCAGCATTTTGTCAACTTCTTTTGAGAGGCCGCTTTCTGCAGAGGCATAAAGGGGAATAATACAACGACCAAAAAAAAAAGAGAGAGAGAAACCGTTTCTCCATCCTGCACATTCTTCTTGGAGATATGCTGTAGATCCGTCCCCAAGTCTTTCTCTCTCTCCTTTGTCCGGGTCTGAGGTGTGAGCCTTACTGATTGTGGTCCCAAACTGTTCTGTACTGTCTTACATTGAGCTTCTGTAACCTCCTGCTATCTCCTGTTGTGAAGATGCTCCGGTACACCACCACAATGACCTTGAAAGAGCAGGTGCTGGAGGAAAAAGAAAAAATGCAGGAATTCAGATAACAGCAAGCAGTCCGGAATAACTAGAAGCAGAAGCCGACTGCGGATGCGTGTACAGATGGATTAATGTCTTTTGTGGATGTATTTCTAGAAGTGGGAGGACTCCCACCATAGGCTTGGTTGTACTTTTGTATTTTTTTCTTCTTTTGGGGGGTTGAGAACATTTAATTATATCATTTATACATAAAAGAGACAGTGTTGTCAACCTGTGGGTGGAATTAGTTAGATTTACATTGTTTGATTTCTGCATAACCCACGTCAAAAAATTTCAGGTCGTGCATAAGCACTGGAGTGGGATCTGACGCCAGCAGCATGAAATGCTGGAAAATCTTCATTCATTATGAGGTTGGAATTAAATTAAACTCCGTCCTGGTTGCGACGAAAACGAATGAAAGCAACAGAAATCAAACAGTTGGAAATAGCTGAAGCGTTTGGGGAACTGATAAATTGGGAATGAAAGGAATGATTGGCGATTAAACCTCATGCGGGATGAGGATGAGAACTTTTCACTTTCGCTTTGTCCTATTTTCGTGCACGAGCACGATTGGATTAGGTTTGTGTGATCTTCACGCAAGTGTGTGTGTGTGAGAGAGAGATTAAATCTGGTTAGGGCCCTTCTGTGGTGCCATGTGTTTTAATGGCGAGATCTGAGAGTGTCCGCTTTTGATCCCGCTCTGTGGGAGTTTTCCATGATCTGTGGATGTGAGCTGGATGTCCCTGCTTGGGGGCAGGCGTCTGGCTCCAGCTGCGTCTCAGGTGGGCCGAGTGTGTTACGCTGTTGGCCGGGGTTGCGGGAGGTGGAACCGTGTTGGAACATGAGCTGATAAGACGTGTGTGTGTGTGTGTGTGGTAGAGGGGTGCGGGGTGGGTGGGGTAAGGTTGTTTCAAAAGGCAAGGACATGTACTTAACGCGAGACGGGAGACACGCTCTGACGGATCGGAGGCGAGAAATGTTTGCTTTTGTGCGTTTGTTTATCCGCTCCCGTGTGTGGGCGGCAGCCTTGTTGATATCTCAGGTTGCAGGGCTCCGTTCACAGCCGCCCCAAAACAAACAAAAAAAAGTCAAATCGGTGCGTGACAGCTGCCGTCGGTTAACGTCGTAATTCTATGAGCGGGAATTATGACCAGTCTTTTAAAGCATGTAATTACAGTTTGGTTTGTTTCGCAAGCATACACTGCAGTGGCACATGTGCGGCGCATGTGATCTGGCAACTGCCGCATCTAGATGATGATGAAGGCTGCTGCTTTTATCCCTCTCGCTGAAAAGATGTGTGGGCTGGCAGGTGGAATGAAAAAGGGAATTAAAAAGAAAAAACTCGCAAGAACAAGTATAAACCTCTTCTCGTATCTCTCTTCTCTCCCTCCTCCTTCTTTGCAGGCACCACTAGTCGACGCTGCTCACTGGATCACCGCGGGGTGGCCTATTGGGAGCAACCCAGCTACGCTCGATGCATTGCAAATGAATACAGATACTTGCAGCAATCAGTAGGTGCAAAGTCAGCTTCCTGCGCTCTGCTTCTGTTTGTGACGTGCCATAAATTATCCCTGCATTCGTCACGATCACCCAAAACTATTTCCACCAGTGCTTCCCCCCACAGTGCAGCGCCCCGGACCACCACGCTAGGTCTGCAAGATAAACTGCTATCATCTGAGAGGCAAATTAAAACCGCCAATTTTGCAGTTTTCCGAGCTCCCACGTTAATAGAGGACTCGCTCTAATTTCCTTTAACGTCCTGAAGATGGTTGTTGATTTTTCTGGGAATGCACCTGCTTGTACACAAATTAATGATTTTTATCTGAGTCTTTCTCAAACGCAGCACATCTCACACACATAGGCTTTTTATTATAGTCTGTTTTATACTGAGGTTATGATACTTTCCATTCCCTAGATCTCACACCGTTTTGCCTTTTTAAATATTAATCAAGGCACTTTTTATTATTTTGTATTAAGGCACTTCCCATGTGGGGTCTGCTGTCTGGTCAGGGTTTACTATCCTGTTGGGGGTTTTTGGTATTTGGTCAGTGTAGGCAAAACCTCACCCACAAGTACACGCAAACGTGTTTTTATAACTTTATGTTGACTTTAGGGCTGCAACTAACGATTATTTTGATAATCGATTAATCGGACGATTATTTTTTCGATTAATCGATTAATCGGATAAAAAATTATATTTCATTTTTTGTTTATTATAACAAAATAAAACCCTAAAAACCACACTCTTTTGTGTGTTAAACAATCTACTTAATACAGATAACTTCATTATAAAGAAAAACAAGAAATAAAAAAAAATATATGACCATAACCTATGACAAAAATGCTATTGTAAACTAGATTAGTGGATAACTCAGCAAAACTTAGCCTAGAAATATCACAAGTGCACAATAATTTTATAAAATCTAAACATTTAGTGAAAAAAACATTCCTTAGTGGGGAACAAATAAGAGACAATAAGTGTAGCACTAACTCTGGTAAAACGTACACATTGCTCTTTGTATTGTTGTTATACATTCATGAAAAACATCGTAAAAATCAGATACACAACTGTTTTAAATGTAAAGCACAGCTGTTTAGTGAGGAAGCAAAATATAATAGATAGGACAGAACAAGAAAGGCTATTAATAAGCTTTCATTGCGCAAAAGTATTATGACATGATCATGAAAGAGCTGCACAGAGTGCAAATGCGCATCGCGAGCGCTGAATGATGCGCTTGAAGCAACACGGAGTCACAGGGCGGCGCGCAGCTCTTCAGTGTCCGCTGCATTAAAGTTAAAAGCACCAAGGAAAGAGAAAGACATATTGACGGTGTATTATACAGTATCTATGCAATAGTTTATTAAGCCTTTTCTTTTAACAGTTTTAAATTTCAGTTAGGCTACTGTGCACGTGAAGAACAATTATACTGCGCCGACTCTACTATAGTGTTGTGATCTAACCATCATAGATCTTTATCTACGGATCCATTATAATAATAACATTGAATCATCTTGGAAAGAGATCATCATGTTAACTGTTGTAACGCGACGCGCTGTTTGAACACCGAATAGAGAATGACTGACAGCCGCAGTGGAGGGAAAAGCTTAGGTTAACTTGAATTTAATTTAATGACTTAAATATACATTTCTATCTCACATTATACTATAGTATGGCTTCATAAAGTATACACGATTAACGTAGGTCACCTATTTTGGTTTCAAAACGGCGAATTTACCGAAAGGTGAATGATTTTCGTGTGCTGCATATTGATAGCGGTTTCCTGATGACCGCAAATTAGTTCAAACTCACTGAATCAAGAGTGCGCATGCGAGACAGAAGATAATGTGCTCCAAACTGTCCGTGTTGCGTGTGCGAGACAGGGTAGAGCGGCGAGGGAGAGAGACTGCATGTGCGCCTCATGAAGCGCATGTAAGAAGCGCATGTTCCATCATGTAAACAATCCCCTTGACGTAATCAGACCAACTAATCGATAATGACATTCGTTGACAACGATTTTCATAATCGATTATAATCGATTTTATCGATTAGTTGTTGCAGCCCTAGTTGACTTTCCATTGATGTAGTGATTTTTAGACGGTTAAAACTGTATGTTAAATCCCACTACATTAACCCTACCACTAAACTCTTCATTGTGTATGACATCATGTCAGTGCGATTTATGCATGTTTCTTCATTGGCCTGTTGCTTTGCTTTGTGTTGAAGTGTGTCATTTTTTTTTTTATTTTTTTTTTTTAGATGGTCTTATCCCAGTTTAACATTTGGGGCAGATATATACTGCTGTTCAAACGTTTGGGGTCACAAATGTGAATTATTATTATAATTTAAAATAAGCTGTTTTCTACTTTAAAATATTAAAATGTTTTATATCTGTGAGTGATGGCAAAGCTGAATGCTCAAAAAGCATTTATTATTATCATTATCATCAATTGAAAACAGTGGTGCTGCTTAATATTTTTTTGGAAACATGATACAGTACATTGTTTTTGGATGCTTTGATGAATAAAAAGTTCAAAAGAACAGCATTTATTTAAAATATATAATCTTTTGTAACAAATATACTGGATTTGTAATCTTCTCTATCCTTAATACATTTAATTATTTTTATTTCACTTTTTTCAGTGTAGCACTTAAACGCCCAAACTTTTGAATGGTAGCTTTTGATGGGATAAGTATAAATACTTATACAGTACTTTAGCTTGGAGTTTGAACAATTTTGAAACCTCAAGTTGCTCTGGTTGTTGAGGAAAGGTGTTATTTGTGGAGCACTATTTTTTGCCCAGATGTTTCCCTACTAGGCTAGCGATTGACAAAATGGTGGAAAATGTTCCAAAAACCATTTAGAACACCCTAGCAACTGCATAGCAACCAGTGTTGGATAAGCTACTCTAAAAAATAATTAACTACTAGCTACTAATTATCTTCAACAGATTACTGTACTAATTACTTTCTAAATCCCATATCAACCTCGAACATTTGAACAATACAAGGATAAACGTGAAACTGCACTTTTAATTCTTTCAAATAAACAATATACAATTGTATAAATTATTATTTAACTAGCCAAAAAAAGGGAGAAGATTATATTAAAAACATTCATTTTAAAATTAGGCATTAAATTAAGAAGTTAAATCCACTATTGTTTTAAATAGAGTATTTAATTACATAAGAAGTAGCTACTGTATAATCGAATTACAGAAATATAAATATTGATTAGTAATGTTTCTTTTTCATATTAGTATTTATTAGTAACGAGTTTACTTAGTAATGAGTTACACCCAACACTGATAGCAACCGACCAAAACCACCTAGAACACCTTATCAACCTCATAGCAACAAGCCAAAAACATTTTGAACACCTTAGCAACCCCAAAGCAACAGGCTAAAACCATTTATAAAACCTTATCAACCTCATAGCAACAGGCCAAAACATTTTGAACACCTTAGCAACCCCAAAGCAACAAGCTAAAACAATTTATAACACCTTATCAACATCATAGCAACAGGCCAAAAACATTTTGAACATCTTATCAACCTCATAGCAGCAGCCTAAAACCATTTAGAACACCTTAGCAACCCCATAGAAACTAAGCTAAACTAGGCCAAAAACACTAAAACACACAGTGCTTCAGAAACATTATATAGCCAATCCTTAAATGACACCCTTCACCTTTAAATACTATAGTTCTGTGAACTCTATCTTCAATCATGTTTGTGACTTGTGCAGGACTCTGTTAGTGTTGCAGTCTTTGAAGGACACACAGAACCCAGTCTCTTTCCCTGTGTCTGTCTTCAGGTTCAGGGACACCTTGCTAAAGGTCAGAGGAATCTGGCAGGGGACGGCATGTCCCAAGTTACAAAGGTCCTCCTGGATCTCACCCAGAGACGCAATTTCTATGCAGGCGACCTTCTCTCCTCAGTGGAGATTCTTCGAAACGTCACTGACACCTTCAAAAGGGCCAGCTATGAACCTTCTTCTGATGACGTTCAGGTAAGAGAGAAAACAATGTTTGTATGTTTTTGACAACTTTGATTTAGACGTTGTGGTTATCTTAGGTCTTGAATTTTGGTAATGCAGGTTGAAAGTACTGATACTATTTATAAAATTTCCAGATGTTCTAACTACATGACTACAAGCAACAAGCAACATATACTACCATATACTAACTATACTAATGTTACACAAACACTTTTCCACTCGCCATCTCAGAGTCGGACAGCTGCCTTCTAAAACCAGTATCCTGATTTTACTTTGAACAACTTCACTCACTGGAGAATGACATACGTCATTCATTCGACATATGAATGACATATAGTTCCTCAAATTTAAAATACACGACCCGTTCTCATCCCAAGGTGTCATATACTGACGCTTTTGACAATTCATATACATCCGACACACATGGCACCCTTTAGCATCAATATGAGATGCAGATATATATGGGCCAGAAGGCACCTCCTAGTGGTCTAACCCTAACCCTACCCCAGACCTAAACCTACCCATAACCAAAGCGTGTTATATTGACGCTAAAGGGTGCCATGTGCGTTGGATGTATACTCATTGTCAAAAGCATCACTATATGACGCCCTAGGATGAGAATGCGTTGAAATACATTACTTCTATACTGCTAAATGTACCTGATTTTTCATATCAACAGAAAAATATACCAAGGTAACCTGACTTCTCTTGAGACTCCCCTGCTTCGCACTGTAGTTAATGATATGCTAAAGCCCGCCCCCTTGTGACATGATTGGTTACAACTTATTTGTTATGTGGAGAACTGCAATTTCAAACCACATCTTTTTCACTGCAGTTTTAAGGAGGAAATACTCAGCAATGCATTCACATCAAAAATAACGAATCTAAAACAACATTAAAAACTTGATTTTCACCACAGGAGGTTTTTTAAATATTAAATGTAAAAAAAATAAGCAATATTTATATTTAAAGTAAAGATATTTATAATGTTAAAAGGTTTATGTTTGGACCTTCTATTCAACAAATAATCCTAACATAAAGTATCATAGTTTACAACACAACTATTTTCAACATTGATAATAATAATTAAAAAGAATCACCAATTAGAATGATTTCTGAAGGATCATGTGACACTGAAGACTGGAGTACGGATGCTTAAAACTCAGCTTTGTCATCACAAGAATATTTTTTTTATTTATAATATTGCAATATAAACCAATTATTTAAAATATTAATAATATTTCACAATCTTGCTGTTTTTTACTGTATTTTTTTAAACAAATATTTGTGCCCTTATATTTATAGTTTTTTAAAAAAATTAGTCTCATTTAGGATTGTCTCATAAATACTTGCCTCCAGCACTCCATTCACATGTTTCTGAAGGGGGACGTTTTACTCAAGACACTCCAGTTGAGATGAATGGGAATGCTGACAGCTCTCTCCAGATATTATATGCGTTTGGTAGAAGTTCGCGAAATGGCGGAAGTTACTGAAAAGTCTTAAATCACACACAGCATCTTCAAAATGGCAATGTCACTACTTGGGACCGTGACTGATAAATATCTCGCCGGTCTTGCCCCTCTCAGAGAGCTTATGGGATTGTGACACCATGCGCCAGCTGCTGATAAGAGATAGTCACTACGTCTATCTCCTTCTATCTCAAAGCCTTATCACAACCTTCCCAATACCAGAATAAACCGATTTCTCATGACCTGTTTGTGAGAATCTGGGTATTTCTTTTACATAATACGGAGTGTAATGTGATTTTGAGTGTGTATGTTTGTGTGTTGGGTTGGTGTGGGAGGTTTTATCCAAGGCATGATGTGAACCGGAACAACCCCTCCTCCCCACGCACGTGTGCCGGGGTGGGTTGTGTGTTTTGGAACGTATTAATGCTGTGTTTAAGAGGACGCATTACCACCAGAGGGAGCATAAGCATTCAAGTAGAAAAACAAGCGTGCCGGAGCCAAAGACACTGCATTTCTCCTGCCTTTCGTTGCACAGAGGCAGAGAAGCAAACAGAAAAGTAGACAGGCAAGCGTCCAGTTGGATATCTCATTCAGCCCAGTCACCGCAGCAAACATCAGCTCTCTTTCCAGTCTTAGAGTAGACGGCTCTCCCAGGCTCCTTCAAACTCGATCCTTCCCCTTTAATTCAGTGCACACACGAGTGCTTAGAAAAAGATCAACAATCCCTGAATTGAAAGCAGCAGGAAATCCCAGGTGTGTTTTAGAGCCGAGGCTGCTGGACATATCCCATCATCTCCCTGTAAATCAGCGCTGTGTAATTCCTCTAGACACTGTTTGTTGAGACTTTTAAAATGCAGAGGAGATTCTTTTTTATTGCCTTTTCAGGGAACGGGTGTATTTTTTGACAAACATTCCAGATATGAACTAGTACTGGTTTGCTTTTTCAAGGACTATGTAAAATCAATTTAATATACTTGAATAGCCTATAGAGGTACAAAAATGCTATTTTTATTAATTCAGTCACACAAATTTTTATAAGAGCACAAGTCCTCATTAAATACATCATTGATTTTCTTAGAAAAGAAATAAGAGGACAGTTTTCATTGCAAAAATAGTGTTGTATTATGCAAATGCATTATCCTTTCGCTAGTGTACTCCATTCTGTTGGTGTTGTACAGTGATATAAACTGATTGTCACTGTAAAAAAAATATATATATATATTGTTGGTTTAACTTAAAAAATAAGTTAACCTGGTTGCCTTAAAATTTTAATTTCAATGAAATTGAAAAATTGAGTTAATACAATGAAAGGGATTGATTTAATCATCAGAAACTCAAAATATTATGTTATCTGAACTCAATAAATTATTTAAGTTGATTTGACAAAAGAAAAAATGTTGTGATTACAAATCATGAAAATATATGAAGAGTTCAGATGCAAAAGCCTCTAAATGCCATTTGAAATTTTCTTCTTTAATGATGATTTTTATCAAACTTGTATATTTAAGTTCAGTAATTTCACTTAAATAACAATAAATAGGTAATTACCATTGACATTTAAGTGAAATCTCTGAACTTAATTATACAAGCTTGATAAAAATGATCATTCTAGAAGAAAATTTCAAATGGCACTTAGAGGCTTTTGCATCTGCTCTTCATATTTTTACAGTGTTCTTAAAAATGAACGGCAGCAACCTTTTTTACATAATTTTGCTATTTTTACACACATACATATATATATATATATATATATATATATACAATTTTAAAATATTTAAAGGCATGAATAAAAATAAAAATGGATTATAATGTGTTTGTGTTTTAAATACTGTAGGTTATTAAGTAAATAAACTTAATGTGCAATTGTGGAAATGTCAAGTAAACATAACTTAATTGTTTCAATTATGCATAAAGTTTACTCACTGTAAAAAAATATATATTGTTGGTTTAACTTAAAAAATGAAGTAACCTGGTTGTCTTCAAATTTTAAGTTCGTTTAAATTGAAAAATGGAGTTAATACAATGAAAGAGATTGATTTACAGTAATCATCAGAAACTCAAAATATTATGTTATCTGAACTACATAAATTATTTAAGTTGATTTGACAAAAGAAAAAATGTTGTGATTACAAATCATGAAAATATATGCTTTACAGTGTAGGCTACTTAAAAATGAAAGGCAGCAACCTTTTTTACATAATACTCATATATACAATTTTAAAATATTTAAAGGCATAAATAAAAATAAAAAATGGATTATAATGTGTTTTAAATACTGTAGGTTATTAAGTAAATAAACTTAATGTGCAATTGTGGAAATGTCAAGTTCACATAACTTAATTGTTTCAATTATGCATAAAGTTTACTCACTGTAAAAATATTGTTGGTTTAACTTAAAAAAATGAAGTAACCTTGTTGCCTTAATTTTAAGTTCGTTGAACTTGAAAAAATGAGTTAATACAATGAAGGAGATTGATTTAAGCATTTCAAACTCAAAATATTATGTTATCTGAACTACATAAATTATTTAAATTGATTTGACAAAAAAAATGTGATTACAAATCATGAATATATATATATATATATTTTTTTTTTTTTTTACAGTGCTTTACTTTAACGCAACTTAAGGAGGCTTAAGGAGGTTTCCTCACTTTTACGGTGTAACCTACAGTATTTAAAAATGCATTATAATGCATATTTATCGTTTAACATCCGGTGGTTTAAAAGAAGTGTTTTACTCAGTTGTTTATTCATATATAAATGTCTATGCGTTTCATAGTGCATACAAATTATGCATATTAAACTTTCAAAGCATAATGACTGAAATGAGATCCTTCACAAATAAAGTTACCAGTCTTGTCCAATGACAGCAGCGTTGTGCTAACAACAATTTATTCTCTCCCCAGAATTTTTTTCAGATCATCAGCAATCTCCTGGAAGAGGAGAACCGAGAAAAGTGGGAAGACGCGCAACAGGTGGGTCTGAACACTGTGAGCGTGTGTTTTTGAAGCATTGGTGTCGAGATTGCTTTATTAAAGTCACGTCGCGGAGAGAATCTGCTGTTGTGTGTCACTCTGCGGCTGTATATTGCGTGATGAGCCCTCAGTGAATTGATTGCCATCACCAGTGCAGATGCTTTAGGTAATTGTCAGGTCAAAGAGGTGCCTGTCTCCACAGGCTGGGCTGCGTCAAATCAAACCTTCTCTGCCAAACGCCGACCCCCCTGCTGTGCTGATTGGTGGAAAGGCATCTGCAATATCCACTGCATGCACTTGGTGGCAGCAGCATTGGCAGCACATGTCCAGCCTTCATGCTTTCCCTCAGCGGTCTCCATTGTCTCTCCTCTCACTCTCTGAGAGACAGTGTAAAAGCAGCCGGAGGGATTTGGATTGTGTTAAGCTGGATGTTCTTCAGAAACTCAGACAAAAAATTCCCACTGCATTATTATTGCTTTGGAGCAAATTGAGTGTCTTAAATGTTTCTTTCTTTCCCTTTGGTAATTCCTCTTAAGCAGACAGTGGTAATGCTACTGTCTATCAAACGTAAGCTGCTTTGGAGCTCCTTCCTCGAACGTTTTCACCCGTAGTCTGAGAGTTGTGGCAAAACGTGTCCTTGAGTGAGACGGGGGTACCGTGTGTCAACCGAATCAGCCCTTTAATGGAGTTTGCAGTCGGGTAGTGTCACAAGGCTTTTAAAGAAAAGTAATATGTTTATCAGTCAGGAGTGTATTCGGAGATCAGGTCACGTAGCCGGTCGCCTGCTTTGCTGAAGGGGTATAAACGGTCCCCGGAGCACACCTGTTTTCCATTCACGTTCCTCCTCTGCTTTGTCACAGATTGAATCTTCAAGCTCCTTAAATCATTAAAGGACATCTGAGACGGTTTGTCACCGGCTCTGTCAAATGACTGACCTTAGAAAGCTCTAACGTTTAAAGATCACGCAGGATTTTATCTTGTCTGTCTGTCCTGTCTTTTCTTCTTTAGAGTCGGCTTGCCCGAGCTTTGATTGGCTGTCTAGAGTTCACACGGTCTCAGATTCATGGCAGTGTTTGCGCCGTTAGAGCAGAGAGGGAACCGTTTTAAAGGAAGTGCTTAAGAGAAGAGGCTGTTACTCGCAAATTCACAACTTGAAATGAAGGAGAATACAAGGTTCATTAGTTTCATTAACTGATGGTTTAAAGATGTACTGTCTGCTTATAGATAGTACTGGCGTGTCTTCCATCATGAACCATATACAAGAAGAGTAATTCTAAAGTATTCTATTCGTAATTCTAATTCTAATCTCTTCTATTAATGTAATATTTTATTAAAATGTAGTGTATTATATTATAAAGTACATTATTATATTATATTATATTATATTATGTTATATTATATTATATTATATTATAAAGCGCCTGCCCTGTGTTTAGTTGCAGTGAAGCTCCCTATTTATCAATGTATTATTTTATTAAAATGTATTGTATTATATTATAAAGTAAATTGAATTACATTATAAATTGTATTACATTTTATTATTATATTATATTATATCATAAAGCGCCTGTCCTATGTTTAGTTGCAAGGAAGCTGCCTATTATTTTATATCACTATAAACATATTTTATACATTTGACATCAAACATTATAACTTATTACACACACAAACAGAGTGAGAGTGAGAGTGTGTGTGTGTGTGAGAGAGAGAGAGAGAGAGAGAGAGAGAGAGAGAGAGAGAGATTGACTGAAAAACTCCTTTAATTCCTAATTAACATCCTAAAACATTGACATTATAACATCAATCTCACAAACACTTAAATATTATCAAAAAGATAAAACCATCTCTCCATCATCACCGACAACACAAAGAACATTTGCAACAGACCATTTTTCAACAAAGCACTGTACATTGTTTGTCAACTTGTAATTAGGGATGTCCCGATACCACTTTTTCACTTCCGATACCGATACCGATGCCGCACCTTTGGCTTTTGCCGATACCGATATTAGTCCGATATTTTTTTTTCGTGGTCCGACGTGCCGTATACGGCCCACAGGGTGGTTTATAGGTTTAACTTTGTGAAAGACAAAACAAAACAAACACAAAAGTAAACATAATACATATCTTTGGAAAGCTGAGAAACTCGTGATTCGAACGACGTAAACCATTTTAAGATACAATCAACACAGCGGGCACAATCTGTCTCTTTGTCAGACCACCAACAGCCAAAACAAACCAACACAAACTGGAAGAAACTCACCAATTAGCCATCTGTTAGTCCACATTCCAACAAAAATGGTTTGGTTTCACTGTAAAGCGTCCATACAATCCAATTTGAAGAAGTTTTTAGTCCAAAACAATTGTATATATGAATAAACATCCATGGAATGTAAATAGTAGCATTTCGCGTTAGCCGACAGCGCTATCACAACTTCGACGCACTAATGCTACGTTCACACCGGACGCGAATAGGGCGTCAGGCGCGAATGATTTCAATGTTAAGTCAATGCAAAGACGCTTTACGCGCGTGAAAAATTCCTGCGGCGCGAATGAGGCGTGGAGCGCGGCGCGGAAGACGCGAATACGCCTCATTCGCGCGTCAAGTTGGCGCGAATGGCGCGAATTGAGCGTTGTGCATTCACGCGTTTGACGCGAATTCGCGTCTGCCGCCCGAGTTGAAAAATCTGAACTTTGGCGTGAATTCGCGCCGCGTTAACCAATCAGGAGCCTAGCTGCTTGCTCACGTGGTGAAGTGTCTGGATGCTTCAATAAATTGTTTTGTTAATATGACTAAATGCATGGTGGGATTATGCACAACAAAGCAAATGTTTCATCACTTAAAACATTATTTCTATATGGAGACATGTTCATTTTGTATTGAATGTTATTCATTCCATATCTAGAAATAGTATTATGTTGTAAAGACAATCAACATATGTGCATAAATTCGTGTCTGGACGTGAGAGAGAGAAAAAAAAAAAAATCACAGGACAGGTTAATAACTTTTGAAGGCTGGCTCTATTTATTATCAAAACAAAAATAAATGACAGCTAGATTAGATGGATGAGGGGCCGGGCGAGGGTGATCCTCGCTCAGATGCGGGACAACAGGTCATCAAACTGGGCGCGTGACAGGCGGAAGTACCGCTGACAGCGGCCGTCATCCAGCGCAGCTCCTGGAGCGAGCGAATGGTGAAACTCGCCAAACGGTTCGGCTCCGAAGGGTCCGGTGGACACAAATATACGGCGACGATGATCCCCACGCCGCTGTTCTGCTATCCAGAGTAAATACAGAGCGGTAACTCTCTTGATGAATGCTCGGTCGACATAAAAACAATGACCGCCAACGGATTTTGATTCTGACGCGCGTAAATTTCGCTTCAAACTTTACGCGCGCCAGTTTCGCTCTTGACACGCGAATTAACACTAGTGGTCAAGCGTCAAACTAGACGCGTCAGGCGCGAATTTGACGCGCGATTCGCGTCCGGTGTGAACGTAGCACTATTGATCCGTCTACAGTTGAAACGTAAACATTGGAGAAAAAAGAATGTCAAAATGGCCGCTGACCCATGAACTATTGATTGACAGGTCATTTTAGCCAATCGGCGAGTGTTAGGGGTGTCTTCTAAACTCCAACAGCCAACGAGCGTGCCTGGTGAAGATCGGTACCTACCTCTCTTTGAGTGACAGTTTATCTATCCAGTTGCAATAGAGAATGAAATGACGCTATTTTCTGATAGCCAATGAATTTCTGAAAAGACTGAAATGCAGCTTTTGTTCCGTGCGCAGAGCGAGAGTGATTCTCTGCGTGCGTGTGCGTAAACACAACAATCATCACGTGACAGGCTGCGCCGCTAAACTGGATATCGCTCATATTTTTTTCTCCCCTCCGATCTCCGATCTAGCGTTCTGGGCCGGTATCGGCGCGATACCGATGCCGTGGATCGGATCGGGACATCCCTACTTGTAATAAGCATATTAAATTCTAAGACGGGATGCTAATAGGCCTAAAAAGACCCCATTGACTTCATTTGACCCTTTTTTCTTAATCATATGTTTCCTTGAAATCCATATGGAAAGTTTAGCCACTCCAAACACATAATTCATCAAAACATGTTTTTGTTTTTTCTTTGCAGAATACTTTGGTCCAAAAATAAACAAAGAAAATGAAAAACATTCTCCCCAAAGTAAACACCACTGTTCCAATAAATGAAACAACTCTCATAACCTGCAGCATTCACAAAACAAATGAACCAAAGTTTCATTCTGGGTACAAAAAGGACATTCCACCCCTTGACTAGGATCTAAATGGGCAACATGTTTATTAGTGGCTATAGCCCCATGAGTTATTCTCCATTGGAGATATCCCGTCCTCTTATCAATTGGTAATTTATACAAATATCTCCAACAGCCTTTCACAGACTGATCAGGGCCAAAATAATCAAACCACTTCGATGGTTTCATTTCCACCAATGGTCTCATGTAAAACATGTTTACACACAGGATATACATTTGTTTCTTGCCCAACTCTTCAAAAGAACCTAGCTGTACAGTTGAGAATGAAAGAAAGCTATTTTCTATGCTGAGCCCCTCTTCAATTGTTAGAGAAACATCAAGTGATGGGAAAACATATTCACACCCGTCCTCCCATTGACCCAACACATCTCTTTCACTGGCAAAAGCCTTCAGTGACGGTGGTAGTGACTCACAGACCTCATCCACTATTTTTCCAATCAATCTCTCAGATCTTACATTGGCCAATCGTCCTAGTTCAACTAGAGAGGCATTCATGGCTCTAAAGAGATGTCCCAGCTTTGTGCATCCAGCCTCTCTCAGTGCTGACCGTAGACTGGAAGACTTTAATGACCGTACATTAATGAAATCATTAAAAAATAGAGGCTCTTCAAAGATCCACATTCCAGGCAATGCAGTTGAATCTCTTGTAGTTTTCAAAATGTGAAATGCATTTAAAACTGAATAATAGAAGGATGTTAATTCCCCAAAATCTACTTCTTCAGTTTTTAACAAAAAAAGTTGCTTACTATAACCCAGCCTCCCTGCCTTCTGTAGAAGCAACTTTGCAGTTTCATGCCATCTCAACCCATTCCCATATAGAAATCTCTGTGCAGTTTTTAATCTAAACGTCACAATACGTGAAGATAAATCTACAAGTCCCTGACCCCCCTCACAAAGAGGCAGATAAAGGGCAGCAGCTCTAATCCAATGACAGCCTGACCAAAAAAAATCTAAAAGTTTCCTCTGTAAACTTTTAACCAGGGCCTCCGGTGGATTTAAAACCATAAATGTATGCCAGAGCATGGAAGCAACCAAATTATTTATTACAAGAACACGCCCTCTGTGTGACATCTGGGGCAACAACCATTTCCACTTGGACATTTTTGCAGACACCTTCTCCATTATTCCCTCCCAGTTCTTTTCTTGATATTGTTGTGTGCCCAAAAAAATACCCAAAACTTTAAAGCCATTTTTCCCCCATGTCACACCTCCAAGTAAACAAGGCAGCTTTTCCTGTTCCCACTTTCCCACTTGTAAAGCCTCACTTTTATCCCAGTTGACTTTCCATGAAGAAGCCTTTTCATAACACCTCAAAGCCCTTAAAATTGTACATACATCATCATCATTTTTAATGAATATATTGATGTCATCAGCATATGCTGAAACAACTAAAGGGGACTCAAAAATGTGATTTGGTAACCTAAAACCATTCAAATTGTTCCTCAAAAAACACAAAAGAGGTTCAATAGCTAATGAATAAAGCTGTCCTGAAATAGGACAACCTTGCCTTATTCCTCTTTCCACAGGAATTGGTCTACTAAGTCCTCCCCCTACTTTGACCATGCAAGAAGCTCCATTATAGAGGAGACTTATCCAGGCAATAAATCTCTCTCCAAAACCAAAAGCTTTTAAGACAGAAAACAAAAACCTATGATCGCTTCTGTCAAACGCTTTCTCCTGGTCTAAAGATAAAAGTCCAACATTTTGATCATACACTTTACACACATCTCTTATCAAAAATAGGTTGTCCATTATAGTCCGATCTGGAATACAATAGGTCTGATCCATGTGCACAAGCAAGCCGATATAAGGCTTCAACCTATTGGACAGAGCTCTAGAGAGCACTTTATACTCGGTACATAAAAGCGCAACAGGCCTCCAGTTCTTAAGATGTGATAAATCTCCTTTTTTTGGAAGTAAAGTTAATACAGCTCTTCTGCAAGAAGTTGGAAGTAAACATTGTTCAAAAGAGCTCATCAGGACTTCATGAACATCGGATCCTATAGTCCCCCAAAAATGTTTAAAAAAGTCAATACTGAGTCCATCTATTCCGGGTGAGCGCCCCGAAGTCAGCTGATTAACAGCTATAGTGAGTTCCTCCAGGCTTAGTCCTTTATCCAGTTCTGTTTGTTCAATTCCACTGAGTTTAGGCAGACCTTCTAAAAGTTCTTGGACACATTCTTCATCACATTGTTCTTTGCCATACAACTCTGTATAAAAAAGCGCGGCGCATCTTCTCATTTCTCCTCCATCAGTTGTTACATGCCCATCTGGACATCTCAGACATGTCATGCGCTGATTTTTCACATCAGTTTTTTCCCAAGTTGAAAAAAAAATGTACTTGAGGCATCCATATCCTTTAATTGAATATATCTTGACCTCACAAGGGCCCCTTTTACTTTTTCTTGTAGCAAAGAACTCAGCTCCACTCTCTTTATTTTCAAAGTGTCATTGCTTTCAGCATCCCCACCATTTAAAAGGCCATTTTCAATCTGTTTTATGGCCTCCTCAACTTCATTTATAGCCTGTTTTAACATAGTAGAAGAAAAAGAAGTATATTGTTGACAAAAGATTCTGATTTGAGCCTTTCCAACTTCCCACCACTTATTTAAAGACTCAAATAGACTCCTTTTTTCTTTCCACTTCTGCCATAGAATTTTAAAATTCTCACAGAAAGTTACATCTTGGAGCAATTTATTGTTGAAGTGCCATTGAGATCTAGTAACATTTTGCATCAAAGAAATAGTCACAGTAATAAGATGATAATCAGAAAATCCAACTGGTCTAATTACACTTTCAATTAACTTTGATCTAAGTCCGTGTGACAAGTAAAATCTATCTAGTCTTGCTGCACTCACTCTTCCATCTAAAATTTTGACCCAAGTATATTGTCTTTCATTTGGAAATTTAATTCTCCATGCATCTATAAGATCTAACTGGACCAGTAAACTTTTTAAATTTCTACTAGATTGCAAATGTGGCTCCTCACTAAGTCTATCATTGTTAAAATCAACAGTGCAATTCCAGTCCCCACCTAGAATAAGATAGTCAAATTCATTTAACTCAAGAGCTTTTTTTACATTATTGAAAAACTCTATTCTTTCAGACCCAATATTAGGGGCACAAATGTTAATAAAACAATAGACTAAACCCTCTATATTAGCTTTAACCATTTGAGCTCGACCTTTAACTAAGTCACAGGAACTCAAAACATTAATTTTTGAATTACTGGAAAAAAAGTATTGCTACCCCTCCACTCAAATTACTCCCATGATTTAAAAAAACTTGACCACCCCAAGATAGACCCCATTCAACTTCGTCTTTTATTATGCTATGTGTTTCTTGTAAGAAAATTGCATCTAGTCTATTTATTTTTCCCACCTCCTTAACCATTTCTCTCTTCTGTCTATCCCGCCCACCATTCATATTTAAAGAGCCCACTCTTAAACTCCCCATAGAAAAAAAGAAAAGAAGGGACAGACAGAGAAAAAAAATAGTCAAAAGATGCATCATGATCAAAGCTGACATCATCTATTTTCTTACTAAAGCTCTCCTTCCTTTTCCTGTTTTATTTGGCTTGGAAACCTTTTTAAGTGCTGTGACATGTTTCCTCAAACGATACCGCTTCCGTTCATCCAACAAGTCCAAACTAACCATCTTTTGTAGTAATGCCACCGACCTAATAAATTTATCTGTGTCAGCAAAGTAATCATCGACCTTAACTGACTGACCAAACGTTTCATCCAGGAAATTATTAATTTCCTCCAGAGAATACAAATCTTTCACTCTATTTGACCCATCAAAACCTTCACCATCTGACTCATCCTGTTCCATCTCTTCAGCATCACTTTCCACCTGACTTCCAACATTCAACAAAGTAGTCACTTCATTCTCCGCGGATGCAACAACAGCATTCTGGTCAGTAGGTACACTTTTCTCCGTAGCTTCAACTTCACTGATTTGTTCCCCTGTAATTTTCACCTCCTTTGGCGGTGCCACAGCGCTCTCAGCAGAAGTTGATGGCTCTGAAGAACCATCATCCACCTTACCATCTTGATTTGTCCTAGTATTCTCTACACTATGCACTCTTTCTCCCTGAACAGTAGACATACTACTAGAAGCTTCACCACCTTGCCCATCAGCTTCATGTGTTTGTACAATGTGGTTCTCTGCACGTTCAGCTTGTTCTCTGTGCGGGCAATCAAGACGCTTGTGCCCCACATCCCCACATTCAAAACATTTCATACTCCCTGAATTAGCATACACAGTGTAATATCCTCCTCCATGCTTTATCTTAAAGGATACATCCAAAGACTGTGTTGGAGAGTCTAGGAACATAAACACTTGTCTACGAAGTGAGATAACATGTTTTAAACGCGGATCCTTGCACCCGAGCGTTACGGTCTTAAAACCACTCGCAAACTTTCCAAACCTACGCAATTCTTGTTCAATCAGCTCATTTGGAATGAAAGGCGGTACACCTGAGACAACTACTCTTGTAGACGGCACTGATAACGGCGAAACTTGAACAAACAAATCATTGATAAACACTCCATTTTCAACCAAATCATGTACCAAGCGTTCTTTCAAAAAAACTACTGCCGCTTTATTCATTCTAGACGCATGAAAAATATTATCAAACCCTACCTGTTCACCAACTGCGATCAGAGCCTCCTCCATCGTAACACCGGGATCAGTAACAAACCGAACCCCGTGTCCAATGGACAGCGGCGGCGTCACAGCGGACGCCATGCCCGCGAAAGTTTAAACAATTATTATTCCGTCTGTTTTCCGCCCGATGCAAAAAAAATAAACGATGTCTTACCTTGACCATGCACGTGAGGAAATATGAAGAAAAATCACCACAGCAGCATGCCAAAAAAACATCAAAAAGCTAGCTCCCCATGCACAAACACTCACTCAATCATTCACTCACTCACACCAACGGAAACCGAAAACCGGAAGCCCGAGAGAGAGAGAGAGAGAGAGAGAGAGAGAGAGAGAGAGAGAGAGAGAGAGAGAGAGAGAGAGAGAGAGAGAGAGAGAGAGAGAGAGAGAGAGAGAGAGAGAGAGAGAGAGAGAGAGAGAGAGAGAGAGAGAGAGAGAGAGAGAGAGAGAGTCTGCAACAAATATGTTAGTTAAATACATAATATTAACAGCTTTTAAAATATACCATACCCAAAAAACATATAGTATTATTTTGGTACTTTTATGTGAGTGAATAAATAGCCTTATAATGTATTGGTACAAATTTCTTCAAATCTGTTTGCATAAGGTATAGATAAATGAATACTTACCCCCCATACGGTAAAATCAGGGAACAATACAGGGTGCAGAGTGTATTGTAATCAAGGGCATGTTTAGCTTTTTTTTTTATTATTATTGCTAGACTTTTGGAAACTTTAAATACTTTTATCTTCCATATCATAATAGCAGAAGAGTAGTTGTAGATTAAGTGTTGTTATATTTTATAATATAAAAATATTATTGGTTTTACTTAAAAAATTAAGTAACCTGGTTGCCTTAAAATTTTAAGTTCATTCAAAATGAAAAATTGAGAAAATTGATTTAATCACCAGAAACTCAAAATATTATGTTATCTGAATTACATAAATTGTTTAAGTTGATTTGACAAAAAAAAAAAAAAATGAAAATATTGATATGACGGTAGAATATAAATATATATTATATGACAGCACAAGTGACTGTGCATCACCAGTGCTGGCTCATCTAATGGCCGTCAGCCTCGGCCATTTCCCGCACTGCTGTCTTCCCAGCCCAGCGCTGTTGCCATGGCGAGGGATGCTCTCTGCTGTCCCCCAGCAGTCTGACCGACCCTCAGCGACTCTCTCCCCGTCTGCAGCCTGTCTGATTGGCTTGGCCCGAGATCGGCCCCCATGCCAATGCAGAGCCCGACTCCTGCCAGAGGGATTATTAGATATGTGACTCCATCGCCCTGTTTCTGCACCTCACTAAGGGTGCTAATTATGAAATGTCACTCAGTGCTGTTTTTTTTCTGCACCCGAGTTTTTATTTCTTTATTTATTTTTTGTCTTTTGCAGATTGGCTGCAATGTGTTTTTGTGCTTTGTTTGTTGTAATGAGGAGAGAGGGTCCAGATGACGCTAATGAGATGGGAGAAATGGGAAGCACACAGTGTCATATGGCATATTAATCCATACAGTAAATCTCCTGGGTAAAATGGTTCAAATAACTTGGCTTTTTAATTTATTTTTTAAAATCATTATTATTTAATCTCACCGTATTCTACATTTAAATATCACAAGTTGTTAACATTAATATTAATATACTGTGAACTAACATCAGAATGAATGTTTTTATTTAATAACATTAACAAAGGTTAATTAATGCTGTACAAATACATTATTCCTTGTAATTTTATGTTAGTTAATGTATTAAATGGTGTTAACAAATTGAAAGTGTTACTCTTAAAGTTAATATAAATTCATAATTGACCCTACTTTTTTAAATGAACATTCTTGTTTATTCTGCATCTTTGGAGCACACAATTTTATTTCTTTAACAATTTTGTTTGTTCATACTTTGTCAAAATTGAATAACTTGTTCCACCTAAAGCACATTTCCTTTTCGTATGGCATCGCAAATACCTCTTATTTTTTTCAAACTCTCTTCCCCAGCCACTAGATTCCTTTATTTTATGCAGCATTGACTTTTCATGATCCAAATGAATTTCAGATTAATACAATCAAGTCCTGAGAGTTGTGAACAAGAAACTCGCATTTGAATTTAAATAAAGATTCATTGAATATTGTATTCTTAAATATCCATTGATGAGCATGAAAAAAAGCCTGCTCATGATGAAAGTTGTCCTAGCCCTTCTGTTCCCTCAGAGTGATGGCGGATGTAAATCGCTGAGTTCAGTCACCTGAAGGTCAGGGATTGGATCAGCAGACCGTGGTGCTATATTGACTGCAAAAGAACAGGTACTCTGACAGGCCGAGGCCTGAGTTTGCTGTGACACTGATGGCTGGTCCTCTGGAGAGTCTCTGAGTTCTGCTGCATGAGTTTGTCTTTGTGAATGACTGAACAGAGGATGCAGGGCTCCAAAGTGTGCGAGACAGAGGAAGTGCCCTTTAAAAACACATTATAGTCTCTTTTCAAAGAGTCTAAAGACTTTTACTAGACTGACTGTTGGTATCTACCTCTGTCTGTCTGTCTGTCTGTCTGTCTTTCTGTCTGTCTATATATTTATGTGTCTATCAGTCTGTCTGTCTGTCTGTCTGTCTATCTATCTATCTATCTATCTATCTATCTATCTATCTATCTATCTATCTATCTATCTGTCTGTCTGTCTGTATGTATGTCTGTTTGTCTGTCTGTCTGTCTGTCTATCTATCTATCTATCTATCTATCTGTCTGTCTGTCTGCCTGTCTGTCTATCTGTCTGTCTGTCTGTCTGTCTATCAGTCTATCTATCTATCTGTCTGTCTGTCTGCCTGTCTGTCTGTCTGTCTGTCTATCTATCTATCTATCTATCTATCTATCTATCTGTCTGTCTGTCTGTCTGTCTGTCTGTCTATCTGTCTGTCTATCAGTCAGTCTGTCTATCTATCTATCTATCTATCTATCTATCTATCTATCTATCTATCTATCTATCTATCTATCTTTCTATCTATCTATCTATCTGTCTGTCTGTATGTCTGTCTGTCTGTCTGTCTGCCTGTCTATCTGTCTATCTATCTATCTATTTATCTATCTATCTGTCTGTCTGCCTGTCTATCTATCTATCTATCTATCTATCTATCTATCTATCTATCTATCTATCTATCTATCTATCTATTTATCTATCTATCTATCTATCTATCTATCTATCTATCTATCTATCTATCTGTCTATCTGTCTATCTCTCTGTCTATTTATCTATCTATCTATCTATCTATCTATCTATCTATCTATCTATCTATCTATCTATCTATCTATCTGTCTGTCTGTCTGTCTATATATATGTCTGTCTGTCTATCTATCAGTCTGTATGTCTGTCTGTATGTCTATCTATCTATCTATCTATCTATCTATCTATCTATCTATCTATCTATCTATCTATGTCTGCCTGCCTGCCTGTCTGTCTGTTGTTCTACCATTTTATCTGTCTAGCTATTGTTTGTTCATTTTATCTATCTATCTTTCTGTCTGTATCTGTCTGCCTCTCTGCTTTTCCATCTATTATTCATTTGTTCATTCTACCAACTTTATTCTATCATTCTCTCTTCCTGTCATATGAAATCTATCTGTCTTTTTCTAACCTTTTAAGCCTTGAAGTTTGACAGCAAAAGTTTGACTTCATTTCTGACAATTAAATTGAATTGGATTAACATTTTCCACTTCTCTCTCCTTTTGTCCCCCACGATTCCCCCTTTCCTAGATTTACCCAGGGTCTGTGGAGCTCATGCAGGTCATTGAAGAGTTCATCCACATCGTCGGCCTGGGAATGAAAGACTTCCACAATGCCTACCTGATGACAGGGAACCTGGGTAAGAGAACTGCAGAACCCATCCCACCAGCCACTCGTCCTGCTGACTCTTCTCGTCAGTTCTGCGTGTCGTCAGTAATTGAGGATAAATGGTGCATGGAGGGGGGCAAACAACCACCAGTCGATAATGTTAATTAAAATCAAGCCCTTTCCACTTAATGTGCTAAATTCTAATGCAAACAGCCTTGTCTTATTTCAGCTTAAAGTGGAGACTGTGTTTGGATTCAGTTACATCTATCGCAACGTGCTTTGATTTTCATTTTTTAAAAACAACATTTTTTCCTGATTGTTCTGTTTTTTTTTTTTTTTTTTTTTCAGTTTAGGCCATTATAAGATGAAGCATGACTCATGCCTTTCCCCATAAAACTCCTGTGTCACTCAACGGATTCCAATGCTAAATGTCGGCTCACACACGAATACTGATTTCCCTTCCAGTCATTTAAACAGAATCAAAGTTAAAGAGCAAATACAAAAATAAAATAAAAAATGAGCAATTGCTTCCGGTGGTGAAGCACATTTGCTTCGTTCACAGAACATTGACCCATGTAATTGCAGAGCTCAACAAATATGAAATGATTAGATTAGGGTGACCTTCCTATTCATCTTAGAAGAGATACATACTGGAGTCTACATTGCTTGGAAATGGTGCTTATAATATGTATACCCAAATATTATTAAAAAGTTCATTCCATTGAACTAAACACCGCTACATTGTTTTATGATATAGACATTAACATTCAAAGTCTGAGAATGCAATATTTGGAGATTGCTTAGTATGGACAAAAAAGAAAATTACAGATTTCATTATCAGTTTTTAGGGGTTTGTTTGTTTGTTTGTTTTTACATTTACTGTGAATGCACACAAAGCATGTAAGCATTACGTTTAATGACTTTAACCTTCTTGACTGTATCCAAAACAGCTCATATAATATTTATTTGGACCTCCTGAGATTCAGTAACACCTTTCACTGGCCATTTAAATAAAAATAATCAAGAGTTTGAGAGCCTTGTTTTGTATCTCATTAATGGAAGTGCCATTTATATTTATTTGCCTGCTGTCACATTTATGTAACAAAAACCTTGTTTAGCAGAACAGATGTTTCGACGTTTTTTTCAAGCAAGAATGAATCTTCATCAAGCCAGTTCAGACATGACCACCACATTTGTGTGTAAGATAAAGCGCACAGCCAGAACATCGCCAATCATAATGATGCAGGAGAGCTATAAACATCTCAATGTCAGCCACTGACAAGGCAAAGTAAACCTGTGATTGAAACTTGTTCCTGTAGTCTGAAGGTGAAACTGAGTGATGTTGCATCTTACAGCTGCTGCTACAGTAACAGATGCATAAAGAGGCTTTAGCCAATCACTCAAACAACCAAGAACATTATTGAAATAAGTCTTTTCGAGACATTACGTCTCTGTTTCTGTCTGATTATTACCAGCCATTTATATGAAAAGAAATTTAAACTAACTTTGAAAAGACTTCATTCAGAAAGCATTCATAATTCCATTTCATTATGCAGCCTCAAAATCAATGTTTTTATAAAAATCGTAGTATTAACAGTATCAGCCTCATCAATGATGTTGAAACGGGGAAACATTAAAATGTTCTGTGGAACAACGTAATCTGGAAATCAAGACTAGATAAACTTGTATTACGTACATTAGTGCTTTTGGGATGGTATATACACATACGATTGTATATATACACTCTAAAAAATGCTGGGTTGTTTCAACCCAAATTTGGGTCAAATATGGACAAACCCAAATGTTGGGTTAAAAAAATGCAATAAAAAAAATATACAGTTTGAAGTGAAAGTTGAAGTTGGATTAAAATTACATATTTAACCCAACATTTGGGTTTGTCCATATTTTACCCAAATTTGGGTTCGAACAACCCATCATTGTTAGTGTGTGTGTGTGTGTGTGTTTATATATATATATATATATATATATATTGCTGTAAAAATGTTACCAAAAAATATGGTAACAATATTACACATAATATATTTGAGTAGTTAAGACTTGATTTATATCATAGCATCTACCAAATGAGCTGCAGTGTATTAGCAGCTGCAATTTCCTCACGCAGACACACTAAAATGTTCTCCTTTAATGTTAAAACGGATTCAGTCAAAGATGGAGAGACTCAAGAAGAAGTGACAACATGTAGAATACAACAGGACGTCTCTGAATGGTTAGTTGATGAATTTATGTTGCTGATGTGGAGTTAACTATCTTCAATTAGGATATTCTGTCATGATAATCTATAAATCGCTCATATATGAACTGTTGTGAGATGCACACAGAGTGACTTTCTATTGCATGTGAAAAAAAGGAAGCCAAAGTTTGAGCTGTACTCTTATACAACCACTCTTCCTCTTCTCTACATGGACTGTGTGTTCTCGGGGGCGGGGTTTATGTACATTTTAGGGTTGGTGATGTCACTAACCCGGGAGGAATGTTGTGCAGTCCCTACCAGCCGTTTGTAGTCCTTTTCTTTAAAAGCAAATATCTTCCTTTGCTTTGAACTTTGAGCATTGTAACTTTGATAATGTCGCTTATGTTCAGCAACATTACTAACTAAACACTAACTAAAGTTAGAAAAGTGAAATCATACTTTACCACCCCTTTAATTTTATCAGCTTAATTGGTTCCTCAATTCAAGCCTCAAAATTGTGTTTTCTTAAACAAAATTGGAAAATGTACTAGTGAAATGTTCTCAATATTTTCTATACAACATTGATCCACAATTTTCTTTTATAGAATATACACAATATTTTTTTTTTAATTATATCATTCATTTTTTTAATGACAATTACAAGACCCATAATTTTTTGTGTGTATACACCATCACAAAAGCACTAATGTTTAACTTGTTTATGTTCTTGATTTCCAGATTGTTATTGAATGCCATAAAACATTTTCCGCAAATGTCATATGAATTGTCATTTGTTTAATGAATTAGTTTATTTGCATATTATGTAACATTGTGTAAATTATTAACTATTTATCAATGAATATAATCTATTTTACAGACCAAAAGTCTTTAGTTAACTAATTAAATAAATTCTTCATTTCTTCAAACTTTTTCAATTTCCTTAACATTTTCAGTGAAATCAAACAACAATCTCAGCCAAAGTCTGCTCTCTTTGATTAAAAGAACAAAGCTGTGACTGTAGCCAAATGAAAATCATCCGTCATAGTAAGATATTGCAGCATCATTCCCAGCCAAATTTATGGCACGTTCTTGACACCACAATAAATACCTTCTGTCAGCACGACGCACTGTTGCGTCCGCTTTTAGCCAAATAACCTTGATTGCAGAGTCTCCTTTTTCCACGGCATGCCTTCTCGTAAGAATAAACAGTGACTTTGTATTGGTTGCAGCTCTTTAAAGCTGAAATTAGATTTTTTTAATGTGTTTAATGGACATTGATTTGCGAGCATTGATTGCCCAGATGAGTCGAGAGACCCTGTCGTCTGCTCCAATAAGTAACCTAACCTTCGCATTTAGCAGAGATTGCACCAAAATATTTGACGTGACGGTATTGGCCTGATATTGCTCGGTCGGTTCCAGTCATTAAGCTCATTAGTTACAGGTGGGCGCAGGTGCTGATGCCTCCTGGCTGGGTTCCCTGAGGACCGTTACCCACAGCGCCGTCCCACCACAGACTTGAACATCTCTGAGCGCATCCCAACTAAAGGGAACTCACACGCAGCGTGAAATGCACTGAATAAATCATAGTTGAAGGGGATGATTTTTTATAAGAGGAGCCCTTCACTGCACAACACTGCTCTTCAACTTTTTTCTTTTTTTCTTTGTCTCTTTGTTTGTTTATTTTGCTTTGTTGGTAATGCCTACTGTTTTATGTAAACCTGCATACTAGTATTCAACAATCCACAATTCAAACAGAAATGTTAAGTGTTGTTACATAAATACTGCAGAAATCATGTTAATATTATGGTAATTTGGTGCTTTTCCAAACATAGATACCTATTCGGATATCTTAGCTTAATCGTATAATTTTATTAGATATTTAATCTTATTTCATTCATTTTGAATTTATAAACAATTGAAACTCCTATAAGTAGGGATGCATGCAAATTATTAAATATGACGCTGATAACAAAAAAGTCCACCTATTTTAACTTATTACTTAAGTTCTGTCGCTGCCTTAAATGTTTAAGTATAATTAAATTGACTGTACAAGTAACTTCAAACTAAATTGTATTAAACTGACTCTGATTCTGTATTCATAACTTAAATAAAAAAAAGTAGACATTGCTTAAATTATTTTAATGAGCTCAAGACAAGTAATGTGAAAACATATATTGTCATATTGATTTGGGCATTTTTACAGTGTAATCAATGATTCTATTTTATCAAAAAAAAAATATATAAATTTGAAATAATTCTAAGTGATCCAAATGAATTTAAGCATCACAGTTTTATAATGTACAGTATTTAATAGTGTTATTAAATTAGTAAATTAGTTTTTTTTTTTTTTTTTTTTTTGAAGATTAACTTTGAAATTGGCATGTAGCCTAAAGATTTACATGTAAAAATAGGGGAAATGGTCATGCACACTTAAAGGGATACTCCACCCAAAAATAAAAATACTGTCATTATTTACTAATCCTCAAGTTGTTGCAAACCTGTGTGAGTTTCTTTCTTCTCCTGAACACAAAGATATTTTGAAGAACGATGGCACCATTGACTTCCATAGTATTTTTATACATTTTTTTTTCCTACTATGGAAGTCTTGCCAAACAACTGTTTTGTTCCAATCATTCTTCAAAATATCTTCCTTTGTGTTCAGCAGAGGAAAGAAACTCACACAGGTTTTCAAACACTTGAGGGTGAGTAAATGATGACAGGATTTTCAATTTTGGGTGCAGTGTCCCTTTAAATATCCAATATCAACTGATGCAATAATGGGGGGGGGGGGGGGGGGGGAATATATATATTTATGTAATTGTGGTATATTTTGCAACCCTACACATACATTATAATTAACTTCCATATTTCCATGGCACATAAATTAAACAGGATTTATTCAGTATAGGAGCCTGTTTGGACGTAAAGATCACTAAAGGGCCTGTGATATTTAGAGCTTAAGGTGTGAGCCGCTTCACCCACCATTTTTCAGTTCTACCCCATGTGCTCCTGTGACTAATGCCCTCCCCCATGCAGCTCCCCACACACTGCAGCTGGCAGCACTGCCAGTCTCCTGCTCCTACTCATACACACAGAAGGCTCACCTACACCTCAACAAATGAGCAATTACCTGATAATTCTCTCTTCTGCTGTGCAGACTGGTTATGCATGCCAGGCCAGTAGTTGGCGATGTCACTTTGTAAAGAAACACTACGCACCTGCATCTAACACGTCCCTGTTTACACAAATTTACGTTTTTAGTTTACACAGTGACGATATATATATATATATATATAGCGGACGAAATTAACACTATTTTAAAAACATTGTCAATTCAGATTCAATTCTGGCATTTTAATTGAGGTAGCAAACAGGATGTATCATTGAATTGGAAATTGAGGAAGTGCGAATTAAAATGAAATGATTTTTTAAAGAAATTCCTATTACTGCTTTAACTAAATTTTAATACATATTATTTTTATTTTTGAAAATGCAAACTATATAAATGTGCATTTCATTTCTATATGTTTCATATTTAAATATATTATCTTCTGATTAATGGTGAAGAACACTTAATTTCACAGAATACTGATTTTTAACTTTTGTTTATTGTCAAATGATGCCAAACAATATGTTAAAGAAACACGTGCTGCAGTTTTGATGTTCATTTTTTTTTTATTCCCAGTTCATACTATAAAAAATAATCCTGTAAGAAAACGGTAAACTACTGGCAGCTGTGGTTGCCAGCATCATACCATAAAAATATGGTGTGTTACTGTTTTTTTTTTGTTTTTTTTTTAAATTAACAGCTAAATACCGTATTGTCAGCTACAGTATAAAACTTTAATTTAACGGGTGTATGCTCTTACACAAAAACAGTAACACACCGTATAGTTACGGTATGATGATGGCAACCACAGCTGCCAGTAGTTTACCGTTTTTTACAGTACTATTTTTTACAGTGCTCAACTTATTTCAGTTGTTTAAGCTTCATTTCAGTTTAAAGAACTGGTAGGCTTAACACGTATTTTCATTGTTGTTGTTGTTTTAGTTGCAAGTATTCAGAGGCTGCCTGCGCTATCTGTGACGACAGACATTAACTTTCCAATGAAGGGACGGAAAGGGATGGTGGACTGGGCCAGAAACTCAGAAGACAAAGTTGTCATTCCCAAAGGAATATTTGTACCCCAGACAGCAGGTAATGTACTGTACATGATGTCACATCGTGGAAGTTGATGATACTGTACATCTTATGTAGTATAATAAGGCTACATTAACATTAAGGATTCAAATGAAGTGAATCAATCAAAACTAACTTTAGCTGGACAATAAATTTATTCTAGAGCTGTTGTAAAGCCAAAACAATCTGTTCCATTAATTATCACTGTAAAGCTGCTTTGAAACAATCTGTTTTGTTAAAAGTGCTATGTAAATGAAAGTGACTTGACTAGATTTCATTCAACCCGTTAACATTATTTGTTCTGTTCTGTTTTGTTCTGAAAAGTATGAATCTTAGACCCCATATGTTCAAGGAATGCGGGATTTTTGCAGAGTAGTTCATAAGTTGACAACATGTATAAATTTTAAACTATATATGGGTGATTATTAGATCCACTATATGTGAAATCTTGAAAAATAAAGCAAAAAATCAGTTAAAACGTGATAAAATTCACTCATAAATGATACACTGATACACTCATAAAACAGAATAAAAAGACATGATTGGTTTTCTTTGGTAGGCCTATAGTTCATATTAAAAAAGTGCAAAGTATAATTTCACAAAAGTCTATGTCGGGGACAAACAGTAAAGTTGAAAAATAATCACCCATATATTTCTTTGTTTTTATTATTGCAAGGCATTCTGTAATACTTAATTCTGATTGGTCAACTGTTGCATATTTCTAGACAATGACCACTATTCATTATACTAAAATTTTGCTAGTAATATTAATTATATCACTCCATACTCTCTTTCTTCTCACGTAAAAAAAATACACCCAAATCTGCATAAATAATATTTTATTTGTTTAATGTGTAGCCATTTAATATGCAAGTAGGATACAATGCGGATTCACATTGGTATTTTGATCACCCCGTAAAGAGTTTTGTGATAATGACTTTAAAATGCTATAAAATAATACAATTTTTTTGTTATTTTGGATTATCAGGGCGATATTAAAATGAATGTTTCGTAATCGCTACCATTCAATTGTGCTAAAAATTTCAAAGCGTTGACAGGGTGTGACCTGTTTAATTGGATAGCTTTAAGATTACAAGATTATATCTCAACCACTTGCCATTTGCCTGTTTTAGAGGAGACTGCACTTGGTTGACCACATCAATTCAGATGACACAGCACTCGCTGGATCCTCTCAAACAATGATACTAAAGAGAGCTAAGCAACAGTGCTCCAGACTATTTACTTAATTAGGGTGATCAGTCTTATCTGAAGTGTATCAGAGGAAAGTAATGAAGGATTGATTTAATACATAACTCACTCCAGCTCGGCTTGAGCTATAGACTAGAGGGCTGTACAGAGCTGTTTGAACCAGGATTAGCCTTTCTGTCAGCACAGAAGACATTTGATCTTAGTTATCAATAACCTTGCTAGTATAGCCTAATCTACCACTTTATTCATTATTGGCAGGAAATGTATGATGGATTAGCTGTCAGGAATACTGTTTGGCAAGAGACCTGATATTTAATGAGTATTTTGCAGGTTTAGGGGTTAATTAATTCCTGTATAGGTTTTAAAAGAAAAAAAAATACAAATCTTGTTCAATTACTTTGGATTAAAAGATTATTGCATGGAAGGGGAAGGTATAGGAGAGAATTCCTACTGTCTGTCTCACTCTGAGTTAGCGAAAAAAAAAACCCCTCCATGTTGATGAGTTGAAAGTTGAAAAGAGAGCTGAGAAAAACACACCTTTGTCTGAAGATGTTGTTTAATATGATCATATAATGTGATGAATGTATCATCTAACCTAGACTGTTTCCTGGCAGATATGGATGGATCTCCTGTATTCATTCTGGGAATGGTTCTCTACAAGACTCTTGGCCTTATGCTGCCCGCTCCACGGTAAGACTCAGTTCATCTCCGGTCATTTAGATGAAATATTACAAAGATATGATAAGGATATTATAGAGGACAGATTCCCAAACTGGGGTACGTGTACCCTAGGGACTACTTGTAAAGATTTTTGATTGATTGAACCTGTAAATCAGAAGAATGTCTTGGTTAAAATAACTAATCAGGATTCATTCTGATAGTTAAAGGAGGACTCCGGCGCAAAATGAACCTTTGGTCTAATAAAACATCGGTACCTAGTCAATCATTCTCTGAGATTTGTTTTCATGATAATCCAATGTAAAGAGCTTTATCTCTAAAAACTGTTTAGCGTATAACGCTAGTAATGGGGGCATATAATAAGTAAAAATAAATCGCCAGTTAATACCACTAACAAGGCTCAAAATAACCCCACACTAACACAGTAACATAATGAGGGTCCCTAAATGCAAAACGAAGCATTGAGAACTTCGAACCAAGAACGCCGTTCATGCAGTTCAGCTTACTTGGCACGTCGTTCGTGGTTCGACTTGTCAAGGCTGTTTTCCAAAGATGGCACCGCCTGTATAGTTGACTGTCTTTATAAAGTATCTTCTTATTAAACGGTCTGTACACTTACAAAGTTCTCAATGCTTCGTTTTGCTTGTAAGGACCCTCATTATGTTACTGTGATAGTGTGGGGCTATTTTGAGCCTTGTTAGTGGTTTTAACTAGCGATTTCTCTTTACTTATTACTGTATATGCCCCCATTTACTAGCATATACGCCAAACAGTTTTTAAAGATAAAACTCTTTACATTCGATTATCATGAAATCAAATCTCCAATCTTTTATTAGACCAAAGGTTCATTTTGCGCCGGAGTTCTCCTTTAAGTGCCTTTTTATGGAAAGGAAATGAAATAATGTGTAATGTGTGCAAGTTTTATACATTTGTGAGACCCGTAGCAGAATATGATACTTTGTGAGTCTGATATTTTCTCCCACAGTATCAATTATTTCTTTTTACTTAAAATGGGCTATATGCCCAAATTTCCATGTATTAAAGCCAGGGTAGATGATTTGTCCCAGAGACACTTTGTGTTATACTGGTTGAAATTCTCTTCATATCCTGATAGCAATGACTAAGTTAAGTTGTCTAATGTATTTATATTTATTGATATCTTCTGCTGAAGTCGTAGGACCAATGATCACCCAATCATTGCATTCGGACCAATACGATGCAATGATACGATGTCCTATCTGCGTGTCAAATTGTGTATTTCCATACCACCGCACACCTGCTCGTACAGAATACCCCATATTAAATTGGTTTTATTTATGTATTTATTTATTCATTTATCTATTAAATTCATTTGATTTCATTTAATTAGTATAGCTTCTTGCCATGTGCATGCTGTTTTGTACTGTGTATGGTAACCAGTCACTTTTAATTATGGGTGAAATGCTGAAGGTGTCTTCTGTTTTTTTAGCAAATGAATTCTGTTGGATTCATGTCAGCTTTGGAATTGCCATAATTATAAGTTTCAAACCATTCATGTTTTGGTCAATCTCATCATTCCAGCTAAGACTTCTTGGCCACATGATGTCCTTTTAAGAACTTAAATGACAGCGTTCTCAACATTTATCACTCTTTCGGAACTAATGTAGTGATGTGTATTTTGCAGGATGGATTCATTTGACATCATGAGTGTTGCCATAGAAACTGAGTCTGAGGACGTAAACTGCTTAAAGTAGAATCTCTGATTTGTCATCTCGTAATTACGGCAATTCTGCCATGACGTGATTGCAGCATTATTCCACTCCTTTGGTTCGCATGCCTAGTCATTGTTTATTATGGTCTTAATAAGGTATTTATGTAAGGGATTTTTGTGAATCTGAGTTATGTGGCTAATGTATTAAAGCCTAGTGGTAAATACTGTGCAAACAAAAATAAATATTTGGGTTTTAAGATAGCTGTTCCTTCAAATTCCTTCTGATTTTCCTCTAGTCCTAAAACAGAAGCAGGTATAACAGACTATAGTGTTTTCTCTCCCAGACATACCTCAGAATGAAAATTCTTGGTTATCCTCGGAGTCCGTCTTGAAGTTCTGGATCAAAACCTTCTGTTCCATTTGAGGACTTCTGCTTAAACCTCCGGAGACACATGCAGGACAGAACAGACCTTTCCTGGTGTGGCTCTGAGCTGTCAATCAAATCTCAGTAAACCTGAGGATGATTCCTCCATGGAATTTCCACTGACAGGGAGAGAGTTGGTGGAAGAACAGAGAGAAAGGGCGTTCCACTGTTCTTGAGCTCTGTTGGATTCACTGAAGCCAGTAGGGAGATCAGAACAAACAGTGGAAGATAACAGAAGAGAAGTGTTAAAATAAACAAACAAAAACAATGCAACATGGCTGAGGGATTTGTAAAGACGGATCACGCCGTTGAACATTTAATCACAAGACAAAATACTGTGATGATCATACTATGAGAATCAACAGCGCATAAACACTTAAATGGATACTTGGTTTTAGTGATTTAGATGCAAACAGTTACAGAACATCTCATTTGAAAGTGATAGTTCATCAAAAAAGTAACAATCTGGTATAAATATCTTCTCTTTTTATGCCAGTAGACAAAGCGTCTAAGCTGTTCCTTTCCATATAATGATAGTAAATTAGGCTTTCCAGTTAAGATTTTCAATGAATTTAAGTTTCAGTCAGTCATATAGCTCCAAAAGACTTAAATTGTAGTGTGGTATGCAAATATAGTTATATAGACATAAGTTAATTAGTTTTTTTTTTTTTTTTTTTGTATAGTCTTAACGCCTGGTCACCGTTTACTTTCATTATATGGTTAAAGTAGTTGTATGCAAGAAATTTATTTCAATTAATCATACATTTTCCCTGATATGTCATTAGACATTAAGAAATCATGTTCATTTCAAATACTTATATCACTGACAACAGTAGTCCGGCCAGATTATTGTCATTTTATAAAGTAAAGTTGCAGCCCTCAACTGATTGTTGATGTTGTCATGTTGTGTTTTGTTCTGATGCTCCACCCTCCACCGATCTAACAATCTCGGAGTCAGTAGTGTTGCGGCATTCGGGTTGCCAGCTCTGTTCTAGTTACCACAGCTGAAGCTACAAACATGTCGGAATCGGATAAAAAAAAATGTCTAACACTGTGTCCTAACTACACGCGATGCCACGGCACACGATAAAAGGTATCTTTTCCATGTTAATCAGAGTTTTTTGTCCTAACCAGATGCGACGGCGACACACAACGTTTCTAATTTAGAACGGTTCCTATTTCTGCGACGTCGTGGCTGACAGATCCACCCACACAGAGATCTCATTGGATGGAAGTTCTACGTGTCATGAATATTTAATCATCAAACATGGAAGTTCCGAAGTTTGTCGAAGTTCAAAGGCATTACATCACTGTGCCACAAGCGATAACAGATAATTTACCTCAGATTTTGAAACCATATAATATAGCGTTCAAAATGAATTCTATGCAAACCTACAACTTTACTTCATAACAAAATTAGTCAATGAGTATATTTTGTTAATGTTTTGATTTTTAATAATATTATTTCTTGATTTGATTATGTCCTTACCCATTTCCAATGCGAGTGCGGACCAGCAGTGCGCTTTCACAGAGAGACTCCGCCCACATGCTGTTCTGAATGGCTGTGATTTTTGATTGACGTGTGCCGTCTCACAGTTGTGTCATGTATAGTGTGGACAGACACACTTGCTGTCGCTGGAATTTTATCACATCGCGTGTAGTTAGGACACGGTGTAACATTGTGAAAACCAAAAAAAAAAAGCTTGATATAAATCCGAAATACTTTGTGACAATGTCCGAAGTAAATATGCCACTCTACAGTAATTTGAAAGTGATTGCAGTACCAGTTTTGGCCACAATCTTGCATACGGCTCCTTTAAAGTACCAAAAATTTAAAATGTTCTGTTAAAAAACGACTTTTTGTGATCCATGAAAGAAAGAAAGTCATATGAGTTTGGAAAGTCATGACTGAGTATGCATACATAAGACAGAATTGAAGGGCCCTTTTCAAACCTACCTTCTTTGGTCTTGGTTCGGACTTTCTGAATTTTCAGTTTGGTCCGAATCAAAATTACAGGTGTGAAACCTCCCCCAGACCATGGTTCGGACCAAACCAGCGCAGTCTCATCCCAAGACATCATATAACTGACGTCTTGGGACGTCTTTTGACCATACGTCAACATCCGCCTTTTTAGGGTACCCTTAAATGTCGGTTAGTTGACGTTATCGGATCCTAACCCTATCCCAGACCTAAACCTACCCCTAAACCTAACCAACGTTAAAGGTAAAGCGTCAGTTGTGTGACGGCCCGGGATCGTCATGTAACCGACGTTTATACCCTAAAAAGGCGGATGTTGACGTACGGTCAAAAGACGTCCCGAGACGTCAGTTATATGACTTCTTGGGATGAGACTGTGTTAACCAAACAGATGAAATTTGGTCCAATGAAAAGAGGTAGTCTCGGTCCAAATCAAACTGAACAAAGGTTTGATTCATTTCTAGTGGGAAAGCATTTAATGTATGGTTCGGACTTTCAGACCTTTTACAGGAAGTTGGTTCTCGTGTAGCCACGAAGAAAGCAGAAGATAGCAGAAAAAAATAGCCATGGGTAGATGAGGTGACACGGGTTTTAATTGAAGTATGGCTGACATATGGCATAAGAAGTTTGCTGCTCTCTCAGTATTGCTTGCAGTGTTCTCCTCCTTTCCTGCCGGCAACGATAAAATGTTCGCACAACGAGGACGTTCATTTGGCGAATTTGAACTAGCCTCGAGTATAGTTGGTGCTGTACGGTATAGTGGCAATGATATATGTCAATTATACAAACCAATTAATGTCAAGATGCAGCCCACATAGATTATTGCGACAGGATAACACAGTCTCATCCCAAGACATCATACATCTGACGCTTTTGACCAGACGTCAACATCCGCCATTTTAGGGTACCCTTAAACGTCGGTTAGATGACGATCCTGGGGCATCATCCAACTGACGCTTTACCTTTAACGTCTGTTAGGTGACAGGGTAGGTTTAGGTCTGGGGTAGGGTTAGGATCCGATAACGTCATCTAACCGACGTTTAAGGGTACCCTAAAACGGCGGATGTTGACGTATGGTCAAAAACGTTAGTTGTATGACGTCTTGGGATGAGACTGCGCTGGACAGGACGCAAATGTCATGTAAAGTTCTTTAGTGCGCACGCATGATTGCAATGTGAAACCAAACCAAAACTTACCGAATGTATAAAATGTGTCAAAACATGAACTTTGGTGCAGACTTTCATTCTTAATTTTGGATGAACTATCTCTTTAAGAGTTTCATGTTATTGCATGCCTTTCAGGCTGTGTGGACATTCATGACACCATACTAGTCCACTTCTGCTTCATTAAATCAAACCAAGAGGCTGGTTAACCATGCACAGATAATGTCTTTGATCTAATTTTAAAAGGATTCGTTTTTGCCTTTAGGATGATTTACTAACATAGAGACATTTTTTTTTGCCATGGCTAAGTCTACAGAGGTTTCCTTTTTTTCTTCTTCGGGTCAATACAAGTGCATTCTCACTACAATAATCGAAATCAAAGAGTGTGGCAGACTGTAAAATAATGTCAGAGGCATAGAACTGAAAGATCTGTCTCAGATGTGGCATCTTTGTCGATTACTTTCATAAAATTCATTTCTCACTGAGTTGTGCATCCATTTTCTGTCTTTGCTTCTTTTTAAATGGACCATGAAATCATGCCCGGCCTAAACAGTTCACGTTGACAAATGATACTCAATGAAAATTTGTTTAGTCAGAGAATGAGGGAAGCATGAAAGGAAAGAGAGATATTTTGACTTCTAAGTCTACTTGAAGTTTAACGTAAAATGTTTTTGTACTCTTGTGCTTATAATAAAAGCACTTGAATATGTCTGAAATATATACACAGCCAACAAATATTGGGTTTGATGATGAAATCAAAAAGTCTAATGATGACAAATGCCTGCTTTTCATCTGTAAGTGTTCATTTTACCCAGAGGCAATCATTAATCGAGTTAATCAAAAAACGTCTAAATAATTCAATTTGTGTTTAATATGCTGTAACTTTTCCCATCTTTAAAGTTTGATATTGAGTGGCATTTATTTATTTATTTACCCCCCAAAATCAAAGTTGTCAAACATATCAACATTTCTGGTCTCTGCTAGCAGAACATATCTCATTTGAAGTGAAACACACTCATTAAAAACACCAACAAAAACATGGAGAGATACTTCTGTGCTAAATAAGCTCGTTCCATTCAAATGCGCAGAATGAAGAGTTTAAACAAAAATCAATGCTGATGATAATGGAAGTATTGAAATGAATGAAATTAGCATTTCTCTTTCAAGCTTGAACTGACTGTTGTCTGTGATTGTGATCTAACCCACAGGAATAACACTGCTGTGAACTCAAAAGTGATTGCTGTGACTGTCCGACCAGAACCCAGGGTTACAGAAGCCCAGCTGGAGATTGAGTTAGCTCATCTAGCTAATGTAAGTACCAGTCAGATCTCAACACGCTTCACACACACAATCCAGAGAGGCTAATTGATGCCGACATGGTGGTCACATATATTCTAAAACCTCTCAGACTCTTTTGCTGTTTTATTGGTATGTTGGTTAAAAGGAGAATGTTAATTTGCCATTAATGCAATACATGCAGTCAATAAACACTTTCAAACAAGGAATTGTTGTACAGCCTCTATATCCCAAAGACCCTCCATTTATTGATGCCATCAAAAGCCTTTAAATAGGAGGTTAGAGATAACAACTTCTTTTATTTATGTCTTACATTTCCCCAAATCTATTGGCAATTTAATCAATTCCTCTTACAGATATAAACAACTGTGGATACTGTGACTGTTTAACATGAGTTTATGTCCCAATAATGCGCCTTAATGACGCCTCAATGAAAATATGAAAGTGAATGGGGTCCAAACAACAAACAACTTTGCATTCATTAAGCATCATTCATACAAAGCATGTTCATTTACAACACAGAAATATAAACATATTCAGTTCAGTTTGTGTTTTATGGTACATTTACATGACAATGATGTACTAAAAAGGGAAGAAAGAAAAAAAAAACGACAATGTTGTCAAAATGATCCCCGACCCCATCCACAAAAACAACTAAAAACACTGAATTATTTATGCCAGGCCAGTAGTTGGCGATGTCACATTGTAAAAAAAAACCACTACGCACCTGTTAAATGAAAACGTAAGACGCATGCGCATGACTTTTCTTTGTTTGGCACAAAAAAAAGACCTTTTATAGTCATAGACATTTTATAGTCATTTATAGTGTTGATGTTATTTAGCAAGTCCACAAACTCTCAAATGGTTTGGGTATGTAGAGCATTTCCTGCTTGTATGGACTGTGAACGTATGGTCCTGCAACACTAATCAAATTGATTCAAATACTCCGTTGCAATTGATGTAAAAAGCCAAAAGCTGACACAAGGCAATGAAACATATGGTCTTTTAAAGAGAAACTAGAAGACAAATCTGGGTGGATTTGGATTGAAATTGGAAGGAAATATGGTCTTCTGTTCCTCTTTAAATCACTCCAGCCAATCAAATGGGAGCTCTACAATACCTCTGACATATGTTTCAGGCTCATTAATCAACAGACAAATAGCAGTAATTAGTCCGATAATTAATTTGCCATCACCAGTTATTTCTCTCCTCATTGTGTCATCAAGATATGGCCCAGATGATTACAATGGGAGCTTTTTTTCCCATTCCTTCTTAATGTGTCTATTAAATAACATGACTTATGTTTTGAGATACTGGCTATCGTAGTGAAAATGTCTCTTTATCGGTATGTACTGTGGTATGTCTAATAGTTATGTCGCTTGTCCAATCACAGTGTGTGTGTTTTCTTGCAGGGAACAATGAATCCATTCTGTGCACTGTGGGACAGCTCTATTATGTAAGTGAAAGTCAGTTTTGAAGTCTCTGTGTGTGTGTGTGTGTGCTAGATTGTGTTCTTATTTGTGAAAATCAGCCTTTAATACAATAACTTCATGGGCAATAATAAATAGCTTGTTGAAATATTGAGCATTGTATCCATGGAAACATGTTTCTGCTGCTATCGAGGTGAAACAGTGGTTGACATTAGCAGTAATAGATTTTTGATCGTGTTATTGTCAGAGAATACATTTGATAGAAAAAATATTTTGAACTCTTGCGGTGCTGTCAGGCTCCTCTTATCTTTTCACTCTGAAGTCAACATGAAATAAGAACTGACACAATTTATTTTTATTAATCCGTGTTATCTGTCTTATTGTGCACAATTCAAGTAAACTATTTATGTGTGGTATCTTGAATCAAAATGTAATAACTTGCTTCTAAAGCAAAGCAATAAAGCTTAAAATGTTCAGATATTTTTCAACATTATTGCAATTTCACCCAGACAAGTAAAATAAAATGTTAAAAAATTGAAAATAATAATAATAATTTTGAAAATGTAAATGTTTAAAATTTTGAAAAAGTAAATGTTTAAAATTTGGAAAATTAAATGAGTTCATTATTGAGTCAAATCATCCTCATTATATGATATTCATGCTATATAATATTTTTCCTCACTGAATATCATGTTTCACAAAGATATATGGATTAAAACCTTTTTGGCCCTTGACGAGCACCGTTCGAGAGCTGTTGCGCTTCACTGTAATTTTGAAGCATTTGAAAGATCTTATACTTTTATTACTGCTTATTATTTATTATTTTATTACTTTTTTTTACTCCTAGACTTTTATTACTGAAATGCTGAAAAGTGTTTACAAGAACAATATTTCATCACAGCTCAAAAGAGAAAGAGAAGAACTGCATGTAAACATTTAGAAATGGGATGCAGAAAGTATATTAAAAATATAAACCGAGCAGCTTTATGTTTACCTCATATTAATACTGTAAGACGTATTAACATATTTCCATTAATTTCCACATTTTAAAAATGACATATCATTTTGAGATAAAAAGGCAGAAAACCATAGCGTGTGCATCTTTCTTCCTATTTTTATACAGATTTAAATAATCAAATACTAATTAGGAGATTATTGTCCTATTAGTAAATTAAATATGGAATTATTATTATTATTATTTCATGCATGAGTTTTATCACTGAGGTGTCATTCAAATGTATATTTACGGACGTTCACGTGAGAAGTAGTTACCGTCCAAACATGGCTGTAGTTACTCATTGTTTCATTGATTACTCGTACCTGTTCCTCATTTGTTTATTTGTTTATGTATATAATGCTGTTGTGTTGCTTACTCATTGTGATGGATTACTCTTTGTTGAATTCTACTCTTTTGTTTTGTTGAATAAACTTAAGCTGCTATTTTAGATCCACTTCTCCTCACCTCATCTTCATCCTCAGCCAGCCGTGAGATATATGTATATATATATATATATATATATATATATATATGAATGCATTATAAAGGTATTCATAATGTACATTATAATGCATTATATATTTTCATAAATAAATGTAACCAATATTCAAATGCAATATATTTGCAGAGTACTTGTTACATCTGAAATTGGTTGTTTGTCATGTGTTTTAATGCATTATACTTTCTAAATGTCTAACAATGAATAGATCCGTATTGTTACTGTGGTTACAATTATTAATGAGACCATACAATGCATTAAAAGGCATACTTAATGCATTAAAATATGTTTTTAATGTACTATATAAAGCCTTTAAGTAAAGTGTTTCCAGATACTTTCATTATGCAAGGATGCATTATAAACTCATCAAAAGTTAAAATATCAGCATTTACAATGTTACAAAGAATTTCGGTTTCAAATAAATGCTGTTCTTTTGAACGTTCTATTCATCAAAAAATCCACTAAATCAGATTTCTGAAGGATCATGTGACACTGAAATTCAGCTTTTTCATCACAGGAATAAATATATTTTAAAATATATAAATAAAGAAAGCTGTTATTTTACAGTTAAATCATTTATTTTGCAGATTTAAGATTTTACTTTGTAAAAAAGAAAGAAAGAGAGATTTCACATACTCTTTTTACTGCATTTTTGATTAAATAAATTCATACTAAATAATCAACCCATTCTCATCCCAAGGCGTCATATAGTGACGCTTATGACAACGTGTATCCATCCAACGCACATGGCACCCTTTAGCGTCAATAATGGCGCTTTTCCATTACCAGTACCAGCTCGACTCGCCTAGGCTCCGTTTTCCATTGCAGACAGTACCGCCACAAATAGTACCCGGTCGTCATAGCGACGCCTTTCGTTCCTCGCTGCCCCATCAAGCTCTCTCAGGATCCTCTCTTCTTCGGCAACCAAACAAAGAAAAGTCTGCACCTCCTTTGACCACGGCGTATTCTTCCAAGTTGCCATAATAATAATAGTAGTAAGTTTAGAAACTATCTCTGGCCAAACTATTTCGGCGCGTATATGATGACGCAGTGAATGGTGACGATTCTCTCTGACTAATCAGCAATCGGCATTGTTAATATGTCACATTTTAGTACCGGCTTAGTTCGCCTTAGCTTGCTCAGAACCTTGCCTGAGGTAATACCAAAAAAAGTACCCAAAAGCAGGTACAGGTACAACTTTTACACAGTGGAAATCAAACAAAGCCAAGCCGAGCCGAGTCAATTCGAGCTGGTACTGTGTAGTGAAAAAGCGCCATATGAGACACAGATATATATATGGGCCAGAAGGCGCCTCCTAGTGGTCTAACCCTAACCCTACCCCAGACCTAAACCTACCCATAACCGAAGCGTGTTATATTGACTCTAAAGGGTGCCATGTGCTTTGTCAAAAGCGTCACTATATGACGCCCTGGGATGAGAATGCGTTGAAATAATCTTCTTTCAAAAAACCCCAAACCTATGAATGGTATAGTGTACCTGCTAGTGTACCTGATACATTACATATAAGGTATAGAAACAGTGAGAAAAAAAAAACAAAAACATTTTTTTTTATTCTTTCTAGAGGACTGAGACTGTGTCCTGTGTCTTTATTGACTGTAATATCTCCCCTTACCAGGCGGTAGATAGAGCATACTGGAACTTTATTGGAACTTTAATATGTAGTTATTTTATCAAAGGCATGTAGTTTTGATGGTTCATGTATCAATCATTATTTACAGTTTATCCGAAAATGTTTGGGTTCAGGTCTTTAACCACTAAACTAATACCACCAAAGCAGCCTCTCTGTCAGTACCATGAGACATCTCTTTGTCTAGAATAACTGTTGTGTGGTGGATTTTGAGAATCTAATATCCTCTATTGTCACTTGAGCTTGTGAATACAGCTCTGAGACCCTCTTCAGAGACATCGAGTCTCGTCTTTGCTTTTCATCTGAGTCCATTTGGATTTGGCAGCCTTTCCCCCCTTTGTTCCTCAGTGTGCAATTAATAAAGCAGTGTGCAATTCTTTCGGCCAGGCTGTGTGGTGACAGGTTCTAAAGAAGGGATGTTTTTTTAGAAATGAGAGTCACACTGAAATATTTGTAGCATTAACAAGTTACTTTAGTAATTAGATTAGTAATTAGTACTGGATGTACCATGCCTTATATTTCCTGTGTCATTTGCATGGTCTTTTTTGGCTTGGAAAATGCACTAAAGAAAAACAGTGACACTTTGGGCCCTATTTTAACGATCTGAACGACCAGTGTCAAAGTGCATGGCGCACGTAACTTTGTGGGCGGGTCCCGGCGCTGTTGCTATTTTCCCGGCGGGATAAATGCCTCTTGCGCCGGGCGCAAATCAAAAAGGGGTTGGTCTGAAGTAGCTTCATTATTCATATGTGTGGGCGTAACGTGAAATAAACCAATCCGAGCGCCATCCAACATACCCTTTAAGAACAGGTGCGCATGTTGCAACCCGGTCTCATCCCAAGACGTCATATAACTGACGTTTTGGGACGTCTTTTGACCATACGTCAATATTCGCCTTTTTAGGGCCCCCTTAAACGTCGGAAGATGAGGTTATGGGATCCTAACTCTACCCCAGACCTAAACCTAACCCTAAACCTAACCCGTCACCTAACTGATGTTAAAGGTAAAGCGTCAGTTGTATGACGGCCCGGGATCGCCATCTACCGACGTTTAAGGGGGCCCTAAAAAGGCGGATATTGACGTATGGTCAAAAGACGTCCCAAGACGTCAGTTATAAGACTTTTTGGGATGAGACCGTGTTACATGTTGCATGACGGATTGTTATTATACAGCCCATTCTCACCCCCAAGGCGTCACCTAACAAACATTTGACCATGCTTCAATATTTGACGCTTTAGGCGCCCTTTAGCGTCTGTTAGATGACGCCCTAGGATCGCGTGTACCCTACCCCCACCCCAGACCTAAACCTAACCGCGTCCTCTAACTGACTCTCCTTTAGCGTCAGTTAGATGACGCCGTAGGATCGCGTCATGTAAGTGACGCTAAAGGGTGCCTAAAACCTCAAATATTGAAGCATGGTCAAAGGTGACGCCTTGGGGTGAGAATGTTGTATAGAATATTATAACGGCGGGTTTACCAGGCGTGCGGCAGGAGCGTTCACAGCCGATTAGTCCGACGTTCTTGTAAGGGCAGTGAAAGACAGAGAGGTGACGTTGTATGGGGATGGGAGAAACCCTCGCACATCAGCGCCGGTTAAACATTATAGCCTATACGTATGTTTCTTGCCACTATTGGGAAAACAGGTCTGATCCAGTACTCCAATTAGCCTTAAAAAAAATAGGTAATTCGGTTTTTTCATCTTCATGTAAACCACAATGATTTCCCTCATGTGTTAATATTTTTCCTTGTTATAATGTATTATTTGCAAAAATAAAAACTACTGCATGTGTGTTTATGAGAGAATCAGTGTATGCACGTTGTGTACCCGCTACATTATGGGCAAGCATGCGCGCTTAAAATAGCATTATGAACAACGCGCAACGTGCCACTGACTTTAGACCAGGTTTTTTCTGGTCAGTGGCGCAATTGTGTTCTGGAAGTGTAAAATAGCACCAGGGAATGTTTGCGCCGAAACACGCCTCCTTTTTGCGCCGATCCGCCCAGGGAGCGCAAGTTCATTCCCTATTTTACCGACGTGCATCTGTGGAGGGGAAAATCCCATTTTGCGCGCGTGCAAAATAGGAATGAGACATGCGTTTGTGTATAAAGTAGGGCTGTGCAAAAGTTAATTGCGATTAATCGCATCCAAAATAAAAGTCTGTTTTACATAATATATTTGAGTGTGCTGTATATAATTATTTTGTATATATAAATATCTATGCATGCATGTATATATTTAAGAATTATTTGCGCTTAAATTCTGTATATATATATAAATACATAATCTATATTCTATAAATATAAATATTTTATATAGGAATAACACATTTTCTTAAACATATAGATACATGTGTGTGTATTTATATATACAAAATAATTATATACAGCACACACAAATATACTATGTAAACACAGACTTTTATTTTGGATGCGATTAATCGCAATTAACTTTTGCACAGCCCTAGTATAAAGTCATTTGCGCCAGGTGCAAGATAGGGCCCTTTATTTTGAAAACACTCCCTTTTGAACATTCTTTTGACTATAAGTAACTTTGCAACTTCGTGTCAACTTATTCGACAACTAACCTTACCGAAAACTATAGAATAAGTACAATAAAAGTACTTAAAATATATGCACCATTTTTGCATCATACTTTTTAAAGGAGGACTCTGGCGCAAAAGGAACCTTTGGTCTAATAAAACATCGCTACCTAGTCAACCGTTCTCTGAGATTTGTTTTCATGATAATCGAATGTAAAGAGTTTTATCTCTAAAAACTGTTTAGCGTATAACGCTAGTAATGGGGGCATTGACTAAGTAAAAGAAAATCGCTAGTTTATACCACTAACAAGACTCAAAAGAGCCCCACACTAACACAGTAACATAATGAGGGTCCCTATATGCAAAGCGAAGCATTGAGAACTTTTTAAGTGTCGGATCGTTTAATAAGATGATACTTTATAATGACAGTTCACTTCGTGTATACAGACAGGAGCCATCTTAGAAAACATACTCGATAAATCAATCCCCGAATGCCGTTCATACAGTTCAGAAGTTCGCTGAACTTCATACAGTTCAGCTCTCTCAGCACGACTTTCTTGGTTTGACTTATCGAGGCTGTTTTCCAAGATGGCTCCTGTCTGTATACACGAAGTGAACTGTCTTTATAAAGTATCATCTTATTAAACGGTCTGTACACTTATAAAGTTCTCAATGCTTCGTTTTGCATGTATAGACCCTTATTATGTTACTGTGTTTGTGTGGGGCTATTTTGAGCCTTGTTAGTGGTATAAACTAGAGATTTATTTTTACTTATTATATGCCGCCATTACTAGCGCTATACGCTAAACAGTTTCTTTTGGAGATAAAACTCTTTACATTCGATTATCATGAAAACAAATCTCAGAGAACAGTCAACTACCGATGTTTTATTAGAACAAAGGTTAATTTTGCGCTGGAGTTCTCCTTTAAGTAATCCCAACTTGGAATATTTTTACTTAAAATTAACAAGAAATCCTTTGTTATATGTACTTCAATATTTGAGTTCACGCAACATTCTTAAAAATACATGTGATGCATATATTTTTAAGCAAAGAATGTTGCGTGAACTCAAATATTGGAAAAGTTATGAATACTTAATTTTTTTGTGTTTAATCTAATTACTTCTATAAGTAATGGTTGTTCAGCCAACGAATAGTTTTTTAGACTACTACATTGATGAGAGTATAGATCGTGTTAAAGGGACCATAAAACTGAAGTGAAACCAATACAATAAAAGTAGTTATGATCTGAGTAGTTAAAGGGATAGACTACTTCAACCAAAATTTTTATTTTGTTATGATAAACCCTCATTTCATTCCAAACCTGTAACTTCTGCTATTCTGTGGAACACAAAAGACCAGACCACATACAATGAAAGCAAATGGGGTCCAAACAACATTAACAAAAACTCACCCTTTTTGGTACCACTTTACTTGAAGAGGTGTGCATAATACTAACATGAAACCTTCATAATCATGACATGACACATGTTATTAATATGAAAGAAGTTTTATTCATGTTTGTGACAACTGTCATTAAGTGTCATTCGCTCAGTTATGACATTATTAATGCAAATATGACATTGTTTGAGATGTCAACACAACCTGTCAAAAAAATGACATAGCAGTTTAATTATCAAACTTAACTGTGGTTTTGACATTTTAATGACAAATTCAATGTGTACCACTGTAGTTAAAAATATTCATGACACAGTTATAATGGCCTCATGACAGCCAATTTCAAAGCCAACCACATGACAGTTTAACTTCATTTTATGTCAAGTTTTCATGACAAAGACACTGACGGTTATGATGTATTGGTTTATGTCAAGATGTAATAACAAACACATCTTAAACAATTTGCATTCAAAATGTCATTATCTAGCTAAATACACTTAATGACAGTTGTCATAAACATGCATAAACCCTACTTCATATGTCATGTCATGGTTATGAAGGTGTCATGTCAGTCTTATGCACACCCCTTCAAGTAAAGTGTTACCTACTTTTTTTGTGCTCTGCAAAAGTAAATCACACACATGCGAGTGAATAAATGATGATAGATTTTTCAATTTTTTTAGGTGAACTATTCCATTTACATGCATTATCGTGTTAATACGGCTTGTTTTGTTATGATCTTTCTCAATAATAATATGATATGTTCCATGTTATTTAATTATTTAGTCCGGTCTGGTCCATGCTGCAAATTGTAAATGGCTTCTATTTAATCTTAATCATCTTCAAATATGAAAATTACACGGTGCTTCAAAAGCAAAATGAGCAAGTATGAGCCGGGCCTCTCTGTGCGGTGACCGATAAGAACAGAGAAATCGTATTTACCAAATTCAATTTTCATTGAATGAAGAGGCCACCCCAGAGTCTGCCCCCTTGAGTGTAATTTAAGCCACTGGAATGGATTTTAGCCCTGTGGAATTATTATAGGCTTATAAAGAGGGAGGGTCTCTGCCCTGAAACGCTCAGGCACATAAACAAGCTTCATATTTGCTATAAAAAAAGCCACTCTTATTGGGCTCAAATAATGCGAAATTCATGCCTATTCATGATCAATTTAAATAAATTTGCTGTTGAGTTTAGTCGTTAATCTGTTTGCATGACTATTTATGTGGACGCATGTTCATTAATAAATGTGTTCGTTAACATGTTTACTCTTCGCACGAAATCAAAATTGGCCTGTGCAGGCAAACAATTATGGAACACAAATGCACAACTCTATCAGCTCCCTCTGCCATGATTGTGCATATTTTGAGGCGCAATTTTAATTAGCCCCGAGAGATTTTCTCAAACAACGTGGGGAGACAGCTGCTGATTTTGATGACATTCATATCATAACTGTGCCTGTCTCTTGGAAGTCATTGTGCATATTCGTTAGTTAGCGTATATGAGCTCAGCGAGAGTGAGAAATTCAAGCTCATCTTTTTTCTCCCTCTGATATCACTAGGTTCACAAAGAGTGGAACCTTTAGAGAAATAATTTAGACAAAAATGTCATCATTTACTCACCCTTTTATGACACAAAAAGGACACAAAACAAAAGCATCAAAAATGATATTATAAAATAGTCAGTACCAGTCAGGCTCTATATTGCATGTTCTTAAAATAGCTTTGTGTGGAATTCAAACTGAAATGTTAGTCATTATTCACAAAACTTCATACTGTATCGGCCCAAAGTCCTAGAAGTGTCCACGAGAGAAATAGTGATCTGTGAAGGAGTAGAATTGAATCTTTTCAGTGAATCATTTCACTTCAATCCAGTTCACAAAGCCGGCCTAAATGATTTGGATATGAATCAGACTGATCTGATTCTTTATTTTGACTCACTGAATGAATTGATCCGGGATGAGGTAGTTAAAGGATTAGTTTACTTTAAAGAAAAAAAAAAAAAAAACTTTTGCTGATAATTTACTCACCCCCATTTCATCCAGGATGTCCCAGTATTTCTTTCTTTAGTTGAAAAGAAATTAAGGTTTTTGATGAAAACATTCCAGGATTTTTCTCCATATGAAGAGTTCAGATGCAAAAGCCTCTAAATGCCATTTGAAATTTTCTTCTTTAATGATGATTTTTATCAAACTTGTATATTTAAGTTCAGTAATTCCACTTAAATAACAATTAATGGGTAATTATCATTGCCATTTAAGTGAAATCACTGAACTTAAATATACAAGCTTGATAAAAATGATCATTCTAGAAGAAAATTTCAAATGGCACTTAGAAGCTTTTGCATCTGAACTCTTCATATAATGGACTTCATTGGGAACCAAACGTTCCAAATGAGAGATTCAGTGCAGCTTCAAAGCGCTTTAAACGACACCAGACCATGAATAAGTGTCAGGACCCTTAGAGTCATGACTCGAAAAAAAGATTTGTTCGTTTTGATGAACGAGTTTAAACGGGAGAGTCACAAACACTCATCACAGTACAGACTTCAATGCATGCTGTTGATGCCATTAACACTGTATTCGTGCAGAAAAACAATGAATTTCGCAAGAGTACCAAGAATACTCACACAAAGGCACTGTTTTATAAAACGGGAATGAGCAACAACAGAGATAAAAAAGGAGGAAAATGTGTTGTGAATACCTTTAGTCACTATTACAATCCTGTTTGCTTGTACTGTAAGCCTTGCTCACTTAAATGACTTCCATTATCCTAAACATGGCTTCAGGATAGCGTTTGTATATAATCGGATTCAAATTATTTCTTTCCCATCTCGGCACAACCGGTGAGACGTTTCTCCAAAGCTATCAGTAAGGTTTAGTATATGTCCCAGCATTGTGAAAATGATAAGTTACCTTGATTTAAAGGTGTGATCTTTCTCGCGGAGACCAAATGTTGCTTAGCTCTGCATCGGTCATGCAGACTCTCGCTTGAATACTTACAACTCTATCAATTTTCGCATGTATGAAAAAGCACAGGACTGCAACACTTTGACATAAATCTCCATTTTTCCCTCATAAAATGTTCCCCTGAAGAGATAGAGGTGATGATTGGAATAGCTATCTATCTATCTATCTATCTATCTATCTATCTATCTATCTATCTATCTATCTATCTATCTATCTATCTATCTATCTATCTATCTATCTATCTAGCTATCTATCTATCTATCTAGCTAGCTATCTATCTAGCTATCTATCTATCTATCTGACATTGTCATGTTGTGTTGGTGTATGGGTTTGCTGTATTCAATATAAAGCTAAATTTTAAACACATTCCATGTTATTTTATAATTATTATGACCTTACCTTGATTGGGAAAGTACATGTAATCTATTTTAAAGTATAAATTCCAAATTCCAAGACATCACGGGACATCATTATTTTGGCATAATATATGTTTCATATTTGTATAATGCAATGAAGTCTTACCTTCAAAAGTAGTGCAATTTTTACCTGTTGAAGATGTAGACTCAAGCAGTCGTCACATCTTGAAGAAATTTAAAAGTTATTAATTAACTGCATGTTTAGCGCTATGCAACATACTTGTATGATTTAAGTTCATAAAAATTGTCAATAAGATTATATATATACAGTGTTGTGCAAGTTACTTCCAAACTGTAATACATTAGGTATTACTTGTTACTGTTATTTAAAAGTAATTCATTACCTCACAATATTACTGTCTCAGAATTGTAATGCGTTACATTTCTCATGTATTACTTTTGAGTTACTTTTACCAAAATAACTAAGTAGTACTTAACTTTGGGGCTGTAACGATATGCAAAATGAAACCGAAATCGCGATTCGCCACACGACTCAGATCCACGAACCTGCAGAATCGCGACACACCTCTTCCAACTCCAGCGTTATTCTCCTTACTGTCCAGATCCAATGCTGCCTTATCTTTAAATTAGTCTATTAGTATTATTTGAAGTTAACATTATAAAATACGTAGACCTACACCACAAAACTAGTTGAGGATAAATTATTTAAAATTGGGGAAGTCCAGCATTATGGACATGACATTTGCAGTCAAAACTTGAAATAAAAATTCTCAGAAAATACATTGAAACGTATATAGGCTATTTCCTTAAAGGACAGACATTAGACATTAGACAAATATCAGTCTATGTTTTATTTTTAATATTAGGGAAAAGACACACATTCATGCGTGACAAAAAAAAAAATAGGAGGCAAAATATATTTTTGGTAATGCTGTTAATTACACTGCGCAAATCGGATGAGGAGAGGTTGGCATTTTAGTTTCCGTGTTCGCATTTATGAGGAAAAAACAATGTTACAGACGCGACCGCTCTGAACTGGCACAAAAAGACTGCTTTAAAACTTTCACATAGTCTGTTGCCTTTAAGAAGTAAAATACACTGTAATACAACTGTAATACAAGCCTGACTGAACATGTAACGAGTAAAATATTACTGAAAATTGATTAGTAATGCCTTACACTACTGCGTTACAGCAAAAAGTAATATGTTACTGTAATGTATTACTTTTGTAATGTGTTACTCCCAACACTGTATATATATATATATACATATATTATATTAGGGTTGTCAAACGATTAATCACGATTAATCGCATCCAAAATAAAAGTTTGTGTTTACATAATATATGTGGGTGCATTGTGTACAATTATTTTATATATATAAATACACACACATGCTTGTATATATTTAAGAAATATTTTCATGTATATATAGATTTATATATAATTTATATTATATATAAATATAAATATTTTACATTTACATAATATTTTTTTCTTAAATATACATGCATGTGTGTTTATATATATATATATATATATATATATATATATATATATATATATATATATAATTATACACAATGCACCCACATGTATTTTGTAAACACACACTTTTATTTTGGATGCGATTAATTGCGATTTTTATATATATATATATATATATATATATATATATATAATATATATATATATATATATATGTACATTATTTCCTTGATTTTGGAATCATATAGGACTAAAGACATGCGGTTGGTGGGCATTTTGTGTTGTATTTTTGTCAGGTGTTTTTTTTTTCATACAGAATTGAATTAAGTGTAATGCTGAGTTGCTTTGTGAAGTGCCTTTAAACCCTTAAAGGATTATTGTTAGACTCAAAGCTTATGTATAAAATGAACATGCCAAAAATAACCACAAAACAGACATGAATAGACCAATGATTTCAACATTCTGGCAGTTTAAAGCACACAGTTTCCTACATTAAGTGAATTACTGCCAGTAACCTGGCATCCTAACAGTACAATTGTTATAAGATAGAAAGGATTATTATTAAATAATCACAAGAGTAAGACAAGATAGTTTTGGTTTTTGCCAAATTGTCATATTTATAATTATTTGGAATTAAAGCCTCAAATCACAAACTTGTGGTCAAATCTGTTTAGTGTTATTTTGCTACCCTAAATGTTTCAGTACCATGGACAGCGCAATGTTTCGGCTATTTAAAGTCATTAGTTCCTCCTCGTACAATTGCCTAGAAACCGAGTCTATCTTGAGCCTAGCGTAATTCATACACCCACAGACTCCTCCACAGAATGTGTGTCTTTCAAATTTCACCCAGACCGGAAGAGCCAAGTGAGTAACTAGAGAACAGATGCAACTAAACGGAAAATAAATTGTCTTCTCTCTGGTAGAAAACATATTCAACTTCCAGTTCCAATGATGCTAACGTAATGCTGCTTCTATAATGTCATATAGTCAATGAGTGGATGAATTGACCACATATTGAGTGGATCAAATCATATAGGTTTGCTGACATGGTAACCCATAGTAATCTATTCCACAATGTCCTGATAAATGCCTGGAGTCAGTGGCTATTGGCTTGCTGTCGATGTGGTGAGACAGCACAGGGCCACACTTCGTCTTCCATGAGCGAATCAATCCAGCCTGATTTATGTTGTACACATATCTGCAGCTAAATATGATTCAAAACTGAGGGTCATTTGGTATGCATGCAATGCTTTTGGATCATCAGTTAATGTACATTTCAGCTACTTCGAAATGTCATGAAATTTTTAAGCGAATCATACATTTTCATAAATGAATATATATGATATGCTATCATATTGCCCTTTCCAACCCACTTTTATAATGAAAGTTATTATGCATGCTATCCATGCATGTTAAAAAGGGTGAGTTTTAAAGCTTAATTAAACCTTGAAAAGAGAGCAATTGCTGCAGTTTAATTATGCGCAGAGACAAAATCCTCCATAGTCTTCCTCAGGGAAGAGTAACTAAAGGTGTCATGTTATACAGCCTCCGGAAAAAGGCTGTATTTGCATCGTTTGGAGGCACCATAATTCAATGATATGATTTTATATTAGCCTACACTACAGTATCAACTGGTTATATAGACTAGTTTTGAACTACAGTGTTGTTGACTAACTGATTTTGTTATATTAGATATGAAAATTGTACACAAGATAAACAATGTAATCAAACATTGATCAGTCAACCGAATCAGCTTATTTCCCCCCTTTTAAATGATTTATTATCAAGCTAAGTTGTAAGATACTAGCCTATATCAGCCTGCGATCTTTAGATGTAACCACAGCTTTATCAACCGAGATGTGTAAGCATTAATAAATAGGTGAGATGTCTATTCTATCATTTTGCTAGCCAGAGAAGGAGAAATTGGCTGCTACCATCCAGTCAGCTTTCACGGGGTGGTTAACGGTTCCGCTCGTTTTTTCTCTGATGTTTATGTATCGGAGGAAGAATATTGCGAAAACAAACGCTATATAATTGGATAAACTAAAGATATTTACAGATAAATCCCGTAACCAGGATGAACGGACAAGAAAAGAGGACTATTTCTGAGGCATCTCCCCCCTCCGCTGTAGCGCGAGGCAGGAGGCAAGAGAGTATCAATCTGATGCCGTCCGCCGTTTCTAGGCTGTTTTTCCCCTCATGAAAGCGTCCAAAAGCCGCTAATTACTAAAGCGAGTGGAAATACACACCGATTCCGAGAGATAAGAGAAAGCCGAATCAGAAAGTGAGGAGCAGCGTTAAAGGGAACCACAGGTTCGGCTTTATTTTGCTCTGTGTGGTGTGAGTGTATCTGCGAGCAGTGAGTCCTTCAGCGCCACAGAAAGAGCCTTCAGCCAGCGCTTCAGTCGCACTCAATACGATGTGCACTGAAATTGCGTTTACTTTCTGTCGCTTAAGTAAGAGTGAAGTGGGTGAGATGAGAGAGTACTGTTGAGAATTCCGAGCGACGGATTCACAGAGGGTGGAAAAAGCTTGTTAAAGCGATTTAATCTTCTCTGTGTTGTGTAGGAACGATTCTTGGGGCAGCTGGAGCTCTAAAGGATGCAGAACTGTGCTCACCGATGCATCCCACACCAAATGCTTATGTGATCGGCTATCTACCTTCGCCATTTTGGCTCAACAACCCAGAGAAATAGTAAGTATTGAAATTGACTTCTACGGGGGATCATGCGATGCTGTAGGCTATTGATTGAAGTGCGTGTGTGGTTTTCAAAGTGATATTTAATTTCTGACTTCAATTATGGCATAATTTATTAAGATAGAAATCTACCTGTGCAGAGCTTGTGCAGCCTGTGTGTGTGTGAGAGAGAGATTCTTCTGCGATTAATTGCTATTAAATTATTCCTATAGTAGGCTATATCGTTTTATCATTTATTTAAGCTCCCCCTTCACATATTGATGTAAACTGAGGGTAAAAAAAAACAAACAAAAAACAAACAAACTATCATGACTATCTTAATCTCCATTTTGCCTTTCCTAAATGTTGCTCAAAGCATTTGTATATGTTCATAGAGATGGCATCTGCTCTAGCCTCTTCATTAGTGAGATTAAATAAGCTATTTAGGCTATATGAATAAAAATAATTCTTGGCGTTGAGATATTATGCAGATATTCCTGGATTGTGCCAATAAATTATGGCTTTCGTATTATGTAATAATGGCTTCAACCTATTATTAAAGTTCCCCGTCTCATTGATGTAGATTAATGTAACCGTATAATATGAATCTACCTTTTACCTTTGCTATTTGCATAAGCTTCACATTTGAGATAAAATGCCATCAGCTGTGCTCTCTATTAGTAGATTCAGCAGACAGCAAAACATGGCTGTTTTATTCTACAGAGTAAGAGGCAGCCATTTTTTCTCTACCCATGTGACCAGTCAGTGAATAAATGGCTCCCGTGTGAAAATTATGGTGTTGTCTGCGTCTCAGTGATGCAGCAGGGGCAAAGTTTGATAACTTCTATCATTGCAATGCACGGCTGATATGTCACAATGACTTGTGACTCGCGAGAGCTGGATTGAGGGTGTTGTCAGGTGGAATTCTGGGGGAAAAGACATAAATAAATGGACTAGCTGGGATATGCACTGCCAGTGCTTATAATAAGGCTTGTGAACCTAATACAAGCAACTACTGTATTTAAGATGATAGGAAGTTATAGGCCTATACTGTATGTGTATGTGGACTAGGGATGGCTCGATACCACAATTTTGGCTTCGGTACGATACCAGAACCCAAGAGTCTAAATTTAAGTGAATTGAAACAATTTTATTAAACACTGCTTGAAACTCTCAACTACCATATGTGCAAAGAAAAGTATAAAAAAAACGTATCAAAATGTAAAAAATAAACAAATTATGTGTAGGTAAAATTTTGATTTGGGGGAAAAAAACACTGATATTACACAATTAAAATAGGTTAATATAATAGATTAACATAATAGAATAATGAAATGATGTAAACCATATAGCTGTCATGCATCAACAGAGAATTATCAACATTTATTGCATTTATTCATCTTGGTTTGGTTACTGTTTGTGTTTGGGTTCATATTATGCTTATAATGGATTGCAAAAAGTAATATTATGATGCTAAACATATATTAGGATATTACATTTTAGGTCATTTTATTAGTGACTGATCTAGATTATTCAATGCTATATTGTTAGGCCAGGATCCTAAATGAATGTTGACAAATGTAGCTTAATTGTAGGCTAATATTATTCATATTTATTTTACTACCATCTCTCTGTCTCTGTCTCTCTCTCTCTCTCTCTATCGCCACAGCCCCAGTAATGCCATTCATTTATCACTTTTATGCTTTATTAATTCAAATTAAATGAATATATTTGTTTGAAATAAATTGCAAAAATGAGATCATGAGACGTAAAATGAGATCATGACGTAAACTGAATTGGTTCTAGCGTCATGCAAGAAGATTTGAGCTTTCGTGTTTACCATATTGATAAGCTCTTAGTCTTAGGTATGTGCGCTGTTCAGTGTTCAATAAAAGTCTAAATTAAATCAGTTGAATGATGAACTCACCACCAGTCGATCTCTTGAACAAGTCAGGATGAGCAACTGACGAGCGCTTTGGCAGATTTGATGTGTTGCCTTCCATGGCAACACATTATTGAAAGCAAAGTTTGCAGAGTGGTGCATTGAGGTCTGTATCTACACTATTTTTATTACTTTAGTAGGCAAAGTAATGCCTTATTTCACTAATACTGCTCTCTCTATTTAATAATTTCGGGCGTGTAAAAACCCGAATGAGCTTCATTTCCACCGTGTTCCTTCGTTTGCCGGTTTCGCGTGACTCGCGTCAGTTTCGGTAGCGCACTGCCGCCTAGTGGAGAACTTCGGAACAGCAGCTCATCAAATACCGAATTTAACAAAATGATGATATTGTACCGTTTGAAATTTATTATATACCGGTATTTTTGCAATACCGGTATACCGCGCATCCCTAATGTGGACACAATATATGTACACACAATATGTTCTGAGATTCTAAATTGTGTTCAAAATGATGGTCAACATCAGTGATGTAGCCTATGTTTAAACATCATTTAAACACCAACACTAGAGAGTAGAGACTTTATAGTTGCCGAGGCAGTATAAAATTGATAGGATAAATTGTAACAAATCAATATGTGGGCAAAAGTCCCTCCTTAGTTTAAAGAGCCAATCACATTTTTGATAGACAAATGAAAGTCTCCATCCTACTTTTTAAAGACCCAATCACTCTTTTGATTGAAGCATTTTTCGTTTGTTTGTTTGTTTGTTCACACTTGAATGCAACGACCATTATGTACCACTATTTTTCATGATTTGAACTAAATAATCTATTAATTTATTGGCCGATTGTTGTCATATTTTTTGTTCGCACAAACTTTGTTGCTTTATTTTCCTGTTATCTTTGTAAAGCTGCTTTGAAACAATCTGTATTTTAAAAATCACTATATAATAAAGGTGACTTAACTTGGTATTTTAAAGGTTGTATCAGCGATGTGCGAGTTAGCTCGCCCCTCCCTCCCATTTCGTGCATGATGAAAAACTCACACACTAAATCCCTACAATCGGATAGCTAGAGCTATCCAAGTTTAGTCGAGCTTCGCTCATATTTTTTTAAAGTATTATATTTCACACATAGTTCACATACAAAAAAAAGTCAGCACGAGAATTTACTCACCTGTCCAGAAGAAAAAGCGCAACCTCGGCGTCCGATTTAAAAATGTTCAATTCTTTGAGTTCTCTCCACCTTCCCGATTATTATTTGCTTCTTTGACGAAAAACGACGGTATCGCCCTAATCCTCCTTCTCTTCTTGGGGATTGCCTCTTCTATGTTAAAGGGGTCATGAACTGGCTTTTTAAACTTTTTTACATTGTTGTCTGAGGTCAGCTTGGTTTTTACATTAAAAAACATCAAAATAAATAAGTAATAGGCTATTTTCTACCCTAGTTTTGAGCCCAGCTCAAAAACGCTCGGTTTTTATGGGTGTTCGCACTGAAGACTTGGAAGTAAACACCCACTGCTGTGAGTGGATAACAGTTTTGCATATTATAATGAGTTTCACTCTCGACACGAGGTTGGCCTATGTTATTTATCTATGCGTGTAATGCACGAATCGGTGGGCGGGGCTAAACCGGCTCTGTTGAAGTAGGCGTTGATCTTCTGCGGGGGTGGTGTTATATCCCCTTTGACGTCATCGTTCCCCACTTTGAAAAACGAGTCGTTTGCTGGGGCTGGTGTCAATAAAAGCTTTTATTGGACTAATAAGGATGTTTTCAGTAACATTGAAACTTACAGAATATTCTTATAATATGACGACCTTTTAAATGTCAAAATTTCAATGAAAATTTGATATCTCAGTCCATCACCCCTTTAAATGTGGTGCATTGATAGCTTATAGGGTTGATAGAGGCTGGCTTATTCTTCAGCTGCGACTTTGCGTGCAGGCGCCGCGCACGAGCGAAAAAACAACACCCACCTCTTTCGGTGATTGGTTAGAACACTGTTTATTTTGATTCTGAGTGGTGGTTGTAGCCATTTATTTTTGTGTGCAGATCTCAGAGCCTAGGCGGGCGGGCATGGGGCGGGCAGCTAGCGGATCGTTAGGAAAGATTAGATGAATTTGATAATTTTTGTTTGGGCCTGAAATCGCTGATACAACCTTTATTGTGTCATTCTAATGTGCTAACATGTTATGCGAATGTAATGGTGACTTTCCATTTTGGAGGTTTTCTGATTCAAGGATACCTACCAAATGACCTCAAAGTGGACTGGTTTGGTTTAAAAGAGATTACGTATTTCAGTTAATTATGGCTTGTCACATTAAGCACCCACCTGTTGATAATGAGCACTATTCATTTGAATGGGGGCAAAACACCTTTTATTTATGTAAAGGGGAGATTGAATGGGGACAAATGAATTAGAGACCAAAAAAGCTTTTGCTTTAATCCTCTGAATTTGTGCGGTATAAATGGCCAATGCTGCAACAAGCTAGTGTGCTGTAATGTGCTTTATTACAAGGCACTGAAATGGGCTTTTATTAGTGGTACATGGGTTTGAAAATCACTCACCGAAGCTCTTGTGTGCCATTCACAGGCTATGGAGTACTCAGGGGTTCCATCTGTGACGCTAATAGTGGGCTGTGGTCTGTCCTGTCTGGCCTTGATCACACTGGCCGTGGTGTATGGTATTCTGTGGAGGTAAGTGCGTTGATGTGCAAGGGATATTACCAATTATGCCATTGCGCTTTTGGGAGAATGCAACTTTGATATGCCATTTCTTTTTAGGTACATCAGGTCAGAGAGGTCAATCATTCTGATTAATTTCTGCCTTTCAATCATCTGCTCCAACATCTTGATACTAGTTGGACAGACGCAGACACATAATGCGGTAAGTATTTCAATTTTGTCTCTGTCTCCAATGTATTTTACTCCGATATTGCCAGATAAGATTGAAATCGCAATGAAGGCCACCAAGCATTTACTGAGAATTTAAGCGTTGATTTGTTCTTGAACAAAATGTCCACTCTTCTCATGTTTCTTTCTCGGCTTGCGTGTGGGCTGATTTTGTAAGCTTGTCTTGCATGCCAGACGGCTTCTCTGCTCTAATATTATGTCGATCTAGACGTTCACGGGTTTATAATGTAAACTGGTTTTACTTAATACTGGTGAAGAGCTTTCTGTCTGCTGTTTGTATATCATACGACCCTGCCAGATTGTTTTATTCCTCTATTTTGAGGCATTGTGACTCACTTAAATTCAAGCTGGCTGGCCTAATTTTTTCTGAAGTGACCTACCTACCTATCCAGATGTTCGGGTTTTTGTGTAGTGAGCTGGATATTCTGTTATATGCTGTTGTGTTTGCATAAACAAATTGCATTCTTTTCTTGTGGTAAGTACATATATATTTTCCAGTTTAGGTTCATTTAGAAAATGTCTAGAATAGGGTCATTTAAACTGAACCCCAAAGAGCCAGGCCATGTATTTAGCAGTATTTGAAGCCCAAGTTATGATACCACTGATGTTGGATTGTATTTCTTTTATTGCTGATTTGAAATCTGTAAGACTTTAGCCTTACGATTTTAAATGGTTTCCGCTGTGCATTCAGAAAAGCATGAGCTTCTGTTCACCATTGTTTATAAGTATACTAGATTATATTCTTAAATTAGTACTCAGCAAGCCATGGCAGTTATTTTTAGCAAGTGAGTACATCGCTCTGTGTCCAATGCCAAGGAGAAATGATGATGATGCCTCTTATGTTCAGAGCCACTAGATGCATTAGCCAGAATCCAGCTGGCTGCAGTCTGAATTATACAACACAAATGCAAAATGGACGGACACAGGTACGAGACCAGAAATATCGTGTCCATGTGACTAAACTTTTTTGCTCTTGAGTTTGTAATTCCACAAACGAGACCTAAAACTTTTGCGCTTCGAATTATTGATGTTGTTTCATTGTTCCCGCTGAGATGAGTGAGTTTTGACGTCAAAATCTAAACTACGCCAACCTCTTTCCAAGTGATCGGCTTCCCTAAAGACTAAACGGTCTTTCAGTTTCAACATCAGTTTTGTTCAGCTAAGGAAGCGGGGATACTTGATACTCACTGATACGAGTAACAAAAAAAAATTCAATTATTTGCCAGGCTTAAACTAAAATTCATCCTGTTTGTGATGATTAGTAGATATGCATCACAGTAAACTTGAAGCAAAAGTCCTTTAGTGTTCACAGTCCAAATGGCTCAGTTATATAACTCTGCAATACCCAGACTCAGAGCCCACGTGAATATGAACATTTGTTGTGAATGGAACGTCTACATTTCAGGATCCAGGTAGGGTGAAAGCATTTTAAAGCTCTTTACATGGCTGCAATTCATTTTAAATAGGACTAAATAGGCTCCCAGCTAGATGGCAACGCTCAAAATGATTTCTTTTTTCCAGATCATTGTGAGGAGATGGTGTATATAAGTCATTCAAGATGTAATTAGAAGATGCAAATCCTGATCAGTAGATTGTAGAGTCAAATTTTCTCACATTCACCATTTCAAATTCAACATCAGGGATGATTGGATATGGGAAATTGCTGAACTTTGGAAGAACAAAGATTAATTATTCACTCTCATGCTTACAAATGACTCTCATTTGCCCTCGTTTGAGTAAACAAGATAAAAGAGGTTGATTTCTCACTGCTTACAAGCTTGTCAGGACTAGCACAGCTGGTGGTTTTTGGTTATCATCAGAGGAGGGTTTACACAGAGTGAAACGTTATTCCTACGCTGCCCACACAGATAGGGCTTCTGGGTGAGTCAACGCTGCTGCGGTAATAACACATTACTCAGTCACACAGTCAGGCATTTCAGTGCAGTTTTTTTTTTTTTTTTTGTTCTTTCTCAGGCAGCTCAATGCATGAGCTTTTTTCCAATTCTAATTCTAATGAGCGTTCTGAGATGGAAGGAAGTCAATTCCCAAGGTTAAAACAAATGAATTTCCTGTTACATTAAACTGATCAAAATAAGCCTTTGACTGTAGCTCTGTTCCATCACCTGGTGAGATGCTTGACTGGTGTTCTTCTGACTGCACAATTGAGGGCGTATGGGTTATAAAAGCGTTCCTTAAGGACAAACTTAAAATACTTTTAATTAAACTGGCTTTATTTGTTCTATGCAACCCTTTCACACTTAAGTTTAAAATATTCTGACTGACCCGTGACCTCCCAGCGTGAGTTTTTCAAGGCGACCGTTATTTCGAACTTGCCACTTTAATGTTTCCATGGTGATGCGTCATTGCTTGTCACGTGACACAGCACAACCACAACACAGCGCTGAATGAATGAGATTCTGCTTTTATGTCATTTTTCCTTTTTTATAAAAAATATTCACAAATGTATAGCATGAAACACTTATATTCTGATTGTCAAAAATGTGCAAGTGGATGGGTTTTGTTTAACCATCTTTATAACGATCGCGTTAGTTGAGCTGTATGCACAATGGGCGGCGCCATTTTAGTTTGTTTTACAGTTCAGAGAATCGGATCTGTTGGATTTACAACGTCAATTCCTCCACTTCTCACGAAATACATGAAAGTAAGTGGCTGGTGAACTGGGAGAATAGGGTCAAATGTTAAGCTACTTACACACTGTGTATCTGATATGAATAAAACCTGTCGTCTTATTATAGGATTATCATTGCCGCTTCCATAGACATCAGTGTGGATTTTACAAACTCAAAATCATTGTTTTGCTAGTACTTATGTGTATTTAATGTGTAATCATACCGGTGTGATCGTGGGCGTGAAAGGGTTAAAAGACCAATGTGTTTTTTTTTTGTTAATGTTAATTTCAAGATTTACTAATAAATTATTCAAATCAAATGTTGTTTTTGTTCAAATAAGTTAATGCACTGTGAATTAACATGGACAAACAATGAACAGGTGGATTTTTATTAACTAATGTTTGCAAAGATACAGTAAAACAAACAAATACAGTAAAAATGTATTGCTAATTGTAAGTTTATGTTAGTTACCATAAATCAGTGTTACCATAAATCAGAATCGGGCATGTGCTTAGGACACCAACATTTGTGCAGAAAACAGTCTCATACAAGTCATACTGTAGTTTCCAAAATCTTCATATTTATTTAAAACTCAGTAGTTCTTCAGGTATAGATCAGTTGCAAGGTCTGTGTTTAAATATATATAGCCTATGGATTTTTAAGGAAGACTACAGGAATGAAGTCTCTCCGTTTTTTTTTTTTTACAGTATATTTAAGATAATTCTAAAATCATTGAAAACAAAGTTTTTTACAGCACTTTTATGAATGTAAAACTGTGCAAAGAAAAGATTTTAAAAAATGTATTAATTATTGTATATTTTTTTCTTTGCCTAGAATAACATTCACAATATATATATATATATATATATATATCCTATTTTTTATTTTTTTTTACAATAATCGGAGTAAGGACTTAATTGCAGTAAAATGTTTACATGACGCAAGCAAAACTCTTCACTCCTGTTTACATTTTTTAATATTGTGATTATTCACTAAGAAGTGTGTTAATTTTAACACCATGTTTTACATACCCCAATGCATAGCACAAATAATGAATTTGTTCCTGTTTATTATGATTAAAATCAGCGTACGCCATATATTTTCATGCAGTTGTGGTTACTACGATTGAGCTTAATCGCTTTAGTTTGATTTAAGTATTGTGTTCACATTAGGTTTTACAACAATATTGGCAAAATAATCAAAAAATGAGTGTGCATGTAAACGTAGTCGATGTACAAAATTTTGTATCAGTGCTTTTCAGTTTTCTCTCCATACATCCACTATCTTGGATGAATAATTTCTCTATTAAACTGAATAGTTTATTGCAGTTTATTCTGTTAGTTCATTATTCGTGAACAGAACATGTGACACTGCCTTTAGAATGGAGCCAAACGAGATATCTTGAAGGCAGAATAGTTTTGCTGCATACATTTTGTAACAGCTTTTTGTGTGTGGGAGCGTATGCTTATAATGCCTAAAGGTTTTGGAACAGAGCTTTGGTGCCTTCATGGGATTTTTGCCATTACACATGCCGTTTATAACAATGATTAGACACGAATCTGCTTTAATTTGTTGAGGTATGATTTAAGAATGCTCAGTGTAAGTCTTGATGACAGCAGTGCTGCAGGTCCGGTCCTTCATTAATGGGCCCTAATTACATCTGGACCTCTGCTCTGTCCACTTCTAAGGCACTTCTGATGTTCATCATTTTAAATGGTCAGTGTGTCTGTTACCATGACAATAAAATGCCATTCTCTTGTGTATCACTGTCTTGCCAGTTCTTTTTGCAGCCATTTGCCACGCTCTCTCAAGTAGCAATTTAGAGCAATTCCTGCTTCATCACACTGGTGAAGACGATGGATATGTGTCTCAGAGGGTGCAGGTTTGTACCTCCAGATGAAGGTCACGCATATGACGTGACGGCCATGCTAGAGAGAGCACTCAGCCTGCGGCTTGTCTGAACGTTGAGCTGATCTGAAGGCCTGTCAGTGCTGATCATAAACAATGCCATCTTCCTTTTTAATTCCACACCACGTCATTTTACATTTAGCACGAGGGAGGATTCAACATTTTCCCCAAATGAATGCAAATCTGCTTTTCTGTTTATAATAATAATAATTTGTTTACATTTATATAACGCTTTTTTGGGTACCCAAAGCGCTTAACATATAGAACGCCCACCACACACCAGCTTACTGGTGGAGAGGAGACAGATGGATAGAGCCAATGAGTATATATGGAGATAATTAGGAGGCCATGATGATGGACAGAGGCCATGGGGCAAATTTGGCCAGGATACACCACTACTCTTTTGTTTCCCCAAAGGCATTGCAAAATTTAATGACCACAGAGAGTCTGGACTTCAAATTAACGTCTCATCCTGCTTTTTGACAATATAGTGTCCCCATCACTATACTGGGGTGTTAGGACCCACACAGACCACCCCTTGCTGACCTCACTAACACCTCTTCCAGTAGCAACCTAGTTTTCCCAGGAGGTTTCCCAATCAGGTATTGAGCAGGCTCAACCCTGCTTAGCTTCAGTTGGCAACCAGTCTTGGCCAACAGGGTGGTATGGTTGCTTGCTGGCAATGAATGGTAAATGGAAACATGTTGACCCATCAACAACTATTAATATAAGTAAAAGCTTTATTATGGAATGATTCATTTTTTTAGTAGAACATCCAACATCAAAGATGTAAAGCGGTTCAACTACCCTCCTACAAAATGATCAAGGCTGTTGACAACGGTTTAGCCCTCTGTGAGTTATTTAAAATGTGCTTTCTTTGTTCTGTTGTCTGGAACCTTCATAAGATTTGACTTAATGGCAGCTTTGAAAGTAGGAGATGGTGCACAGACATGCCTCTTATCTGGTTATATCGGTTAATGAATAAAACACGCAACTGAGGACGACATGCAACAAATGGCAAATATGGTCCTTACAATCCAAGTTGAAGCCGGCCGGGTGCCGCCATCTTGTAGCAGAACTTCACTTGAGTTAGCATTTCCATTGACTCCCATTCATTTTGGCGTCACTTTGACAGCGAATAACTTTACTTCTGAGGCGTTTCAAGACTCCATTTGTCCATTATTTATTTCTAAAGAAACACAACAATGTATAAAATGCTCCATTACCTTGTAGCTTATGTTATGGCCTGTAGAAGCAGGTTTTTTTTTTTTTTTTTGTAAAAGTAGGCTAATGATTGCGTCATAACCAAGCGACTCTCTGTCGCACAGTAGAGAGATTACCGTATGGACAGGAGGAGAAGCTCGCTGGCAGTTGGGAAAACGTGGAGGCAAATTGACAAAATAATTAATCAGAATACCTTGCAAAAGTTTCTCCTGCTTCTAGCTCATGGACAGCTCCTACTCACACTCTCTGCCTCTGCAAGTTTAGGAAGAGAATGATTCAGATTTCTCATGCCACAGTCACTAGAAGACAGACGGGTTGCTCACGTCACATCTACGTCGTCAAGCTCTATTTGAGTCGGTTTGAGTCTGCGCGTCAGGAACTGAAGTCCTAAAAAATCGCTAAAAATGGGCTTCACTTGTCTCAACTGAGTTCCAATGAGTTGGCTCTGTCCACTTCTTATACTGTCTATGGTTTCAACCCGACGTAGTTATCATTTTCACATCCTGCACCACATTGTTTAAATAGCAAATGCATTTGTGCATAAATCTGCATGCTGGTCTGAAAATTAGTTCTGTTTGGGAGGTGCAGTTGCTATTATGAAGCTACTGAAATAGACTGCAAGATTTTTTATTTTTTGGGGGGTTATTTTAAGAACGTGTTAGTAATATGTGCCTATAGGCTGGTCCACAACGCCTGCTTTGTCCCATAAATCTGTTTCCTCTCTGGAGAACCGTTCAGTTTTATTCACTCGCCATAGAGTCTATCCTAACGAGTTGAGGATCTGAATCAGGTGTGTTAAATAAGGGAGACATACACAATATGCAGAGCAGTGGGTCGCGAGGACTGGAGTTGAGAACCCCTGTTTTAGACCATGCCGGGCGTGCAGTCCTGTAGCCTGGGAAAACTCAGACAGCTTCCGGCAAATTTAGATTTGCTCTGAAAGTTAGTCTGGTAAAGAGCTCATTCAAGCCCATTTCCAATCTGTCGAAATCGCGGCGCCAATCAGAAACGTTGGGGCGGGCTTTACACAATGACGACAGCGCTGGGATTTTGAAGCAGATTTTGTAGCCAACATTACAAAGACGGGTGCCGCCGTTGAATATCACTCGTTCGAATCAGCTATCGTGTCTGTTTTAAGCGATTTGAACATTTCCTTTTTGTTAAACCAAGCAAAGAACAACACTCTTGAGATGTTTCTCCGCTGGCCGCCGCTCTGCATACGTCATCTCCTTCATCGCTCTGATTGGTTTTAGGTCTACTCACGACGTCCGTTGACGCCCCACTGGAAATAATTTGTCCATGACGCTTTGCCAGACCATAACTCAGTTACAACTGAGAAAGGTCGGGTTTTAACCAGGCTAAGCAAAAGTGGATTCGGACCTTAGATGCTGCTAATGGAATAAGCACATACTCTGTGTCTGTCTGGCTTACTCTTTATAAGTACTACAGCAGAGACATATGTATTTTAAAATAGTTAGTTCACCCAAAAATGTACCCTCATGCCATTCCAAACCTGCAAGCCCTTAGCTCATCTTCAGAACACAAATGAAAATAATTTTTGATGAAATCTGAGAGCTTTCTGAAATTCTGACTCTTCCATAAACTGCAACATCTGAACGCTGACACAGGATCCAGCCAATACTGAGCCGGCGTTCTGGAGTAGAACCCGGAAACGCTGCGCTGTGTTTACAACGTGAATGGCGTCAAAGACTGACATGTGTCTTTATTTATTTATTTTTTGTGCACAAAAAAGCACTTCATAACATTAAGTTCGAACCACTGTAGTCACAATGACTACTTTAACAATGTCATTACTACCTTTATGGGCCTTGAAATTGACATGAGGGTGAGTAATTAATGACAGAATTTTCATTTTTGGGTGAACTAACACTTTAACAGGTAAAGACGCAAGTTCTGTGCTGTAGTTCTTCTAAAGAGTAAGCCGGACAGACACAAAGTATGCTCTTATTTCATTAGCAGCACCTAAGGTGTCTTATGGGGCTCTAGGATTATTAAATGGTGCTTAGAGACTTCCTCTTATCTCTTGCTGCAAGAAAAGGTGCCATTTAATCCAGTGGCTCGTTGTGAAGCATCCAAGTGCCCGTATGTACTAGCTGTCAGAGGAAATGAAATGGCAGATTTATATTAACCAGACTTAATTCACTTTGAGGCACTGCATTTTTGCTTTCAATTTAAAGTATTAGTTGGTCTAACTTAAAAAATGGAGACTTTTCAATTAAGTCAGGATTCACTTATCTTATTAGTTTGAATCTGTGTGTCTGTCTGTCTGTCAACTGCTGAATATATATCAGTATTCAAAGTACATAAAGCATATACAAACTTTTTAAAAGGCCAACATGACAGTCTTGACAAACTTTTTTTCTAGTTAAACGATACAATTTCTTAAACTTTCAATTCATTTTAGTTCTACTTCCCAACTTTCTAATTAGAGATGCTATTCTCCATCACATTTGGCACCTCATTTCAAATCCAGGAATTAAATTGGGATTCCGCTCTGTATAATGTGGTCAGCCAAAAAAAATAAACTTGTTGCCAAGACAGAGCTTATTTTATAGTTTAATAGAAGATTGCAAAGACATTTTTGAATAGTTCACTGGTTCGCCATGCGCTGTAAGACCCGAAATGTGCATTACAAAGTAAAAAAAAAAAAATCTTTTTTGTTTTATATTGATTTTAAATGATAGGAGAAAGCATCTTGTTGCAGTAGCTGCTCTCTTAAGGAGTGTTGGTCAGCTCTCCTGAACAATTTTCAGTTTCGTTTTTCACCAGACCTCAAAAATCTCATGTTTACAGAGGTAAATAATTCTAATCTTCACTTTCAAGACGAGTCTATAATTTAGCGTCTGTATTTATGTGCAATTTCCTTTTGATCAGTTGCTGACTTGTTTATCTTCTCAAGTACTAAGATGTGAGGGTAGCCCGCGGCACCTTTCCAAACGCAAACATCATGGATTTTGATTGGAAAGAACCAATGCGAATAACGTTTGAACATGATGAAAAGCATTCGTAATTTACTTTTCCTGTGGAATTTTCATTTTGTAAGCGGTGACACTAGTAATAGTCAATCCAGGCAGCAGACAAGGAAAGAAGAAAATGCTGTATGATTATTTGTGGTAAATATACCACATAAGCTCCTATTAAGCATAGATCGGTGCAGCAGATGCTATTAATTGTTTAGATGCTACTAGTGTAGCGTCTGTGCTTTTATTTTATCTCACCTGAATAATAGAAAGCAACATTTTCATAGCACTATCTTGGTGTAGCAGCAGCATTTGTCATAAATATTAATGCAGGAAAGACATTTATGTCAAAACAGAAACAATTCTGCTCAAACAGCTGAAGAGTTGTGTTTGTATCAGGGTTAGATGTGGGGAGTATGTAAGATTAATTGGTGAGGAGAAAAGCATTTCGAACAATAATCTTGACAGAGTGTGAATATATAGTTGTTAAAGTGAGATATTGTGCTACAGCTCAAGAGTGTGATGAAGGCAGGATCCCTGAAATATCCTGACTGGGGGAATAGGACCATTTTCTTTTCTGTTGCATAATGAGTCTAGCTTAATTGGCCTGGATATCAGCATCATGTCAGTTTGACTCTTAACCGCGGCTTACAATATCAACACTTCCTTTACATTCTGCTGATCTGTGAGAGCATTACACTATTACAAACACCCGCTGCTACTGCTAGAGCTCTGGCTTAGATTTGAGCTGATCTTCACAGGAAGCTGCCATATTATAAGCTTCAGAAGATAATGAATGGAATAGAGTGAGTATTGAATACTTTTATGGTTTTTTGTCCATGTTACCTGGTCTCTGCCAAAGCTGTTGGATAATTCTATAAAATTGTCCTGTAGGAGTAAATATTTATAGTTTTTATTTTTTTTAAACTGTAGTTAAAGGGATAGTTCACTTTGAAATTAATTTTTGATATGTTTTAGCTTACCTCAAGGGCATCCAAGATGTAGGGGTCTGTTTTCGCAGTAGTTTCAATTTTGATATTTTTAGGTCAAACCGTTCTTGTCTGTCACTCATATAATGGAGGTCTATGGTCCCCACTTAAAAAGAGCATGTACAGAGAAGTCCAAATTAAACATGATTTAATGACTCGTAAATGTAAGTACACATTGATGGCCTAAGACATGAAATGAGCGGTTTGTGTGAGAAAACAAACAGTTAATATCGTTTTACCTCTTGTAACCACAGCTACGAAGTGATCTGAGAGCAGGGGCGCTTCGGTCTGCACAAGCGCCGGAAACCCCCGGAAGTGATCTCTCGCGCGTGCACTTCACTCATTGTTTACACAGAACAAAAATTGTAGGTAAGACGGATAATTTAAATGGTACTAATTTGCGCGTATCAGGGATGTTTGAACTGTCGTAAAAGATTGTAAAACAATTAGGTATGCTCGCGCAAACTCTTCTTCACTTCCCAAGAGATCGCTTCCGTGTGTTTCCGGCGCTTCCACAGACCGAAGCACCCACACCCTCAGATCACTTGGACATGGCTGTGGTTACAAGAGGTAAAAATTATACAGTATAAATACTGTCATGTTTAATTTAGACTTCTCTGTGCATGCTCTTTGAGGTGGACCCCATATACCTCCATTATATGACTGACAGACAAGAACGGTTTGACCTAAAAATACCTAAATTTAAACTACTGCGGAAACAAAGACACCTAAATCTTGGATGCCCTTGAGGTAAAAACATACCAAAAATTAATTTCAAAGTGAACTATCCCTTTAAACAGGAATCAGAGATAAAATAATAAATCAAGTAAGGTTTAATGGAAAAAACAAAAAACAAATTCTGATTGGTAAATGGTAAATGGACTGCATTTATACTTTCACAGACCCAATGGCCACCAAAGCGCATTACATTTTGCCTCACATTAACTCACACATTCATATACCGACAGCAGTGTCAGCATGCAAGGTGCCATCCAGCTCGTCGGGAGCAGGTGGGGTTAGGTGTCTTGCTCATGGACACCTCGACACTTGGTCAGGTGGAACCGAGGATTGAACCACCAACCTTTCGGTTTGTAGACAATCTACATGAAGCACTGAGCCACTGCCGCCCCATTGAACAACATATCCAAGTTATGACGTCCTAAAAAAAAGTGTTAATTGATAATTTTTCTCAGTTACAAAATTGAATGTCAGTACTGAATTAATGCCTTTGCTAATTACGTAAATGTTTAATTATTTTAAGTCGCTCCCTCCAATTATCAAACATTTATTCCACTTGGTAGAGTCTCACTGGCAGAGGACAATGCCCTGTCTTCATTTTCCCATCTCATATTTACTTTTAAATGACTTCCATTATGCTACATTATTATTTTTTTATTATTCATGGCATCATTTATTCGCCTCTTCAAAGAGAATATTGAAGCTCCCTCGAAGAATCATCTGAAATGAAAGGATTCTCAGTTGATAAGAAACCGTGACGGATGACTCACAGATCAAATTATTAAGCTTAAAGTCAAAGATTTGAATGCTTCTTCTGACACATCAGCCACTTTGATGATCTGTCGAGATAGCTTTCAATAGAAAACATGCTCTAATTTGTTTTATCTATAACTTTGCCTTGGGGTAAAATGAGTCAGTCTTTTTCATGTTTGAACAGCTGAATGATAAATAGTTAATGACAGCTTAATGGGCTAACTGACCTACTGCACTGGCAAACTTGTGACATTGGCGATCTGTTGATGTTATCTGGGGTGGTATTATTTCCCCCCAGCCTTTTAGTTGAGCTTTGTGAGGGAGACGGTGTTCTATAGATATCTTCTGACAGCTTGGTCCCTGCGCGACGTGTGAGTGCTATGATAGAATGACGTAAATGCATCTCTGTAAAAACCAAGAGAGCAGTGCTGTTTAAAGTCACCCTTGGTAAAGTAGAAGATTACAACTTAAAACATTAGGAGCAGCAATATTTTGGCACCTCAATATTCGGGACTCAAAGATGGTTCGCGGTGTGCAAGTTTTCACAATTTTATTTTATTTGGATTAAAATGCATATAACGATAACAGATACTACTGAATTTCACAATTAAGATTTTCAACAACATGAAATTATTTGTTATTGTGATAAAAATGCATATTGTAAATTATAACAGAACTACTGCGTTTTATTGGCTCTGTACTTGTACTCTGCAGAATGAAAAAAAAAACATTTAATATGATCTAATCTCTCTCTCTCTCTCTCTCTCTCTCTCTATCTCTCTCTCTCTATATATACACTCACCGGCCACTTTATTAGGTACACCTGTCCAACTGCTTGTTAACACTTAATTTCTAAGCAGCCAATCACATGGCGGCAACTCAGTGCATTTAGGCATGTAGACATGGTCAAGACAATCTCCTGCAGTTCAAACCGAGCATCAGTATGGGGAAGAAAGGTGATTTGAGTGACTTTGAACGTGGCATGATTGTTGGTGCCAGAAGGGCTGGTCTGAGTATTTCAGAAACTGCTAATCTACTGGGATTTTCACACACAACCATCTCTAGGGTTTACAGAGAATGGTCCGAAAAAGAAAAAACATCCAGTGAGCGGCAGTTCTGTGGGCGGAAATGCCTTGTTGATGCCAGAGGTCAGAGGAGAATGGCCAGACTGGTTCGAGCTGATAGAAGGGCAACAGTGACTCAAATAATCACCCGTTACAACCAAGGTGGGCAGAAGAGCATCTCTGAACGCACAGTACGTCGAACTTTGAGGCAGATGGGCTACAGCAGCAGAAGACCACACCGGGTGCCACTCCTTTCAGCTAAGAACAGGAAACTGAGGCTACAATTTGCACAAGCTCATCCAAATTGGACAATAGAAGATTGGAAAAACGTTGCCTGGTCTGATGAGTCTCGATTTCTGCTGCGACATTCGGATGGTAGGGTCAGAATTTGGCGTCTACAACATGAAAGCATGGATCCATCCTGCCTTGTATCAACGGTTCAGACTGGTGGTGGTGGTGTCATGGTGTGGGGAATATTTTCTTGGCACTCTTTGGGCCCCTTGGTACCAATTGAGCATCGTTGCAACGCCACAGCCTACCTGAGTATTGTTGCTGACCATGTCCATCCCTTTATGACCACAATGTACCCAACTTCTGATGGCTACTTTCAGCAGGATAATGCGCCATGTCATAAAGCTGGAATCATCTCAGACTGGTTTCTTGAACATGACAATGAGTTCGCTGTACTGAAATGGCCGCCACAGTCACCAGATCTCAATCCAATAGAGCATCTTTGGGATGTGGTGGAACGGGAGATTCGCATCATGGATGTGCAGCCGACAAATCTGCGGCAACTGTGTGATGCCATCATGTCAATATGGACCAAACTCCCTGAGGAATGCTTCCAGCACCTTGTTGAATCTATGCCACGTAGAATTGAGGCAGTTCTGAAGGCAAAAGGGGGTCCGACCCGTTACTAGCATGGGGTACCTAATAAAGTGGCCGGTGAGTGTATATATATATATATATATATATATATATATATCGTTTCCGGGGGTGGGGTTTATGTAAATTTTATCCTGAAGGAATGTCTGTTGTAGTCCTTAAAAAATATTTCTTTAAAATAAAATATCTCCCTTTGCTTTGAACTTTGAGCATCGTAACTGTGCAGATGTTGTTTATGCTCAAACAGCAACATTACACACTGACTAAAGTTAGAAAAGTGAAATCATAATCAACCACCCCTTTAACAGAGAACACTCTTAGAAAACATGGTGTAAAACAAGTTACTCCACAATTAAAGCTTTAGGATATCTGACTATTAATGTTCTATTTTTAGTTTGTTAATTGATTTCAATTCATTACATTAATGTAGTTAATTATATTTTATTGAAGTGCACAAGCATTGCATGTGCACGAGTTCAAACATGCAGTTTCATAAGGGAAAGCCCAGCTGGATGCATAAATTAATCTCATTAGGCATTGTTTGCCATGATTTGATATTTCTCATAATTTGAAGCATATTAAATAGGCTTATTTCATATTTGCTTCAACCTCAAACTGTGTGTCCGGAAGCTTATTGAAGTGAGTTAGCATTATATCAGAGAGTCATTGTCCATGTATGAAAATCAACTCTCTAACCTTAAAGTTAATGTCTCGAACCCTCCCTGGCCTCACGCTCACGGACACTGATCCCAGCAGAACACACCAGCATCAGCCCGTCGACATACACACACACGCGCCTTCCTTTACGTCAGCTATGTTGTTCTTTACTGTTCTCTTGAACTTCCTCTGTTGCCATGGATACAGACACAGTGGGCTCAATATCTCCCGGCAATTTGCCTTTGTAAAGGGCAGTGTGTACTCAGGATTTCAGCTGAGGCTGTGTGCCACCCCCTCCACTTCCTCTGCTGCCCAGCTCTTCAGGCAAACCCACACGCATACAGATATAGTACATGTGGTACTTAAAGCTACAAGTCAAATTCCCACTCAGGTTAGGGGCTTTCATATGGCCTCAGATGCGATCAAACACACCTTTTTGCTCCGTGTGTTATCTACTATACATACACAGACCCGAGGAACAATGCTTCGTTTCTGTTCTGTTTATAGTTCTTTGCTATGTGTATTTGCCTAACAAGCCACGCAAGCTACTTGCTAATAGTGTCAATCGATACTGTATTTATAGCAGTTAATTTATGCTCTGTGGCATAAGTGTTTCTTCATCAGTCATTAGCACCGGCCCATATGGTTGTGAGGTCCTGTGGTGACACGCATGTGCCATGAGCCACATCACCCCCCCCCCCCCCCCATCTTGTTTGCAAAGCTAGTATTAGGCAGAAGATGGAACGAAACACATCTGACACCTAGAAATGCCTCTGAAAATGGTGCTAAGATCCGGCTGAAGTATTTACCTCTAGTTTAAACCCAGCAAACACAGAACGTTCCCCTAACGTTCCAGAATGAACCCATAAGGTTATTTTTTTTGGGAACCAAACAAGAACATTATAGGAACGTTCCATGTAGGTTATTTTTAGGTTCCATTTTTATAACGCAAAGAGAATGTTCCGGGAACGTTCCTTTAACCTTAAGGGAAAGTTCTAGTAACGTTCTGGGAACCAAAAAATAACGTTCCCAGAACCTAAATTTGTTTGCTGGGAAGTATCTTCCAGCAGTGGAGTATGAGGAGGCAACGCTAAGTGTTTATGTAACATTAAAGGAGGCAAAATGAACCTTTGGTCTAATAAAACATTGGTTCCTAGTCAACCGTTCTCTGAGATTTGCTTTCATGATAATCGAATATAAAGAGTTTTATCTCTAAAAACTGTTTAGTGGATAACTCTTATGGTTTTTAGAGATAAACTCTTTACATTCGATTATCATGAAAACAAATCTCAGAGAACGGTTGACTAGGTATCAAAAGGTTCATTAGACAAAAGGTTCATTTTGCGCCGGAGTTTTCCTTTAAAGCTGTAGTGAAAATCGGTCGAGAGAGCCTGAAACGGGAGGGAAGTTTTGAAAAACTCATCCCGCCTCTCCACACACACCCCCCTCCCCTCTGCTACCTGATACCTCCAATATTATGAAGCTGCAGACTCGGAGCCTGCATCTACAGTCCCCCACCCAGAGTCCCGCATTCTCAGACCCCTCGTTTTTCAAACACAGCGCCCCCTGCTGTTCAACAGATCGAATAACACCCGCACACGGAGTACAGCGCACGATTATCCAAATGCAATTAAAAACAATAGGATGCAATATTACGGTCTCCAAATAAATTATCCAATAAATATTTGCGTTCCCTGCTTAATGCATGTGCCAAAAAAACTAATTGTTACTGATGGAAGGGATACAATTACAGATTGAACTTCAGAAAAATAGTATGTGATATTATATTGCTACAATGTTTTTTTTTTTATATTTTTTAATTCAAATTCCAAATTTTCTTTCAGTTCAACCTATAATGGTCCAATTAACATTACGATGCTAACATTACAATATCTGTTTTTTGATATTTTGAATGCGAAGCAAAACAAATCAGAATAGACAAAAAACCAATAATAAATAATTCTGTACTTTATTTAATGATCACCTAAACATCATCTTGCTGTAAAGAAAAAAGGAAGAAAAAACTGTGTTCGTGACTTTACTTTTCGTCTTCAATTGCATTTAAAAAACCTCATATATAAGTCGCTTTGCATAATCATAAGATTATATGTTGCTGGATTCGGCAGGGGCAACTCCATCGATATGGTGTGGAATAGCCTACAACATAGGCCCGATAGCACATGTCTTATGATGTTTAAAAAAGAAAGAAAAGAAAAAAGAAAAATATGTTTGCAAATGTTAGTTACCATGTAGCACTGCTCTGTTGAAGTGTCCCTTGAGATGTTTTTGAACTTTGGACAACTTTGTGGGTTTGAAATATATGGGGGCACAGAATGGGCAGTGAAAATAACTGCAGCATTTATGACATTTCTACAAAAAGTCCAAGGTTAAAGGCTAACGTAAACGTAAGCTATATAAATGATTTTGGGGGGAAGAGGGCGAAAAAACATACATTAACGGCTCAAATCTTGTTACAATCTTTACAAATATTAAATGGACTATTCATATGTTGTATCAATGAGCTAAATTAGTTTTAAATCAAACGAGTAGGCTACTACGATTCGCTAAATAAAATTGAAGATAGCCTACTCACGTTTTAGCCTAAGTCCTTCACATGTTTATCCGATACAATTTGATAGGAGGCGCTGTCTCGAAAAACGAGGGGTCTGAGAATGCGGGACTCTGGGTGCAGGGGGACTGTAGATGCAGGTCTCCGAGTCTGCAGCTTTATACTACTCGATACCTCCCACAGGGAAACGATTTGAACAACGTCACTCAATCAAGTTGTCATCATCGGAACTGAGATGTACTCTGTGCAATGTCTGATTCTCGAACAGAAACCCGCTAGGCATACTGCAATATATTCAAGCACTTCAAGAAATATATTTACTTTGAACCGTGATACAGGTGATGCTAAACAGCTAACATTCCAATGCCGACCGGCAGCATTAGCAAGTTTTCAGACTAATAAAAAGCTATTTATGTAACACGTCACACCATATAAGAGTACAAATAAATGTTTACCTGCTCAACAAAAAGTCAGCCGTGTCAGCGTCGGTATTCAGTCCCAGATCTCGCTGAAGTTTCCTCCATCGGTCAATGGTGAACCCTAGGCTATATTTATCCTACTCAACTTTCGGCGTTCTTCACATTTTCTTTTCGTCTCTGCTTTTTCCTCAAACGACTTTCTCTTCCGTCCTAACTTTCTTGTAGGGGCAAGCAGGGGACGCTTGCTGATGTATTTTTCGTTGTTATCCATTGCTGTCTGATGTGCTACTTAGCTAGCTACCATGTGCGGTCACCTGCTAACGTGCGCGATTCTCATGACGCAGAAGGGGGGCGCGGTCGGGCGTGGTTGGGCGCGATCGGGGTGGAGACGCGAGCTCCAGGCGGAGTTTCAAGTGTAGCTGGTGATTGGATGAGAGCAGTTGACCAATGTAGCTTTGCGCTCGCAAAGCTTCCATTGGTCAACTTTTATGTGGCTGTACAGCCAATAGAGTGAATGGATTTTTTTCGTTCTTTTTTCTATTTATATTGTTAGGATTATACTATATAACCATAAACAGCATCTAAACGAGGATATTAATAATGAACAATCTTTGAAATCGTATACCCTAGCTTTAAGTGTGCATAAAAGTCCTTAGATATGTAGTTCTAGCCCTTAGTCTAGTGGTTTGGCCTACTTCTGTTTTGACATAGTGAAAAAAAAAAAAAAAACCTATACTAAAATGTATTAAAAATAAATTTGTTTCATACTAAGTATAGTACAAATCTATTCGTATATTTACTGATGTCACAAGATTTACTGATAAATATTAAATTTAAACTTTTTTTTTTTTTTTTGTAAAATGCACATTTCTTAATATTAAGCCTAAAATTGTTGTAATATAATTATTAGGAAAGATGATAACTGAAGTATGATCACTGTACTAGGGCATAGCTGTTAACCCTCCCGTTTTATCTCTGTTCCCTCTGTCTTCCTGTTTTAGTATTTTCCCGTAAAATTTCCCGTATTTTTACGTTCTGATTGTGTGAGACGTACAAGTTTGGACATTCGGCTTGAAGTCGTTCATACTCGGATGCAGCGCCGCGCGCGCTGGCCGGAGACACACTGGCTGCGTGCGTCTCAGCTGCGTGGCGTGACCGTTTTTATTTTACTGTCTATGGAAACATAGCCTTAGAGTCACTTTTGATCAATTTAATGTATATTTGCTTAATTAAAGTAATTCATTTATTTAAAAAAAAAAATAAAACTTACTGACCTTAAACTTTAGAATGTAGTTTATCGATAAAAAGTTGTATACTAATTGTAGAGATTGTACTAATTATATAACATTCTTGTCCTTCTAATTCTGGAAGTCAAGGAACAGTGTATGGGTAAGGGAACATAGGTCCAGAAGTCATCTGGCTTAGATACACCCTGGCTGTGAACTTCAAGCTAAATCTCCCGGCCGTTGTGTGCATGTGATCCTGAAAGCTGGTTTACTGAGGAGTTGTGGTTTTATGGCAGCGTGAGAGAGCTCAACAGCATCAGGTGTCCCATCGCATGCTGCCAGTTGATCCATTTTCACAGCATTCGACCGGGAGCAGGTGGAAGCCGTGTCTTCATTACGTTCCGTCCAGCTTTTCTCTGGCTCATGTCAGCCCTGCTCATAGCTTTCTTCTATGCCATGAGCATCCAGGTTGTCCCACCACAAGATTCACTTGTAGGCTGCTAGCCTAAATGTGCTTTGCTTAAGTAAGACATGTTCCTGTATCAGCATTCTTGATGGTCTTTCCTACCAACCAATCTGATTTTACAACATTATTATGAACCATTCAGCACCCACTGACTGATTTGCTTTCAAAAATCAAGCAAATTTATTTCAACAAAACAGTTGACACACACAAGTACTTTACTTAACATACACATACTGTAATTGTAAGAATATACTGATGATATACTGATACACTAACACTGATGAATAAACATTATAAGGTGAGGCTATAAATGGCAGTCAGTTAGTAAGTTGTTATGAGCTGCCACAGTCATTTAAAACTACAAAATAACACGAAAGTGAAAATAAATTGGCATTTTGGTATTATGGAAACTACAGTTACCATGGTAAATAGACAATTCTACCATGAACTCTTAATGAAACACTGAACTGAATAGAATGAATATCACACCTGCTTCCTTCCCAGCTTAAACACGATGTACCAGTTACATATTTTATTGGTAATTGGTACTACATTGCTGCATGCTTGCAAATTCATCTGCTCTGTATATATAGTGAAGTGATACACAGGAAAGTTTGTTTTTCTGAGGTGAGAGACTTAACAAGTTACTTAAATAAAAAAAAAAACAGAATAATGACAGACATATAGCCTGACAACATCTCATCTGACAGCAGATCCTGAATCAGGTGTTTCAGGGGAATAACGTGTTTTTCTCAGGCTCTCCTCAAACTATATCTGACAGAAGAGTCAACAACTTTCATCCACGTCTTAATAAGCCATTTAGAATTATGTTTTTGTTGTTCATGTGGTCTTGCGACTCATGACCCACCTGTTGAGAAGCACTGATCTAAAGTATTTCACTGCCTTGATGCAGTCCCAGGACTTTTTTTATAAGCAATTTAGAGCGAATGAAAATGTCATGGAAGTTCATTGGTCAAATGTAGTGGGAACCATGGTTTTAGGAAAGAGCTGTTTTATCACATGCTGACCATGCCAGTCTTAAAAGATTTCCACGAGACACACTGACTGCCAAATTCAGTGAGGAAAGATCCTCATGTGGTGAGAAAGATGGGCTTTTGGTTCTGAGGGCATCTGATTGGCTCGCTGTTGGTGTCAAACTGTTGAGAATGTCCAGAGCACATGTTTTAATTGCAGTGAGATTTTCTAGATTTGGAATCAGAGGTATGGGAATATATCAGTATCACAGTGTATTTAGTTTATATTAAACTTGCTCATAGTGACTTATTCATATTACCTAATGGCAGGTTGAAACATTTTTTTGTTCACTATTAAAATATGGTTTGAGAGCATTGTGGCAGTGTGTTGTTGTTGTTTTTTTCTTAGGTTTTTATCACAGAAAATAGATAGATGATGGATGGATGACTATATATTGGATCAAAAATACTGCAAAAAACAGTAGTATTGTGAAATATTATTACAAATTAAATATAACTGTTTTCTGTTTATATTTTTAAAATGTAATTTATTCCTGTGATGGAATTTTTAGCATCATTACTCCAGTCTTCAGTGTCACATGACCCTTCAGAAATTATTCTAATATGCTGATTTGGTGCTCAAGAAGAAATGAGTATTATCTATATCAAAAGCTGTTGTGCTGCTAAATATTTTGGAGGAAATATAAAGTTCAAAAGACTAGAATTGAATTGAATTATTTTTATTTTTTATTTATTTTTAATAATGCAAAAGTCTTTACTGTCATTTTTTTGATTCGGTTTAATGTATCCTTGCTGACTTTATTTCCCAAAAATATCTTAATGACCCCATTATTTTCTCTAAAAGAAATTTAATAAAACCCATATCCACAAGAGCACATTGTGAAAAATACATGCCATCAAAGTCCATCAAGTCCTAAATGATGTTCTAGCGGAGTCTGTCGCTTGTTTGAGCCCTATTCGCACGGGATTAGTTTTATCTGTGGACCTCGTGTGTTTATAAATTACCTCTGGCCAAATCACTGAAATGCCGATTCGCACGGGATCAAGTTCACAGACAACCTCCACAATTATTACAAATGACTAGAGGTCACCAGGTAGTACTAATCCCATGCAAATAGGGCTTTAGTCAAAGGCTTTTCATGACCCCTTGCATGAAAATCAAAGGGAGCCATTTATTGTTTGGTTTTCAGCGAGGTCACATTTTTTGTCATTTGAATAATGGAATTTTAGTACTTTCCACCCAAAGTCTGGCTGTGTGATATTCAATTGACGGTCCAAAAACCCTCATGTGGACTTGACTGGCTTGTTTCAAAATATTTATCCCTTTCTCCGCTCTCTCTCTCTCTCTCTTTCTTGAATGCACAGGGCATATGCACGATGACAACTGCATTTCTGCACTTCTTTTTCCTGGCGTCCTTCTGCTGGGTTTTGACAGAAGCTTGGCAGTCCTATATGGCTGTGACAGGAAAAGTTCGGACCAGGCTCATTCGGAAACGCTTCCTCTGCCTGGGATGGGGTGAGTTCTTGGATGTCCATAACACTTCCAGTATCTCTACATCTCTCCCTCTTTCTTCACTAATGTGCAATTTTACTGCTCCATCTTCATCATGCAGCTGGTGTTTGCTTCTCAAATACAGACAATGGGAGTGGGTCATTTTTAAAGGCGTCATGAATTGAGAATTAAAAATTTCTAAAATGACATGTACAAGGTCATTATACTGTAAAAACATCCTGTTTCAGACCTCAAAACGTCCTTGTTTGTCCAAAAACAGCGTTTATTGAATCCAAGCTCAGAAAACGACTCATTTGGAAGGTTGTCACATTATGACATAAAAGTGCAGCGAAAGACCGCCTCTGCAGAATCAAACCAACGCCTACTTCTATATCACCGCGCCTTTGGCCTCGTCCAATTGGCGCATTAGTGAGCTGAAAGAGAGATACAGGATCACTAGTAAATCAGTAGCATTTCTGCGCAGGCTTTGCAAACAGTCTTTTACTATAAGATATGTATACAAGCTTGGATCAAAAATACAATATGCAAACAAGCTTTTCCCTCCACTGCGGCTGTCAGTCATTCTCCATTCGGTGTTCAAACAGCGATCGCGTTCGGTTACGACAGTCAACACGATGAAACTCTTTCCAAGATAATTCAATGTTAATAATATTATAATTGAGCCATAGATAAAGGTCTATGGTTTGCATAAAATGACTATCTTGCTAGACTTTTATTGCTTTAACTTAATCACTTTCTACTGAGTGTCTATTAGATTTTTTATTTTTTATTTGTTGTTTTTCTTTATAATGAAGTTGTCTCTATTAAGTAGATTGTGTTTAACACACAAAAGAGTGATTATCAGATTATCTAGACCTCGTCCTGCTCTCCACAATCCTGATTTAGTTTTTTATTTAGTTATAATAAGCAAAAAAATGAAATAGAATTTTTTTTTATCCGATTATTTGAAAAATAATCGTCCGATTAATCGATTATCGGAATAATCGTTAGTTGCAGCACCTAAATCAATGAAACTGCCTATGCTCTTACTTGCATAATCTTTGAACTGTTAGTTATGATGAAAGCATTCGTTACAGTGCAGCAATTGAGTTGCAATGATGAGATCACTGTATTCATGCACTCAACATGTCTGTGATTGGCTAAAATCCACTGCACCCTTTCATGCGACTGGACTAGATCGGAATATAATGCTATAATCAACACTTTTCACGATCTGTTAATCTTGACAGCTGTAATAGTAAAAACATAGTAAAAGTTTTCGTGTAGAGTTCCACGTGTAGTACTTATTTCATACACAATGATGTCAGCCAATCACAAAAAATCTGGCTTGAAACATCTAAAATCTGGCTTTTTATTTCTAAATTATGACCGTTTTTGATTTTTTTTTTTTTATGTGCACCTCAGAAAACATTACAAAATCTGTTCACGGCCCCTTTAAATATCGTCTCGTATGTTCCATACCTCCCCGGGGTTTCTTGTACAGGACCACTTTACACACACATCAAATTGATTACAGAAGAGCAAATGCTCATCCCTCCAGTTACCTAGCAACAAACAAGGCTCTGTCTTTCCATCATTGCAGTGTTTTGCTGTGTGCAGAGGAAAAAGACATGACAGAAGAAGATAGACAAAGACAGATATGTGAACCGTTTATTATTTGGCTATTTCGATAAACATTTTTGGTGGATTAATTAAATGATCGGTATCCATGAAATGTTTCTTGAATTAAAGCATTTATAAAACAAGACTCACATTTTAGATCTGTAGTGTTACACTCCATTCATATGTGGTTTGTTTTCAGTATCTCAAGCTTAATGGCGGAAGACTTGATAAGTGACGTCTGCTATTAAATTAACTTGTTGCTCCTGCTTTTTCCCTCCGTCAATGACCCCCTTCGCTTAAAAACTGATTATAAGAAGTGAGTACGACCAGACAAAAATAAATAAAGGATCCTTGCAGATCATTACTCCTCTGTTAATGTCTACCTCCAGCATGACACGGCACAAAAATGTGGGACCAGTTTATTAGGTACACATTGTGAAAACAGACCAGTCCATCTGACACCAACAACCATGCCTCTTTTAAAGTCCCTTAAGTCTCATTCTGATGCTCAGTTTGATCTTCAGCGGTTCATTTCCACCATGTCCACATGACTAAATGCATTGAGTTGCTGCTGTTTAGGAAATATAATCTTTAGCCTAAACTTTGTTTTTGTTTTCCTGAATGAATTCTATACTAGCTAGCCATGCAGTAATATCTTTTTTGGTTATTTCAGTGGTCTGTTAAATTCATCTCATTTTTATTTTTTATTTTTTTTGCTTCGTTTGGAACCAAATGGTGTCTCGGTGGAAAAGTACTAATCTGAAACATCTGTTAAAGATCAGAAAACCAACAGCTGGTCTGTTTAATTGCATGACCCCTACTTAGGTCATAGGAACATAAGAGGCACTTCGCTCTCACTATCTGGCAGACTATGCTGTGTTTGTTCGGCTGAACTATAAATCTGCAGGTATCGTTTACATCTGTGATGGAACAATGTTATTATGGACAGTTTCCAGGTCAAACTCATTAATCCTTCTCAGATATTCCCTTTTTTTCATCCATCCAGAGTCTAAATGTTACCTTTGAGGGAGGAACAGTGGCGTTGTGTGCACTGCAGTGCTTTTTCAGATTGGTGGAGGATGAAATTGCATGGTGGCTAGGGGTGGAGCTTTGGTTAGGGGAGGAGGGTTCTTCAGACAAGCTGATTGCATCAATAAATTCAGCCACCAGTGCAAGAGGGATGGTGTTAATATTCAGATCACAGGACATGGCGAGGAGCAGAAAGAGCTCTTTCATAATGGCAGTCCTGCTCGAGACCAGTTAACATGAGAGAGAGAGGGGATTAGAAAGATAGCAGATATGATATAATACTTCAGCTCAAGCCCTGTTTGATTGTTCCAGCCTCTCTGTTCAAAAGCAGTTGTGGTAATTGCATTTCACATGCTGGTTTTTAGTGTAAAACTCCTGTTTACCTGCTTTAATGGCACAAACTATTTAGAAGTTATGTCGTTCCTGACTTGAAAACCTGAAGTGCTTGTGAAAATCTGCAGTGGCATTTGCTTAGGCAACAGTTGCTCGTGTTTAGGGGTAATTAATCAAACAAATATATAACCCTAAACACATTTTTGCTGAAGACATACATGATTAGAGATGTGGAAATTATTGGTACCATATTGGCTGGTATTAGTGAGTGTTTTAACTAAATTTAAAAGAATTATAATATAAATGCATTTAATATAAAATATATATTTAATATAAAATCAATAAGGCAATGTCTGTGTAAAAAAAGTGAATATATTAGTGCTGTCAAACGATTAATTGCGATTAATCGCATCCCAAATAAAAGTTTGTATTTACATTATATATGTGGTTGCACTGTATATAATTATTTTTTTATATATAAATACACACACATGCTTGTATATATTTAAGAAATATTTTCATGTGTATACTCTATATAGATTTATATATATATATTATATATAAATATTTTTTCTTAAATATAAATGCATATGTGTTTATATATATATATATATATATATATATATATTAGGGCTGTGCAAAAGTTAATTGCGATTAATCGCATCCAAAATAAAAGTCTGTGTTTACATAATATATTTGTGTGTGCTGTATATAATTATTTTGTATATATAAATACCTATGCATGCATGTATATATTTAAGAATTATTTGCGCTTAAATTCTGTATATATTTATAAATACATAATCTATATTATATAAATATAAATATTTTATATATGAATAACACATTTTCTTAAATATATACATGCATGTGCGTGTATTTATATATACAAAATAATTATACACAGCACACACAAATATATTATGTAAACACAGACTTTTATTTTGGTTGCGATTAATCGCAATTAATTTTTGCACAGCCCTAATATATATATATATATATATATATATATATATATATACTGTATATATACAAAAGAATTATACATATTGCACACACATATATTATGTAAATACAAACTTTTATTTTGGATGCGATTAATCACGAGTAATCGTTTGAAAGCCCTATATATTTCCACAAAAAATGTTTTTTTTTTTTTTTTTTAAATATATTATATTTTATTATTAATATACTTTTTGTTTTAAAATATATTTTATTTATTTATATACAAATATAAAATGTAGCAACTACACACTTTAGCATCGTAGCAGCTGGTTTTGGACAAGCACCACTTGAATTAGTTTCTTGACCTCTGACTGAAGCTACCGTACATGTGCTGTGAATGTGTCCTGTTCTGAAGGATTACCCAGTATGTGGCCTCTCATCACTCCTGTGTCTCTTTTGAAGGATTACCTGCCTTGGTGGTCGCAATCTCAATGGGATTCACAAAAGCAAAAGGATATGGGACACCTCAATAGTAAGACAGTTCACTTTATGTATACCTTTTTTTTCCTCATGATTAACCCAGAAACGTAAAAGACCCCACACATAGCACATGGGAAATCTTACCAATTAAAACAAAAGCATGAAGTAGTGAGTCAGAGCCAAGAGACTGCAACAGTCCCACCTAGTTCTCCAGAGGATACCTGGATATAAACAGTGTTTTAAGATCTCTTTAGAGTTCTTGTTCCACACTAAAATCTCTCATGTAGAACCATGGCATATGGCTCCAGATCCCCAGACACTCAAGGACGATACGACTGTGTACTGCCATGCCCCATTAAGTTGATGCGGATGTTACATTTTATGCAAGATTTGCTGATATATTTTTTTGCGTGTGTTTGCAGCTGTTGGCTATCTCTGGAAGGTGGTCTTCTCTATGCATTTGTGGGACCTGCTGCTGCAGTAGTGCTGGTAATTTTACACTTAGTTTATTTACAGTCATTTACCAGGCTTTTGTAATGTTTTATGTAATTTACTGGACTAGTCTAGCGTGCCAATGTTGAAATGGAAAATTGCCTCGCTCAATTGTAGAACGGTATGAAGATTGTGTGACCCCTGTAATTTATATGCATCATTAAGCAGTTTGTTTGACTGAATTCAGATGTAATGTTGCACAGATTCACACAACAATGCTAAACAGTATATTTACATTTGTGTTGTTGTACTTTTAAAGTACAGCTTGAAGTTGTAAAATACTAAAATAGAATTGAATGTTTTATGTTTATTCAAAGAAATCTTTTACATTTTGTCAGTGCTATAAACGGTGTATGGTTAATTTACTGTACTTTTATGGTTTGGTAAGATCAGGCCCTGACAGTGTTACTGTTTGTGTTGGTGTGTACAGGTGAACATGGTGATTGGCATTCTGGTGTTTAATAAACTGGTTTCGAGAGATGGGATCCTGGATAAGAAACTAAAACATAGAGCAGGGTAAGTGCCAATTTAGCAATATTGCATAAGCGCATACATAACAAAAAATGTCAAACTCCTAAGCTCTGTTCCAAAACATATTTCCTGGGTTCCTGACAGTTTAATACAAAATGTCTTTTCAATAAAGAAACCAGTTGGTTGTTAATTGTCATTTATCAAAACGGCTTGCTATGTTGAACTGCTCGCAGCAACTTAGCGTGCTTATTGCTGCTTCCTGATGTCTTGTCAGTTAACTAGGTGTGGATATGAGCTAATTAAGAGAAGCACATCTACACTTTCTTAGCAACATGCTAACATCAAACTGTTTCAGAGGAGACTATCAACATAAGGGTAGCTTAGCTCGACACCGAGACCTCAGGTTCTGACACATAGTTGTAGTGTCATTCGATCCAAATTCACACCATTAGTTAGCCAATAGAGAGATTTACAGCTCAGTACGGCTGCTCAAATTGATTCAAATTCTGGTGCTAATAAATGTGCAGAAATTACACTCTTCACCTTTGATGATGTCCACAAAGGGCCAAAAGAAACATCCACACTCCTGTTCTGGTGTAATCAGATCACTGTAAATATGTTCCCTTTGTGTTGTTTGGTTGTTTGGCTGTCCTGCAGGCAGATGAGCGAGCCCCATACAGGTCTAACTTTAAAATGTGCCAAATGTGGCGTTGTCTCAACTACTGCTTTATCAGCGACGACGGCCAGCAATGCCATGTAAGTACTCACCAATGCCTCAGCAAATCGATTATGCTGAATAAGCTTGTGTGTGTGTCCTTCCACTTGCCTTGAGGAAGGAGATTGTGCAGGTGTTAAATGAACAACTGGCTCTTGTTCTCTGTTATATGCAATATGTTGACACACTATATGTTCTATAGAGCGCAACTTCTGTAAAAGTTTTTTTTTTTTTTTCCATAGAAAGATTTTTATTGTACAATAGCAAATAACTAAGCTTGTTTCCGCCACTGAATATAAAAATAAAATAAATAATTGTGACTTTTTTTCTCACAATTGTGAGTTTATATCTCACAATTCTGACTTTATTTCTCAGAATTGTGTGATATAAAGTCAGAATTGCGAGATATAAAGTCAGAATTGTGTGATATAAAGTCAGAATTGCGTGTTATAAAGTCAGAATTGTGAGATAAAAAGTCAGAATTGCGTGTTATAAAGTCGCAATTGCGAGATATAAAGTCAGAATTGCGTGATATAAAGTCAGAATTGCGAGATATAAAGTCAGAATTGCGAGATATAAAGTCAGAATTGAGAGATATAAAGTCAGAATTGCGTGTTATAAAGTCCCAATTGCGTGTTATAAAGTCAGAATTGTGAGATATAGTCAGAATTGCGTGATATAAAGTCAGAATTGTGAGATATTGTCAGAATTGCGTGATATAAATTCATAATTATGGGATATAAAGTCAGAATTGGGTGATATAGTCACAATTCTGAGAAAAAAAAGACAGAAGTGCGACTTTTTATCTCACAAAACTGACTTTTTCTCACAATTGTGAGTTTACATCTCGCAATTCTGACTTTATAATACATAATTGTGAGTTTATATGTCGAAATTCTGACATCTTTTCTCAGAATTGTGAGATATAAACTCGCAATTGCGACTTATCTAGCCAATTCTAAGGGGGGAAAAAGACTACCTTGCATTCAAAATAACCTTGCATTCAACATTTATAATAATTCAAGAGCACAATGCTGTGTTTTCTGTTGTTCATTCCACCATGTCTCTTTGTGTGTGTCAGGGCCTCCCTGTGGAGCTCCTGTGTTGTGCTCCCTCTGTTAGCGCTCACCTGGATGTCTGCAGTGCTGGCCATGACGGACAAGCGCTCCATTTTATTCCAGATCCTCTTCGCAGTCTTTGACTCTCTGCAAGGCTTTGTCATAGTCATGGTCCACTGTATCCTCAGAAGAGAGGTAGGGCTGGAACCATTCATATCCCTTACTGTTCTTCAGCATTTCAACAGACTGTATCGATCATTTCTACAAAGGTCCAGTTATTTTTACTTTGCCCAGTTTTCATTAAAGGAATAGCTCACCCAAATTATGAAGATTCTGTCATTAATTAAAATGACCAACATGTCCAATACCTGTATGATTTCCTTTCTTCTGTGGAACACAAAAGGTATTTAGTTTTACAGTGCAATTAAAGTCGTTCTGCAGAAGAAAGTAAGTCAGTTGTACATTTTGGTCTGAACCGTGTAGTCATTAATGTGAGTACCACCATGAGTATTTTTTTTAATTTTTTTCCACAAAGCCACTTTCAGACCAGCCAAACTCACCCTTTAAAATCTGCCAGTGTCCTGACTGATCCTCAGATGAATCCCTGATGATCAAAACCTCTTTTATTTTATCAGTCATTTAGAAAGTCCAATTAAATCCTGATAATCAAATCAAATACCTAAAGAAAAATTTCCCTTGATTAACATGTTTTCTCAGAACCCATTACTAAGTAATCAGTTATGCTAATTGAATTACTTTTCCCTTGAAAAAAGGTAAGGTATTCATCTTAATATTTCTGTTATTTAATTACAGTTACTTCAGATGTAATTGTATTAAATGCTTTGTAGACTTTAGAACAATTCTACAGTATGTAAAACAGTGGATTTAACACAAAATTTGAAATTTTAATGTTAAAATGTATGTTTTTAATGTAACCTTTAATAGAACCCTTTAAATACTTTGGTCGGTTCAAGAATAATTTATGCAATGTTATATTATTTATTTGAAAGAATTAAAAGAGCAGTTTTATGTATAGACCATTTTGCAAGATGTAAACAACAATGGTCCAGAAGCACTTCCTGTTTCATTTTTTTAACACTACATAAAAGCTGGGATAAAATACAACCAACAGAACATGGAAAACTGAATCAATCTATAAGATGTTTTCTTTATATGTGAAATAAACAAAACAGTTACAAACTGAAACAGGAAGTGTTTCTGGACCAGTGTTGTTTACATCTTGCAAAATGGTGGTTGAGGTTGATATGGAATTTAGAAAGTAATTATTAATAAGTAATGTAACATTTCAGAGAACGTAATTAGTACAGTAATCTAGTTACACAGTTGAATTAGCTTGTAATTAATGACATTTTTAGAGTAACTCACCCAACGGTGACTTTAAATAGTTATTTAAATAGTTCTATATCCAGGGAACAATCTTATTATTTCAAAAAGCATAAAAAAAGGATAAGAGTCATTTATTGTTGCATTTGATTTTAGCGAGCTTGATAATTATTGTTTTATACACTACTGTTCAAAGGTTTGGGGTCGCAAAGATTTTTTTTTCAAAGAAATGAATACGTCAAGGATGCATTAAATTGATCAAAAGTGATGGTGAAGACATTTATAATGCTACAAAAGATTTATATTTTAAATAAATGTGGTGTCAATAAATGCAAATCTTAAACAGCACATTTATAATGATGTGAAATGGTTCGCATCAAATCTGCATGAAATTGTAATAATATTTGACAATATTACTGTATTTCTGATCAAATAAATGCTGCCTCGGTGAGCATTAGAGACCACTTTCAAAAACATTTTAAAAATCTTTCCGACCAAATCCTGAAGCAACGTGCCTTTCTGAAATGTTTTGTACATTATGATAACAAATGTTCCGGTGGAGGTTCAACAATCTGAATAAATTGACGGTTCACAGGTCCAAGATGCCTTCAGATGTCGTTTAAGAAACTGTCAAGACCCCATGAATGCGGATGCGACTGGTACCTTCCCCAACGGGCATGCACAGATCATGGTAAGAAACAAGACCCATTCTTTACACTGTGCAGCCTCAAACTCAGCTATGCTCTCCTCATAAAGCATTTGCATCTGGCATGATGCTATTGGATGTATGTGCTGTGACCTCTCATAGTCCTCTTGATGTAATAAGACTCGTTGTAATACAGTGTTATTGCTTATACATTTATGACAGGATATGGAGGATTGTCTTTGCTTAATTAAGAACAGCAAATCTTTTCTCCACGTCTTTTGGCTTAGCTCTGGCCTTTCACTTTCTCCAATGGGACCCATTTGTCATATTTCACACCGGTCCTTCTCATCCTTCACTTGCTTGAGGGAGTAATTGCTGTTAAAATGGTTCCGGAGATGTGTGACCCGCGCCGAACCACTGGCACATAATGATCACAGTTCTCATTTATGTTTTGATTTAAAGTTCCTTTACTAGAAGCATTCCACTATAATGAGGCCTCCAATGTGCAGACTGTCTTTGATTCGGCACTGTCGATGGCTCCTCTATTGTGACGCCTGAATAATCGGACTCTATTTATAAATGGTTTCGACAGATGACGGTTTGCTCTGTGAGGCTGCGGGACGTGGTTTGACTGCAGACACAAGCCAGTAAAATCGTACCATTTTAGAATAATCCCATAATGGCATATATATGTTGGACTTTTTACATAGTTGATTAAACATGAAATGCAACTGTCCAAGTTCAAATAAAGCTTTAGTTTTTTATGTTTTACTAGTGTCTAAGTCAAACTCCTCTTGAATGTCTAATTTTACAATGGCTTTTTCTGCTTCTCTTTTTTTTCCACAGACGGATTTTGAGAAAGACGTGGACATCGCATGTCGATCAGGTAAGAAACAGATGCCGCACTATTAATGCGTTTCCTAATTCCTTCTACTCTCCTGGGCCAAAAAAAGGCCCAAGAGAATAAACATGCCGGTTGGGTTGCACATCAGAATCATAGAAAAGTCCCAGTGGAACTGGGGTAATCATCCAATTTGATCGTTTTCATAGATAAAGTGTAGAGTTTTGATAGATACTGATACATATATCATTGTATGGACATTTTCTTTTAATTCCCTCTTTTTTAGTTTCATACTATTATTGCATTAACCGTTAAACGCATACATTGGGTCTTTAGTGACCCGGGATGTCATTTATTACCCTTTTAGATATCAGCATTCTCAGTATTCCTCAATCAATTAATTATAAATAATATAACAAGACATTTTTTATACAGTTTTAGAAAAATGCCTGTTTTCCTATAATTTAAAAAAAAAAAAAATCTAATAAAAATCATATAGTCACTAATGAGGTGTTTAACAGTGTAAGTATTTATATTTTAGCACAACTATGATTGAATCTTTGATGACTTAATAATATAAATTCACCTTTACTCTACACGATGGCAATCTCTGATACACAATGATGAAGTGACGTTTCACTCATAGTTACCGCAGGCAGCAAACAAAAGAATAGGAAACATCATCAGCAAAACTTGAAAAGGCACAGCGATTTACTGTAGACACAAAAACCGAACACAATCAAATATTAGTGTCACTGTCACTTATGGTGAATCTGGTGGAGAAGCTGTCAGCGATCAAAATGGCAATTTTGAATATGATGAAAATGATAGTTTTGAGAATATGTTTGAAATGGCGAATGTGAGCCAGATGCTGAATGTACTGGGAAATGAGCTCTGACGAGGACCGTGATGATGGTATAAAACATCTGCTCAAACTGAACCCTTCCAAGCTCCAAAAGGTAACAAAATATGCTTTATTGTATCCTTATGTAATTGTTACTCTAATATGAGGAGAGTTTTATATCATCACCACTTGTAGAGATCCATCCGTGTTAGCTATAGATCCGGGTCGCTAAAGACCCGAATATGTAATATTGGTTGGAGAAACATTTATGCATTTAAAGGTTGATAATATATAAACCTAATTCAAATGTATTCAATGTATTCAACTCACAAATGTGCTGGCAATTTCAGTTTTTAAAGTTTCATAAAACACTTGTACTTCACTAAAATGAAAGATGTCCATATGTTGATGTTGTACACATAAAAATCAGAACGAACCATAGTTATATTATTCCACATATGTTATTCTCTTTTATCTTTAGTTCCTCTTTATCTAGCTGCCGTATGGAATAAACATGAATCCATGAGTGTACTGTTTAATTATCTCCCCTAAGTAAAGTATTGGTGAAGAACAATGAAGCTTTTTAGTCCCTTGAAATCCGTCCAAAACAAGATTTTAGTTTCAAGGTCTAGACAGAATAGTTTTATTGTAATACTGAAAAATGTTCATCTGACATCCAGCCTGCAAAGTTTAAAGTCATTTTTCAGTTTTTATATCACAACGTTATGCCCCTAGACAACATTGTGGCTCTCATCACATTTCCGCATTTGTCCGTCTGCACCAAGAAAATGTTGCGTGATACAACACAAGCAGTCAATTAGACAGTTATGTGTGGGATTAAGACCAATTACATTCCCCTATAGGCGGAGCTACAGTGTGATGCCACAGAAATAGAAACCAAGCAACTGGTAAAAGTTCCTCTCACCGTCGGAGCTCATTTTGACATCGATATGAGCCACTAAATGACTTGAACTGCATGTCATGACAGTTGTTTGAATGTTTTTTTGTTTTTTTTTGTGTGTGTGTGTGTGTGTGAGAGAGAGAATCTTCCCTTGTGGCAAATGCTATTTAAAAACAATAATAATAATAAAACACAGTTGAGTAACAAGAGCACAGTAAATCAGATAATTAGCCTACGCTGTTGCCCGGAAATGCAGCAAGTAACACAATTTGCTAAGCCTTTTGTTTTCTCTTTGAAATTAAGTGTAATATAACAGCGCTCTGGCTCTGGTGTTCTTTATTAAAACTGGATTAGGATCAGCTCAGAGGTGATATTGTGTGACATGGTGTTTCCTTCATTAGGAAAGCTTAAAGCTTTAATCCAAGGTTTTACTTTGACTACTAAAAACAAGAAGGGTGAGCCTCATAAAAATGAATAAATAAATACAATATAATTAATTTTTTTAAAAAAAATTATTTTAAATACTTCCTAAAATACCTGTTAGTGATGATAAATATTCTCATGATCATAATGCATTATTATTTTTTTAACAATATTGCAAAAGATAGTACTGCAAAAAAGAAAAAAAAAAGGTTTTACTTTTCTTTATTGGCATGCAAATAATGCTAAATGTTATGGTCATAAAGTAAGACTAAGTTTCTTTTTGCATTTTGGGTGTTATTTGACCAGGACATGTTGACTGATTCACCCTGAGAGTCCTTGTCCTGAGCCTGAAGCCCTTTGGGTGTTCTTCTATCAGTATTCCGCTACGCTCCTCAGACGCCATGTTGTGTGATGCATTAGTGTGGACTCCCATCTGAGAGCTGGAGGATTTTTAAGCAGGCGTTGTTGTCCTCTGGTCTCCTTGTTGTTCTGTTATGAACAGTGGCAGTAATTCCCTTATGGATTTGTGGAGATAGAGCTGTGCTGCAGAGGAAAGGCTGTTCTCAGAGTGCTGATGTTTCTTCTGACATTGCATCTGGAGATGTGTGTGGCTCTTTCAGGTGAACAGAATCAATCCTGTCTAAAAATGGACACATTTCTTTAACAGCATGAGTTGTAAAGGAGGTGAATGGATAGTCCTTGCAGAAAAGATCAGCTTAGGTGGTTAGTGCTGATGGACTGGCACATCTTGAAGTGGACGATATGGGGAAAAAAGATTCATGATTTTTTTTTTTTCTAGAAAAATTACGATTACAGATTTTATCATGATTCTTTTTCATGTTGGCTTTACTATTTTGCAAGTGACTGAGCATTACACCAACCCAGTAACCCAATATAAAATGGCACACATTTAGGCCAAAGTGACGGAGATAAATGCCAAAGGTACACATACACAACATAGTGTACAAATAAAATAAATAGGGCTTTATATTTTCAGCTACAGTAGCTGATATTTAACAGTAGCATTCAAGAAATTAAATAAATATGAAATAAAATACTACATAGACTTCACTGTATAAATTATACAGTGAGTGATTTATTAACATTGAAGGGATATAACCCCCCCAAAATTAAAATTGTCATCATTTACTCACTCAAGTTAGAATAAATTTCTTTCTTCTGTTGAAAATTTATTTTGTAGAATGTGGCTAACCAAACAGTTGCTGGTCCCCAGTGAATTCCATAGTTTACATTTTCCTATTATGTAAGTCAATGGGGACCAGCAACTGTTTGGATAGCCGCATTATATCTTCTTTTGTGTTCAGCGCAAGAGAGAAATTAATACAGGTTTGGCAGTATGAGAGAATTTTCATTTTTTTGTATACTATCCCTTGAAGGACAAGCGGCAGCATGTTTACTAATGTATTATTAGGCTACTGTCCCTTTAAGACCGGCACACATCTAATAAACATGCATATGACATGCACCCAACTTTCTCTCAAATATTTGCTTTCACTTTAGACATAAGCTACTGTGTTTATTTAAACCTTGTGTGTTTTGACAGTATTAGCGCAATAAGACTCGAAAGATAATAGTCCAGTAAGTCCAGTTTAGTGCCTGTGCACTTTGGGTGTATGCGCTGATTGCGCTCAGAAAAGTGTTAAAACAGCACAAAGTTTATCTAGCAAGTCTTTAAAGCGCATGTAACTAGTGTACTTTAATGAATTGCAGTATCCCGTTAAACTTTTTGGCTCACAGCATGACAAACAGTTATTGTGGGAACACTTTATTTCGATGGTCCACTTTAGACATTCTACTAAGTCATTTTGCAATAACGTGTCAACAACCAGTCATTGGTCATTACTGACTAAACAACTTTGCAAGTACGTCAACTTGTTCTACTAACCCTAACCTAAGAGTCTACTCAAACTTCTAATGCAGACTGATCTCATGAAGTAGCGTGTGTATGACACGCCAATTCGTATTTCCATTTTTGGCGTGCTATCAACACGCATAATCGCTTTTCAGCGTGTTTATGAACGCCGTTGACTTAACGTTATTACTGTATATATACATATATGACTTACCTCAACCCCGTCCCTAAACCTAACCGTCACTGGGGTTAATGGCATTTATGACTGTTCCCTTACCATCCTAGGAAAAAAAAAAGATCGCTCCCCAGATGTAGATCTACATTTTGCTTCGTTTCGCGCGGACATTTGACGGCATGTACAGACACGCGGAATCACTCGGACGTTAATGGCGTAGACATACACGCATACACGCGGATAGCTCAAAATGCGTAGAGATAACACGCCACTTGACTCGAAAGTGGCGTGTATGTTTACGCAAAAGTCATGATGTCATGTTGTCTAATGAGAGTTAGTTGTCATGTAGGTGTAAAGTTATACTTTAATGTCTAAAGTGGACAACTGAAATAGTGGGCAAGACAGTTTGTTTAGGCATGGTTTGTAGGGAACTACAAACCTGTGCACATATTCAAACGCACATAACTATAGAATCAATTGTTAGTGCGCATGTGAACGGCATCAGCGTTTATCACAGGTTCGCGTTTGAAGTCCGTTTAGAGAACGGTGTCTTCTTAGCGCCCCCTAATTTAATAACAAATGACCATTTCGACAGAAGCGAAATCAAAACTAAACTCAAAACAAAATCAACCAAAACTAACTTAAGCTGGAAAATAACATTATTCAAGAACTGCTAAAAAAAACCTAACCAATCTCTGTTACAGTACCTTAAATTATATGTTTAGCTGCTTTGAAACAATCTGCATTGTTAAAAGCGCTATATAAATGAGGATGACTTGACTTGAATAGTCTCTTTTTTTCACAGCTACAATTATAGCCTCATAAGTTAGTCACGTGTCAACAAACGCTCAATAGGGCTGTAATGTCCCCTGTCTATTATGAAATTTTCTGATTGGTGAAGTTGCTTGGTTAACTGTGCTTATCAACTTTTAAATTGGTCCTTTATCAACATTTAAAGAATAGCGTGTGTTTTTTTGGATCACACGTTTTTACTAATGATATTCCTTCTACCCGCAGCCCTCCACAAAGACATGGGGTCATGTCGAGCGGCCACCATCACCGGCACCCTCTCCCGCATCTCCCTCAACGATGAGGAGGATGAGAAAGGTCCCGAGGGGCTCAATTACTCCACGTTGCCTGGCAACATCATGTCTAAAGTCCTCATCCAGCAGCCCTCTGGACTTCACATGTCCATGGGCATGGGCATGGGCGATCTGGGAGAGCAGTGTATGGACAACACAGCAGACATGAGACGGGCCGTGTACCTGTGTACGGACGACGCCACCAGGCAGAGCGAGCAGGAACTGAGTATGCACGACCTGAGTGGCCATCCCCAGCCGGGACAGATGGAGACGGACTACATCGTCATGCCTCGCAATTCGGCGGTCGGGTCTAGCAGCGTTCCCACCCTGCTGAAGGAGGACAGCAAGATGAGCATGACTATGGACTCTCTGTCGCATGACAGGCTGATGCATTACAAGATGGGTGCGGAGTTTAACCTGGGCCACTCTGGGATGGAGCACATGGGAATGGAACAGCAGTATCCCGTCCAGGCCGAACACATGCAGAATCTTCCCTTCGAGCCACGCACGGCTGTGAAGAACTTCCTGGCTGAAATGGAGGAGAGTGGAGGGCTGTCACGGAGCGAAACCGGTTCAACTATATCAATGAGCTCTTTAGAGGTGCGACTTCGAATCCAGCCAGTTAGGCAGACATGTACTTGACACGAGTACATTAATGCAGAGGCTTCTAGCTGTACAAGTGTACCGAACAGTGTAGTGCTAATGCAGCTAATCTTTACTGTTGCCTTAAGTGTGTTATATAGCGGCCAGGGTTTAGCATGTCCTAAACAGTAGGGCTGGGTATTGACACAAATTTCACAATTCGATTCGATTTCGATTCACAAGCTTGCAATTCGATTTCGATTCGATTCAATATTGATTATTTTGGATATCAGTTACAGTAAATGCCAAATTTTCTCAAGGGAATCAAATCTCTTAACTAATGCTGTAAACTATGGGAGTCTAGTTGTAGCCTACTAGCTTCATTAGCCTAATATGAAGGTGATAATGAACTGTTTTGTAGCTATACAAACACTTAAATTACACTTATTTATTTTTATAATGAGAAGATTATATGACATAAAAACATTTAAATGGTGGCTGTCATAAAAACTTGCCAGATTTATTCAAATATGCATTCATTATTGAAGAACATTAAGATTATAATGTGTAATATGGTGTATATATTTAGCAAAATGCTCCTCTCTATAGTTATTTGTTTCTAGCTGACTAACGAGTTTATGTGGGTTTTCTGAGGTAAAAATAAATAAATGACATTGATCAGCTGTTTAACTGACGTCTTTCCACGGTTGAAATGCTAAAAGAGCGAATGTGATATGATACGGATTTCGATAAGCTGTACTCTATCTTTTAACACACTTTCAGATGCTCATTCATGTTTATTTCGCGCTGTAACTGGTATTATTAACCCGGAAGAGAGATCAGCGCTGCTGCTTCTCTTGAGCTGCGCCAGAGCGATCTCACGCCACAGCGCTTTATGTTTTTGAATTTCTAAAGAAAATGGATGTAATTTGAAATTTGAGACTTTGTTTCATATCAATAGTAACAAAGGACAAAGATTAATGCGATTTTTTTTTGATGCACGCAGCCGCGATACAATGTTCTATTCATTCAAATGAAACAGGATGACTAATCAATTCTTGAGATTTAGGAATCGATATTGGTTCGTAAAAATGAGAATCGATTAATATCGAGAAATCGATATTTATTACCCAGCCCTACTAAACAGTCAGTTTGAAGAGTATCCAAGTCATGATTATTGCTCTTTTCACGACCCATGTTTTTAAAGAAGTCTTAATCGCCCAAATTAAGGCAATCAACCTTGTGAAATAATTATATATATATATATATATATATATATATATATATATATATATATATATATAGATAGTATATATTATAAATATCGAAGTTAGTTAAATTTGTGAAGAATAGGAAGTAGCGACATCTTTTCTTCCATATTTTGATGTGGTTCTGTCCAGTGGTTGTTGATTGGATGGAGGCAGATCGATTGTAAGGTAGGGATCGGTTTATGCAGACTCAATGATAGGAGATTCCCAGCATTCATCATGTTGTTTTGACATTTTGATAAAAAATTCAAATGATTAAAAAAGAGCTCATTTTAATCTTGTGCAATTTGAAAGGGAGAGTTCACCCCAAATTGTGATTATTTACCCCAGACCTTATACAGAAGATACTGTATATCAGTAACACTTACAAGAAGGTTCATGTGTTAACATTAGTTAATGTATTATCTAACATGTACTAACCATGAGCAATACATTTATTACTGTATTTGTTCATTTTTTGTTAACGTTAGTTAATACGAAATAAAGCTGTACATTGTTTGTTCATGTTAGTTCAGAGTGCATTAACTAATGCTAACAAGATTTTAATAATGTATTGGTAAATGTTGAAATTAACATTAACAAAGATTGATAAATGTAGAAGTGCAGTTCATGCTAACTAATGTAGTTAATTAATGAACCTTATTGTAAAGTTTTACCGATATATGTTTCTCTTTGTCCATTTGAAAGTCAAAGCGGTTCACTGTTGATCAGATCCCAACTTTGTTCATATCATCTTTTTTGTTATGTCCAATGGGTCAAGCATTGTCATACTTTGTACTTTGTCTGGTCTTAAACTTTGGGGACTTTGTCTGGTCTTAAAGGTCACTGGAGAGGCACTGTAAGACATTTCAACCTCTCATCATTACTAAAACACTAAAGAGCTGGTATCGACCGGCTGCCTTGAAGGGAAAACATATTTGAGCCAGATCAACAGCTGAAACCATTTCCTGCCAAAAGCTTCAAGGCATACAAGTCTAGCTCTGATGTGCAAGAAACATACTCTTACTCATATGTGTCTGAGAGATGGGACCAAGTTTCCGATTTCCTCTGAATTATTTCTCTAGGTTTCCTAACAACATTATTTTTTTGTCTTTCTGTCTTGGTTTTACAGAGAAGAAAGTCGAGGTACCAGGATCTAGACTTCGAGGTGAGTGAAACCCCCGCTTGGCGAAGTGCATGCGTCAGGCCTTTGTTGCACCAAGCGAAGGGCCATTTGTTGCGTTTGTTTCACCCCTTTAATTTACAACTACTTTGTGTAGCACTTAAGCTTATTGGAGTAGCATGTCCTGACACAACTGCGATTTATGAAGCGTTGTGTGGTTTAGCTTAAAAGCAATGCTGTCAGCCACCACATATTCCCATTTTATCCTTTTACATCCCTTGACTTCAAGCTGAAAATCAAAAAAATGGCCTGTATATTTTCACATTTTTAAGGTCACTTGCAGTATCCCCTAGAGCGTTTCAGCCCTTAACGAAAACGGAAATTGAATGTCAAGTGCTACCACTGACCCTTCATATATGCCAGTGCCGTTTGTCATAACCTTGTCATAGCGTTCAGCGAAATTTGCAGGGTGAGCACGGCGTTTTTATACGGTGATAAAATTTCTGAAAGTAGCCAGGCTTTTTCCTGTTGCAAAGTTCTGGTTCTCAGCTTGACTGAACTCCAAATCCCACTCCCTACCCCTCCCCCTCCCCCTCCTACCCTTGCCATTGCAGAAAGTCATGCACACCAGGAAAAGGCATATGGAGCTGTTCCAGGAACTCAATCAGAAATTTCAAACCCTGGACCGATTTCGAGACATACCAAATATGGGCGGCATGGTGAGTAACAGGAAACGGGGTTCAGTGTGTCTCATTACCAAGTACTGGGGGGTGCCACGCTGTCTATGTTTAGCTGTGTCTTCTCGTGGCGCCCCAGTCTTGTGCAAAGGAAGTCAGTGACTGACGGAATTAATAGTTATCCACCCAATGTATTCATGTGGAAAAATAGCACGCCGCCTGCCCCGGGTGGGGGCTCGGTGGAAGAGGAGGTATTAAAGGATGAGAGAGAGGAGCCGTCATTGTGATCCATGCTCATGCACTCATTCAAACATGAAAAAATAAAGCTGCTAACATGCTTATTATTTCTTTTTCTATTTGCTAATCATTGCTTGGCGAATGCGCGGGACACAAACCCCTTGATTTGCTTCAGATATTGGAGAGGTTCTCTGTGCTTTCCGCAGTATGCTGCACAAATTATCTGTGATTTATCTGGCCGGTGGGATTATTAGTTTCAAGCAGGCCAATTGCAACACAACTGCATTCCACCATCCAGTGTCAGCGTTCAGTGTCATTTTGTGTTACGATCTCAAGGCTGGCTGGCACTGAATAGTTCACTTTGATTATAAATGGAGATTTTTAGGCATGGCTTTTTTTTTTTTGTAATTAGCTCTACTATTAGCATGCATTTTCTGTGTGATCCGATCACTATCCAATGCTCTTGGCCCAGATAAAAGCCAGTGCACTCAAGACACATTGTGATGGACCACATTCGGAAATTATTTAATGCAGGTGTTAAAGGGATAGTTCACCCAAAAATGAAAATTACCCCATGATTTACTCACCCTCAAGCCATCCTAGGTGTTTTATGACTTCCTTCTTTCAGTTATATTTAAAAAAAAAATGTCTTGGCTCTTCCCAGCTTTACTGTGGCAGAATGGAGGATGAATTTTTGAAGCACATTAACGTGCATCCATCCATCATAAACATACTTCACACAACTCAGGGGGGTTAATAAAGGCCTTCTGAAGAGAAGCAAGCGAGGCAATGGGTTTGTGTGAGAAAAATATCCATATTTAAAACTTTAACTAAAATAACTAGCTTCCGGCTTAAGCAAGCCGAAAGAGTAACCCCTGCAAGTTGTAGGAGTAGCGTAAGCTTTGACGCCTCTCGGGGTTCAAACAAACAGTCCTCCAAACTCTTCGAATCCATTCGCGAGTCAAGAGCGAAATTGACGCGTGTAAAAACAAAAGTTTGAAGCGAAATTTACACGCGTCAGAATCGAAACCCTTTGGCGGCCATTTTTTTATGTTGATCGAGTATTCATCGAGAGAGTCACCGTATTTGTAAGTATTTGCTTTGGAGAGCAGAACATTGGCGTGGGGATCATTGTCGCCATATTTGTGTCCAACGGACCCTTCGGAGGTGAACCGTTTGGCTAGTTTCACCATTTGCTTGCTCAAGAAGCTGCACCACCCTGTCAGCGGTACTTCCACCTGTCCCGCACCCAGTTTGATGACCTGTTGTCCTGCATCGGAGCGAGGATCACCCTTTTTTTTTTGCTTTGATGATAAATAGAGCCAGCTTCCAAAAGTTATAATGTGTGATTTTATTTTTTTTTATTTTTATTTTTTTTCTCTCATGTCTTATGCACATGTATGTTGGTTGTCTTTACATCATAATAATATTTCATGATCTAGTTATAGAATAAATAACATTCAATACAAAATGAACATGTCTCGTATATTGAAATAGTTTTAAGTGATAAAATATTTGCTTTGTTGTGCATTAGAACCACACTAGGCATTTAGTCATATTTCAAAATAATTTATTGAAGCATCCAGATACTTCACCACGAGAGCAAGCAGCTAGGCTTCTGATTGGTTAATGTGGCGCGAATTGACGCCAAAGTTCAGATTTTTCAAGTCAGGCGGCAGGCGCGAATTCGCGTGGAAATCAAACGTGTGAATGCACAAATAGCACTAAATAAATAAATAAATAATTCACGTTTAACGCACCAGACGCTCAATTCGCACCATTCGCGCGAACTTGACACGCGAATGAGGCGTATTCATGTCTACCACGCCGCGCTCTACGCCTCATTCACGCCGCAGGCATTTTTTATGCGCATAATGCGTCTTTGCATTGACTTAACATTGAATTCATTCACGCCTGACGCGCTATTCGCCTCTGGTGTGAACGCACCATTAGACATAATTCGGGACTGGGGTTTTGTTTTTCTCTATCCTCTGCGTTTCCACGTTTATCAATGCGTCAGGTCAAGTGTTAATCTTTTGCTGCAAGTCTGGAAGCTAGTTTAGTTTAATGTTTTAAATATGGATTTTATTAGCTTTATTAGCTAATGTGGAGTACTTTCATGATGGATGAATGCACTTTTTTTGGGCTTCAAAATGTTGTTCTCCATTCACTGCTATTTTTCAATATATCTATGTGGTAATAGTTCTATAGCAATGTCATATACACCTATGGCTTGAGGGCGACTAAATCATGGGCTAATTTTCTTTTTTGGATGAACTAACCCTTAATGAAGTCTTGCGATATGGTCACCTGATTTAAAGAACAAATATCCCATGATTTATTTCATTTTAGACTGTTAATCCAATGTAGACTCACAAAGGCGCTTTATAACTTTGCGTTTTCTTTACCATGAGAATATTTCTAAAACGGGAAATAGCCAAGCCGTTAATATGATGGAAAACATTTTGAATTATCCATCAGTGATGGGAAATTTCTGTTTAATACAATCTCTAGTGTAGTTTGTAAGTGGCATTTCCATATCGTGCAGCTAAGTGCGATTAGATGCAAGCATCCAGACACGATCGTGATTCAAAATGCACGAGTAACACTTTACAATGAGGCTCTATACTTTAACTAAGAGCTAAGGCATTAGGCTTCATGACATTCTCAACTGCATTTATTAATCTAGGCTAATGCTAATTTATACATACATTTCAAGTTGTATAAATTAGCATTAATGTATTATGAAAGAACATGAATTTCCAATGAACAATTAGATTTATAAGGTAACTTAGTCCTAGATTAATACATGCTGCAAAAATGTTCCATTCTTAATTTAAGAAAACTAATGCATTAGCTAATGTTAAAAAAAAAAAGGAATCTTATTGTTCTGTGTTAGCAATGCATGTTCATGGCAGGTATAGTCGTAGCTTCTGGCAATGTGTCCACAGAACTTTGCCTGTTGCTTAGTAACCAACTGAAAGAAAAAAATTATCCTGTGTTTTTATTCACTTGAAAAATCTGAGATGTTCCTGAACCCGGAAACACTCCAAACATGCTGTCAGGTCAAACACTTGATTACTGAACTCTGGATGTGTATGTGCAGCGGCCCAAAAGATGTTTTCGGGACACAAATGTATGAAAGTCATTGCATGAATTAGCATAATATTAAACCAAGTAACATTTATTTATTTTTTTTTCAAGAAAGACTGCACCAGCACAGGATGATTTGTTAGCCACCACTTGTATTGATAAGTTGTATCTAATGCAATGACGTTCATATATTTCAAGTGTCCAAATATTTTTTAGAGCCGATGTAAGAAAACATGAATTAAAGCTTGATGATTCATGTCCACGAGCAACTTTCTATGTTTGACAGCATCTCTACGAGTAACCATATTGAGACTATTTCTAACACGGCGCCCTCTCGTCCTTTTCCGTAGGACAAGGCAATGCAAAACAAGAACCCCTGGGAGAGCTTCAACCCGGCAAGTGAATATCAGAACTACGCCACAATGAATGTACTAGAATCAGACACAAAGAACTCTCTGGAGATGACTAACGCTGAGTGGGAAAAGTGTGTCAGCCTCCCTTTGGACGTCCAGGAGGGAGACTTTCAGACAGAAGTCTGAGGAATAATGAAGCGTTAGCAGGGACGCGGATGAAGGTGGACATATTTTGCACTGATCAAAAAACGCAGAAGACTTTTCATGCAGCCTTGGAAAGACATATCTGGATTCTAGGAGTATAGCAGGGACAATGTGCCAATAAGATTTCAAAAAAAAAAAAAAAAAAAAAAAAAAAAAAAACGAGGACGGACTTATAAAAAGATGTTAGAAAAAGACAAAAAAACATCTGTGTTATCTTTTTTTTTGTATTCTCACTCGTGTATTTAGTGGGGGGCAGACATGTACAATATCAAAACATCATGTGTTTCAAAAGTACCACTTGGAAAACATTCGGCTCCGAAAGCGCTATCTTTCCAGTACGAGACCTCAAAGAGAAAAACGACACAACGTGACGTCCACCCACGAGCGGCGGCCGGGTTCGGTTTTTCCGAGCCCAGGAACACAATGTATATACTTGAGCAGGTTTTTAAAAAGTTTATAACAAGTCCGTTTGGCCATGACTACACTTTTTACTTTATAATATGAAAAGACAATTATTCAGAGGCAAAGAGGATTTTTTTCTGTCATTTAAAAATGAATGTTTGTCAAGCTACATTCTTCATTGCTTTAAATGCAATAAAGGTAATACTCACTTTTTTATGAATAATATATTTCAAATCTTTAATACTGCAGAATCTGCCTGAAAGCTCAGTAAAGCTCTCTCATCTGCAGCCCTGTATAAAATATTTAAAAATCAAAAATGTTGTATGGTGTAAATAAAACTTTTGTCTACATATGTTTTACTTGTGCCAAGTTTATTTTAATGAGAAAAGAGAAAATGCCAACTTGATGAGAGAGTTATAGCGAAACATGTTAACATTTGAAAAAGGAATGTAAATAAAAGAGGAAATATGTTCGTACTGCTTCAGAGAACTTGTCGACTTACTCCTGTGTCGTGCTACGTGTCGTCTCTGCTGACGCATTTTTCTGGACACACCAATCCCAGTGGACAATTTCTCATTCTCAGAGTCCGTCCTTCAACAGCGGCAGAAAAATGCTGCATTACTTGTCAGACCTAAAAGGCAAATAACAACAGGGTATTTTTAACAGCCATTAGTGGAAAGAGCGAGTTGTGTTCGGCGATGGATGTAAAAAATAGCACAGCGGAGCTAATAATAACAGGAAGTGTAGTCACATATGGCGTACCTTAATTACGCTATCAGCTGATAATCTGACAGTATGGAGAATCAAACCAGAAAATCTACAAAACATCTTGCATTGTATAAAAAAAATAATGTTCTTTAAGGTGACGCTTTATTCCGCTTTAGTTCACTTTAGATATTCTGCTAACTACGAAGTTTTCTCAAATAACACACTATGTACTCAACCGTGTAGTCAGTGAATGAATTTTATAAGGACATTGTCATTCAAAATCGGAGTCTGATCACCCCTCCCTCCTTTTGTTTTTCTCAAATTAATGAAGTGAAAGTATTTCTAAGTATTTTTGAAATTTCAGTGAGAACACTACTCCCACTATTTATTCTACAAAACAGCATAAAATAGTGCATAAATAGTCAAATTGAGTGTCAACTTTGTCATTTGAATATTAACATTAGTAAAAGGCTGAGTCCCAATTCTCTCTTACCTCTTTCCCTTACTTTTGCAAGTTTAGAGGAAGGGCTATCCCAATTCTCATTTTGATCTAGGGGTAAGGGGTAGATACCACTTAAGACCAAGAATTTTAGCTTACTTGAAACCAAGGGGTACCCAGAATACACTGTGCAACTACTGTAGCAACAATGGCGGGCATACCATCCAGGGTTGCGTTTCCCGAAAGCATCGTTAGCCAACTATGGTCGTAAGTTCCGTCGTTACCAATAGAGTTCAATGGAAATTGTGACCATAGTTGGCTAACGATGCTTTCAGGAAACGCACCCCAGAGTGTCCCATAAATGTAAGTATTTTCGGCTTAAATGATTTATAATAAAAACAATATGACAGTCTTGTTTTGTGCTCTACACAGTTATGTACATATAAATTTTCCAACTATGTTGTTTATTGAAACATTTTAAAAAATCGTTAGTTTGCTACGCTAGGCTATGCTAACGTTACATTGCTGATTTCCACAATCAGTCCCACATTTCGAGATAACCCAAAATGTCCGGGATTCAGCTTTTGCTTTCTACAGGCCATTCATTATGTGTACATTATTTGACACTGACATGTACGTGATCAGCTTCTCAGAAAACGGATCCCGACTGCGACGAAAACACGGGAATATTAGATAAACAATACATTCAGATTCACCGATTTAAATTAATGAATTCAGTCCGATTGAAACAACACCTTGTGCATGTAAACATAATGAATAGTGGATCCACCAGCATCCGTATGCGTTGTAGACCTCTTCTCCCTTGATTTCTGCAATTTGTTGCTGACAATCGCAAATAAATCTCCAGTACCCAAGCAATCGACATAAACATACTTGCAGACGGCATCTTGAAAGTTTTGAGAAGTTTATGATCAACACTTGTCGCCCCCGGTGACACAGACGCCAGTTAAGGACGATTTAAATAATAATTAATAATAATTCATCACATTTATATAGCGCCTTTCTGGACACTCAAAGCGCTTCACATAGAGGGGGGAATCTCCTCAACCACCACCAATGTGCAGCATCCACCTGGATGATGCGACGGCTGCCATAGTGCGCCAGAACGCTCACCACACACCAGCTTACTGGTGGAGAGGAGACAGTGATGAAGCCAATTGGTATATATGGGGATGATTAGGAGGCCATGATGGACAGAGGCCACTGGGCAAATTTGGCCAGGATGCCGGGGTTACACCCCTACTCTTTCGAAAGACATCCTGGGATTTTTAATGACCACAGAGAGTCAGGACCTCGGTTTAACGTCTCATCCGAAGGACGGAATGTAAGATGACGTAACCGAGTGGTGTCTCATTTCATAGGGGTATGTTTGCACTAGTGCTTACCACTCGGTTTCGAGGGACAAGGGGAAGGGGTAAAGACAGAGAATTGGGATTCAGCCTTAGTCTGCTTAATATCTGTTAACACTTTATTTTGATGACCCCGCAATAGACATTCAACCGACTATAAGTAACTTTGCAACTACGTGTCAACTTATTCTACTAACCTAACAATCTACTAAACTTTAAGTAGAGATAGCTGACATGTAGTTGCAAAGTTATTTAGTCCACATTTCACATTCTTCTAACTATAGGCCTATGTCACGAAAAAAATTGAAGACCGGAAGTACGTCTTTTAATAGGGATACTACTTCCGGTTGGTGGAGTCCGATAGATACCGCTGGACCAAATCTCTCTGCAACCTGCCTGAAGTCACATATGACGATGTGGTTTGGATAATAAATGAAAACTCTCAAGTGGGAAAGCATGAAAGCTGAGGTATGGCTGTCTACGTCTTGATGCAGAGCAACCCGATACACTACAACAACAGCCGCGGGTAGCTCTCGCTAGTAAGGTAAACGTTTCTATGGTAACAGCGAGTTAGACCAATCAGCCAATGTTGCTGCTAAACGTACGCTCGCGGTAGAGATCAACTTGTCCGACACGACAGGCGAGTGTTGTCGCAACGCCTCCCCACATTTGTACTTTGATGGGCATGGTTTTGAGCAAGCGGACAATCTACAGAGGACCTGCGAGAGACTTCCCCCCGTCTCCATATGCTCTACTTCTATTGGATAGTCGCGGCACGTTCAACGGAATTCATTTGCATAAAATGGGCATCGGCCAGCTTTTCCAAATGAAGTGCCGCCTTCCCGGGATGCTTTGCGGGTGCGTTAAAGTCACGTGACGTCACCCATAGGAAAAAAGTGGAGCGCGGAGCGACAGAAGTATCGCACGGACAAGTGGATACGCACAGTTAGGATTGTGGGTAGTGTAGTTTTCTTTCATAAGATTGCGGATAAAACACATTTTTCTTTAAACAAGGTTGATGGTAAATGGACTGCATTTATATAGCACTTTCACAGACCCAATGGTCACCAAAGCGCTTTACATATTCATCCATTCAAACACCAACGACGGTGTCAGCCATGCAAGGCACCATCCAGCTCGTCGGGAGCAGGTTGGGTTAGGTGTCTTGCTCATGGACACCTCGACACTTGGTCAGGTGGAACCGGGGATTGAACCACCAACCTTCTGGTTTGTAGACAATGTTGTGGCAAAAATCTTGTCAAACATAATCAGTGCGTAAGAGTCTTTAGTAAAGAAAGAGAAGTTTTTTTTCTTGCAAGAAAAGGCCCAGTCGCCGACACTGTGGAGTGAGTGAGACGCCTTCAGGGAGACATGAGACAGCTCTTATAGTCTTTTCAAGGTTCCTTCTTCCCCTGCTGTACCTTTCACCTACCTAGGTAAGGCCCTTACTGCTGTTTAGTCTCTACTTAAGGACACAAACTGGTACTGAAATAAACTGGCCAAAACTGGCCATCCCTAAGGTCAGAGGTCCTGTCCCATACATTATGTTCCTGAAACGTCACCCACAACCACGTAGACATCTATATTTTACTCATGGAATAGGTTCAATGGAAACACATGGCTCAGACTACCTTGTAATCTTCACTAATGATTTAATGATTCAAATTTCCATAACAACAACCTGCATGAACCACTGAGCCACTGCCGCCCCATGATTTCATACAAACTTATAGCTTCAACAGGAGAAAAAAACCTTCCTTTCACAACCTCATAGCTCGTGGGCAGTCTACCTCGGATGGTTTTTAGACATTAGAGCTGATAATCTAAATCCTTATTGAGAAATACTGTTGACCGGAAGTTCTGTATCCCTACTCCTCGTTCTGGAAGCAGGAAGTGTGACATAGGCCTATAGGCTACGGAAATAAAGTGTTAGTATATTTGAGTAAAACTCGTTTATTTGGTTAATTTTACTGTTTGGGTTTACAGTGGCACCAAATGCTGTTTAACAGAGTGGAGGATAAATCTGGGATATTTACATGCGTGTGATGTGTGATTTTAATGGATATCAGCCTTTGAGATTGGGCGCTCAAGGCCCATATAAGCCAAAGTTGAGGAGTATAATCCCTTTTTAAAACCGCTTTTACCGTCCCATCTGTCTTCAGCGAGAGTCTAGTCGTATCTGGCAAAAGTATTAAATCTAATCCCAAAGAGCTCCACAATTATTTCCCGGAATATTGTTGAGGTCCAGCTGGACGAGACTGAATCACAGTTCCTTTGATTGACAAGGTGTACGAGTCATGACATGAGTTTGCTGACACAATCTCATTGTGTGCTGTTTTAGAAATCTGGTGAGGTATAGCACTAAAGAAATGCTCCTGACGTCATTCAGAGCTGCAGGTCTATAAGTAGCAGCAGTACGTGAGAGCATGGCCTTTTTCTGTAATTGGGTTTCAGAAAAAAAGCCTTTTTGCTTCAGCTGTTGTGCAAATAACACTGAACTAACAGTAACAGCTACACACTTAACAGGTTTGCCTCCAAAATTCAGAGACTTGGATGATGTTTTTAGTGATTTAGATGGTAAAATATATGGCATTGGAAGACTGCATTGTCAAAAACACCTGTGACAATCTTTGGGCCTTTATAGTTTATTTTGATAGTCAACTATAGCTATTCTGCTAACTATAAGTAACTAACCGTCATTAATTTGCAACTACATGTCAACTACTTTAACTCTCATTACAGTATTAGTAGACTGCTAGATTAGGGTTCATGTGTGTAGAATAATGTCTGCCCAGACGGCAACATAGTGTCGGTCCAGATCCGGGCCACATCTTTTTGGGCTGGATGTGGGCCGACACTATGTTGCTGTCTGGGTGTTGGGTAGCATCAAAATAAAGTGTAAGCAGATATTAAGCAGACACTCAATAAATACTGAACTCTATTGACTGCTAGTTGCAGTTACTTAAAGGGACAACCCACCCATTTGCATTAAGATTTCCATTGTTAGAAATCCAATCATACTATTGAATGGTCATGCAACACTCTCTCATTTTCCCCTGAGACGAGAGAAATACGTATCGACGTATCGTCATTTTACGTCATTGTAGGAGGAAGTGTAGGAGAGGAGGATTTCTGGAAAGACTACAAGCACTAGTTCCCACCCTTTCAAACCCGCCCAAAGGGGGCTGGACCTAATGTGCTAACAGGCCAATCACAGATCAGTGCCAGTACGCTTGATTTCACCAGCAGAAACTTTTTGAAAATATGGACGAAGGTACTGAATTAACACAGTCTCATCCCAAGTCGTCATATAACTGACGTCTTGGGACGTCTTTTGACCATACGTCAACATCCGCCTTTTTAGGGTACCCTTAAACGTCGGTTAGTTGATGATCCCGGGCGGTCATAAAACTGACGCTTTACCTTTAACGTCAGTTAGGTGACGGGGTAGGTTTAGGTCTGGGGTAGGGTTAGGATCCGATAACGTCATCTAACTGACGTTTAAGGGTATCCTAAAAAGGCGGATATTGACGTATGGTCAAAAGATGTCCCAAGACGTCAGTTAAATGACGTCTTGGGATGAGACTGCGCTGACTGAATACGCAGACGGATGCATTATGGATAGGGTTGGGTACCGAAACGCGGTGCCAATAGGGAACCGGTTCCAACATAAACGGTAATAACCAGACCGAATAAGAACAAACATTCCGGTGCCATGTCTCCACCGGTGGAATTACCCTTTAAGTTTAGTTGAATGTCTAAAGTGGACCATTGAAATGAAGTGTTACCAAAGTTAATTGTACTTACTAGAAAAAAGTGAAGTGAATAACTGATTTTATTTACTGCACTAGTAAAAGGAATGAGTGCAGCAGAGCTCTAGTTCCCAGCATGTTTTACAACAAACTGAAGAATAAAAATAGAAAATAAGTGTGTTTTTGCAAATGTATAGTGACAGTCTTGTCACTAGTTATATTAGCACATGTAAGTTGGCTATAGCAGGATCTTTGTTGACATCATTGTACGCATGCGCGAGTCGTTGGGTGGCAAGAAAACAATAGAATGACCGGTTGTAAAGATGCGACAAGCACTTTCAAGAGAGTTATCAGGCAAAAGCCACAATATATAAGCACTTTAATATCTGAGGACCGGAGGAGGTTTGGAGAGAAGCTCAAAATTTGTATTGGTGACAAAATTGAAGTTATTCAAAGCCCATATGTGATTTGGGATGTCAAAAAACGTCGGTCCGACTCGCCCGTGTCTTGGCCACTATAATCTGCTGGGGAGACATTTATTCTTATTTAATAGAAACCACTGGACCCTTCACTCATGAAAGATTAAAGGCTTTCAAAGGTCGGGAGGCCTATGATTATTTTGTTTCTCGAAAAGTTGGGCCGATCTTTTCTGCCAAACAGAAAGCAGTGATAGTGCTAAAAGCAACATGACATCATGACTTTTGCTTAAACATACACGCCACTTTCAAATCAAGTGGCGTGTTATCTTTATGCATTTTAGAGCTATGCGTGTATGTCTCTGCCGTTAAATGAAGCGAAACGAAGCAAAATGTAGATCTACATCTGGGGAGCGATATTTTTTCCTAGGATGGTAGGGGAAGACTCATAAATGGTATTAACCCCAGTGACGGGTAGGTTTAGGGACGGGGTTGGGGTAGGTCATATTTATATACCGTAATATAACATTAAGTCAATGGCGTTCATAAACACGCTGAAAAGTGATTATGCGTGTTGGAAATACACTCTAAAAAATGCTGGGTTGTTTTAACCCAATTTTGGGTAAAATATGGACAAACCCAGCCATTGGGTTACATTTTTAAATGATAATTTTAACCCAATAGTTGGGTTTGTCCATATTTTACCCAAAATTGGGTTAAAACAACCCAGCATTTTTTAGAGTGTACGGATTGGCGTGTTATACATGCGCCATTTCATGAGATCAGTCTGTAAAAGCAGAGGTTAGACCTGGCCAAGCAGAGTCACAGCGTGATTCGCATCTCGCAGAACGGAGAAATAATCACTGCTCACTGCAAAGCCGGGTAAGTCTTCATTGATCAGTGTTCTTATTTATTTAAAATGAAATGAAAAACTTTTTATCAGGCCCCCAACAAGCCGTACAATCGACCACACAGCAAGAGTGAACCATCCTCTTCGCTAAATCCTCCTCCAAACGTGCAAAACAATCAAATTACAAGTATCTAGCGCTGTTCCTTGCCACACGATTCCCATGATGCAACGCGACAAACGTAAACAATGACGTCACAAAAGATCCTCCTATAGCTACAGCAGCAGTTCATTGTAAAAGATTTGTTAATATGATGATTATGCAATCAAGTTGTATGAGTTAGCTTAATAAACATTCCAATTAACGTTTGTAGTAGAACAACATTTTAAGTTGTATTAAATTAAACTTTATAAATAGCATTATAGGACCGAACACTAAACTAAAAGCGAGCTTTACAAAGTTTAGATGACTCACTCAGGAACTCAAGAAGTAATGTAATTAAGAATTCATTTGTCAGCTGTCCCACAGCGTGAAAAACAACTCGACGTTCTTATGTAAAGCGATTTGTTAGTTTCACTTTGTAGAAGATTGCAATCTAATGGTCCATATTATCAGACAAAGCATTCATTAGTGCACAAATGTTGACCTCTGAGGTCAGGAAACACAGTAATGAGTTGTGGAGGAAGGGGCGGGTAGTGTTGTCAGTGACTGGAGATGTCACTGTATTAAAAATAATAAAGAGCATGAGACAAGCCCATGACGACATTGACAAAAACCCGCTGACACGCGCAACAGATCCGGCCCCGTTCTCCATTCTCCACGGCCTGGGATGAAAACACGTTTGTCGTCCTCTGTTCTTCAATGTGCAAATCAAAATGTCAAATCCATCACATTACAGGCCAGCGGGAAATCACAGCAAATGAAATTCTGCACACACACAGTGAGTGGGCCCTGGTGGATGCTTGTGAGTCCAGCAGGGGACACAGGGAGGGGTGAAACAGACTCATCTCTGACAGACATGCCGGAGAGGGATTTGAAGCGTATGTCAACCCAGACACTGTATTTTCACTTTTGCTCAGATTACAACTTCCATTCATGATCAGAAGGGACCACTGTTTTGCCAGTTCATATATCAACAGTGTTTGGCATTATTTTTATGTATGGGATAATGCATCGCAGCTTTCATTGATCAAGGACCAATCACAATTTTTTTTTTCTCGGAATAATTCAACATTTTAAATAAACTGCAGCAATAAACATTTAGTCAGAACCTTTAGTAAATTACATGTCATTATGTTTAGTTGTCTGTTCAGAATTGTAATCTCAGTTAAGGATTGTGGCCAAAACTGGTATTGCAATCACTTTCAAATTAGGGTGTATCCCCCTTCCCCCTTGACTCGAGGTTGCCAGATATGCTGCAGGATCCAGCAGGAACGTAGGCTGCTACAAGAAGCTTCCAATGGCAAGTGACGAGTCCTACACATTGAGTTTTTTTCTGTTAATTATTTATTTGGGACTTTTTAATTAAGTATTTCAGATTCATATCAAGTATTTTATTTTATTTTTTTTATCCGATTCAGACACATTTGTATTTGCAGCTGTGGTAACTAGAGAAGAGCTGGCAACCCGAATGCGCAACACTACTGACTTTGTGATTGGTAGATGGGTGGAGGGTGACACATCAGTACAAAACACAACTTGACAACATCAACATCAGTCAAGGGCTGCAACTTCACTTTTTAAATGACAATATCCGGACTACTGTTGTCAGTGATGTAAGTACTTGAAATGAACATGATTTCTTAATGTCATTGTCTAGTGACATATCAGGGAAAATGTATGATTAATTGAATTAAATTTATTGCATACAGCTCCTTTAATGAGCAAATACTATAAAATATTTAGTTCCCTTTCTGTCAGTCACTTTCAACGTGGTGTCGAACCAACACTAAGAGTACACCACACACACATTTACACACAAACATTTATCAACTGGTTGGATTGGTTTGGTTTTGTCAACTCGAAACTAATTTGTTCAACTAATATCGTGGTAATTAGGTAGTTGTCAATGGAGGGACAGAAAGCTCTCTGATTTCAAAAAAGATCTTCATTTGTGTTCTGAAGATGAACAAAGTTGTTCGGTGAGTAATTAATGACATAATTTTCATTTTTTAGGTGAACTGTCCCTTTAACCAATAAGCGAGTGAATGTGGCTTGAACATATGTGTGATTTCAGCACCATGGACAGCGGCTTGTTTTTTATTTATTTATATATTTCTTGTAGATACTACTGACTCCAAACACATTTAGCCATTTGTAATCCTTAACATGCCATTGCATATAAGTTTCAAAACAAGCAGCATTTGTTTTGTAGAAATATAGCTGTCCAAATACATTTTGGGTTCACTGTATAATTGAGAAACAAGAGTTAACCAGTTTCCCACCATGGCTTTAAATACTTTACACTCTTATAAGAGGCTCTTTATTTGCATTGATGATTCCATGAAGAACCTTGAACATCAATAGAACCTTTCCATTCCACAAAATGTTCTTTACAGTGGAATAAGGTTAGATTTTTAAAGTTAGTTAGTTCTTCAAACTAAGAAAAAGTTGTTCTTTAAAGACCTGTTGACTAAAAGGTTTTTTGAGTAACCAAAAACACATTTATAATGCCATTGCTGCAAAACCCCTGACTGGAACCTTAATTTTTAAGAGTGTACATAGTATCCAAAGGCTTTCATTTATTAGCTAGAAAATTGGCAAATAACTGAGTTGCTTTCGCTTTGTTTAGCCGTCAAATTCTAAAGCACATGGTGAACAAACTTTAGCCTGATCAGGAATGAAGAATTACTGGAGTGAATTATTGCATGGAGAGGAAAAAAAAGTAATGTCTAGTCTGCTTTCCACAGGCAGTGATATATATTCAGCTGACACGGTTTGAATTGATTCAAGTAAATGAATCCAACAACAGCTATTTTTGTTTGTTTTAATATTGGCTCAGATTTAAACTTCACATCTTTCTTTCTTAAAACGCTGACTCAAGCATCCTATCAAACAGTCTTCTGCCACATTACTCTACTGAAGTACATACTGTAGTTAGGGGACATTCAATTATTTCAATAAACACTGCAAGTCCCAAGACGTTCTCTAATTGCTTTGAAGTCGAGGCTTCTGCTAATGGCTCCCTGTAGGATCAGCTTGTGTTACTCAGCTGTACGACTCCCCTGCTGCCAGAAGCTCCTTATGGACACCGTTTAACAGCGCTCGTAATGGCACAGGACATCACACAGCAACTACCAGTTTCTATTCTTTGATCTCTGACTAAGTAATTATCATCCCAGCAAGGATGGCCTTTTCTGGTCCAGATGGGCTGCTGCTATGTCAGGAACTGGTCAGTAAAGTGAAAGGCTCAGGAATAGGCTGGGTCTTCATGACACTCATGACAATGGGGGGAATTAAAACCTATTAGCCTATCCTAGATGACCTTATTCCTTGTTAATTATTCATACTTCTTGTTAGGGATGCACAATGTTGGAGGGGGTTGTCATTTGTTTTTCTATATTTCAATAGGAAAAAATAAAAAAATTGGAAATAATCAGGAAATATTCATTTTAGAATTATTGGGGTGATTTGTGTCATAGCACAATAAAAAATGAAAAACTTGAAAATGAAAAAAAAAATTAAAATGAATTTTAGGGCTGAATTATCTGGCAAAAATGTGGGTGTTCACATTTGGGTATTTTCTTATATTTTATATTATCATATTCCCCCTATCTGGAGTCCAGGCTGTGGGGATTCTAAGCGAAAGATTCGAGAAATAATAAAATTGATAGAATAATACATTTAAAAAAAAGAGTGAATCCTGTCATTATCAACTTATGCGGTTCAAACCTATACCACTTTCTTCCTTTTGTTGAAAACAATAGGGTGAATAGTAATTCTAATGAACGAGTTCCTCAACTAGCCTAGATCAACCAATTCATTGAAAAGATCAGACAAATTAAAATAATTTATTCCCACATTGAGAAAAAGATCTAGCACAGATATCAAAGTTTTCAGTATAACACTTTTTATGACTCAAAAAAAAAACAAACAACTCCACTCTCCCCCCACTCTTGGGGAACTTGGAAGAATACACACATGACACGAAGGATGCATATGGGGAATCACTGGGGTGTCCAGCCTCTGGTGGAATATTTCAACCCCTGCACACGGGAGGCACCTAGCCAACGTGCAGGCAATAGACACTGGTGCCAATGTCAGGAGTGTTGGGCTTATGAGGCTCACCTGAGGAGAAAATCGCACACATCCAGTCCGCGGAGTGGAATGGCGAGCAAGCGAAGACATCTGAGCAGGTCCAGAGATTATAGAATCTGCCGAATGTGTTAGGTGTCGCCCAGCCTGCAGCTCTGCAGATGTCTGTTAGCGAGGGGCCATGCGGTAGAGCCCAAGAGGATGCCACACTCCAGGCGGTGTAGAGTGGGAAATCACACCAAGGGGGCATGGTTGACCTTGCTGTTGGTATGCCAAAGCAATGGCGTCCACTATCCAGTGGGACAACCTTTGCTTGGAGAGAGCCTTTCCCTTCAGCTTCCCACCAGGACAAAGAGCTGGTCTGAGGTCCTGAAACACTGCATTCTATCTACATAGATGCGGACAGCACGTACTGGACAGAGCAGTGCCAAGGCTGGGTCTGCCTCCTCCAGGGGCAGCGTTTGCAGGTTCACCACCTGGTCCCGGGAGGGAGTGGTAGGAACCTTGGGCACAACATATCCACATATCGATTTCCAGGCAGGTCCCCTACCCTCTTGATGGAGGCCAATGCAATCAGAAGCGCTGTCTTCATTGACAGGAAGTTAAGTTCGAATGATTGCAAAGGCTCAAAGGGAGCAATCTGCAGAGCATTTAAGACCACTGAGAGAAGGGCGAGGAGGATTCAGTATGCTTGCTCACCTCAGGAACCTGACGATCAGGTCATGCTTCCCTACCGACTTACCTTCGATAAGGTCATGGTGTGCGGCAATAGTGGCGACACAGACCTTGAGGGTGGAGGGAGACAGCCTTCGCTCCAACCCATCTTGAAGGAAGGAAAGCACGACACTGATCAAACATTTCTGGGGGTCTTCTCTGTGAGAAGAGCACCAGTTGATGAAGAGGTTCCACTTCAACGCGTAGACGTGTCTCGTGGACGACGCTCTAGCGAAGTGATGGTAGCCACCACCGCAGAAGCCACACGTGGAGGTTCCAAAGATTGGGATGATTGCGCAGGGTCTTTCCCCAGGGGCATTCCACTCCAACCAGATGCTCACGGCCACCCGGGAAATCCTGCCCACATTGTGATGCAGTGACAGACATGACGTCATCATCTGTAGCGCACAAATAAAAGTTGCGGGACATCCAAAGATGGACCCGCGGGAATCCTCTGGACACTAATGGGCACCATCACAGGAGGGGCAGGTGCACGGAGCATTGGCTCATTTTATATTGAGCAAAGCTGATAGGCTATCTAAGTGAAATCCCCATTCGTTGTCATTCGACGGAACTCGGAGTGAAATCGCAAAGGGAACATTATTTACCCCATTTCATTTATATTTACACTCTCAGAAAAAAAGGTACAAAAGCTGTCACTGGGGCTGTACCTTTTCAAAAGGTACACCCTTGTATCCAAAGGATATTGGTACCTTAGTGGTACATTTTAGCACATTTTAGCACATAAAATGTACAGATTAACACCTAAAATGTACAGATTAACACCTAAAATGTACATATTAGCACCTAAAATGTTCATATTAGCTCCTGAAATGTACATATTAACACTTAAAATGTACATATTAGGACCTAAAATGGACATATTAGCACCTAAAATGTACATATTAGGACCCAAAATGGACATATTAGCTCCTGAAATGTACATATTAACACCTAAAATGTACTTATTAGCACCTAAATTGTACACATGAAGAGTTCAGATGCAAAAGCCTCTAAATGCCATTTGAAATTTTCTTCTTTAATGATGATTTTTGTCAAACTTGTATATTTAAGTTCAGTAATTTCACTTAAATAACAATTAATAGGTAATTATCAATGCCATTTAAGTGAAATTACTGAACTTAAATATACAAGCTTGATAAAAATGATCATTCTAGAAGAAAATTTCAAATGGCATTTAGAGGCTTTTGCATCTGAACTCTTCATATTAACACCTAAAATGTACTTATTAGCACCTAAAATGGACAATTAACACCTAATATGTACTTATTAGCACCTAAATTGTACATATGAACACCTAAAATGGACAATTAACACCTGAAATGTACTTATTAGCACCTAAAATTGACAATTAACACCTAAAATGTACTTATTAGCACCTAAAATGTACATATTAGCACCTAAAATGGACAATTAACACCTAAAATTGTACATATTAGCACCTAAAATAGACAAAAGTTTACCTTTTGAAAAAAATGGTACAGCCCCAGTGACAGCTTTTGTACCTTTTTTTCTGAGAGTGTATGGATTTATTTAATATTCATGCACACAAACCAAAGGGACTTATACTTTATTTCATAATGCTTTTTTTGTCATTTTAGAGCTGAATGTTTATTATTATTGCCTTAATTATTTAATTTAAGAAGCTTTGAATGTAATTAAATTAAGCACGTCCAGACAGAGCTCCTATTTCAATGTTATAACATCACAGCAGATTGAGGGATGTTGAGTTCTATGCGACAGTGGATTCTGTCATTTATGGACAGTAGAGTGTATTACAGAAAATCACACACTTGATACAGACAAATGCTTAACCGTAAAGTCTGAGCCTTCCTATGAGACTTTTAGAAGCCATAAAACGGAAACAGCAGAGCAGAGATGTTAGAGGGAAGTCCCTTTGTAACTATCAGTTTGTGCTGAAACAGATCATGTTAACAGCTCGACTAGACAGACCCAAATGTTTCTTCAATGGGAGCGTTTGTAGTGACTCCCATTGGAAAAAGGGCAAAGAGGTTAACATGCTGAGAGAGCCGAGAGCAGAGCACAAGAACAAACAAGCACAAATACACACACTCACAAGCATATTACTACAGCGCTGGCTGACTGCCTACTTCCTTGAGGACTGGCCTCCATTAAACAACATGTCGAACCACTCACACAAGCTGTGGTTATGATACACTCAATTTCCTCGGTGCAGTGACACCCTCGCACACTGTATAAAACAACAGAATCAAGCATTTAATAACTACTGATATTGGCACATTTCATCACTGGGTAACAGAAATCATTCAAGTAAGTTATCATATGGGTTAACAACACTGTTAAAACACGCACGTAAAATAAATTAAATTTATATTATATGATCAACCAATATATACATATCTTATGTACCTTACACATTAAGGCAAATGCCTGCAGAGAGGCACCAACGTGTAACATGTACTAATCTGCATGGATGTATATAATTAAAGTGTTATGCTTCTCAGTGGAAAAAAAATGCATGTATTTATTTAACTGAATCACAGCCTTTGTGATTTCAAAATAGCACTATGCTATTGTATGGTTTTATAGAGACTCGCCTAAAGAATTATTAGGAACACCATACTAATACAGTGTTTGACCCCCCTTCGCCTTCAGAACGACCTTAATTCAACGTGGCATTGATTCAACAAGGTGCTGAAAGCATTCTTTAGAAATGTTGGCCCATATTGATGGGATAGCATCTTGCAGTTGATGGAGATTTGTGGGATGCACATCCAGGACACGAAGCTCCCGTTCCACCACATCCCAAAGATGCTGTATTGGGTTGAGATCTGGTGACTGTGGGGGCCGTTTTAGTACAGTGAACTCATTGCCATGTTCAAGAAATCAATTTGAAATGATTGGAGCTTTGTGACATGGTGCATTATCCTGCTGGAAGTAGCCATCAGAGGATGTGTACATGGTGGCCATAAAGGGATGGACATGGCCAGAAACAATGCTCAGGTAGGCCGTGGCATTTAAACGATGCCCAATTGGCACTAAGGGGCCTAAAGTGTGCCAAGAAAAAAATGAACCCACAAATGCACGCGAGAGATCCACACACAAGCTCTTGTCTCTTTTGATACAGTCAGAGGCTATTGAAAATTTAGCTACATTAGCCAACGTCGTCCTAAAAATCATATTCAAAAAGGCGATTTTTCAAACATTCACAAAATATAAAGTGCAATACTCACGTTTTCTGGATATGAAGGCAAATCCAGCGTTGAACTGACCCTCATTTGCAAAGCAGTCTGGTGTAAAACGGTTAGCACAAACATACGAATAAAATTCTCGAGGTAAGTTCTCGGGCACAAAATCTTCATAAATCAAACTGACTGAGTGGCTCAGATACCTGCATGTTATGGAGATTCTTGTGTTCATTAATAAATCCAAAAGCAGAACAATTATAACGTTTACATAGCTCAGACATTTTATTACTAACGTTAGTGCTCTAGCAAATATAAACATGGGTCTCACTCACGACGGGGCTTGCCCTAGACGTCACAGGAGGGCAAAGACTGTTGCCATACATTAAAGGGGAACTGATACGAACAAACTATATTTCGATAACATGTCGGTAATTAAAAATTTAAAACAAATTAATAAAAAAAAATAATGATAAAAATAAAACATAGCCTATAGTCTATGAAGTTTTTCCCAATTCTGAAATAAACATTTGTTGTTCTTAGAGCGCAGCCATCTTCGATGACGTCATTGGCATGGTAGTCTACTCTACTGCTATTCTGACTGAACTGAACTGATTTTGACATTATGGACAGAGAATTGTACAAGTTGACACTAAAACCAGCATTTAATTAAGAAACTGAATCATCAAATGAAATAATAAAACTGTATATTCTTCACAGTATAAATTACACGTACTCTCACCTAAAGGATTATGGGAACACCTGTTCAATTTCTCATTAATGCAATTAACCAATCTCATGGCAGTTGCTTCAATGCATTTAGGGGTGTGGTCCTGGTCAAGACAATCTCCTGAACTCTAAACTGAATATCAGAATGGGAAATTTAAGTGCTTTGAATGATTTAAGCTATTTTGAGCGTGGCATGGTTGTTGGTGCCAGACGGGCCGGTCTGAGTATTTCACAATCTGCTCAGTTACTGGGATTTTCATGCACAACCATTTCTAGGGTTTACAAAGAATGGTTTGAAAAGGGAAAAACATCCAGTATGCGGCAGTCCTGTGGGCGAAAATGCCTTGTTGATACTAAAGATCAGAGGAGAATGGGCCGACTGATTCAAGCTGATAGAAGAGCAACTTTAACTGAAATAACCACTCGTTACAACCGAGGTAAGCAGCAAAGCATTTGTGAAGCCACAACACGCACAACCTTGAGGCGGATGGGCTACAACAGCAGAAGACCCCACCGGGTACCACTCATCTCCACTACAAATATGAAAAAGAGGCTACAATTTGCAAGAGCTTGCCAAAATTGGACAGTTGAAGACTGGAAAAATGTTGCCTGGTCTGATGAGTCTCGATTTCTGTTGAGACATTCAGATGGTAGAGTCAGAATTTGGAGAAAACAGAATGAGAACACGGATCTATCATGCCTTGTTACCACTGTGCAGGCTGGTGGTGGTGGTGTAATGGTGTGGGGGATGTTTTCTTGGCACACTTTAGGCCCCTTAGTGCCAGTTGGGCATCGTTTAAATGCCACAGCCTACCTGAGCATGGTTTCTGACCATGTCCATCCCTTAATGGCCACCATGTACCCATCCTCTGATGGCTACTTCCAGCAGGATAATGCACCATGTCACAAAGCTCGAATCATTTCAAATTGGTTTCTTGAACATGACAATGAGTTCACTGTACTAAAATGCCCCCCACAGTCACCAGATCTCAACCCAATAGAGCATCTTTGGGATGTGGTGGAACGGGAGCTTCGTTCCCTGGATGTGCATCCCACAAATCTCCATCAACTGCAAGAAGCTATCCTATCAATATGGGCCAACATTTCTAAAGAATGCTTTCAGCACCTTGTTGAATCAATGCCACGTAGAATTAGTTCTGAAGGTGAAAGGGGGTCAAACACAGTATTAGTATGGTGTTCCTAATAATCCTTTAGGTGAGAGTATATACAGTATATATATATATATATATATATATATATATATATATATATATATTGTTATTAAATGTCAAATTAAACATTATTACACATTAGGCCTATACTATATTTAGCTGTTCATATATTTTAGAATTAGAATAGAAAATAAAAAACAGCATTTTTTTTAAACAGATTTTTTATCACCATCCTTTCTTCCTTAATTCAACCATTTGCAGGTGTATATGACTTTTTGTGATTTTTTTTTATTTATTTACATTTTTTATGTACAAGTGAACATCAAGAAAAAAAAAAAAAAGATCCATGCCATGACCCCTTTAAATATGACCAATAAAATATTTGTCAATCTTTGTTAAAGGGAACTATTCCTTTTATATGTTAGTTAATAAAAAAACAGTTGTTCATGTTAGTTCAAAGTGTATTGACTTTTAACAAATACAACTTTTGATTTTAATAATGTAGAAGTAAATGTTGAAATTAATGCTGTAGAAGCATTGTTCACTCCTAGTTAATGCTAACTAAAATCAACTAATGAATAAATGATGTTAACTAATGAAACATTACTGTAAAGTTTTACCTAAATAATATATTCAAATCCTTTTAATATAATTAAACAGAATAATAAATTAACCTAAAAATCCAAACACATATCATTTCCAAATAAGAGCAGCACTCATACATCAGCCTAGAAAACTACAGTATAAATAACTAAAACACACAAAACCAAAAGGGCATTTCAGGACAGATTACACAATATCTCATGCCACTGTCGACCTATAAAATATTACGTTTAAAATGAAAAACCAGAGGGAAACTGCAAAACTGTTTCGGTGCAATGTACATTTCAATCTCTCATACCTGACAGAAGTGTTTTTATTGCATCAGCGATGTTCTCTCCTCAGAGTCGCTGACAGCGATGCCGTCTGATGTCTGTCAAAAGAACTTCACCTAAATCTTTCAGTGGCCAAAGAAAATCATCCTCACTGCCCCATCTGTTTTTGAGACAAGAAGATTGCTGTATGATTTTGACCGGCAAAGTATTTGGATATGTAATATTTTAAACAGTCAAAATTAGCCCACCTTATTTTTTTTTGTTTTTAAGTGATGTTGACTTGAATGAATATAGTGGCCAAAAGTGCTGTCCAGCCTAGGAAAATCGACATCTTCGTATGCTTATAAATATATAAGCATACTGTAATTGTGCTTTGAGGCAGATATTTTATTTCAGCCCGTTCTCATCCCAAGGCGTCATCTAACTGACATTTTTATTTGACCATGCGTCAACCAGCGCAGTCTCATCCCAAGACGTCATATAACTGACGTCTTGGGATGTCTTTGGACCATACGTCAACATCCGCCGGTTTAGGGTACCCTTTAACGTCGGTTAGATGACGTTATCGGATCCTAACCCTACCCCATTCCTAAACCTACCCCTAAACCTACCCCGTCACCTAACCGACGTTAAAGGTAAAGCGTCAGTTGTATGACGTCCCAGGATCGTACCCTATAACGACGTTACGTCAACATCCGAAGCACATGGCACCCTTTAGCCTCAATATGAGATGCGCCTCCTAGTGGTCTAACCCTAACCCTACCCCAGACCTATATTTATATTTTATATTACTATATTTTATATTACTATATTATTTATATATTACGGCTGGGAAATGATACATCACGATAAATCACATCCAAAATAAAAGTTTGTGTTTGCATATGTGTGTGTACTGTGTATAATTATTTTTTGTACATAAAAATTCACACACATGTATATATTTAAGAAAAATGTGTTATTAACACATAAAATATTAATATTTATATTTAATATACATTATGTATAAATATAAACAGTATATACATGATTTTTTTCTTAAATATACACATGTATGTGTGTGTATTTATATATAGAACAAACTTATAAATACACAAACTTATATATAAAGCTTCATTATACCATATATATATATATATATATATACATAGTATAATATATTTTCCTCATATTTTGATGGGTAATGTGGTTCATTAAAACATCAATCACAAAAAACAAAAAAACAAAAAAAAAAACAAGTACAGTATGCCGTCTATGATGAAAAAAATATGCATTTAATTTTTAAGAACCTAATTCACTCTCGTCAAATCAATGCTGCTTTATGCAGCCATTTTGTATGAACATAAGGCAAACAGGAAATCCAGTGGGAGTGTGTGATTGTGAAGTTTACTTTCAACAGCAGCACACAGTCTGCGACTCGCTTTCGCTTTCAACAGTGAATCAGTCAAAGCAGAACTGCTTTTAAAGTATTGTTTGGAAAATCCCCTTGACCCAGAAGACTGCCTTATTATCCTTGGGTCTAGAACCTCGGTGCGTGAGAAAGATACTTTTTTTCCGCCTTTGGGAAAAAGAGTATATATTCCATTTAAAGATGAATGAAGAGAACTGATAAAAAAAGATGTCCTTTTCATTGCTTCCTGCATTTTTAAAGTTCACTGTGAGTTTCAAAGGTAATGCGGCTTTTACATCATTCTTTTATGACAAAAAAAGATACATTTCAAGATATTTCAGTTTATAATTAGTCAATTAAAAGAGTGTTGGCAACTGATAAATACTGTTACACAGTATTATTTGTAGGGTACATTAAACTGTTAATTAAGAACAATAATGATCAATGTCAATTAACCTAAAATCATGTAAATAGCCTATATAACTGGTCATAAACTACTTATAAAACAATATTAATAATAACATCCATTTTATCATGATATGTTTTGTTATTATGTGTAATTATTATATTGCAGGTTCTGCAAAGTGTATGCTAACTTAGCAGAGCTGCGGCATACATATTGCTATTTTCGGTAACACTTTATTGTACAGTGTCCCAGTAACAAGTTCGATAGCTAATATAGTTCTTACAATAAATTCTGCATCATTTAAACCAAACCCTCATAATTGCATCATCACACAATAATTTCACTGTAATAAAAATATGAAAAATTTAACTATTATGCAGAATTACAGCAAATATGCATACTGGTCACTGAGTCGGTGTATTTACAGATTGACCAGTAATTCAGCAACATAACTGTTTTCTTAACATATAAAACAATTGCAGTGGCGGCCAGAATGAAATCAGTCACCTAACCTGTTAGATTTGAAATAACTTATCCAAACAGCAAACAATACCAGCAGTAAAGCTATATCTTCTTGCAGATGCTGTCGTCTAGATGAATGGCTTATAACTGGCTGAAAGGCTTTCAAAAGCTTTGGCTTTATGCAGCAAATTAAGCTTTGGTGTAGGTATCCCTTTGTGGATTTACTGCAGATTTTCTTTAAAAGTTAATCTTGAAAATGGTGTGGATAATAACTCTTTCCCAGCCAGCATTTTTTTTTTTTTTTTTTTTTTAGAGTTGCGATCCAGCACCAGCATTTTTGATCATTGTCACAAAACAATATCTTGTTGTATGAATATCTGAACGGCGGGCAGAACTTCTCACAAACTTAGTGAAAACAAGAAAACAACTTCAAATTAACTTTAAGAGGGACAATCTGATTAGTAAATTTTCCTGTCATTTCAAATTTGCCCAAATCCGGGTGGTGTAGGAAGCCATGCCCATGTCCAAATACGGCAAATTCTCATTAACCCCTTTCACACATACAGTCTTGATGGTATGCAACCTTTCCAAAAAAACCCAAAAAACAAAAAACAAAAAACAAAAAAAAAAAAAACGGTAAATTGGTTCTGGCAATTTACCAGTAAGAGAAGTTGTAACACTACCAGTAAATTACCGTTAATGTGCTCTTTATGAACATGGATTACCGGTATGATCACGTAAGAACGTGTTGACGTCTACTTTGGGCCAATCATAAAGTTCTTATGGAAATGGCGTGTTTGCTGTTTACAGTACGCTTTTAATAGGCTTTTCAAGTAAATACGTGCCACACGATTATCTTTGACGGACCGTTGTGCCACGTCGCTCAGCTTTTTCAACGTGTCGCGCTCAAGACCCAGCGTCGTTTAAAGATCACTTCCGATGACTGACATCACAGATTTTACCGGTATTTTTGAGTGTGAATGGTCTCTTACTGGTAAAAAGCCGGAACAACGTTGCTTTAGTGAACAGCGTATTCGTTTATTTACCGGTAAAGTCATTATGGCATTTTTACGGTAATTTACCGGGATTGCTGTGTGAAAAGGGCTATTGCCGTGATTTTTCTCAGTTCAGCGGAAACACCGCCTGGTTGCCAGTTTTTAACATTTTATTTGTCATGTCAATCACAGTACTGATAGCCTACACCAAACACTTATCCCTAAACCTATGCGTGACTATAACCTTAACCAACGAAATGATCTGAAGGGCGGGATTTCCGGTAAAATGGTTTGTTGGAAAATTCATGCTTCCTTCCTAAGCATTGAAAAGACTTAACCCTCACACCTATTTCTTTTTTATTTACTAATTAGGGCCCGAGCACTAACTGTGCGAGGCCCTATTGAAACTGTTGGGATTATTATTATTTTTTTTTATTTTTTATTTTTATTCTGCAAAGTAAGCGCCATTTTCGCGGCCGCAACATGCTCAAAAACTCACCAAATTTGGCACGCATATCAGGACTGGTGAAAAATTTCCTATTTTGTGGGTTTCGCGGATGGGCGTGGCAAAATGGCTCGCTGGCGCCACGTTCAACCTACAATTTAGAATTTTGGTGGGAACATGTATCATATCAAGACGCACAAAAACGCCTCAAGAACCCATACCCTAGACTCGACAGGAAGTCCGCCATTTTGAATTTGGTGGCCATTTTGAGACGATTTACAAACTCCGTACTTTAGCGAACTCCTCCTAGGGATTTAGTCCGATCGACTTCACATTTCTGCTGTGCCTTCTAAAGGCATTGACGATGTAAAGTTGTGCTATCTGCTGTTTTCGTCGATGGGCGTGTCCGTGGTGTCCATCATTCGCCATGAAACTGGAAGTTGTTGTAACTTCAGTGTACATCCTCAGACCTGCGCAAAATGTTATACGTTATACAACAGTCCCGCCCTGAACACACGTCACCTGCTGGCAACAGGAAGTGACCATTTTGAATTTTTACGTAAATTTTTGGGTGATTTGGATGCGTAGCAAATTCACAGCCGCTCCAGAATATGCGACGCGGCCTCCTCACACTCCGAAGTTCTACAAGTGCGAGGGCCCGCCCATCGCTGCTTGCAGCTTTAATTATATTTCTCTTTTTATGACAGACAGCACTGAAACCCACTCAAAACCTAACATTATGCCTAAAAACCCCTTTAATCTGGAACCTACATACTGAAACCCACCTAAAACCTACCCTTATGCCTGAAACCCCGTTCAGTCGGAACCCTACATACAACAATTCAGGTTTTCGGGGCGGAACGGGGATGGGTAGTCGCAAGGTGACCTATTGGTCATTGGCGTGTGTTGCTTCTGACATCATACTTGGATGTGGGGGGGGGGGGGGGGGTGGATGTCCACCGCAAGATGCAGTATGGAACCACCAATCACAGAACAGGAATTGTTAGGCGGGAAATTCTAATATTGGAGAAAATGGGCGTCAACACAACACAAACTGAATACGCAGATTTTAAGGGTTTATTTCATGTGTATTGTCAATTTATGAATTCCAAAAATAGCTTTAGAAAGTACGTAAATCAAATTTTTTACAACTCTCTCTCCTTCTTAGGACCTAGAGAACCCTGACGGTTCCCCCATAAATATTTTTAACATCACACTACCAGTTGCTGCGAACTACACTGTCAAAACCCCTCTTTTTTGGTCGATTATATAAGCAACTTTGAGAAAATTAGTTGTTTTCTTTCCAAAGACTGCGCCATCTGTTAGAAGAGTCTGGTGTCTCTTCGTGGGCCATGAATCATATGCACATCTGGTCCAGGTGAGAACATGATAAGCACACAAACACAGTCACGCGCACAAACTCAAGCAGCTCTCAGTGTGTGAGCACTGTCGACTATGAGAAGCGCAGTCTGCTTTGCTCTTCAGTTTCCACAGTAAAGTCTTATTCCTAACTGTGAGGATGTCAGTGAGGGTAAACACAGCTGATCTACAAACACTTCCACACAGATGTTTGATTCCAGCTTGGAATAAAGACAAAGTAATCTCATCGCAGAACAGATTAATGGAATCCAATTCGAGGAGTAAACAAAGCAATTTTCAACACAAAACTCTGCATGTAAATCTCTCTTCTCTGTGTCAGCTCATCGAAAGAACAGATTTATGTCAAAACTTTGAGAAGACGAGGCCAGGCAGCTTGAATTTGTGCAGAATGAATACTGAAATGAGTAATGCTGTATTTCTGACCTGAAATGTGGGTCTTCAGTAGAGGTGAATTAATGAAGATGTTAGGCAGAACTGCACTGGGCACTTTTAAACCCGGGTGTGAAATTATTTAAAGGGATAGTTCACCCAAAAATTATAATTCTGTCATCATTTACTCACCCTCATGGCGTTCCATACCGGTAAGACTTTTCGTTCATCTTCGAAACACTGTGAAGATATTTCAATGAAAATCCATATGACTCAAGGGGTTTAGTCCAATTTTTAGTCCAAACACAAATGAAGATATTTTAATGAAATCCATATGACTCAAGGGGTTTAGTCCCCCATTTTTTTTCTGAAGACTCAATTGCTTTATTAGCCTGGCTATAGCCAGACCAAGTATCATTGAGTATGAGACGTGGTCTGGAAATCACATGGTCATCTTCTCATATTTGAGTCGTGGTTTACAAATGCCCAGAGCCGTATTATAGGGTGCTATGAATGTCTATCATATGCGCCTGTACGGTCAATGATACCAGATGACGTATGTAGAGCGGCAGAAAATTAGACGATGAAGACGACGATGGGTCAGAGATTTATGTATACACAAAACGTGTTTCTCAATGTAAAGGATACGTCCTTGGCAGGACGGGTCCTTCCAAGTCATTTCCTTCAGAGGCTAGACGAGGCTCCTCTTTAGCATTCGGACAACACGTAAATGAAAACAGGCTAGCAAGTGCACGTCATTGCGTCATTACATCAGTAAAAAAAAGGTCCGCTTTCGGAGCTGCAAAAATGGTAGTGCTACTGGTTTGGTTGCTACACCGCACTGTTTAAACAAACTTGACAGTCCTTATTTTGTCTTGTCAGCCCTCATAGAAATAAATAAATAAAAGTAAGGGATAATGTATAGCTAGACGATTGCGAAGCGGAGGGGTCTTGAATAAGCCTGAAGGGGTTGTATTCGCTGTAACAACCACCTTGATATACATTTTTCCCACTTTTAACATGGCTACCTACCAAATAAATCAATAATTTGACACAAAATATTGAATTAAAAAGTAGTTTGTTCATTTAAAAAACGATTACTTTACCTGAGTGAACAACTGTGTCAATAGCAACACGAACTAGCTGTTAAAACACATGAAATGGTACAATATGTGATCAAGACAATAGACTAATGTTATTTGAAGTAAAAATTATAAAAGTGGATCACCAGTAACGGAACAGCTTTAAATCCCCTCCATGCAAATCAGTCGAGCCGATATGTTTAATGTCAAGCATTAGGCTGAATCAAAAGGTAACTTCGCGTCCGCTGCCATGATGGGTCCATATATATAAACAAACTGCTTAGGTGTCTCGCATATACTGTACGTCGTCATTGTCTTGCTGCTCCCTCCCCGTTCTGTGATTGGTTCACTATCTCAGGGGGAAATCAGAAACCGGACTAGCGACTCATCACCCCTGCTCACACGTCCCGTTTCCTTGGTTAAAAATCGCAATTTTCTCACGATTTACAAATAGTTGGAAACATTTGGGATATTGTAAGTAATCAACAAAACAAAATATATAACATTGGCCTAGTGGTTTTTGGATATTTTACTGCAAAAATCCTGCGTATTGTACCTTTAATCAACGTTCTAAATCATTTAAGTATAAATTACAATCAAATCATTGTATTCTTTTTAAAACAAGATATATGGTTTTTAGTTTTTATTAATGGATTATCTTGCAATAGAAACATTAATTTCAGAAAACGGCAACAGGCCAACACTATATGATAAATACATTTTTACACACTTTTTGATCTTGCATCAGTTCTCTAGAACTTTGCAAGTTCTCCTGTCTTTACAAGTACAATCTAAAATAAAGATCTATGTGAAATCAATCAACAAGTAATATGCCAGTAATTAAGTTACAATAAAGACAGCACATGTCAGAAACACTGGAGCATCGTCAGTCCTGGAGAGCCAAAGTCCCGTAAAGTTAAGCTCCAACCCTGATAAAAGCTCACCTAGCTTTTCTAGTAACTTCAGGGATTGATAAGCTCGTTCAGGTGTGTTTGATAAGGGTTTACGCTAAACTGGACTGGGGCTCTCTAGGACCGAAGTTCGCCACCTCTGTGCAAGACAGGAAAAAAAAATACAGATATGCACAGCATTAAAAAAACAAACAAACCAATAAATAAATAAATCAGCATAAGAATCTCAACCCTTTTTATGTGCAACTGTTTTGTTGAATTATTCCAGACAGCAATGCACAATTACATGCAGATAAACCCTTAGTTAGGGTCAGTAGTGTTAGATATCAGACTACTGCTATCAGTTACACATGACAATTACTCTAGAGTGACACAAAATCTGTTTGGCATCATAACACATTCAATTGATTCTTATAGAGCGTCAATAATTCTGTCTCTGAACAACGAACGGAATACGAGTTGTGAGAAGATAGAAAACTAATTTTTCTTTCATTCCAGTTCTGACTGGCAACCAAACCAAGTTAAAACAGAACTTTAGTAGTAACTAAACCAGGAGTTAATGTACATATTCATCATCACTGAGATCTGAGTCGTCGGCATCAACTGCCCCTTCAATCACCGATTTCTTCCCTTTACAGCACGAAACAACCAAACCAATGAGAAAGACCTGCAACACATCAGCAGATGCATTAAGACACACTACTCTCGGGATATTGCATAAATCCTATAGGTCCTTGTAGTGATAATAATATACATAATATAGCAGAATGTTTTCAAAAATTCATGAACTTACCAAAAGGAAAGCCCAGTTTCCAAAATAGTAGATGGTGCTGAAGAACCAAAACTTGTGCAGGAACAGATAAGATCTTGTTACTGTGCACTGGTCTGTAAAACAAAAGGTGAAGACATTTAAAATGTTACAAAATATTTCTATTTCAAATAAATCCTGATTCTATTTTTCAAAGTCCTGCTTTCAACCAAAATATTAAGCAGCACAACACTTTTAAACATTGATAATAATAATAATAAATATTTCTTGAGCAGCAAATCATCTTATTAGAATGATTTCTGAAGGAACATGTGAGTAATGATGCTGGAAATTCAGCTTTGCCATCACAGGAATAAATGGGATTTTAAAACACATTTAAAATAGTATTCCCATCCCTAGATAAAAGCTCAGGTCCCTGCTTTAATGTGAGTCTAATAAGAATAAGCTAACACTAATGTGTTTGTAGGGTCAGAAGGTCAGTAGGTCAGTCTTTACCCCGCCGTCATGCAGAGAGAGGGAAAGTAATCACACATGCGTGACGAAACGTGTTCTCGTCAAAGAGCATGACACAGTAATTGCAGAAACACACGCTTTGCAGGTTTGTGCTAACAACAAGCCTTTCAATTAAATGCATGAGAGAACCTTTTAGCTAGAGCCGCCTCAAGCTAACATGTCACACTAATCAGATAACCGGCATCAAGCTGATGACCATGTCAATGAAGAGGAAACCAGTGAAAACTATAACAAACATCAGGATTAAAATGATAAACAAATATTTATGTTGTACTTGGCAAACTAAAATAGCCAACATTTTGACAAATCCGGAAAAGAGAAAAATATGTATTAGTTAGATTTCCAATAAATACAGTAATCCTCATAGTTTGAGGGAGAAAACTAATCAAATTGCGATATTCCTGATAAAAAATGTGATTGAGATTTAAAATGCAATTAATACTAATTCCAGGTTTGCATTCAGCAGATTATGAGCTGCTTAAATTTAAGAAGACACCGCAGCGCTTCACTCTGAAACACGCAGCGCAGCAAAATTTGTTTTAATTAAACCGATTTCATATATTGAGATAGGATAATCGCACAAAGCCATATTGCCATTTCAGTTTTATTTTGATTAATCTATATCTATCTATATCTATCTATCTATCTATCTATCTATCTATATATATATATATATATATATCTATCTATCTATCTATCTATCTATCTATCTATCTATCTATCTATCTATCTATCTATCTATCTATCTATCTATCTATCTATCTATCTATATATATATATATATATATATATACAGTATACTCTACTGGTCAAAAGTTTTAGATCGGTAAGATTTTTTATGTTTTTAAAAGAACTTTCGTCTGCTCACCAAGGCTGCAATTATTTTTATAAAAAATACAAAAAAACAACAACAAAAAAACAAAAAACAAAACAGAAATATTGTGAAATATGATTACAATTTTAAAAGCGGTTTTCTATGTGAATATATAATGAAGTGTAATTTATTCCTGTCATCAAAGCTGAATTTACAGCATCATTACTCCAGTCTTCAGTGTCACATGATCCAACAGAAATTATTATAATATGATGCTCAAGAAACATTTATGATTATTATCCATGTTGAAAACAGTTTTTTACATTTTTACTTCAGGAGTCTTTGATGAATAGAAAGTTCAAAAGAACAGAATTGATCTGAAATGGAAAGCTTTTGTAACATTAAACACAACCGTTCAAAAGTTTGGGGTCAGTAAGAATTTATTTTTTATTTTTGGGGGAAAGAAATTAGAAAATACTTTTATTCATCAAGGATGAGTTAAATTGATCAAAAGTTACAGTAAAGACATTTATAATGTTAGAAAAGATTATATTTTAAATAAATGCTGTTCTTTTGAACTTTCTATTCATCATAGAATTTTGGGGGGAAATGGTACACGACTGTTTTCAACAGTGAAAATAATCATTTATGTTTTTTGAGCATAAAATCAGCATATTAGAATGATTTCTGAAGGATCTTGTGACACTGAAAACTGATGTGTAATCAGCAATAGTAATGATGTTGAAAAATTAGCTTTCAGATTACATTTTAAAAGATATTAAAATAGAACATTTTTTTTCATTTTCATTTTAAATTCATTTTAAATTTTCATAATATTTCACAATATTAATGTTTGTCTTTTTTTTTCATCAAATAAAGCAGTGAGCAGAAGAGACTTCATTTAAAAACATTAAAAAATCTTACTGATCTAAAAATTGTGATTGTTGTAAGAAGCCTGAAAAAAGTGAATAATGGATTTCATCTGCTTTAAAAACAATTTGTCAATATCATCAGCCACATTAGCGTTGTTATCACAATAACATTTTGATTACAGTTCATTTTGATAATTATCACGATAAATGTCAAATCTTTCTTCCAAGCTTAAAGGCAGATTTTTGCTTCTCATTGAAAGTTGTAGAAACCAGATGATTAATTGTGGTTTTAAAAACTACTCTTTATTTGTCAGAAAAGGAAACAAAAACTCCCCAAACAGCTTTCACAAATCTGAGATATAAAATATTCAAAACATTTATAATGATCAAATATTTCTACACATAAAAAAATATGCATGAGAAATCCTTTTCCAGTATATTCTTCTTAACAAAATAAATATATTACTATAAAATTGTATTTCTTAAGTTTCTGCATGTCTACAGATATTATTATTTCATGTATCTTTGGCACAGTTCATAGTGCAGGCTGCAATATTAATACTATTACAAATTTTGTCTCTTAGAAATGCACATTTGACAGTAACTTGAATTGACAGTATACCAGTAGCTTGAGTTGGGACATATATGTAACATCACTCATACCATGGTAAAATGTAACTATATGGTATTTGTTACGAAAAACAGTTGCCTAAATACATGACACAAATACTGTACATATATGCCATTACTCCTGTAATACATTTTACACATCTACTACAGTAACTTTTGTTATTTTATCTGGGAAAATTATATTGTGATAATTTTTTTTTATTTATTTTTTAATCACCAAATGTGGTTTAATTTAAGGTTAATATGTCTGCTGGTCTTATTGAACTACACAATGAAGTGGGCAGCAAGATAGCTAATGTTAGATGTTCCTGTATGCAGAAGTTCATCTGGGCTCACGGATCAAACAGAGCGAGTGTTACTACAGCAGGAGGGTTGTAATCAGCTCAATCTGTCGAGGTGCTTGTGAAGAAGCGCCTCTACAGAGTGGGGTCTACAGAGGGAAGGGAGGAGAAGTAGAGAGGAAGATCTGATAGTGTTTACGCAGATACTAGATAGCAGCGCCAGGCATGCAACGGGAGGTTGGTTGAGGCTTGAAAACCGGCTTAAAAGAGAGAAGGAAAACCCGAGCGGCACCAGAGGTCACTGAACTCACTCTGTGTTATACATCCTCTCATCTCATGCACATGCAGTCAAAGGCTCCATTTGCACTCGGCATTAACCTCGGTCCCAAGTGATCCCATCACAAGTGGTCGGCCAGAACCAGGATTGCTGCTCAAATCTAGTTTTATGTAGTCTTAAATGTCTCCACTGATCACTTGCACATTACTTCCTACATCAGAGAGTATGGACACTTCTAAATGTTCCATCAGATGGAAGCTTCCTTTAAAAAACAAAAAAACAACAACAAACAAACAAAAAAAAAACTCTAGGGGTAGTTTAGTACCTCCAAATGTGGTTTGAGTGATCAGATAATTGAATATTTCAGCATTGTGTGTCAAATTCATGTCATTTTTAAATAGATAAAGTAAATTTAGTAAAGATAGATGTGGTAAGGGGGGCATGGTTCAGCGAGGTCTGCAACAGGAGAGAGAACCAGGAGACAAGCGGTTTGTAAGTAGGTCAAGTGTAAATGACAAACACCTGTGTCTTGTTTCAGTAATTGGTGTGGAGAGACTGGATAAAAGCCACCAGGAAACAGGAAGCAAGGAAGAGATTGACTGAGGCCTCGTGGCGATTGTGTGAATGCTCTGGAGAGCTGCCGTTGTATCGAATGTGTTGAAAGACTTTATTTCGAGTTTATTTGAAGCGCTGAGTGGGCTTGTTTGTTTTGAGCAGTTTTGAAAAATCCACGAGCCTCAGTAAAGCCGACCCGGTCTCCTTTCTTCCACATAAACTGAACCTCATGCTGCCGCTGCCGTCATGCAGTCCCTGTCAGGTACACTGAACCACGCCCCCCTTGCCACAATTGACTTGTTTGTTTTGAAAACTAAAAAAAAAGAGTCTAGATAGATAGATATACAGACAGACAGATAGAGCCAAATAATATACAATATACAGATATAAGAAGGAAGGAAGGAAGGAAGGAAAATAGGAAGGAAGGACGGACGGACGGACGGACGGACGGACGGACGAACGGATGGAAGGAAGGAAGGAAGGAAGGAAGGACGGAAGGAAGGACGGAAGAAAGGAAGGACGGAAGGACGGACAGACGGAAGGAAGGAAGAACGGACAGACGGAGGGAGGGAGGGAGGGAAGGAAGGACGGAAGGATGGAAGGAAGGATGGAAGAAAGAAAGAAAGAAAGAAAGAACGAAAGGAAGGATGAAAGAAAGGAAGAACGGACGGAGGGAAGGAAGGAGAAGGAAGGATGAAAGGAAGGATGGATGGATGGAGGGAGGGAAGGAAGGAAGGAAGAAAGAAAGAAAGAAAGAAAGAAAGAAAGAAAGAAAGAAAGAAAGAAAGAAAGAAAGAAAGAAAGGATGGATGGAGGGAAGGAAGAAACAAAAGAAAGAAGGAATGAATGAATGAAGGAAGAAAGGACGGAAGGAAAGAAGAAAGAAAGGACGAAAGAAAGAAAGAAAGAAAGAAAGAAAGATAGAAAGAAAGAAAGAAAGACAGAAAGAAAGAAAGGACGGACGGAGGGAGGGAAGGAAGAAAGAAAGAAAGAAAGATAGAAAGAAAGAAAGAAAGACAGAAAGAAAGAAAGGACGGACGGAGGGAGGGAAGGAAGAAAGAAAGAAAGGACAGAGGGAAGGAAGGTAGGATGGATGGATGGATGGATGGAAGGAAGGAAGGAAGGAAGGAAGGAAGGAACAAAAGAAAGAAGGAAGGAACGAAAGAAAGAAAGAAAGAAAGAAGGAATAAATGAATGAAGAAAGGACGGAAGGAAAGAAGGAAGGAAGGAGGGAAGGAAGGAACGAACGAAGGAACAAAAGAATGAATGAATGAATGAATGACGGATCGAAGGAACGAAGGAGTGAGCTAACGAACGAACCCTCTGGTTCTGGCTCAGTAGAAACTGGACCTGTTTGAGAGCAGGCACCATCGTCCCCTCCTGCCATCTGCAGCTCAGCAGATGCTCACCTGAGTTACGGGGCAGATGGTTCTCAACAGTGCTCTGGCTAAACATATCATCGTGTACACACTGACCCGCTTCACCTTCAGATCGCAGTCACTGCTGACGGAGCACGCCTGCCAAAGACCACAGCCATTCAGACCCACAGTCTGCTCACTCGCTCCGCATGTGTGGCATTGTGTTGGCACGGGCCCTTTGAGCACGGACTGTTAAAAGGGGTACTTCACCCATATACTGTATCATGATTCCAAATTGGTATGCTGCTATTTTGTTTGTGGAATACAAAAGTAAAAATGTATCTGAATCTGAATTTATACATTTATGAGGTAATACTCACAGGTAAGTAAAACATAGTCCAAGTCAATGAGTGTGAGACAATGAGCACAGGTGTGTGCTTGTATGCCAGAGGAGATGAGGAACAGGAGGGATGCTGGGAAATGTAGTGTGCTAATCTGACTGGATATGGGAGCTTGTGACACAAGACCACTATAAATAGAAATACTGTAGAATACTATAAAAGTAGTCCATACTGCACTATAGCCATACAATAGCTTTGAGTGAGAAGCAGATGAAAATGAAAGTATTTTTAATTAATTATAATAAATGTAAAACGGAACAAATAAGACTGGCTTATGCACTACAGTTCAATACTTTGCGGTCCGTACGATTTTTAAAAATGTGTTTGATAGTCTCTTATACTCATCAAGGCTGCTTTCAAAAATACACTATAACAGTCGAATTGTAAAATACAATTATACAATTTAAAATAATTGCTTTCTGTTTTAATATAAATCAAAAAGTAATTTATTCCTGTATGTATATATGGTATATATTATATATGGTAAAGCTGTATTTTCAGCATAATTTCTCCATTCTTCAGTGTCACATGATCCTTCAGAAAGTTTCTCATAATAATGACTTAACATCTCATAATAATAAGAAACAGGAAATGGAAACAGCCTTCCATAGGAAATAGTTTGTCTGCTTGCTTCATATTTTTTGCAGAAGTTCAAAAGCAGTCTATATAACTGTACATATAATATCTATATAAACCGCATTTATGAGAAACCAGGTGTTACTTTTAAAAAATGTTTGAAAAACTTTTGTAACATTATCTTTAATGTTCTTTTGATCAATTTAATGTTCAAACAAAATATGTTAAAACAAAACATGTCATATATATATATATATATATATATATATTTAAAATGATCATCAATCATTGTTATGAATGTCTAAATGGCATTAATAACATACCAATTTTGGACCCAGCTGCATGATTAGGAGTGAATAATGGACTTTACATTAAGTACATGAGTACCTTACTCACATTAAGTTATTGTATGACTTCAAAAAAAGCCTTTGGAATGACCGCATTTGGACCTCTTTTTACTGTCATTGTAGAGATGGTAATGGCAAGAACTGTTAAACAATTTCTGAGAAAATGAGAAAGGTTTGGAACAAGATGAGTGCGAGTTCATAATAACAGTTTTCATTTCTGAGGAAATTATCCCATTAAGAGAGGGAAGTGACTGAAAGAAAGCCTGTGTCAGAGTGTGAGTTCAGTGTGTGGTCAGTACAGCGGAGCAGCCCTCTCTGAAAGCAAGCATTATTAATGATGACTCATTTGTTTCTGTGTATACACTGAAAAAGAACGGGATGGAAATAGAGGAAAAGTGCTCTAAAGTGCTCTCTCCCAATGAGAAGAACATTCTCTCAACCTCTCAGTTTGTTTGGGGCTTTTTGATTGTTTTTGCCCTTTCTCTACAATGTTATCTGAAAGCACTCTGCACAATACACTTACGTACCCGAGTTTTCCGGGACCGCTGAACCTACTCAATCTGAGTGAACCCCAGAAATGGGTATTTGAAAACTCTCTTATCCTCACCCTATCCTGTCATGAGGTCTGATATTATATATTCTGATATTACTCTACATTGTCTTGAGGTCTGGATATTATGTCTCACATAATCTGCCTCGCATGTCTGCCTTCTGGTTCCAGATGATGATGAACCTTGATTTTATTTTATAAATGGCTTATAAAAAGTTTCCCATTATGAATGCAGTACTCAATCAAAATCTGCTGTTTCTTCTCTCATTATATATCAACTGATTTTTGCAGCCTTTGCTTAAAAAATAATTAACTTGATGGTCCCTGTCAGTGTTATCATCATCAACAGTCCTGAAAAACATTACCATTAAATGAAATAAACATAATAAAAACTGAAAACTGACACTAACATTTCAGTTTCCTCAAGAGCAACACAACTATTTTCAACATTGATAATAATAATAATAAGAAGAATGCCTCTCAAGCAGCTATTTCATTCACACAAGTTCAGCTCCTATCTCCTTGAATTGGGAAACGCCAAATTCTTCAAAGCTTACAAATAAATTTCACCAATAAAAATTGAAACCAAATGTCTCAAATTTCAGTTTCTAAATGCTCAAATCATGACAAAAAAAAAAAATCCCTGCAATTTTCAGGTTGGAGAAGCCAATGTGCATGTGCAGTCATAAGCTGTTTCTATAGCCACCAGAGCTTAAAAAAAAAGAAGCCAATGGCTATATTCCTTAAAAGGCGGCCATATATTAGTACAATGTATATATATATAAAGTCTTTGCTATTAAGTTTTTTTTTTGTCACAAATTGTGATCAGAAGTACGAAAAGGGTGTTAATTGGCATACATGTGCAAAGAGCTCTCCATTAAAAAAATAAATAAATAAAAAAAAACAATAAATAGCTGTAACTCATCTCAGTTCATCGCAATCATACAAAGGTCTATAATTGTAACGATACACAAAACTGACGGTTCGGTTTTCCCACGGATTTGACGTCTCGGTTCGGTTCGGTTTAGAAAGCTTTTTTTTTTTATTAAACAGTATTTTAATGAAAAAAATTGTGTCTTTGTCTTTACATTAATTAAATTACAATTAAACGTTTTACAAGGATTACACACAAAAAAAAAAAAAAAAAAAAAAATCTGCTAATTCTGCAAACTATATAGGGAGCCGCACATAACATTAAAGGTTAACAACAGAGCCTAGACTTTTAACCTAAATTCATATGCTATTTATTTTTTAGATGTAATAATCAACACCCAACACAATATATGAAAACATGTCAACTGAACCTAAGGCAATTTTTGCATTAACTTAAGAGAGTAAGTTTTTACTCTAATTTGCTATTGAAATATAATAAATTTACACAGTTGCTATCATTTTCATGAAAGATATTTTAAACATACATTAAATAATCAAGATTAACAGCTTAAGTAAAATATAATATATAGGCTAATATAGTGGATTTATTTAGTGCAAGAGTTAATTTCTCAAGGAGCCAACAAGTTGTGGACACTGAATGACTTCTGCTGAGGTAAATACAATGCTAGCAACAAGGTATTTTATTGCTGTTTTATTGACGTCTTTCTGCCGCTGAAACACTGAGTGAGCGATTACACGAGTTATGATGTCTTTCAGTAAGTTTACTGTATCTTTCAACAAACCTTCGGGTGTCCGTTCATGTTTATTCTGTAACTGAGGAAGAGATGATCGTGTTTACTCGCGCACCGCGCTGCCGCTTGAAATAAGGAGCTTGTACAGCGACCTGTCACGCCACATCACAGAGCGCCAAAACGGCTTCATTGTTTGAATTTCGTGATCAAATAGTCCGAATTTGAAAGATTACACCTTGCATATTATTATTAGTGTTAATGGTGGTTAGGCTATGAAAAATGAATTTGTTGTGTACACATAAGATATGAGGTCCAATGAGCTGGGCTGGGCGGGGCCGGGGCGGGGCGTGTTCGGTACGCCATGAGAGTGTTCTGTCTCGCGGTATTTCGGTTCAGTTCGAATATCGTTACACCCCTAGATCTACATTGCACAGCTAATCGCTTATTTACATTGTGTCTAAACTTCAATCGTTATAAAGAGATGATTCGTGAGCATGTAGTACCCAGCACTAAACAAAAACCGGTGATTAGAGCAGTGAGAGAGCATTGCGTTCAAGAGATAAACATGTCTGTGATTGGCTTCATTGCTAAACGCTGCAAAAACACGTTGTAAACAGAATCCCTTCTGACGCTTTTCAGAGCGCAAACACAAATATGCCCTGGGGTGTTTGTCAAATATGATAGTATTGCAGTTACAACTGAGGGTTCCATAGAAGCGTGCCTGCCTCTCATGTGGCACCCCCTGTCATTCTGAACCCAATGTAATTGCCTATGTCGCCTATGCCATGGGCCAGTCCTGCCAGTCCTGCAAGCCTGTTATATCAGTGACTTTATATGAAACAAATGCTATTGTATTGTAGTCTCAGTAACAGTATACGAGAACTGTGTGCACTGGGTCTGAATCAGCTTAAATGAGACTCCATTAAGATGCATTAGACTCTCTCTATGTACCAGCGGCCCACATCTACCACTAAAGTAACACCATGGGGTGCACATGGCGGCATGGACCTGTGCCAGGCGGTGCCTGACGTGGCTATTAATTAAAGTGTTCCTTAATTATCTGCTCTGTTTTAGTGCTTAGCTGAGTAATTATAGCCAGCTCTCAATGCACCAGACCGGGGTGAGTTCAGATAGAATAAGAGACAGACAAAGGGAGGAAAACAAGCGATTGATGGTTTAAAGCAATAGATCGACCAATAAAAGAAAATTATATCATCCTTTTACTCACCCTCATGCCATTCAAAACCTGAATGACTTTCATCTGTGAGACACAAAAGGAGGATTTGGTAGAATTGTACTGGTCACTCTTTTTAATGCATTTCCAATAAATGGAAACCGGGTCATTTAAGCTTCAAAAAGGAAGTAAAAGGCAACAGAAAAGTCTCAAAATTTGTCCACATGATTCTTGCAATATAGTCTTAGGTCTTTTGAAGTCATATGACAGCTTTGTGCAAGAAACGTAATATGTTCTTATCTTTTTCTCCAAAGTGAGCTGTTAACCTCTGTGACCAGATCAATGAGTGAGCAAGTCAACTCGGAAATACCATTTAGACCAGTTTCGTGAACTAGATGAACTGATTTATTGAAAAAATCAGACCCACTTCTGTCTGATTCACGAATAATTCTTTATTTACATCACTTCTGTTTTGTGAAATGATCCATTGAAAGAATTAAACTCAAAAGAATAAATCTTCTTTGATCAGCATAAATGTGAATGTGAATTTTCACTCACATGGTCTGTTTCTCATTATAAAAATCTACCATATGTCTTCAGAAAACTTGGAATACAGTGAACAATTAATATGTACTACGGATGCCTTTTCATCCATTTTGAAGTTTGTCCTCATTTCTTCTACTTGCATGGAAAAGATCATTTACATGTATTAATTTAGCTGACGCTTTTATCCAAAGCGACTTACAATTGCTATATATGTCAGAGGTTGCACGCCTCTGGAGCAACTAGGGGTTAAGTGTCTTGCTCAGGGACACATTGGTGTCTCACAGTGGATTCGAACCCTGGTCTCTCACACCAAAGGCATGTGACTTATCCACGCGCCATCACCACCCACATCAACCAGCACAGCTCTTTAAAATTGCCCTGTTGTGTTCTAAGGAAGAAATATAGTCATATAGGTTTATTTCAACATGAAGGTTGATCAATAACGACAACATTTTTATTTTTGAGGACGAGACAAACAATCCTGGAAGTGTTATCAGTCACTATACTGGAAGCAAATGCACTTTCCACTTTCCCTTCCTTTTTTTTCTCTCTGTCTTTCAATCTGTCTCTTTTTAGTTTGTTTAGCCAACAGATGCCTAAATTTGGCACTGATTTCTCAAAAAGCTTCAACTGGAGCATTCGCGAAGCTTTATCACAAAATAATTGAAGTGAGAGCCAAAAACAGGCAGCGAGAAGGCATGGGCTTTCCAGAACGACCTCAAGGGAAAGAGAAAAAGCAGCAGAAAAGGTGAGTGTAATGTTCACACTGAGGAAGCTGTGGAATGGGAGGGCAACAGATCGAGTGCGAAATTGCGTACAATAAAACAAGGTGGCAATTTTCACTACAAATAATCTTGTGAGGTTAAAATAAAATCAGATTGAAAGTGCAATGGAGGAGTGCAGCAGTAGAACATGAGTGATATCAGAGCTGCTGTCTCACCTGTTACCAATCCTCATATTTATAGCAGCAATATAGCAGACAGACTCACGTGACTCATGATTCACACTAGTCATCCATAGCACCTCTCTGGGTAAATGTGCGTGGAGAAAGAAAATGGAGCATGTGAATATTTCACATTTAAACTATTATTGAATCAGAACATCTTTAAAAAATGCATCAAGGAAAGGTAGTGAATTTGAATATAACTTTATAGTTTCAACCGCACATTAATAATTTAAAGTTTAAAGTCTGTTCAAAAGTTTGGGCTCGGTACGATTTAGGGCGGAGGAATTAATACTTTTATTCTGAATGAAATGCTTTAAATTATAATGCCTTAAAGTGTCAAAAGTGTCAGTAAAGACTTTAACATGGTTACAAAAAAATCTAAAAATCTAAAAAAAATCTATTTAAAATAAATGCTGTTCTTTCAATAAATACTGCTAACTCAATATATCAATCAAATAATCCTGAAAAAAATATCAGGATATCCACAAAAACCTTAATGATTTCTGAAAGATCGTGTGACACTGAAGACTCAAGTATTGATGCTGATAATTCAGGTGCACAGGCATAAATTCATTATATTAATAATGCAGCCTTGATGAGCATAAGAGACTTCTTAAACAAAATCTTAAGAACTCCAAACTTTTGAATGTGTGTATATACACAACACATCATATATAAATTATCATTTGATAAATAAAAAAAAAATAGTTTGAGACAAATTCCCAAGGGACCAGTCAGAAATAAATGTACAAATACAAACAAACTATATTTTAAGATTCTGTATATTAAAAGCAAAACTGCAAATGGTAAAATGTCAGAGGTCTCAAATCTCATTCAAATTTAACGTACTTTGCAAAATACGTGATCATCGCAGGTGGTCCACCTTTACAGGTACTCTGCCCTGCCCCATCCGTGAGCCAGTGGCATAGCTCTTTCCTTCTCTCCTCTCAAGCACTGTCCTTTTCCCTGGGCCAGCACAAGGCTTGTCTGCATTTCTGAAAAATGCATGAGTTTGGTGGCTACAGCCAGTCATCAGATGGGCAGCCCCCTTCCGTGGTGTTTTAGTCAATTTAAGCCCATAACGCTTCGAGAGGGCTTGACAGTGGATACAGCATCCTGGATCTACCCTGCTGACCACCACCCAACTCTATGCGTTTTTAATCTTTCAACAAGTTGGCTCTGCCACCGCACCTCCCGCTGTATCCAAATCCAATTAGATGCTGCTTTCGCCTGTTCAATGACATTGCCTATCAGCCGTTGCCTGGCCATCCCTTCAATCCCCAACAATTCAAGGGTTCTCCGGAGCGACTTTTCCAGTAAAACCTCTTCAGCCGACCTCTACTGGTAGATTCCAGGCCTTTCATCCTTTGTGCTGGCTCTCGAGGGTAGGGCCTTGATATTTTTTGAGCTTACACTTATGTTCCTCCTCCATCCTCTCTTCCCAGGGTACTGTTAACTCTATGAGCACCACCTTCTTGGTACCTCTAGACTAAAGGACAATATCTGGTCTGAGGCTAGTGAGTGCTATCTCCTCATGGAATTTGAGCTGCTTCTCCAGGTCTGCCCACATCTCCCAGTCAATTGCTGACCCTTCTGCTCCTCCGTCCTGCTGCAGTGCACTCTTCTGTCCTGCCAAAATAGATAAAGTGATGCCTTTCGGAAAGTAGTTTACCCTTCTTCCTTGCCTGTTCCACACCATCTGCAAACTGAGACAGGATCTTATCATGACACCACCGGAATTTCCTGTCTGCCATGCTTGACCGGCATTCTGAAAGGACATGTTCAAGATTGGGTGGCTTTCCACATAGCGTGCAGCTGGGGCTCTCTGCCATCCCCCTAATATGGAGGTTTGATGGAGTAGGCACATCAGGGCCCTTTCTCCCAACTTGCCCAGCTGCCCTGTTTTTTCATGACAACAGCCGGGTTTCCTCCTCTACTTTACGGACCTCCAGTCCAGTTTTTCCAGCTCATTCTGGTGGAGCAAGCCAGTCCAACCCTGCCTAGAGCTACTGTCCCAACTATATCAGAATGATACAATCGATCCTCAGTCTCCATCAGTGCTCTGCTGGCTGACCATTTACAACCTGTCCTGACCATAATACCTGCTTGGTATACTCTTTCTGTCTCGCAGCATCATGGCCTGGCGTATCTTTGTTGCTTTAAAATCCTCGACCAATGATGTCACTGGCAGCTTCAGCTTGCTACCTGTGCTATACAAGCCAATGGAGCAGAAGCTACTTGGGACGCCCAGCCACCTCCTCAAATAGGTGTTATCTTCCTCTCCAATCCCTTGATGGTAGAGACAGGTATCTCATAAACAAGCAGAGGCCAGAGCAGCCTAGGGTATAATCCGTGTTGGTAACCTCAGGCGTTATACTTGCCGGGTAGCTTTTCATTAAGGTCTGCCCTGTACCATTTCCCCAAGCTTTTCACCGGTCTCTCTTGGACCGTCGGGATGATGGTATCTTTGATCCTGAGACGGAACCAGTCCCGGATGCTTCCCTTCCTCAATAGCAGGCTTCTGGACTTTCCCGGTTTAAACTCCATCCTTGCCCAATCAAGGAGCTCAACCAGTTTCTCCAAGATGCATCTCCCTTCAGGTACTGATTTTACTATGATGGTGAGGTCGTCCATAAATGCCACTTGCCAACACTGTGCCTCAATGCAACTTCTCTGCTGATTTAACAAGACGGTTCATCGCTGCCAAAAACAAATGTACAGGCTCATACCTGTCAACCCTCCCGGTTTTCCTAGGATTCACCCGTATTTTTACCTTGCTATCCCGCTATCATCCTCTTTTCCAATATTTTCCAATATTTCTTACCGTATTTTTAATCTTTCTATAAAAAATCCCACTGGGCGAAGAAGAACAGCAGCATCCCGAGGATGGACGAACATGAGAGAGATGGCATTGGAGACTATGCATGTAATGTAGGCTATTATTTATGTAATACAGAGATTATTATTTATTAATGTTTATTTAGCCTGGCTCTGCCATCCAGTACCCTAACCCTGGTTCTTCTTCGCATCTTTGATAATCTTGGTGAATATTCTGGTATGTTCAAGACAGCCTGCAACCCCTGGAACTCCCCCCTTTTCCTCTTTTGGATGGACGTGTCTCTTCTTACCAGAATCCCAAAAAAAATATTGCCTTCGACATTAAGGAGTGAGATGGAATGGAATTGCTTAATCCCTATAAAGTTCTCTTCCTTGGGGAAGAAGCATCCCTCTGCGACCAGGTTTTAATTATTTAAAACCTTTCAATTTAAATTTCATTCTGTTCTTCACATAATGATCCTATATGGCTTCACAAGACAGGGAGTTCAGTGCATGAGTCATATGAACTGCTTTTATGGTGCTTTTTATTCATTTTCAGAGCTTGACGGTTCCAGACCCCATTCATGGTATGGAGGAGCAGATATGATAAATGATCAAATGACTTTTTTTTGAAACTTCCCTTTAAAAGTCACTTTAAAAGTTCAAGTGTTTTGCTGCAACCACATTGGCCAATGTGGGTCTTTCATGTTAGATGTCCCTCTGAAAGTGTGTTGGAGGATGTTAATATTATTTCAGGTAAATGTTTGTCAGAAGACATTTACAAAGTAATATGCAATAAATACAATTCAATGAAAGAAACAATTGTGACTTTCACCTATTCTGAAAAACACATTTCCTATATTCATTCAACAAGCACCTTTGATAAAAATATAACAAAACAACTTTTTCTGTTCTGTCCTTCAAATCACTGACAAATGGATATTATCTCTCGGTCTCTTCATTACAGCAGCATCTGAAGCTATAGAACACCACACTGGTGAAGAATCTCAGGTTTAGGAACAAACAGAATGACTGGCATCTGCTGACCTCAGTGAGAGCAAAGCCCAATTCATCCAGATAATGACAAAACAGTGTTTTGTGTTGTGAACAAAAGAAATTGTATTGTAAAAAACAAGCATAAGTATCTGCCATCTTTGAACATGTCAAACATCATTGTCTCCTGAACATCCCTGATGCTGTTGCTAGGGAACAGTCCTGACAGTAGGGTGAACACTTGATTTCTTCAGCATTATAATGTGTCATGGCTTTCCATGTCAGACATATGACACTTATGAAATCCTATTTTCAACTAAAAGGAAGTTTAGCATTGTTGCTAAATCTTTATCGTGATTTAGCAAATCACGATAAAGACACTATGCATTGCCAAAAATCATGATAAGTACAATGGTAACTTAGTAACCTCCCCCCAAACACATCTTTTTTTGGTACTTTTTTGTAATAAGCATTATGAACATTCACTCAATTCAATGAGCTGAAATATAAAAATGTCACAGGCGTGCTTGAGATAGTGCCAATGTTCCCTTCAGTCAAACTGAGGCCTGAGCAGATTTGGAACGTACACCAGTGAGATGGAGAATGAAATTCAATTAAAAACTGTGGAAAAGTTTCCGAAAGTTCTAAGAGGTTTATGAAGAAAAAAAATGCATGCCTAGTAATGACATTAAAGATAATCAGATAAACTTGATCAGAGATATGTAACTGTAATTTTCTTTCAACTGTCCATCACTTCAAACTGAAAATGATGTCATTTTTACTCTCATTTATTCTACTTTATTTACAAAAAGAAAAAGTGTGTTGTGTTGATTCGAGAGATGTACAGTTGTTCCATGAACTCGCTCTGGAGAATATATTTTTGTGCAAACAAAGCACTTATGCCACTTTATAAATAATATTGAGGTTAAACCACTGGACTCACATGGATTACTTTGAATGTCTTTCCTACCGTTCTAGACCTTGAATGTGGTAGTTACAGTATGTAGCTCCCAATGGAGGGACAGAAAGCTCTTGGATTAGATTAAAACGATCTTCATTTGTGTTTTGAAAATGAATGAGTGTTTTTGGGTGAACTTAACCTTGTTTTTTTTTTTTTGTTTTTTTTAGCTTGACAGCTCCAGCATCCCCTTCCATATTTTATGAGCAGTATTAACATTCAGTTAAACATCTCCATTTATGTTCCATGGGGAAAAAAAAGAAAGAAACTCAAACAGGCTTGAAACATGACTGAGGAAATATTGACAGAGAACTAGTCCTTTAACAGTAAGACTAAAGTATCTTTTAATATTCTTTTGAGTGTCTGACAATGCCTCATAATGTAACAGAGACATGAATATTTCATTTTTTTTATATTTATTATCTATTTTCTATCTTGTTTCAACAGTGCTTTTAGCTCTTAAGATCAGTGCATTAAAAATCAACAGGATATATTTTTCCAAACACACCACATCTGTGCATTTGCTGAGATCTAGACGAGCATCAGGCATTCATTAGACCATGGTTAGAAATCAATCTGACAGGATGAGGAAATTTATGCCTGGCCGACTGGAGGGGAGAGCAGAACACTGTAAGTTTCATTTTAATTTGCGGCTCCTGAATCTATTGGCACACCAAGTGACTTGGTGGATGGTAGCCATGGCAACAATACTTGATCCTCCAGATACACTGCATATATCTGAACTAAAATGAACAAATATAATATCATTAATAGAGTGTAGAGAGAGAGAGAGACAGGAAGAGAGATGTGCACAAGCTAAAATAAATCGGAAATACTAAAGAAAATGATAATACAGTTGCCTGTTGAATGCATTCACGTAAAGAGATAAGCGGTGCATTTTATGTCAAATGCACTCACATAGCTGTGCATTCAGTAGAGCAGATGCCTTCAGCAGTGGTTAAAACACGAATGCTGCATACATAGCAAGACCCCATGAATCCCAGCATCTGTTTAAATGCCCTTTTACTAAGGGTAGACGGTATAACTGTAATCTTATAATCACGGCATGGCTAATTTAGGGTATGGATGATATGCATCCCAATATTGTTAATATTCAACTCTTGAGTTAAAAAGAGTTAAAGGGGTCATGACATGAGAAAACTTTGCGGACGTCCCAGTCACGACAGTTTTCATTTCAGCATGTGTTCTTTGAATTTCAAGGATGACTGTTTTGAGAACAAATCACAGTATGATGCTGGCTTTACCAGGAAACCTTGTCTTAAAGATAAGGCCGTGCTGACTATTCTGGGCCCAACAACCACACCGCAAACTCTAAGTAATAGAATCTTAAAACTAAAGCGTTAATAGCAGTTTCATTCATTGTGAATAATCACAGTGTTTTACTTAGTCTACTTGCATATTGTCCATCATGTTCAGGCCCTGTATTAAAAGATGTAGGCTGTCAAACTGACCGAACCGCTCAGACATCTGTGGGCACACAGCTGTCATTTCAAAACATGAGACCTAAGTACTGTAGCAAAGGTATTATTTATATAATCATAACTTGTGTCATCATAATTCTATTCATACGAATCTCAAAAGCTTTACTGCTTAAATAATAAATTATTTATAGTCCATATTTGTGTAGTATTGCAATGACAATTTAAAGAATACTGAACACTGTATTTTCTAACTTTATAGAAACACAAACAGAGCAATCATCAAATCTTTCAAGTGTTGATGTGGCCATACCCTGGACAACTTCACAGCCTTTTACTTTAAAAGATGCATCTTCAAACATGGCCTGTGCAGACATTTTGTCCGTGGTACACCCTCGCCTCGCACACAGCAATCGGCAGTACCCTACTGTAAACAGTTCCACAGAATTCACACAGTGTTAATGATGCATGCATAAATAAACACTGATATTAGCCAATCATAACAGTGGGCATAAACACTGAACTCTTAAAGGGGAAACACCCCAAAACACACTGTTTGAATCATAGGATGGGAAACAGGGTGGGGAAAGGTCATAAATCACTACATTTTTAAAGGTTTTTGTCCAAAAGACTATAATGATACTATAATTGTCCTTAAGGGAACATACACACACAAAAAAAAAAAAAAAATCCACGGGAAATTTGAGTCTTTGCGTCATTACGTCACATCTGTACACATAAAGGAGGAGTCTCGGCTAGTAGGCTATTTTATGTGTGAGGATGTTGGAGGTGGAAATTTATAGCTTTTTCTCGCGGCACTTGATCTAATCAAACTTATCAATTTGATGGCGGATCCAGAAAGGTTCAAACGACAATCACCAGTGACAATGATCAATAATCGTTCGAAGCCAAAAAAAAAAAGAAAGAAAAAAATGGTTGTTAATCGCACAGCCCAAAAATATATATAGTCGAACCAAAATTTATTCAGACACCTTCAACATTTCTCTCATTATCAGAGTTTATTCGCTATAGTTTAGAAAATGGAAATAAAATATGACATGTACTCAGCGTTACCAAATGAGTTGATATTTTACTAGGTTTGGCCATCCTTAGACTGTCTCACAAATAAATAAGGTTGAATAGCTGTAAGTTGTTAAATTAAGTACACAACCAATCAGATAATACCAATTCAGCTCAATTAATTATCAAGCAATATATTTTGTTCAGTCTGTGGTATACAAATGTTGCATTAGCAATAAAAGAAAAAAAAAAAAAAACTCCTAAGCAAAACATGCTCAGGTCAAAGTGTCTGAATCATTTTCGGTCACAAATTTTTATCGATTTTACTATCCACTGTATGAAGACTTTTTGGGTATAATATGTCACAGTTTACTCACTTACATAAATTAACTACAGTGTCCTGCACCCACTAGTAAAAAAAAAAATATATAAAAAATTATATCTGGTGTACGAATAATTTTTGGTTTGACTGTGTGTCTGTGTGTGTATGTGTGTGTGTGTGTGTGTATTTATATATATAAAAAACAAATACGAACTTGAAATTCTGATTGAATGCCATTTTCAAAGCCATAGAATAGTCAATATCTGCATCTATAACTGCACATCAACTGAAGTCCATGTAAATGCGTCAAGTTGTGACGTTGCTTGGCAACTGTAAGCAACTAAACTCTTAATACAGTGCTCCATAATACCAAGTTCTTCCACATTTTGACATGTTTACGATGTCACCCTCTTTATTTTCACATTTATTCGTATTTCACTTTCACGTGAAAATAACGTAAAGCAGTCCTGCTGACTACCAGCAACACACACTTATCTACTACCTTATCATACCACCCGGCACTAATTGACACTCTCCATCACTCAAACACAAAGCACTTCCTCTTGCGCTTGAAGGACAACCCAACCCTGGCATTATTGCCAATCCAAACTGTGCTCTGTGAAGCAGGACTCGCCTCTGACTCTGTCGACTTGAGGCGTGGAAGTGGCAGGGTTCGAGAGCACGGGCCGGGCCCTGCAGGGAGAGATGCTCTCGGTTGGATACCGCGCCCTCCCTGTCGCATGTGTTCTCCCTGCTTGACACTTCCACCCACTCACGCCTGGTTGTGCAACGGCTGTTACGCAAGACAGAGCAGCTTCCAGAGTGATGAGAAGAATCGGGTAGCTGCACAAGAGGGAACGATCTGGCAGTGCGAGTGGACTGCAGATGAAAAACGGCAACAAAAGCAGAGAGAGCGAGGAAAAAGTCGATATTATTCAATTCTTTCATCTACAGGCCGGCTAGCAGGGCAGGTTTTTGCTGCAGGTCAACAGGAACGGAGAGGACAAAGCCAGGAAACTCTCTTCTCATCAAGGGTCTCAAAGTGACAGATGATAGGTTGAGAGTAGAGTCTGGAGAGAACTGAGGAAATGGCTGAATTGATTACTCATTCAATTACAGTAATTAAGCAGCTACTTGAGGCACTCTGTCTTAACATGCTTTTTGTCATCTATTACTCTTTGAATTAAGTAAAGAGGAGTCCTTCATTTCTCTTCAAGACAAAAAAGATCTCAACAAGGGACACTTTTGTGTTCATGAGCATCAAATTAATCCCTACGACCATATCAGCATCCAAACTGACGGGAAAAAATGATTCCAGAAACCCTTTAAAAAATAAAAGGAGGTTCTCAGCCTTTGTAGGTTCTATTTTCTAAAAAAAAAAAAAAGACATTTTAGGACATATAATCTTACTAGATTTGGATTACTTTTACATTTCTTTTGACCTAACCTGCCACCTTATCATATTGACATAAAAATAATAAAAAGAGAAAGAAAATTCCATTACAATAAATTCCATTCTAATGCAGAAAAGTTAGTTCATGCATTCATGACCCCGAGACTAGATTACTGTGATGCTTTATTAGCTGTTTGTCCTGTATATGCAATAAACAAGCTACAGTTAGTGCAAAATGCAGCAGCTAGAGTTCTTACCAGGTCAAGAAAATATGATCATAACACCAATTTTATCATCTCTACACTGGTTACCTATTAAGCTCCGTATCAATTACAAAGTATTACTACTGACCTATAAAACCCTAAATAGTCTAGCTCCCGTGTATGGACCTTCTATCGCCCTACAATCCATCGCGTCTTTTAAGATCAGCTAAGAAAACCTTTTCACTAGGGGTGTAAATCGGACAGTTAATCACGATACGATACAATAACGATTCTCTCAGCCAGCGATACGATATTTGGCGATACCTCAAACAATTCTACGATACGATCGATATTTAGATATCATGTGCCAAGTGTACACAACCTGTTACATTTATTAACTCACAATACATCCAATATATTAATATTTTATATTAAATGAAAGTTTAATTAAACTCTTTGAAAATTGCACACCCTCTCCTAATTGGGACATTTACAAGTTGTTAGTTTCTATCTATCTATCCATCCATCCATCCATCCATCCATCCATCCATCCATCCATCCATCCATCCATCCATCCATCCATCCATCCATCCATCCATCCATCCATCCATCCATCCATCCATCCATCCATCCATCCATCCATCCATCCATCCATCCATCCATCCATCCATCCATCCATCCATCCATCCATCCATCCATCCATCCATCCATCCATCCATCCATCCATCCATCCATCCATCCATCCATCCATCCATCCATCCATCCATCCATCCATCCATCCATCCATCCATCCATCCATCCATCCATCCATCCATCCATCCATCCATCCATCCATCCATCTATCTATCTATCTATCTATAAGCAGATAACTCCACATTTCATGTTTCAAAGTTAAACAAAACCAAGTAATTGCTATGATACATATAAAACACTTGGTTAATATGTGACGTTAATCTCCTCAGCTGACATAGACGCCTGTCAAACTTTGTTGTGATTAACGTACACGCAGTACAGAGAGCTTTTTTAGCAAGATTCTGTGAAAAAGTTTAAGCTTTTATTTTCCTTTTACGAGCCGAAGAAGATATCATGGGGTCATCAAGTGCACTGAAATACATCCTCAATCAGTTTTAGTGAGCTTTGACGAAACTCATCTCAGCTAGCACCTCTTTTCAAAATTACAAGCAGCCCTGTCACCTGACCTGAATACTGCACACTGATTTGCTAAAACAGACTTTTCGGGGCTAGTCGTTTCTTCTGCAAAACACGATGCCTTTACAGTGGAAACTCGCAATGCCTTTACAGTGGAAAATACCAAACCCTTTGTGACAAAGGGTTTAGTCAATCTTGTCACGCAACTAAATCAGCGGAGAAAAGTTACGTAAGGATGTGGAGTGTCTCAAAATAAAGGTACTGTACATCGTTAGACGTTTGAGCATGAGCAAACAAAACAGGAAGTATTTACACAGGTTGAACAAGGGAACTAAACAGGAACATCTGAACCAAATTACTGTGTAGACATAGAAACTAAGAAGACCTGATGGACCAGAGCAGCATCCACGGCCTGGAAGTCCAAGACGGAGCTGCTGGCTCATGGAACTGAGGCAGAGACAGGGACTCGGCTGACCAGAGGAAGGGATACGCCTAGTGGAGCCAAGGGGTGGAAGGGAGAGGCGCAGCCGGAGACCAGAGAGTCCTTGGCGAGGCTGAGAGAAGATCGACCGAGGTTGATCTTAAGGGATGAGGGAGACCGGAGGAGTCACTGTGCAGAAGGGCTACAGTGGAGACGAGGGAACGCAGAGCCGGGGCGGAGCCAATGAGACATGACTGGAGGCTCGAAGTGCAGATGACGAGACGCATGGAGGTAAAAGGGCGGGGGCAGAGCCGAGGAGCTGAACAACAACAGCAGAGCCGACGGACGGCCGTAACCGGTGGAGGAGAAGAAAGTCAGGAACGTCGGAGGAAGCAGATTTGCGGACAGGACCAGCAAAGATTGGGAGATGGGGACTTGTGTGGGAACAGGTCTGCTCCTGGTTCTGAGATTGACTGAGCAGCGCGTGTCCATTATTTTTATTTATTTATTTATTTTGATATACATTTATATAAAGAGACCAAAGCATGGCCTATTTGTTGAACGTTCAAACCATCTTATAATCAGCATGAAACTCTGATTCATCCAGTTGCCCAAATATCAGGAAGACTTTGTTTTGTTACAGCTGGTCCATCATTCATCTGAGTGGCCGCTGAATGATGTTCACTTGAATGACCTCTACCGGACATTACACAGCCATAAATCACGTCAACACATAACAATCATTTGTGCTCACTTTCTCAACCAAGCTGACCAGCTCTCCGCATCATTAAGAGGATCAAAACCAGTCTATTTTTGGACCGTGGCATGGAAAATCAACCGTTAGCCTGTTCCTATTATCCAGAACAAAGACAACAAATTTGACTTCACTGCAACGATCTGAGAAATCATTCGGGGTGAAAAACAGCCACCAGCGACTCCAATCACAGAAATCAAACCCCGATAATGAGGCGAGAGTCTCAATATCAGAGGCAACCACAGGAACAGTCAAATATTTGCTGCGATACACCATCTGGAGAAAGATAGAGACAGATGATTCAGAAATATAAGAAGAAGAAAAAAAATAAGCGTTTAACGTGTACCACAAACAAACTGCTGGGAGCTTTTAATTCCACTCAGCATGCCTAATGGATTCAAACCTCAGTAGAGGAAACTTGGTTAAAATAAAACTAGATAATATTGAGGAAATTTCAAATGCTTTCCAGATTGATGCAGATTGTCAAAAAACCTTTTATTGTACCATGCGATATCACACTGATGTGAACAGTAATTCAAATAAAAGCAAATGAAAATCACATCTCCCACGGTGAAGCGATGGAGAGTCCCGTGCTAATGGACGGTGTGCAGCTTGTCTTGCGCTGTTCTATCTGAAACCAGTAATGAGGCGTTTTGCTGATGATGGGTAGGTGGCAGAAACGCAACGACTGGGCTCCACTGACCGACTGCAGATGGGAAAAGGCCAAAACCCACACAAACAGATTGGGAGGCTGTGCTGGTTGGCAAGCAGACGGCTTAAAACTACGCTGGTTCTAAAGTGTGAATCAACTGGAGATGGATCAATTTCGGGTGACCCGCAGAGCAACTTCTGTTGCACAGATTTATCCTCCATTGTGCGAGACAGCGCCTCATTTTGGCTTTGAGAGACTTAATTGGGTTATGATACAAAGCATTGTTTGAAGGAGGCATATGGAGAAGTGTTCACACAGGCACAGACTAATGCAACACAACCATCTTCTACTGTTTTTGTTCAGCGTTTTCTAGAGTTATTTCCTAATGAAAACATCATAAATGTTGTTGCTAAAGATTAGGGATTTGAACAGCATGTAAAACTGCAAGTGCGATAAACTGCAATACATCTCAAATCCGCTAGAGGCCGGTCCCAAAAGGGAGCAAATATCCATAGACATCATGTTATAATGTCCGTTTTCACAGCATAAATTCATATGTTTACAGTACGGTCCCATGGACTTTTATTGTAATCTTCAATACGTTCCGCGTGCCTGACAACTGTGAGGGGGGTGAATTTTTTTCTAACTCGTTAGTTTAGATCATATTTAGATATAAAACATATGACAAATAAGTAGGGTTGGGTATCGAGAATCGAGTATCGATTGGAACCGAGACTAACTTTTCGTTTTTCCCGGAATCGTTCAAAAGTAAAAATTTCGATTCCTAGTTTCGATATTCACAGTCCGCCGAGCGGAAGAAGAAACCGCTGAACAACACCAACGAAGAAGCGTCTACCGGAAGTGTTGGCATAACCACGCGAGTCAAACATGAGTAGCTTACGTCGACGATCCAAAGTGTGGCTTCACTTTTCTAAAAATAACGAAATCTCGGCAAAATGCTAAATTTGTGACAAAAGGAGTATTTTTACAGAAGGAGTATTTCCTTCAGAAAGGCCGTTGGTTAGCTAAACTTTTTTGACCCTGCCTCTTAAAAGAATCGGAATCGAGAATCGTTAGGAACCGGAATCGAAACAAGGAATCGGAATCAGAATCGTTCAAATTCAAACGATACCCAACCCTACAAATAAGGGCGGTTAACTTTGATTGACAGCTGATAACGGGCTGTGCCGAGTGAATTTGACGTCTCGGCCATCATCTGACACAACCAGTGTTGTGCAAGTTACTTCCAAACTGTAATACATTAGGTATTACTTGTTACTGTTATTTAAAAGTAATTCATTACCTTACAATATTACTGTCTCAGAATTGTAATGCGTTACATTACTCATGTATTACTTTTGAGTTACTTTCACCAAAATAACTAAGTAGAACTTAACTTTGGGGCTGTAACGATATGCGATATGAAACCGAAATCGCGATTCGCCACACGACTCAGATCCACGAACCTACAGATTCGCGACACACCTCTTCCAACTCCAGCGTTATTCTCCTTACCGTCCAGATCCAATGCTGCCTTATCTTTAAATTAGGCTATTAGTATTATTTGAAGTTAACATTATAAAATACGTAAACCTACACCACAAAACTAGTTGAGGATAATTTATTTAAAATTGGGTCCAGCATTATGGACATGACATTTGCAGTCAAAACTTGAAATTAAAATTCTCAGAAAATACATGTATTGAAACGTATATAGGCTACTTCCTTAAAGGACTCCAGACATTAGACAAATATCAGTCGGTTTTATTTTTAATATTAGGGAAAAGACACACATTCATGCATGACAAAAAAATAGGAGGCAAAATCGATTTTTTGTAATTCTGTTAATTACACTGCGCAAATCAGATGAGGAAGGGTTGGCTCTTCAGTCTCCATAGAACTTAAAATATTAATTTTATTTTAGTTTTCGTGTTCGTTTATGAGGAAAAAACAATGTTACAGACGCGACCGCTCTGAACCGGCACTAAAAGACTGCTTTAAAACTTTCACATAATCTGTTGCCTTTAAGAAGTAAAAGCAGACAATACACTGTAATACAACTGTAATACAAGCCTCACTGAACATGTAACGAGTAAAATATTACTGAAAATTGATTAGTAATGCCTTACACTACTGCCTTACAGCAAAAAGTAATATGATACTGTAATGTATTACTTTTGTAATGCGTTACTCCCAACACTGGACACTACACATCATACCACCTCTGTATCATTTCTGAAACTTTTGTATTTTGTATGTTCCAAGATTTTCCCAGTATGGCGCCGCCCATAAACAGCTTCAAACCCGTTCTTCAAACGTCACAGACGCTTTGTCCATATTTTTTACAGTCTATGGCTATAACTGAAAAGAGCAATCTGACTTTTTCACCTGGCAGGTGATAAAACAAGTGGCATATATTTACCCGGAATGGATCCGAGCTGTAACAGTGTAGAAACATGCTAAAACCATGTTGAACCAAATAGAACACCCTAGCAACAGCAAAGAAACATGTTTTAAGCTATTCAGAATCAGAACAATTTAGCAACCGCACAGCAACCACCGTGAGAGTGAGTTTTGAGCAAGCAACACTTACATTTACTTCAGAAAGCTAGCTAATACGATCATTTTGCGGCTGAAGTCAGGCCTAACATGACCTGAATTTTTTATAGCAGCCTATAAAAATGGGGAGTACAGGAAACTCTCAGCCTGTCAATACGATATTCTGGAAGAATCCGAGGACTTGAAGAGAGTGAGAAGCAATTAGAAGGTGGAATATAGCCCAGCACAGGGAGGTGTATTTTAGGAAAGGTTACAGCTGATGGGGGACACGTCTTAAGGACATTAAGGAAGATTGGCCACTTCTTCTTGGTTCACTGATCCAATTGCATATTAATATTTTTGATTCCACTATTATTCCAAAATCCTTCAATGAGATCGGATTGTAATATCAGAGTGCCCTCCTCTGGATGGAAAACAGTATCATGACTGCACACTCAGGCTGGATGGCAGTATGTCAAACCATAACCAATCCCATCTGAATCCACCGTGACATTAAGGAATAACTTATGGCTCTATTTCCCAGGGTTTGAAGTTGATCTCATAAAATGTGTCAAAAACACACTGAGAGACAAACCTAGTATTGAATTAACTAGATGTTGAAAAGCTTAGAATCACTAGTCACAATGCATCGCATGACATCTCGCTGTTAAAACATTAAATCAAAGCTTTTCCTGTAAATCCGGCACTTTTAAATCACATTTCCCCCTCTTCTGCCATCATGAGAATACAATCTCTGACTGCAGTCTCTATAATACATTGATCTAGAATCTGCCTTTGTGCACCGCACACTCAAAACACACAGATCTATTAGCAATTGACTAGAAACGTATGGTGGCAATTAACCTTATAGATCGTAATTAACACTTTCGCTGGTTTAAGCCACTAATTTTACAACATTTTAATTAATGTAGATATCTCTCGGACAGACTGTGCTATTTGCCATCTCGCCCTTTCGTAATGAAAACCGAGCAAAGCTGCAAGGGTCATGGTATGCAGGCATCTTCATATCTTAGTATTATCAAGACATTGCCTTGACTGAGCACATGAAACCAAACAGTTTAAAACAGATACAGCAGTACAGAAACACAATGGTCCATCGCACCTGAAGAGAATTGTATCTCCTATTCAGATTCTGAGACTGTCTCCTGCTGGTTTACGATTTCATCTCACATCTATCATCATTAATGCTGCTGCCTCTTATATGCAAACTGTCCTCTGCAAAATCCATTTCATTCTATTTACTGAGTACTCGGCTCATCTCTTCATAACAGACATACAAATAAACATTTAGAACTGTTTGGATAAGGGGGCGACTGATATATAGTCAAGCTTGTATTTGCATGGCCACCTCACTGTGAGGACACACACAGTTCAGAAAGAACACGTAAATATCAGACTGTTGCATATAATGGGTGAGAACAGCACAACCGCTGGGTTTCAGAAGTAAAAATCATATTAATTTTCTCCACAGAGAAACTGATGTTCAACAATAACATATACATCTTTCAAACAAGACCCACTATGAGCACTGAGGTTGTTAATGGATGATATATGCTTCTTTAGAAGTGAGTGTGATTTCAGTTATGTAGTTGCAAAATTCCCAATGAAGAACTAAACTGCCAAAATAATTCTGAAGACAATAATTGCTGTTACCATGAAAACGTAAATCGTGGCAGAAGAGATCCAATCTCACGATGTATTCTATTTATAATCTATTTGAACGATGTAAAACTTAATTAAACGAACTTTATTTGAAATATAAATCCTGAAATATAAACAAATGTAAGCAACTAAAAGTACAAAGAGTCTGAATAAAAGTATTAATTTATTGAAAAATAAGCTCTTTTGATTTTTTTTTTAGATTTAGAATTATTTATTTATTTATTTCAAATTGAAAATGTGTGTTGTAGTCATTCATCTCAGAGTTGGTTGATAGGACATGGCTTAGAAATCTTTACTTTTTGTGTTATTTTTGTTGTTGTTAATAGCAGAGATCATTCATGGGAAGTTGGAAACAATATTTAAGGAACCAAGGTGCAGGAAATGTGGGTTTTCACATTTCTACAGCCAAAGACTCTTCAAGGGAGCCACACACTGCCTTTTTCACCTAAAGTTCACTTATAATAGTGTTAGTTCACTTATAATACTGCACCGCTCTGTATTCCCTATGAGTGCTTTTGTACAAGTGCTGGCCGCCTTATTTCCCACTTATCTGGGTTCCCTGGGAAACCTTGGGACTCGCGTAGCGTAAGCTAACTTGCGCAATAAGAGAGAATCTCTCATAAGGCAACGTATCGGTTACCTAACATAACCTCGGTTCTCTCTAGAAGAGGGAACGAATATGTGTAACCTGCCCTACTCGCGCCACGAGCGACTTTCGCTTCAGTCTATGAAAACCAAAGAAACAGCCTCCGAGCCCCTGCTTGTATACGCTGAGCCACGCCCATTCTGGCGGGCTGTGACGCGATGAGGGCGCGAGCACCCTTCATTGGGCGTGACGTCACGCCGGGCTCGGTGGTAGGCTGCTGCAATTGCCAGCAATAGCCAGCGTTGACAATTGATACACAAATTAAGGATAATTTTTGGCTTCAATATCTTGAAAACATTCATCTTTCCCGTAGCGTAAACACAACTTACACAATACTCGTTCCTTCTTCTAGAGAGAACCAAGGTTAAGTTAGGTAACCGATAAATCGAAGTCAAGGTTTCTTGTCAAAAGACAAAAAAATACATGACCCTTTTCTGCCCTCTCGGCTCGTTTTGCTACTGTACATTTCTGTGTAAACAACCTCTGTTATTATTTGATAGCTTCCTTGATATTCCTCTCTCTTTAAACCTCTCATCAACTTTCCTATATGGAATGATGAATCGTTATCCACTGACGTTGGTCACTCTGTGGGTGATAAACAATACAAGTCTTACCTTCAGGAGCGTCTGCGTCGCATATCTTGGTGATGGCAGCAGAGTGATTGCCCTGTGATGAGTTTGTAGGCACTGGGGTCTAGGGAAAAAACAAAAATAAAAAAAAAACAAACAATAAGACCAAACTAATCTATGGAATATGACTAACAAGTTAACCCTATGCAATTTATTTTATTTATTTTTTACATGAGAATAAGACAGCAATGTGACAGGTGTGATATTTGTCTCTTTTTTTAATGCTCACTTGATAACTTACTACATTCTGGGACAAATACACCAGACAGTTATGTGCAAATTGTTTCAGTGTAAAATCATATTCACTAATCCCCTGCAATCCAGTTTAATAGCCTTGCAGTGTTTAAATTAAGTCATTATAAATCTTTACAATGCCTCCTTTCTATTTAAATTAGACTTATTACACTGCACCATATAAAAAAAAAACCTCTATTCTATATTCCTGGCACAATGACACGTGAATGGCACTATTAGCGCTAAAGTGAAAGCAGTCAGTAAAAGCTATTTCATTAAAAAAAAAAGATGTTTGCATTGATGGCAGTAGTAATTCATCAGATGATGGAGAAGAGCAATTTAACCTGCCATATACGTAAACATGTAGAGTTGTTGAGCACACTTTTGTCATTTTAAAGAGCCGCTTTATAATCAAACCCAATTGGCATAATTCATTAAGTAAACTGGTGCTAAAACAACAGCCTATAGTACAAATAGCACTTATATTTCTAGAACCCTCTTTTACAAGAAAACTAAAAACAAAGTTCTGACTGACTCATTCTGCAGAATTCTTTACGACACATACTAATTATAAGAGGAAGACTGACTTTTTGGGTTATTAGATTATGGGAATGTGTTCAGAAATTCAAATACAGTTTCAATTACACATTCCAAGTGCTTGGAGATAATATAGCTGTTTATGAGTATGAGTAAACCTCACTTGTTTAAAAGTAAATACATGAACTATATGGGTTAGTGTAATAATGAGTCAAATAATTCATTTTAATAATAAATTATGCTTGCAAAAATCTGATTCATACTGTCTTCCAATTCAGAAATCTCCAAGTGTTTCACCATTTAATATCACAAGAATTTAGAAAGTGACACTAATTTCTTTCTTAATACACATTCCTGGTCTTATTGTGCAGGATTCATTAATCTATCTAGTATCCTCTATTATTTATTTATACAATACACACATTTTACAGTTTTATTTCAGGTGTTTTACCAGTGACTATTTTTTTTAATGTGTAAAAAAATATGATGTTTTTCCATCTGCTACTGTGTGCCAAAATTAAAACCAATGTATAAATATATATATATATATATATATATATATATATATATATATATATATAAACAAAATAATCAAAAAAATATAATTAAAAAAATTAAAATTAAATAATACATCATTAACATGAATTAAAACAATAGTTTTTTCTATCTACTAAAAATCAATGTGTACTTTCTTATGATGTTTTTCCATCTGCTACTGTGTGCCAAAATTAAAACCAATGTATAAATATATAAAAATATATATTAAGAAAATAATCAAAAAATGATAATTAAAAATAATAATAATAATAATACATCATTAACATGAATTAAAACAATACTTTTTTTCTATCTACTAAAAATCACAGTTATACGAGTTCCTTTTCATTGCACTTCAGTAAATCACTCTCCCTACCATTTCAATTTAAAATCTAATTCTGCATCACGTTTGTTCCCTCAGTTCCAATTCAGAAATTCAATTGGAATTTAAAAAGCATTCTCAATTCAATTGTGCATGGCGCAAAACCCTGCAAAGCACATGTATTTCTCGGTTATTCGTTTAAGCATGTTTCAATATTTATATCTGAAGCTGCAGAGGTGCGAAGGACAGATGTAATTGGCCAGATTTCGACACATGCTGCGATGTTTGCCGAGTAGAACGGGAGGTTTGATCTTGCCGCGAGCTGTTCTTCCTTCTCTGTCCTCAGCAAAAGTTCTGCTCCATCAGCCTTCCGACAGCTTGTCAAATTATTCTTCATTTGAGCTTGTATTTACGTAAAGGCAGCATAACTTTTGGAAGTAATCAAACGGGACAACATGCACCACTGGATATACGCAGAATGACTGCTACCCTTCCAGGAAGTGAACAGAAATCAGATTTGATTGATGAAGAATTTGTCAGTTTCAGCCTCAGATGCCCATGGGCCGTTCACAGTCCGAATGATCACATGATGCCTAGTGTAATCCCCCCCCCCCCCCCACACACACACACACAATAATCTATACTATTGGTATCATTTAGCACAAATGTGGACGGAGGCGTCACGTGTAGGTCTGAAGGTCTCATCCTGTCTAAGTGGGTGGTTCTTGGCCAGGATAATCTGCAATTTGCTAAAAAGTTGCAAGGCTACATATGACAAGGATGAATAGATTCACAGGAAAGAACACGAGGGCAAGCGTTCTCATTTGAGCGGGTCAAAGACATCAGACAGTTTGTAACATCACATAAATGTACGGACCTTTGAAGAAGCAAAAATAAATAAATAAATAAATAAATAAATAAAAGATGGATGCAGAAAGGCTTTTAATGGTTTTTGAAGACAGTAGGGAGAGAAGGTTTTGAAATGCTTTCAGACACTTGCTTTGTAAAGGGTTGATCATTACACACTTATGTCACCGGCGTGGGCCCCGTTTGCTCAGAACAAGACAGCTGTAATCCTGTAATCCACATGCAGCGCAGCACAAGGGATTGACTGTTACACAAACAAACCCACATCTTACCTGCAGCAGGTATTTCTGGCTGCCGTACATGACGTATTGCGGGGCCAGACTGTAGATCATGTAGCTGGTGTGGAGGACGATGAGGAGGAGGATCATGCAGAGGAAAAGGAGGGCCTGCGGTCGGGTTCTCTGAGGCCTGATCTTATACAGCTGCATAAAAAGAAACACAAAACATCCTTATATTACTGATATGACTGAGTGCTATGAGTCTACAGCACTATGGACTGCATAAATGTACATATACAATTATATACATACAAATAATGTTGTATTGAAAGCAACAAAAACAAGGAGAGGTAAGAGCATCCTCACTGCTATAGTGGATACTTTGAAAATATGGAGGCTCAAAACTAAAATGAAAACATTTTTCCAAGTAAGATGGTCAAAAGCTGCAGTTATAGTAGAAAGTAAAGTTGTTCAAATTAATTATCAGAATTATTCCAAGTAATTCTTCCAATCCATAAATCTTTGTGTGCTACTGAGGTCTGCTACCCAACACTTACCCAGCAGTTCACATTGGATTTCGATTTGTAATAAAAAAATATTGATTTAATTGGTTTAATATTTTTGTTATTAATGTTAAATATGTAGTACTAATTGGAATATGAATTAATTTAAATCAGCATATGACTATGTATTAATAATTACTATTTTGTCAGCATATCTACATTTTATAGATACACACTATAATAACATCGTTAGTCAATTTCACATTCATAAATAAATAAATAAAATGTACCATATTTATTGCTGATTTATTACATTATTTTTTAATTAGTTAAATATGTATTTAACTTATTATGAATTATATAATTATATGTATATAAATAAATCAGGCTTAAGATATACAAAAGTTATTGTTGTTATAACCTTCCTTAAATAACTTTAAAGGAACACTCTGACTTTTTGGGACTTTAGCTTATTCACCATATCCTCCAGAGGTAGATAAGATACCTTTTTCATCTCTGTGCGTGCTGTAACTCTTTCTGATGACGGCTAGCCTAGCTTAGCACAAAGACTGGATGTAAATGGATACAGCTAGCATACTAATCCCAATAAGAGACAAAATTACCCAAACATGTTCCTATTTACATTTTGTGATTTGTATAATCACAGAGTGTACAAATAACAAGGTCATATGAGACACAGCCCTCTTTTTACTGTATAAATATTGGGAACTATATTGTCAGAAGGTAATACCATGATGTTTTATAGAATTCCAACCAAAAACGCTGACCTGATGAATCAATGGCTAAGTTAACTTCGAAGCCTGTAATTTTACTCAAATTTACTGACTTATCTCCCGGATATGACGTAAATAAAGCCCTCTGATGATTGGAAACTTACTTTCATAATAGGTCTAGCTGCATGACATTAATAGAATAAAGTTCCTTACCACATGCTGCTATACACGTCATTCATCTCCATCTAATCAAGCTTTTTGTTTTTGCTCTTCTGGTGATTTTCAACTTTCCTAGTAACAAATGAGCGGAACAAGAGCTAAACTCAGCCACCTTGCTAATGAATCGTTTTTTTTTTTTTTTTTTTTTTTGAGAAACAGTGACCTTGTCCAGTATGGGTAGGCTACTGTGGGTTCATTGTGCAAAAAAACATTTGCCTTGTGGTATTACTTTCCCCTTATTATAGCCTATCGTAATGCAATTATCTAACATTACTGTATTATATGCTGTTGAATACATTTGGTTCAGCAATTTAGAATATATTGATAACTGTAATAATAATTCTTTATTCATGCTATGTGATATTTAGGGCTGCAACAACTAATCGATAAAATCGATTATAATCGATTATGAAAATCGTTGTCAACGAATGTCATTATCGATTAGTTGGTCTGATTACGTCACGGGGATTGTTTACATGGAACATGCGCTTCTTACATGCGCTTCATGAGGCACACACGCAGTCTCTCTCCCTCGCCGCTCTGTCTGGCGCGCGCAACACGGACGGTTTGGAGCACATTATCTTCTGTCTCGCATGCGCGCTCTTGATTCCGTGAGTTTGAACTAATTTGCGGGCATCAGGAAACCGCTATCAATATGCAGCATACACGAAAATCATTCACCTTTCGGTAAATTCGCCGTTTTGAACCCAAAATAGGTGACCTACGTTAATCGTGTATACTTTATGAAGCCATACTATAGTATAATGTGAGATAGAAATGTATATTTAAGTCATTAAATTCAAGTTAACCTAAGCTTTTCCCTCCACTGCGGCTGTCAGTCATTCTCTATTCGGTGTTCAAACAGCCCGTCGCGTTACAACAGTTAACACATGATGATCTCTTTCCAAGATGATTCAATGTTATTATTATAATTGATCCGTAGATAAAGGTCTATGATGGTTTTTCTATCTTGCTTGACTTTTATTGCTGTAACTTAATCACTTTCTACTGAGTGTCTGTTAGATCACAACACTATAGAGTCGGCGCAGTATAATTGTTCTTCACGTGCACAGTAGCCTAACTGAAATTTAAAACTGTTAAAAGAAAAGTCTTAATAAACTATTGCATAGATACTGTGTAATACACAGTCAATATGTCTTTCTCTTTCCTTGGTGCTTAATGCGGCGGACACTGAAGAACTGCGCGCCGCCCTGTGACTCCGTGTTCATTCAGCGCTCGCGATGAGCATAAGCACTTTGTGCAGCTCTTTCATGATCATGTCATAATACTTTTGCGCAATGAAAGCTTATTAATAGCCTTTCTTGTTCTGTCCTATCTATTATATTTTGCTTCCTCACTAAACAGCTGTGCTTTACATTTAAAACAGTTGAACTTGTGCATCTGATTTTTACGATGTTTTTCATGAATGTATAACAACAATACAAAGAGCAATGTGTACGTTTTACCATTGTTAGTGCTACACTTATTGTCTCTTATTTGTTCCCCACTAAGGAATGTTTTTTTTTCACTAAATGTTCAGATTTTATAAAATTATTGTGCACTTGTGATATTTCTAGGCTAAGTTTTGCTGAGTTATCCACTAATCTAGTTTACAATAGCATTTTTGTCATAGGTTATGGTCATATATATATATTTTATTTGTTGTTTCTCTTTATAATGAAGTTGTCTGTATTAAGTAGATTGTTTAACACACAAAAGAGTGTGGTTTTTAGGGTTTTATTTTGTTATAATAAACAAAAAAATGGAATATAATTTTTTATCCGATTAATCGATTAATCGAAAAAATAATCGTCCGATTAATCGATTATCAAAATAATCGTTAGTTGCAGCCCTAGTGATATTTATTAGCCAGGATGCGTTTTTGGTTGAAATTCTATGAAACATCATGGTATTACCTCGTCTCCCCTGTTTATTGTTGCAGCTACAATACAACCTACACCCATGATTGTAAACTATGCTTTTACTATTTAGTAATTGCTGACTCTATACCCCCACCTGTATGAACTCTCTGCTGCGGTAATCACTCAATCCAAGTAGCAGTGCTTCGCCTTCTGAGAATATAGTTCCCAATATTTATATGGTTAAAAGAGGGCTGTGTCTCATATGACCTTGTTATTTGTACACTCTATGATTATACAAATAACAACATGTAAATAGGAAAATGTTTGCATTATTTTGTCTCTTATTGAGATTAGTATGCTAGCTGTATCCATTTACATCCAGTCTTTGTGCTAAGCTAAGCTAGCGCTGGGTGCGTCAGACAGAGTTACAGCACGCACAGAAACGAAAAAGGTATCTTATCTAACTCTGGGGGATATGGTGAATAAACTTAAGTCCCAAAAAGTCAGAGTGTTCCTTTAAACTACCTTTGGCCTATACAAACTGTAACCACTAAAATTCAGTACAATAACCCTAATAAAGCAGGTAAATGAGGATGAAAAAGAAACGACGTTGTGTCTCACCCGTATCCAGAAGAACCAGATGCCCATGTTACGGATCCCGGCCATGGAGGTGAAGACAAAATACATGGTGATGGTGGTGATGAGAACATAGTCTAGTGGAAATACCTGAAGAAGAAAGAGAAACATCAACAGTAACTCCCGAACTCCATTCAAGGGCTACAAAATACTCACTATTCAACTACACACACAACAAACACTTAGTGTGGGCTTTAGTATTAACTAAAAGAACTATTAACTTGACAATGAAGATGACTAGAAGTGTTGTCCGCTTTCAGTGCCTTTTCCTTGTGTACCAGAATGTTTTTTTAGAGTAAGTTATATATGTTTCCCAAACATCACAATGCTGGAGGCACAAAGGCACACATATAAATATACATATATATATATATATATATATACACTCACATTCTCAGTGGTGGCCTAAAATACTGCCACTCCTGTGCGAGAGATGGATTGCTTCACACAACCGAGGTAATCTTTCAACAATTCCGACTATTTTCAATACATTTCCTCTCAAAAGAGCCACAGGAATTACATGTTAGAACTGTTTGAAAGTCAAGCTAAAAATGGTCCTCTTTTTCCTGGAAGAGCTGCTGGCTCATACAAATGACAATGCCTCTTCTGTTGGCAGCTTGTCCTCCATAACTCCACTGGTGCTGAAAAGCTTTTTTTTTTTTTTTTTAATGAGCAAAACACACACTGACCTTACCTGTTGCCCTCATATCAAGAATGGAATATGGTCGGTGACATCACAAAGCACAAATTAGAAATGTTTCTGGAAGCATGAGCAATAATTCTCTGGCCTGCATGTCTTATCTCTTTGCAAATTACTTTTCTTTTTCCCTTTTCACATTTCATTGCTGAAATCAATGGTCTGGATTCCTGAACAATTTGGTTTAATCAAGCCATCTTAAGTAGCGAATAAAACAAGCGATCATATTTTATTCAAGCACATGGAAACTGATCATTGCCCTACTTGAAAAAGATTGAAGGATTTAAAATCTCACCCAATAGCACTAAATGATGAAAAGCGTACTTATTACTTATTTCCAAGTCATAATAGCACTTAATTCAGAGGTCATCACATCTTTTTATGAGGCAAGCAGCCACAGACCAAGCTCCAAGCTGTTTAAGGTCAATGTACAGCTTTGTACTTGCAGAATGTGGAATTATGGCTCAGTGGCAACACATTTCCTGGTTTCTACTTCGACTAGATACAAACTAGATGAACTGGCATCTAATGATGATGAAAATTAAGCTTTGTCATCAAAAGAATGACATTACATTTTAAATTTAATTGTATGATATTACTGTTTTTTTTTGTTTGTTTTTTTTTGGTTAAAATCCTATTTCACAATATTACTATATTTTTGTTTCAAATATTATCTCACAATGTTTTTACTGTATTTTCTTCAAATAATTGCAGCCCTGCTGGTGAACCTGTTGCACACGTTACAAGTAAATGTCAGTTACGTAATAAAGTTTAAATAAGTAACAAGTTAAGTTGTGTTTCGATGTATTGACTGACAGCTCTCCTGTCCCCATGTTGAGAGAAATTGAGAGTAAAGGTGCAGAGGCGTTTGCGCAGTGCAAACATGATGGTCTTTATAATTCTAGACTAAATGTAAGCAGGTATTTACTCATCTCACTTGCACAAAACATATTCAATATCCCTTAAATGCAAACTCAGAATATTACACAAACCTGCAATAATTAAATATGTTAAATAATACAAATATACTCTATATATTTAATCTAATTGTATTTCTTAAAGGGGTGGTTTACTGATTTTTTTCTTTGCATGATTGTGTTTATGGGGTGCAATATAACATGTATTTGTGGTTTTTCTTTTTTAAAAAGTCTTATTTTTCATAAACTTCACCTTTATTGTAAGCAGCGCTCTCCTCTGTCCTCGGACGACTGGTTGACTTCCTGAGTCTATGAAACCGCTCCCTCAGAAACACGTAATGGGCTCCGATTGGTTAGTTTGGGCTGGTGTGTTGTGATTGGCTAAACTGTCGCTCACGTTGTCCGGAAGATTAACGCCCATTACCTTTACGGGTGAAACGTGCCTGCGCTCCGGTCCAGATGTAAATAATGGTGTCGAACTGCGGTATCAGTTTGAGGCAGAATCAGACCGAGAAAGCGGCGATGAAGAGAGGCAAACAGAACCTCACCACACACGGCTCTTACTAACGTTTCTGAATGATAATTTGCTACATTTTTTAACTTTATACACTTTTGTTTAACACAATAGCATCTCACTGGCAATAATAGCAACTGACTGGCTACTAATGTTATTCACCAACAGCGTTGGCATTGTTTTACGTTCTTGATCAAATCGAGAATAACGTCATAAACATATATACATGAAAAATATGTTTAAACATTAGTACTTATACAAAATTCAGGTCCATAATGTTTGTACGCTTTTGTCGTAGACAGAAAATAGCATAACTAGTAGCCTAGTGGCTATAAAGCGAGCGCTGGCATTTGATAAAACTAAAACACAAGGCTACGTCTGGAATTATACATGCAAATACATTTAAAATGATGAAGTCTTAACCTACTTACAGATTGTGGCCCAACAACTGCTGCCTCTGGTTTTAAAGTTGGACCTGCTTTATGTTTTAGTAACAGTTTCTTGTTGAATCCGGCATTGAACTCGTGGAGATTCTGGAAGCTGCCTTCCGTAAAATGCGCAGCACAGAGAACTAAATTATGATCGTCATTTTTAGGAACATAATCAAACATAAATTGTATCCATTGTTGACGAAGTACAGCGTCCGTGGGAAGCTCGAACACAGAAGACCTGACATCTGGGTGAACATCACAGACTCGACGAGCCGCAGGAATATGCATGCCCTTTTTTGCATTTTCCGGGGGGAGGGTTGATGTAAATGTGTGGGTTAGTGACGTCTAAAACCCAGCTGTAGTCCCAATCGAGTCGTTTTTGTAGGCATTAAACTTCCTGATTTTAAAAAGACGATATCTCTGCTTACACTAAACTTTCAACGCTGCAACTTTGCAGATACTGTTCATGCACCAACAGCAACATTACACACTATTTAAAATGAAAAAAGTGAAATCGCAGTCAACCCCCCCCTTTAAGTAAGCCTGTTAAACTTTCTTCTCCTGCGTCCAATTCTTCTGCTCCCTCTACTGAATAGGCGTAAATTTGCATTTCCTTCAGCCTAAAGCTTATTCATTTCACTTTTGGTGTGAAAGGGCCTTCATATTTGACAAAAAAATAGAACTTTTTTGTTATTTAAAAAAAAAAAAAAAAAAAAAAAAAAACAAGCACGTGCAGCCCAGCCCAGTAAAGCAAAAGTAAAGCATTACTTCCCATAAAAAGTAATTATGTAATGCAATTAGTTTCTTTTTAGGCAGTAACACAGTGTTGTAAAGCATTACTTTTAAAGTCCTCCTGTAGTCAATACTTGTATCCCTTAAAACTAATCTTTGATCACCAGAATGACATATTTAAACATTTTTTACTTGGAAAAAAAATTTTCTTCCTGCCTTAAAATTGCTGGAATGTAACTCTACACACTTATGTAGTATACCCGGTTCTATGAATATTCAAATTAGCCCCACTCCCACTCACTCACACACCAGCTCAGAGATCCACTCGTTGGCGTGATTAGTTACAAGGCAGTTTGGGATGTCAGAAACACCAGCGATTTCAAGGGGTGGACTTTCCCCAACACTGCATAAGAGATTTCTCATATGGAGTACAAAAAAAAAAAAAATGAGTTAATGAGCCCCAAACTTTTCGCTGGAACAATTATTTACAACAATTTTAACACAGGGTCTAGGAATCATGTAAAGCTTTTTAATACTGCTTAAAAAAAAAAAAAAAAAAATCAGTATTCAAAATGCCCCCATGAACTTTATTCAAAATATATTGGTTAATACATAATTTTATACTTTCAATTTATGTTATTTTATAGATTTAATGGCTTTAATACAATTGAAAAATGAAGGAACTAGCAATAATAAGGAATGAGTAGGCGTGTCCGAACTTTTTGAATGACAGTGTGAACTTGCCAATTAGAGAATCATGCATTTCTCATTGCTGCCGGTCTCGGCAGAAACTGCCTACGCCGAGCAGATCGCATTCTTCACATCTATTGCGACACATCCACGGCTGCTACTTCTAAGTGTCGTAGTAATACCAAAGCGAACAATGCATTCCATTTCTGGCACCTCCTCCTCCCGAGCCATTACACAACTCTGGTTGCACACAACCTGCCACTAGTACTTGAGGACACACTGTGATTCTAGAGACAAAAGAAAGAGAGGATGCTGCTCACCGGTTGCAGCGCCAGCAGTAGCTCATTAAGAGGGTTGGTTAAGTTGGTCCCAAAGATGATAAATCCAGTGCTGATACCAGCTGAATGTAAAGCTTTATCCAGACTGCAACAAGACAAACACATTTAACAACATCATCACATAAGAGACTGAATTAGAAACATCATTAACCACAGTTCTCCATGGTCTGCTATAGTAAATTATTGTAAGAGTGAGCTAATTTAGAGTGCTGCAGGTGTTGATGAATATGTGTGTAAAATAACAACAGATTTATGGTCGCAGCAGCATTGAATCAACATGTCTTCAAGAGCTTTTCAATAGTGCCAGTCATTTGCTGGTGAATGTGTGTATGTAAGACAGAGTAGATGGGAGTAGAGCTTTAGTTTCAATCAGTGTGACATTTCGTGCAGGTTGATGGAACATACTTGGAAATAAACAAGGTCACGAAGAACAAAAGGGCCACCAGGATGAAGAAGACCCCGAGCAAGATCTGACAAGACATAAAAAGAGACACCGTTACAACAGTAATTCGACAAGCTACTTCAAAAGTTTAGTAACTTTACTTTAGAAACGATCCAGAAAAAAAAAAGAGGAATATCTGGGAAAAAAACTGCATTTGGTCAAAAATACATGAAAAAAAGAAATATTATTACTATTCAAAATAACTCTTTCTATGTTGATATATTGTCAAATGTAATTTAATGCAATTTAATTTATTTGAAATGGAAATCTTTTATAGCAATGTAAAATTCTTTACTCCCACTTTTGATCAATTGATTTAATTATAAAACTAAAGGGATAGTTCACTTTGAAATACATTTTTGATATGTTTTAGCTTACCTGAAGGGCATCCATGATTTAAGTGTCTTTGTTTCCGCAGTAGTTTAAATTTAGATATTTTTAGGTCAAACCGTTCTTGTCTGTCAGTCAAATAATGGAGGTATATGGAGTCCACCTCAAAGAGCATGCACAGAGAAGTCTAAATTAAACATGATTTAATGACTCGTAAATGTAAGAATACACTGATGGCCTAATTTGGACTTCTCTGTGCATGCTCTTTGAGGTGGTGACCATAGACCTCCATTATATGACTGACAGACACGAACGGTTTGACCTAAAAATATAAAAATTGAAAATACTGTGGAAACAAAGACACCTACATCTTGGATGCCCTCAAGGTAAGCTAAAACATATCAAAAATTTATTTCAAAGTGAACTATCCCTTAACAGGTTTCTTAAATTGATTTAAAATATCAGAATAACACATGACAACACATTTTGATGACAGCATTTGTTGTCAACACAGATTTTACACAGTAATTAAATTAATTGCAAAAAAACATACACGTAAATATATATATATATATATATATATATATATATATATTCAACTAAATATAGACATATATGACTTTATATATGATTTTTATATATATTATATAACTTTATTTCCTGATACATTCCAAACCCACATGCCCATTTTTGTTCTCCACATGGAATAATAAAGAATGTACTGTAATGAATGTGAAAAATGACCACTCAATTCCTTGTGTTTTGCTGCCATAGTTGTTCACACAAAGCTATTGTATAGCTTAGAATACAGAGACACATTTTATGATACTTATATTGTGCTGTTCTGCCATTGTGGATCTTGACAGCCTCAGTACTCATTTTCTTTATTAATACTGAAGAGTTGCTTTGATATTCTTCAAAAATTCTGAAGAAAGACAGTAATGCAGGTTTGGTGTGACATAAAATTGAGTAAATAATGACAGAATTTTCATTTTAGGGTGAAGTGAACTATGCCTTGAAATAACTCAGTGAATTGATTCTTTTGAAGTGGTTCAGTCTAAATAGCAAAAATGAAATCTGATTTCCAAACATTTCTTCACTACTGCTCAACACTGATTTACAAACACACCAGAAAGTATACACTTGAGCACCAAATGTTTATGCAGAGGACTGAAATCTAACCCAGAGGTTGTCACTTTTTACACATGGCCATATGGTGCGGCCCACCTCAGCCTGACACAAGAGTCGCCAAGAGTAATATGGGCACAAGCTCTCTAAATAAAGAACAGACTGAACTGCAGAGGAAAGAGTAAAAGAACAAAGATGGAGACACAAACACTCACAACCCACAAAGCAAAACAAAACCAAAATGCCAGACTGAACGGCTGCCGTTGACTGGCCACCAACGTCTGTTTGACTCGACTTGAAGGAGTAAACAAAACCCTGGCATGTGCAGTAATCCAGATTTTCTCAAAATAAAGATACCTCAGAGAGATCTATTTATTGATTATACACATCTATCTGTCTGTCTAACAATGCGAATACCAACCCTGACTAACAAATAACCACTAAAGCAAGTGACATTCACATTGGACACAGATTTCCCTCAAGAACAATATGACAGATTGTGAACTGTAGCGAGAAGATAGATTTGGAAACGAGCGTGAATCTGCCTCCGAGACATAATCTATAACTAATTCAAACCAATGACTTCGAGTTATTAGTGATGCTGGAATTACGCTTTGTGGTTAAAAACGCAGCTGGAGCTATTCTAAGAGTATATTAGGAATTTATGTCTCAAGCTGTTGTTGTAATCCCAATAATAAACGCTCGCAGTTATAGCTGTAATAACAGTGACAGCAAGAGTTTTAACTTTACCCAAAGAGTACATTAATAACAACAAAAGTTACAGCATCACACTACAACAATTCATTATTCAGCAAGCAAACCACAGACTTCAATACCCAGTATAAACACAGCTACCTAAAGCATGTGTGCCTATCCCTAAGGACAGTACCTACATAAGATTACATGTCAACATGTTTGAAATGTTGCTCCTATGTTCTTGTTCCCCTAAGAGAGGTCTGTTGGACTATCAAAGAGGTTTCCACAAGCATCTACTCAGATGCCATGTCCAAAAAAGAAGCAATATCACAAATATGAGATGCAATATGTGAATTGTACACACACACACAAAAAAACAAAACAAAACATTAAATATGTAAAAGAAGAGCTGTGATAATGGGTTCAGGATGAGCACGGTTAGCGTTTCTCATTTCTTGTTTCAGTGGATTGTTTTTGCGTGTTGGGCCAAAGTGAACCGCTCAAGGCCTCTGGAAGTCAGATGCCCCTGGTCACATTGGCCCGGTTCATAATCGTCCTTGCTCTGAGCTTTGCCAAGGGCTGCTTTATCAGCCTGAAAGTGCATTACGGGAGAGATTTTTTTTTTTTTTAATATCCTTTGAATGATAATGAAAGCCTCTGTAGGTATCACTCACTCAGGCTCCATAAACAGGTTTATTTTATTTTATAATTGGGCTCGTGACCACCTGCCACCGCCATCAAACCGGGGCCTGCTGGGTTCTAATGTGCGAACCTTTTGACGTGTGAAAAAGCGTGCGTGTACTCTGTGCGTGTACAGATTCAATGTGTTTATTATTTGTCGCAAAGGAAAGAAATACATGCAATTTGCATGGTAAGTGTTGTTTCCCCTTTTCTCAGGGCTCATTAAAACACCCAAGCACCTCCAATACACCACTTTCAATTTTCCAAACCAATTTCCTCTGAAGATGAAACGGTAAACACAATAATTAAAATCAATCAAAGTTAATCAATCAATCTGATACAGAATTTAGGTCAATTAACCTGCTCTCTTAATGGAATCAATCACATCTGCCGGGTCCACATTAGAGGGTAATAGAAGCGCGCGTTCATGTGTTGTTGTACGCAAACGTGTGTGTGCGATCTCTATTAGTCTGTGCTGACAGCTGAATTTATCTAAAATCATCAGTAGGGACTCGCACATCTCAAATCGCCCCATTGGACCACCCATGCTCCAGTTAACAAAACCACCCACCGGACCTCACTTTCATTGGCTCTCGCAGGAAGGCGTGCCATGCCGTGACAAGAAATGTGTCGAATATCAGTACACATGTTGTGTTAACGAAAACTACAAGTACATGTGAGACTTCTCTGGAAGCGCAAAGTGAAAATAGTCCTTGGAGGATATGAAGAGGAGATGTTGACCTCGAACATAACTGAGGGCTTTAAAAACCTTTGCATCAAATGTTTAAATTTAACTGTAAATCAAACACTGAGAGATCTCTCAACTACGTGACGGTGTAAACAAGGCGCAGTGAGTGACGGAGAGAGCAGATTTCTCTCAGTGTGCGTTTCCCCTGAAGCTCTTGTGGGGAAATTAGTAAATCTCAAGCCTAGTTTAGGTATAAATAGAGTCTGGAGTCTATCATTATAGTGTCATGCTCATGTCTGCAGCTAAAGGGCCACTATAGACAGAAACAAGGAACCCCCTCTGGAGCACAGCATGCTGGGAGAAAAAAAAACAAAAAACGATGCAATGATTTTAAAAACCAGCGAAAGAATAGAAGACTGCAAACATTTTAACGATAGACTAGAGGAATGCAGGAGTACTACAGAGAAGCTTGTGACAAACAGCTATTTTGTGCAGGACTAGATGCATTTTAAAAAATGACAGTTCACCTAAAATTAAAATTCTATCATCGTTTCATTACCCATATTTTGTTATTTTGAAGGTTGATAGCCTCAGTCCTCATTTACTTTGTTGAAAAGAACAGCCAAGATTGAAATATTATCTGAGCATGTTACCATATGGTTTAACAACAACATCATATGTTTAAATCCCAGTAAGCACACGTATTTAAAAAAAAAAAAAAAGAAGAGTTGCCAAAGGCTTAAATATAAACATTATATATTCAATCAGAATTTGGCTTCATTAGCTAGACAAAAACACAGGAATATTTGAAATAAGTGTTTGTTCAGTTTGGCGAACCTGTGCCAAGGTGATAAAAACCAAAGGATTTCTCGATTCTCGTAGGAATGTGTGTTGGCATTCGTACTCATAATGTACGCCTTATATCAAAGTCACCATGAAAATTAATTTCCTTCACACCTCCCCCTTCATATACTAGACTTGATAGACCCAAGATATGATAGAGACAATAATAAAAAAAAAATAATTAGTGACGAGATGACGAAAATGCTTAAAAAAAAATCAAAAGGGAAAAAAAGAGTCAATGCTTGTATAAACTTTATCCAAGTAAATTACACTTTATGCAACTGATCTAAAAAATGCATGATAGTTAATAGCATGAAAACTTTTAGTAAACATGGAACAGTAGCCATTTTACTAACGAGTAATGAGTGAATGAATGAGTGTTTGCAGGCAGAATCTAAATTTATCATTATTCTCAATTATTGAAGTAACATTCATTAATTTTAACTGCATTGCCAAACTGGCAAGATTTAAATTCACAGCTCTTTGACCCACACTGACATCAAAAGGAAAGAAAAAGTTGTTTCAGATGCAGAAAAAAACATTCTGATGAAAGCCAGGAAAATGTATTATGGAAGAAAACAGGGTCAATTTTGATTTCATGACTTTCAACACTTTTGAGAAAATGCAACCAATTTGAATGATTTCAGATAAATGTGGTGCAACAGGGTGAAGATTGCAGTTCACTCCAGAAGCTCTTACTGATGCCACTCTTACTCCATCAGAGAGAACCGTCACCTCTGGATATGTCAGTGTGTGGGAAGACAGATGTTTGTGTTTTGAAGTATTTACTGTTTGAACAAAAATGTGAAACTCTGACCTGATATTGAACTACTGCAAAGTCTGTTAAAGTTTATCTGCTAAAAATCATTGTTACAGTTATCAGCATGTTTTTTTTGTTTTTGTTTTTTTTTAGTCACATTTTAGTCTTTCACTCACCCTTAAAACTATTTTGTGCAATTTTAAATCATCAATGGGGTGATTCTGTGGCAAAACTCAACAAACCTTCATGGGGCGGAGAGCAGAGCCCACTTTATTGCAGCAGTTCCTCTCTGCAATCTCCAGGTGACGGCCCCGCCGATGAAGCATCTGTAGTTTGGCTTCAAGATCCTCGAGGTTCCTCCGGTCTCTCATGGAGAGAGGGCGCCCATCGGCACACTGAAGAGAAAAGTACAAAATAGCTTATTGCATAAAAGTACATTATTTAGGCTGGATTATATTGTTTTTAAAGTAAGAGTGTTTGGTTTCAAATTCAAGAAGTCTCCAAGTGGGGTGGTGATGGCACAATGGATGAGACACACGCCTTTGGTGTGAGAGACCCGGGTTCGAATCCACCAATGTGTCCCTGAGCAAGACACTTAACCCCTAGTTGCTCCAGAGGCGTGCGACCTCTGACATATATAGCAATCGTAAGTCGCTTTGGATAAAAGCGTCAGCTAAATGAATAAATGTAAATGAAATTGGCACCATTGTTTATCCATTTTTGCATTCATGTATTTTATGATGCAAGTAAAGAGCCCCTATTATGCTCTTTCGAATATTACCTTTCATGCAGTGTGTAATATAGCATTTTGTGAATGTGAAAGGTCTGAAAAGGTCTTGAAGATCAAAGAGCACGACAAATAAAGTTATTGTCTCCTAAAAGGAGAAAAATCGATTCTGAACTGCCAAAAAGGAGGGGTTTTGAGACTGAATCTTTGACCAGACCGTTTTTAGATTGAGAAATTAGGTGATGTGACAATTATATTATGAGAAAAAGTGTTTTTTGACCTTGGATGCATGTAAAACTGTTGCAGGAGACCTCTAAACAAAATTAGGAACCTTTAAAATAGCATAATAGGGCCACTTTAAATGATCTGCTATAATCTGTTACAGTTTTGTTAGTAAGAAAAACAAACAAAAGTTAAATAAAATTTATGTAGTCTGGGTCATTTTTTTTCTTTTTTGTGTTTAGTTTATCGTTTATTTGGATGAGGGACGTCCAATAATCTGACTATGCAGGCCTCTACCTAATTTGTCTTCATTTGTCAACCAAGCTGAATTTGCACCAACATACTGTTGTTTTCTACTGAGCTTTTAACAAGTTTTCTAAGCCTATTAATTTTGCAATCCTAACTACACTACTGTTCAAAGGTTTAGGGTCTGTAAGGTTTTATAATACTGTTAAAAAAGTCTCTTAATTATATATACATTGCCTTCCGAAAGTATTTAAACCCATTCGTTAACTTTGCTCTTCATTGCTACCTTGTGTTAAACTATTTTATATGACTTTTTACACATCAATCTACACTCCATGTACACCATGATGACAAAGCAAAAAAAAAAAAAAAACTGATTTGTGACAATTTTGCAAATGTATTAGAATTTTTTAAAAAAAACATCTGAATTTGGCAATTTTCTGCCATTCTTCACCTCAAATCGTCTCAAGATTGGTCAGGTGGACAGCCATTTTCAGGTTTCTATGGAGATGTTCAATTGGGTTAGGTTTCCTGGACTAGGTTTTCAATAAGGCAATTTATTTAATCCCCCAGTCATTGCCAATGGAAAACACCCCCATAGCATGATGCTGCCATCATCACAATTTACGGTTGGGATTGTATTGTGCAGGTGATGAGCAGTGCCGGATTTTCGTCCATATTGGGCCAGAAAGCCTACCACACACCAGCTCATTGGTGGAGATGAGACAGAGTGATGAATATATGAATATAAATGAGGATGATTAGGAGGCCATGGTGATGATGGACAGTGCCCAAAGGGCAATTTTGACCAGGATGCCAGGTTACACCCCTACTCTTTTTTCAAAGGACATCCTGGAATTTGTTATGACCACAGAGAGTCAGGACCCCAGTTTAACTTCTCATCCTAAGGACGGTGCTTTTTGACAGTATAGTGTCCCCTTCATTATACTGGAGCGCTAGGACCCACACAGACCACCTCCTGCTGAACTCACTAACACCTCTACTAGCAGGTTTCCCTTCCAGGAACTGACCAGGCTCAACCCTGCTTAGCTTCAGTTGGTAACCAGTCTGGGGCAACAGGGTGAAAAACTGCAGTGATGTTTGTCTTTCTGTAAATTTCCATCTCCATTTATGATCATGAAGCTTTTTGGTGACCACTCTAACCAAGGCACTTCTCCATTGATTGCTCAGTTTGGCCAGGAAGCCAGATCTAAGAAGAGTCCTGGTTCTTCCAATCTACTTCTATTAAAGGGACACTCCACCCAAAAATATAAATTCTGTCATCATTTACTCACCCTCAAGTTGTTGCAAACCTGTGTGAGTTTCTTTCTTTTGCTGAACAGAACACAAAGGAAGATATTTTGAAGAACGATTGGAACTTTGGCACCATTGACTTCTTGTGCTCAGTAGAGGAAAGAAACTCACACAGGTTTGCAACAACTTGAGGGTGAGTAAATGATGACAGAATTTTCATTTTTGGAAAAAAAATGAAACCTTATCCCTTTAAGGTTTATTCAGGCTATGCTTCAGTGAACCTTCTTCCCCAGATATGTGTCTTGACACAATTCTGTCTCTGAGCTCTACAGGCAGTTCTTTTGACTTTCATGGCCTGGTGTTGCTTGACCTTTTATTGAGAGGTGTGTGACTGAGATTGGGACAGGTTAACTTGGAGTGTAGCAACATGCACAAGTGAAACTGGAACGATCCTGAGCTAAATTTCAAGTTTTTTGCTTTTTAAAGTATTTTAAATTTAAAAATCTTAAAGTAGTTTAACATAAGGCAGCAATATTACACAATGTTGAAGAAAAAATAAAGGGGTACTAATACTTTGCAAGGCACCGTATAACGATCAATTGCATTCTTTATGTGCATCTCTTGACAATCCTCAGACCAATTTTGGGTCAAGACCCACCCGTTGTGAACCACTGACATGAATGACAGCGGCTCATCCTAAATAAAGGATGATCTGATCTGAATTCAGTTCACACACACAGACCTTGGCTTTGAGCTTGTCTATTTGGTGCTCCACATCCTCCATGTCTTCTGTGTTCTCCAACCGCTCGTACAGGACGCTGCGCGTGCCTTTAATCAGGTTCAGCGGCAGCACGGACATCCCGTACGCCTGACGGAGAAAGAAAGAGCTTTAAAGACCAATTATACACCACTCACAATCATTGGGTAAAGTGTCATCACAATTTCACCAAGAGCCCAACCGATAGCCCCAGTGAAAGGAAGCTAAATCCATACATTATGGCACTTGATAAAAGAGCGCTTTCTAAATGGTGTCATTCAGAAGCCCACTGAATCCATGTATGTGTTTTCTGTGCAATGAGGATGAAGAGGAGGAGATGAGAGAGAGAAAAGAGTGTGAGAGTGTGTGTTTGGATGCAGCAACCATTTTGAGATGCAGGGCTTGATTTCCACGAATGCACAGCTTAACAGTGCCCCCATGTGACGACACTCAGCCGGAGCTCACGTTCATGTGCACAATGCATCAGAGAAGGAATATCCGAGCTCATGTAGGGAAATATGATCAAACCTGGGACTTTCTGAGAGCTGGAAATCAGAGGTTACCTCAACGCCCTGAGCTCATCGATGACCCCCCTTCTCGGCATTAGGAAGCACGAGTCTAATGCGGTAAGGAGAGAAAGGCTGGGGTCAGAAGCCCACTAGCCTTCGCAATATGGGCTTTTGTGAACTTTAATTAAAAATGAAGACCTTCTTCAATACTCTCCTAGAAGCAAATCAATACAGGCAGAGAATAAGAGAGACCAGGTTGTGCGTGCACACACCTTAAGGAAGAAAAAAAAAAAATGCACTCTCACTCGCAGGATTCTGCCATTTTCAAAAGCTTTCATATCAAAAGTCAGCAGCACAATTAGATCTTCAGAAGGCGGCTTAAACACTGGTGACCTTTTTATCTCCTTTGCCGAAGATGCTTTTAAAGCAGAGAAATTGGTGCTCTGTAAAACCCGTTGCAGCGGGCGCCTTCACCGTCGCCATGGACCGTGACACCCCCTGCTATGAATCACGAGGGCTCTAAAGGCCGGACCATGTCCCGAATACCAAGCGCTCCTCATAAAAGAGGAATCTGTCCTGCATCCCCTGGTGAGACGTCTCCTCCTCCTTTGCCTCCTCTTTCCCATTCTTTCCTGCCCTCCTCGCCCCTGCAGTCCGTCACGCGTGAGAAAAATAAAAGAGACACTCCAAACAAAAGCAGGTGTGTTCTGTGCTGATTGGAAAAGAAGACCTGAGGCACGAGAGAGAGAGACAGATAGTATGATAGTTTGAGAAGGAGAGAGTAAGAGAAAATGTGTAGAGATGTAAGATGAAGGGATCGCGGTTGTCAGCTGGGAGATCGGAGGAAAGAGGGATGAAAGTGGGGATTGGAGAGAGAGAGAGAAGAGAGAAAAAGTGGAGGCGTACACCCTCTTATACAAGGATGCTTTTGTTCGACAGCCTGCATGGGAAAAGTGTGCGCTCTGCCACAAAACTATGAGTTTCTTCCGACTTTCCTTACACTTTTCAATGTTGCAGGTATTGGGAGGGAAAAAAACTGGGTGAATTTTTTCCAAACATAATATACTCCTCTGAACTCTTTATCAGGGTTTCCAATTCCACACTTTTTGACTAATGAATTAAGGACTTTTCTAAGACCTTTCTAATTGCTTTTAAAAAATCATTGTTTCAGTAAAAAATTAAAAAAATTATTAGCTTTTTTTCCAATTGGGAAAGAAAAGAAAAATCACAATAGAAATTTTATATTAAAAAAAAAAAAAAATAGCACACAAATTGGACTTCAAAAAATAAAAAATAAAAAACATCTAGAATAGATAAAACATTTTTAGATAGTTTAAATACAAAAAAAAATTATATTCACTTAAATGTACATGAATTAATATTTACTTTCTACTTATGGTGGCTTTTTAGAAGCATGATTAAATAAAAAAAATTACATTGTAAACTTTAAACTCTGTTTTGAAAAATATTTCATAATAGAATATTTTTTTGAAAATGAATTCAAAAGAATTTTGAAGAACATTATGAGGTTAAATAATAAATGTAGCATTATGATAATAAAATAATGTTTTTGCATGAAAAAAAAAAAAAACATGAACATGACACTTTATCATTTTGAATAATCTAACAGAAACTTTGTGTTTAGGGTCATTCAAATGCACATCCAATTCATGTTTTCTTCTTGTCAATGGACAATAAAGCCATTCTCCAAGAAAAAAAAAAATCTGCTGACAAAAAACATGAAATAAATATTATAATCAGAGCATCCACTAAAGTTACATGCACTACTAAACTACCATAAGATCATTATTGGATTAATGTATTAAAACACTACCTTCCTCAGTGTCCAATGCTATAATGAGGACACAAAGACTAACTAAAACTGTCACACAGATGTACAGAGAGTTCAATACGGAACAACCAATGGTCTTCTGCCAGATGGTCTCTCAGTGTTTCTTCTGTCCTTTGTAGTCTCTAAATTAAATTCAAACGTGTTACACTGCTGGAAATGGGGGGCTAATTTTATTTGCTGTTGGTTTGGAAAATATAAAAGTGTCAATTTACACCACTCAGGCAGGTGTGGAACACATTGTGTGTGGAAGAAACACATCTGTGTCACTAAATTAACATAATATTGAATATGTTTTATAGCTCTGGTTCTGTGTGCTGATTGGTCAATACAATGTTTCACCTAAAAAAACAGTACAGTCAGTGTGCAACTCCCATAGCACTGTTAGATGTCAACCGTCAACTTTCTTTAAGATTTCTAATGAAATTGTAAACAATAACAGAATGTATTAGGTATACAGTCATTATTTAGGATGGATGGATGGATGGACGGACGGATGGATGGATGGATGGACGGATGGGCGGACGGGTGGATGGACGGATGGATGGACGGGTGGATGGATGGATGGATGGGTGGGTGGATAGGTGGGTGGGTGGATGGATGGACGGACGGACGGGTGGACGGGTGGACGGATGGACGGGTGGGTGGATGGGTGGGTGGATGGATGGATGGATGGGTGGGTGGGTGGGTGGATGGACGGATGGATGGATGGATGGATGGATGGATTGATGGATGGGTGGGTGGATGGATGTGTACGGACGGACGGGTGGACGGGTGGGTGGATGGATGGGTGGGTGGATAGGTGGGTGGGTGGATGGATGGACGGACGGACGGGTGGACGGATGGACGGGTGGGTGGATGGATGGATGGATGGATGGATGGATGGATGGGTGGGTGGATGGGTGGATGGACGGACGGACGGATGGATGGATGGATTGATGGATGGGTGGGTGGATGGATGTGTACGGACGGACGGACGGGTGGACGGGTGGGTGGATGGATGGGTGGGTGGATAGGTGGGTGGGTGGATGGATGGACGGACGGACGGGTGGACGGATGGACGGGTGGGTGGATGGATGGATGGATGGATGGATGGGTGGGTGGATGGATGGGTGGGTGGGTGGGTGGATGGACGGACGGATGGATGGATGGATGGATGGATGGATGGATTGATGGATGGGTGTGTACGGACGGACGGACGGGTGGACGGGTGGGTGGATGGATGGATGGACGAAAGTTCCTTCACTGAATTCAATACATACTATGAAACTGAGATAAGCAGCCAAAGTATAATCATATCTCGAAAACTAATCAACAAACAATTGACCTATAAAAAAATAAAAAAAAAATAAAAATGATGTTCTGTCTCAATCTCATGAATAGGACTGAGAAATGAAAAAAAAAAGAAACTCTGTATGGTAGATAGGAGAGAAATGAGAGCTGGGAAAATGAAAATTGTGGGATGTTGTTGTTGAAGTGTCCCCTCGGATGCACCCGGGATGGCGGGAAGGAGGGAGAGGCTCTCTCGCCAGTCGCAGCTCATTTTTGCAGCACTGTGATTAAATCAGAGGAAATTAATGTGGTCACCCTCTCGTTGGGAATCAGCATCTTTGGACCGCAGATTTAAGAGGGAGAGGAACCCTCCAGGGCTGAACGTCAGCACGCCAGCCAGACTTTTAAATCACCACTGTGTCACGCAGCACAGGGACCGAGACGGCCCACGGTCAAGCAGACAGATCAAAGAGCCGTGATATACGCTCATATGCATATGCAAGTATTACATGCACATTAAAAAGTCAGCGGGTCAATATTTTTTATTGTAACGTCACACCAGCAGCAAAAGGAGCTTGATATAAGACCTCAGCATCTGTACTAGCCAGTGAAGGATGTTAAATGGGTTCAAGTGAGAATGCAAGTGGCGTTTTTGATGTCTAAACCCACTCAAGCACAGGAACCGGTTTAGACTTTGGGAGGTCAGGAATCGTTTTAGCAGAAAGGGGCATGATCAAGCATAAAACACAACTTTGAGGGCGATAAAGGCTTCTTGAAACGGCATCTTCCAGCAGAAGAAAGAAGCATCTACGAGTTCATAAAGGTGTCGCACAGAAGAACTCTTTCAAACGATAAACACAGATGAGGCGATGATGAGTTCAAGGTGAAGCAACTGGTGATCAAGAATGGGAAAAGTTTAAAACGAAGTGTCAAGAACTGACACAATAGTAGTGATGTGGCAGATGTGAAACATCATAGGCCTTATATAGAAGGTTTAAAAGAAGTGTCCAAATGCTTGAATTCACTTTTGGGAGGATTAAAACTAAAATATGAGCCACCGCTTTCTACAGTTCAAAGAATAAACTACATTTACCTAGTTTTTATGTATTTTTCTGAATAAACGATTCAGCCTGAAACGTTTGCAACCACATGCTGTCGCACTTAAAAAGCCCGATTAAAACTCACAGCATGATTTTTTTTTTTTTTTTTTTGAGAGCTGGCCATCCAAGCACTGTATAGGTAAAGTTAGCTACGCCCGCCCTGACCATATGGCACTTCAGAGGCTTATTAACAAGCCGAGGCTCCTGTTTGTATGTGCTTAGGTTGAATATTAATTTCCCAGCAGCTCAGCAAAGTGTGATGCTGGCCAATAACAGCAAGTGCTGAAGGTCTGAACTGCTTGCTTTAGCGTTTAGTTGAAACGCAGCCGGCCGTGGTGTTGTCATTACGAGTTTACATCTCGGCCAGCCATATGAATTAAGAGCGAGTGGCCACCTTGGCACAAAGTGCAGTGATAAATTAACCTGCCCACTCTGGACAACACTGCTGCTGCATACGGCGCCCATCACTTAGATTCCATTAGGTTAATCATGCATAATAATAACACATAGGCCAGTATAATAAATCATCCATCGCCGAAACTTGAGGAGGATGGGATTGGGGAGGATGGGTGATTCGGCATCTTTCTCGAGGGTTAGTGTAGAAGAGCCGAGAAAAGAAACGATAGGAAAAGAGAAAGCGCAATAAGAACAACACGAGTGAGTGAACCCTGCTGTTTGACAAGGAATCTTTGATTGATTCTGAGTTTCTGAACCAGAAGATCAAAAACAAGAACGCACTAGGAGACTTTCTTTCTCCGTAAGCCTCTCTTCAAGATTCTGACAACACGAGGTCAGACAGGGGAACATTAACATCCTCAGAGTGTTCTGGAAATTGTCAAACCTTTTAATGCAAGCACTTTGAAATCCCTAATTATGAGAAAAACATAGGAACTTTGGAACTCAATAGAGAACTAAATACAGATATTTCTGGTAACACTTTAGTTTAGGGTGTGATTCTCACTATTGACTAGTTGCTCATTAGCATACACCACTGGTCAAAAGTTTTAGATCGGTACGAGTTTTTTTATGTTTTTAAAATAAGTCTCTTCTGCTCACCAAGGCTCAATTATTTGATAAAAAAACAACAACAAAAAAACAGTAATATTGTGAAATAGTATTACAATTTAAAACAGCGCTTTTCTATGTGAATATATAGTGAAGTGTAATTTATTCCTGTGATCAAAGCTGGATTTATCATCATTACTCCAGTCTTCAGTGTCACATGATCCTACAGAAATTATTATAATATGATGCTTAAGAAACATTTATGATTATTATCCATGTTGAAACTGATCTAAAACTTTTGACCGGTAGTGTACATATTACTAGGATATTGGCCGTTAATTGGTACTTATTACACGGCTCTGTGGAATACTTGATTCTGATTGGTCAATCGAGGAATTCATCGGTATGTTTTTCCTCATGGAAGTTTTGCATTTGGTGAGCTAATAAAATATCAAAAATCTATATTTTTTGTTTTACTTCATTTAATCATGCCATCCAATATTGTGGACTCGCTCTCTATAGAGTTCCGAAGTTATGACGTCACGTGATTTAGCATTTGAGCACTTCGGGTTCCCTCGCTCTAAAGTCTATGGGATTTTTGAATGGGTTTTTGCTAAATCGCCTGAAATAAGTTCTGTGGTGAACAAAGCCTCTATAAAATATTTTCAGATTTTGATCTATGACATAAAACACACAGTTATAACCTGCTTGTGTTTTTTTAAACTTTATTGTGTCTGGTTGTGTTTTTTCAAAATGTATCAATTTTGGATTAACTTGCAAAGATTATCTTGATAGACAAAATGTGTAAGGGTCACAACTCTTTGTTGAACACAGATCTTATTTTTTGCGATTTTCCAAAAGTCTATGGGGAAAATGCATTGCTTTTCGATCGAGGGAACCCATGTGCCGCGTTTCATCTTAAATTAATATCTCAGATCCCCCTAATTATTTATGTGGTGAAATGTCATGTAATATGTAGTATGACTTTACTGTATCACTTGCAGCGCTAACAACTGCTCTCTCTGCGGAAGCTTTGCGTTTAAAGACCTGATAAAATATTTTGACTCAGATCAATATTTCGTATCTAATTATTTACTTATGTGGCAAATATCCATGTAATAGAGGGATAATGTACATCCAGTCGGTTGTCATCTCAGAATAACCCGGTGTTCATTCTGACATAAAAACCGGTTGGATTAACATCATTCCTTACTAATATTATTCTGCATGACATATTCTAGATCCCTAATCCTACCCAATTCCTATACTTAACCTTACTAACTATTAATAAGCAGTAATTAAGAGGTTGCTGAGGAAAAAGTCAAAGTTAATAGTTAGTAATGGACTCTAATCTGAAGTGTGTCCAAATATTTATAGAAATATATATATATTTTTTTTTAAATCGTGTGCCACATTCAAAGATATTCATCCTCATTTATTTCAATCCCTGATAAAGCATAGATTCTCATAGCCCGGTTACTCATGATGCTGGTGATGAAAAATGGATGACATTAACAAGTGTTACAGTACAATCAATTTATCTTATCTGAATAGAAAAGCTACAGTATGCTGAAGGAATCAGAATACGGGCGTTTATTAATGGCCTTCAGGCTCAGATATATAAATAGGCGAGAGATAACAGAGCATATACATCACACTGACGTCTCAGGCACACGTCCACACACATTGGTGAAAAATGACAGCGTGTCATTTTGAGCGATTGCAGGCCAAAACGCAAGAATCACAAAACATTTCTAATGTTGAGGAGCCGCTTCATCATCCAGGATGACTACAATCAAAGACAAGCGGCTTTTCTATCATACGAGAAACCTATAAATGCAATAATCAGTTTCTACTACTAGTTGCCATAACATTGTTAAAAGGATACTCCACTTTTTTTGGAAATAGGCTTATTTTACCACTCCCCCAGAGTTAAACAGTTGGGTTTTACCGTTTCCAAATGTATTCAGCTGATTTTCTGATATTTAGAAGAATATCAGTAAACAGACAGTTTTTGGTCTCATGGACTTCCATAGTATATATTTTTTTCCTACTATGGAAGTCAATGAGACCAGAAACGGTCTGGTTACTGATATTCTTCTAAATATCAGAAAATCGCCTGGATACATTCGGAAACGGTAAAACTCAACTGTTTAACTCTGGGGGAGTTGTAAAATAAGCCTATTTCCAAAAAAGTGGAGTATCCCTTTAAAAGATTGCTGTTTGTTTGAGCTTCCCAATCAACCTGACACTGGAACATTGGTACAACCAATGGTGTGAGTTAGAGGTAGGATTATCTGTTTATTCAACCTATGATGAATGGAGCAGGTTTGGGGAGTGTGTTTTTGTGTGTGTGTGTGTGTGTGTGTGCAATTTGCCAGTGTGGTGACAAGTGCTACAGAAAATAAACACTTCAACCTGTAAAACTGTAGATAAAAAAACAGAATGAAATTGTGACGACACTTATATTGTGGACTGAAACATCCATTTCTAAAAGTCTCTTCGCACAACCCTCGTGAGCACATGAAAATCGATGGGGCACAAGTAACCACCCACCTCAACTAATTCTCTGTTGGCCACTTACCGTGTATGTGATCACTGCCAGCATGCCAATCAAGGTGAGCGAGCTGATGGAGAACGACAGGGCGGCCAGGCCATCTGCAAGACAGAGGGGAAATTTATTTATGACATGGGCCAAATGCAGAGCTCTGTTAAGTTTTGGTCATACGCCAGATATTCAGAGCAGTCCTTTCCTCCAGGGAAATTTCTCAATGCACCTCATCTTCTCTCCACTCTCACTATCATTTCTCTCAACCTGACATAGTTACTGAAAGGTCAGCTAAGTTTTTGACCTCTAAAATGAATAGTCAATAGTGTTGAAAATATAAAGGACATTCAGTAAAGTTATTCCTTTTTTTTTTTTGTAGTCGATATCAATATCAATAAAATTTCACAATTCTTGATAATACAGCAAACCTAACATGCAACTAAACATGCTTGATTTAAAATAATGTATAAGTTTAAGCTTTAAGTAAATTTGATTAAATTAAGTAAAAATTGCTAGAAAAAGGTAAATAATCTGTAAGAGGACAGAATAAATACACACATGTATTTAAAAAAGTGCAGCTGTAAGTTAACTATGGAAGCTTGTTTCTGCCATAGAATGAAAAATATAAAAGGTAATTGCGACTTTTTATCTGACAATTCTGGCTTTTTTCTCACAATTGCGAGTTTACTTCTCGCAATTCTGACTTTATTTCTCAGAATTGCGAGATATAAAGTCAGGATTGCAAGATATAAAGTAATAATTGATAGATACAAAGTCGCAAATGTGTGTTATAAAGTCAGAATTGTGAGATATAAAGTAAGAATTGCTAGATATAAAGTCGCAATTGTGTGTTATAAAGTCAGAAATGCATGATATAAAGTCAGAATTGCGAGATATAAACTATTCTGGGGGGGGGGGGGGGGTTGTCTTTTTTTCCCCTTAGAATTGGCCAGATAAGTCGCAATTGCGAGTATATATCTCACAATTCTGAGAAAAGATGTCAGAATTTCGACACATAAACTCGCAATTATGAGTTATAAAGTCAGAATTGTGAGATGTAAACTCGCAATTGTGAGAAAAAGTCAGAATTGTGAGATAAAAAGTCGCACTTCTGTCTTTTTTTCTAAGAATTGCGACTTTATATCACCCAATTCTGACTTTATCTCGCAATTCTGACTTTATATCTCGCAATTCTGACTATAACTCGCAATTCTGACTTTGTAACAAGCAATTCTGACCTTATATCACGCAATTCTGACTTGATATCACGCAATTCTGACTTTAGAAATCGCAATTCTGCCTTTATATCTCACAATTCTGACTATAACTCGCAATTCTGACTTTATAACACGCAATTCTGACTTGATATCACGCAATTCTGACTTTATTAATCGTAATTCCGACTTTTTATCTCGCAATTCGGACTTTTTATCTCGCAATTCGGAGAAATAAATTCAGAATTGAAAGATATAAACTTGCAAATGTGATTTATAAAGTTAGAATTGTGAGATAAAAAGTCACAATTATTCATTTTATTTATTTTTTTTATTCAGTGGTGGAAACAAGCTTCCATAGTTAACAAACTGAAATTGAGGGAAGGACAAACAATCAATAACATGTCAAATAAAACAACGTGAATTAATTTGAAAAGAATCACAAATCAATTTGTCCGTGACTGTTGTTGTACAAACTTAAATTGTTACATGCTGAATATAATATATAACATGTGCTGTAAAAGACAAAAAAAGCTGGCCTACAAGCCTCACCAACTGAAATACAAAACAAAGCAGAGATCTTTCAGCTCTTTCAGGTTATTACCATCAATTATCTGGCGCACACCTGTATGGCTTGACTGCTTGTTTCAAAAGAAATTGCTTTATTTTTCATATTTTAGTATGGACCTGGTAACAAAGTACATCTGACATTTTGTGAATCACCAGTCCTCAAAATACAGGATGAAACAAGGAGCCGGGAGAGTAAAAATGAATGAAAAGAGGAAAGGGCACGATGCCAGCAGTCAGATCTGAAGCCAGCTGAGGCAGATTTATGGGAAGTGACCGCCACAGCACTTCCTGTTAGGATCCCACCTGTCATAGGGAGCGAGAGAATTGAACAATCACAAACTCATGTGATTCCCCCATTTCCTCTAGTTCTGAGCTATGGCCCAGCGGAGCAAAACACAGCATCCTGGCAGCCCTGAGCCCAGAAAGCCCCCTTCTGCCTGCAGCCTACCTCAAATGAATGCAACCTACTGCTCTCTGTTTATTTTCCTCAGGAGCTGCTTTACATCACTCATGAAATGACTTCTTTCCATTTTGTCAAACCACATGAAGTCAGTGAACTGTTTGCCGCGCCACCCACCACGTTCCATACACAAAAAAGCCCCAAGACACAAAAGCCGTCGAGAAGAAATGAAGATGATTACACTCCTGCTTCCTAATGTAGCAAACGGAAGAATATAAAAAAGAAGGGACGCTTTGATGTCTGATGGCTGAAATGAGCATTTACATCTGAATAGGTGTTTCCCTTTGTGATGTCCCCGCTTTTGTTAAGTGGCGAAGGCGCGATGCCGGAGACAATGGCTTTCGTGTTTGGTACGGAAAGCGGCTCTGTTTATGAACTTCTCACAATGCAGGAGAACCTGCGTTTTCTGTCGCTTCCGCTGAATACTTTCTAAGGGATTGGACAGAGAATATATTGTTTGTTATCTGCGGCGGCTCTACAGCTGCTCTAGCGCCTGATTCCTCGGCACCGGGAGAGAGTGGAGGCCCTTATCTCGACATGCACGGAGCTCCTCGGGCTTATGCACGCGAAGGAGACCGCTGCCACTGAGAAGAGTATATTAAAGAGCTCTTAGCTGAGGTATTCACAACATGAGCTTGCTATGATAACCTCATGGAGATGGAAAGCAGCTTGCTAGAAGCTAACCCATTCGCTAGATTCTGGATTACTGAAAAAGAGAACGCGCGCTGCTCCCAAACAAAAATCGAGCAAACTACTTTGATTGAGAGAGATTTTATCTTAAAGGGGGCATGAACTGGGTTTTTAAATTTGATTATATTGTTGTCTGAGGTCGACTTATGATGTTCGCTTGGTTTTTGCATTCAAAACATCCAAAGGAATAAGTAATAGGCTATTTTCTACCCTAGTTTTGAGCCTATCTGAAAAACCCTCGGTTTTTATGGGCGTCTCGCACTGAAGACATGGAAGTAAACGCCCACTGCTGTGAGTGGATAACAGTTTTGCATATTATAATGAGTTTCGACTCACTCGTCAGTGCATTGGAAGAAATTGTTTTGAAAACCTCCAATGTTGTAAAATGGCAACTGGAATGATTCTCCCATACATGTTCGACCCAGAGTCTGTGTGTTGCACCATTCCTGCCAGATCCAATATACAGTAGATGGCACAAACTGACCATCATTACAGACACGAGTCGTTTGCTGAGGCCCCGTCCACACTACTGCGTTTTCGTTTAAAAACGGAGAATTAAAACGAATACGATCTCGGTCCAAACCAGCGTTTTATCTGCGTATTAGAAACGATCTCCGTCCACATTAAAACGACTGAAAACGCGGATCACGTGACCATTCACCAACACTGGGCATGCGCGTGCCGGTGTAAACAGTGAATGACGAATCAGGAAGGGATACGTCATGACTGATAACACCCAATCATAGAGCCAAGCGTCAGCGTTTCTGAAGTTCTCCGTTTTGTCTCGTCCACACTAAAACGCCCTCCGGATATTCAAAACGCAAAACGCAGCTGCAGCGTTTCTAAAGTTCTCCGTTTTAGGTCTTCGTTTTTCCCGTTTTAGTGTGGACGGGAGGTGCAAACGTAGCAAAAGGTCTCCGTTTTTAAACGAAAACACAGTGGTGTGGATGGGGCCTGAGGCTGGTGTCAATAAAAGCTTTTATTGGACTAACAAGGCTGATTTAAGTTCTGAAACTTACAGGATATTCTTATAATATGATGACCTCTTAGATGTCAAAAGCATCACCCCTTTAAAGCTTAAAAGGTTTGAACATAGCCATATGCTAGATCTATATAATATGTAGCAACTCTTGAAAAAAAGCAAGGCACCAATCTTAAAATTCTGACTGTTATCAGCCAATAAAGAATAAACCAATTATATTCATTTAAATGTTAGACAATCCAGTCTAAATGAATAAACAGATAAAAGTAAAAAATAAGTCAATCATTTTTTAAGCTACAAGTTAATTTATGCATTACAGCATTATAATGTACAGTATGAAAAACTGATATATTTTGAGATGTTTTAAATGAATATTTTCAAAGATTAAAATAAATGAAATAGTATATATATATATATATATATATATATATATATATATTCTGGCTATCATTACAGACTAGCTCTATGTATGAAAAATGATGTCACCAAATTAGATTCAGCATAGCTGACGCCGGATGCCTTTTCGTCACACTACGTCACGCAAGCTTCAATATGAAATGTGAATCTCCGTGAAACACATTAAGCTCAGCGGGAGGGTAAATCAGAGAACAAGAGCTGTCTGAGTGGATTCTGGGTTTGGGTCTCTGCTGCATAATTAAGAGGAGACTTTTTCCAAGCCTATGTCTGTGATAAGATCAAATCTCCAGCTGTCTACCCTTCTGCACGCTCCCTCGCTCTCTCGCCTGATTCATACCTGCTAATGGGGAATTGGCTATTGCATTCAGGTTACATTTTACATCTATTTCACTCAGGGGAACCGGCAACAAAACCGCCACATATCTGCGGAATCGGAATTGCAGACTCAGGATGACGCTTGGTTGAACTTGTCAACTTGTCCTACCTTGGATCAAGATGCTCATTCGGGAATCCAGGCTTTTCAGGGACATCATAACCCTGCTTATCAAACACAAGGGGTCTGCTAGTTATTCATTTCGCATGTGGAGTGGGGATGAGGAGCAGGGTACCAAGACCATCAACCTCTGCTGCAGATTTTGACAAACAAGCCTGTTTCAACAGGGGCCTTTTTCTGATGTTCCTTCCAAAAAGTCATTTTTTTCCTTCCTTATTTTTTTTTGCTTGATTTCTATTCATTAGGCAAGGGCTGCTAGGAAAGGGCAATGACAGCTCTAAGACCCCCTCAGAGGAATCAGGCACTGTCTCAAAAAGCCACAGATTTACTCCAGGCTATTGGATTAGGCTGTTTTTTTTTTTTTTTTTTTTTTTTAGTGGCATCATTCCTGCCAGCTTGAGGGTCTTCAAGGGAGGGTATAGCAAAAGTCAAGACCCAACCTAACAAGGGAACATCTCTGAAAGAACACCATGATGTCTCACACTTGCTTTCTTGGAGCAAAACAAACCTTGGCACAAAAACATGACTTGTGACTTGTTATGCGACCTTCACATAGCCTTTAGAATAAGATAGGATTGAACGAAAGGCTCTGGAGAACATTGACACTAAAATATTCAAAAATGGAAACTACTACAGCTAAGAGAAATGAGAAACATGTTAAAAAAAAGTTGTTGTTTTTTTTTTTAAAAGGAATGATCCCTCGTCCTCACCAGAGTGAAAGCGCCAATGTAATTTTGTTAAGTTGTTTTAGTATCATTGATATTCCATTGTAGTTTTTGTCACAGTTTTGTTTTGGTCTTTATTTATTTTTTATTTTAAAGTGTTAGTAATTTTGTGTGCTTTTTTATGTCAATATAGTTTTTATTCATTTTTAGTTTTCATTTTTGTTTGAGTTATTTTAGCTAAACTGAATGGAAATTAGAAATGTTGCCTTGGCAACTAGCTAAGTTTGAATTTTAGAAATAACCCAGCAGTCTGCATGAAAGCAGACTGAGAAAAAAAAAAGAGGTGAATGTAAATGGTCATACAGAATCACATATATTGTAACTGCAGGTGCAAATATGTGCCTGCCACTCCTGCTTCAAATGGAAGCCTTGATTGACACGTCAAAAGCAGCTGGCCTTTCCTTTTTTTTTTCAAGACAGCAAATTTAGGAAGCACAATGAGGTCTGTTGACATTGACGAGGCTAAATGTCAATGCTGCCAAACCCACACATCACCTCTAGTCGTGGCTCGGCAGCATCCGTCTCTCTCTAAAAAGCACCTGTCGTTTCGGTGTTGTGGCCCCCGAAAGGCTTCAATAAAGCTTTTTTGCTGTTTTCTTTGCATGTGTCAGTAAAACTGAGCTGCAATTTCATTCAAAGAGGCGTTTCCGGTACTTACGGCTACTGCCCAGCTCCTCGAACAGATACTGCACCTTCTCCCACTGAGTCGAGTTCTGGTTGGGTGGAGATTCCAAGGGAACAAACGTCCTGAAACACAGGTTTATATTTCTCAATCATAATGTCATTATTTATACACTACCATTCAAAAGTTGTGGGTTGGCCAGGTTTTTTTTTTTTTTTTTAAGTCTCTTGGTGAGCATAAGGCTGTAAAATAATATTTAACAATAATATATCACTTTCAAAAACAACAGTATCCACATACACACTGTGACTTAAAGGGATAGTTCTGTCATGAGTTCTCTTTGGCATGGTAATGTGTATGATATGTTTGGTTTTGGTGGAATAGACCTGATATGATGCTGCTGAGGAGCAAGTACGAGACAAGTAAGACATGCTGCTGCTGTACAATATAGTGTACATGAATGATCCGTAGCAGATCTATACAGGTGGAGCTGGGGATGGTGGGGGGTTTCTGAAAGCACACTGCACTGCTAAGGTAAATGATAACCAAGTATTTGAAGGTTGAGCATGCAAGCTCATTGGCTACTGAAACAGCAGTAACCAATCTGCTGTGCCTTATAGAGAATGATGTGATTGCAAGCAGAAGCAGGTTGAGTTAAAGGACCTATTAGCCTTCAAAGAGTTTCATGACAGAACTTTACCCTCAAGTTGTTCCACACCTGTTTGGTTAGCCATATTCTTTCAAATATATTTTGTGTTGAGAAGAAAGAAACGATGGCCAACACAGACTGAAATGATCAAATCAAATAGAATAGAATAATATGGAATTTTATAAAATAAAAATAAAAATGAATACATGATAGTTTTGATATTTTTGTTTCCAAAAAAAACTCTGTTATTTTGGGTTAGTTGTGAGGGCACATCCAATGAAAGTTAAATTTCTAAATATCAATAATATACATGATTTATCATGGGGGGAAAAAGCATGATTAGGCAAGATTTCAACAAATGTATTATAAGCTTTAAATGTGCATTATACAAAATTGACAACCAGAGGTTGAACTGGGAATTAAAGTCCAAATTCAAAATATTGGAGAGGATTTATTTTTTTTTTTCCTGCCAACTTTATTAGTGTAATATAGAGCAATATGATTTTATTGCTGAGGCTTTTTAGGTCAAGTAGGATTTGTGATCTCTGATCCAGTTTATGTGCTGACTTCCAGGGTTTTTTTTTTTGCAACCAGGGGTGTCGAAATACTATTGGGTAAATTGACCGAGGGGCGGGATCTCAAAGGAACTAAACAAAAACAGACATTCCGACAAGGAATGCACATTTTCATGTAGAATAAATGGCTGTAGCATCGTTTTACAGAGACACAATTATATGTACTTTGTTTCTAAATCTCTGCAAACATGGTATTTTTATGCTTTAGTAGGGTAAAAATGGCATAGAGCGCCTTTAAGTGGAGTTAGTGCACCTTGGCTTTATCCAAAAGGCAAATTGTTTTCTTGTACAGTATATGTATGTATACTTATAACTGGCTGACGACACGAGTACTGTGAACTATCGTGTAGAGATCATGTACTCAGCTCATATCGCCGTGAGCTTTAAAAGAAACCGATGACACAGTATGCTAACATTCTGAGCAAAAACATGCAACACTAAGAAAGTAAGTCCTCTCCAATGAGGAGAACACTCACAAGATGAGATTGCATAATCAAATACCTCAGGCAACAGCTGCTCTAAAAAAATAAACTAAAACCCACAAGTTTTAACGTTTTCAGTAAGTTTCAGTTTTAGTTTGTATACCATCAACTCTCTATGCCCATCAATTATACCTTATACTTATTAGCTACATATACCTTATATATATATATATATATATATATATTTATTTATATATATATATATATATATATATGTAAGCAATAAGGTACGAGAGGCTGTGCTGTATCGTGAATAAGTACCTTCAGCTGTTATAAATAAAACGGTTAGCTCCAATCCATGATTCTGATTGGTCAATAGCTGTGATCTGATTGGTTAATAGCTTGATTCATGAACATGACTATAACCACTTCAGCCAACGGTTCTATTTATCAATGCGCAACACTGCAGTTCATAATGTTGTTTTTATTTGAGCTTTCATGCATATTACACATTGGAAGTTTGGAACGTTGTTGCTTCTATCGATTTTACTTCATGGAAGTTGCACTAATACATTTTTTTTTTTTTTTTACTTTGACATTTTTATTGTGTGGTAACCATTTTATAAAAGCAATAAGGTACTCGAGGCAAGTGCTATATCGTGAATAAGTAATGGCTGAAGGGCGTTGTTAGGCACGACGCAAAGCGGAGCCACTCGGACCTTATTACTTACATAATAAATCACGATGTACACAGTATAATTATATTTATATGATAAATTTTCCACATAATAAGAATAATAACTTATATTATCATTCCCATCCCCATTTTTAAAGTTTGTCTGGATATCCAAGCAGCAATATAAGATGTAAAATGTTTATCACATTGCAGTTAAAATTACTATCAAACTATACGACACAAAATAAATAACACATAATACCTGTTAAAATCCAGTCAGCAACTAAAAGAGCCGTATTTAAATCACAAAAGTTGCAAATGGTTGCAAAATAGGGTCAATTTAAATGCAGCCATCATTCAGCATCACTGGCATTATCTGAGTGAGCTCATATGACATGTCACTTCAGAAAAGCTGCGTCGTGCATGAAAATGTCATCTTTTTGGTGGTGTCAGTAAATTACATTGTAAACTGTACGTACAGCAAGATGCAGTTTCATAAATCGACCAAGGACTCCGTGAGGGTTTATGCAATGGTTCACATATCTGACCTCTGTATCCAGTTTCTCTGTTGTTTGTCATCATTAATTATAGTCCAAAATACTATGTAAGCAACAAAATTCTGTCATTACTCACTCTCATGTCGCACCAACATGTAAATTCTTGCGTTCATCTTTGCAACACAAATTAGAATAATTGTATAAACCTGAGAGGTTTCAATGCAATTCATTATCATGCAATCAAACCTTTGAAGATCCAAAAAGGTCATAAAGGTGTCTGAAAAATAATTAATATCAATCAAGCAGTTTAATCCAAGTCTTGTGAAGAGATATGATCGCTTTTTATGAATAGAATTAATTTAGGGGTTTATTTGACTTTTTTTATGATAAAAGCACATACACAGAGTGCATCAAATACGGTAAACAGAAGCGTAACATGCGTCACATACTAGAACAAACCTCACTGGTTCTTGTACATAAGCTTGCAAAATATTTGTGAATAAAAGCCTAAATTAGAACTGTTCATCATATAAAGTGACTGTATCTCCATTCATATGGATTACTTTTAGGAAGCCTTGATTTGGTTGCATGAAATTTCAATGGAAGAACAAAAACCTCAGATGATTCATTAAATATATATTAGGGGTTTGGAATGAATGATCAGGGTAAATGATGACAGCATTTTATTTTTGGATGAACTCTCCCTTTAAACTTTACACTGCCAGTTAGAATAACATTTGTAAATATTAATATTACATTATATTGCATTAGATGTTAACTTAAAAGGTCACAACTAAATCATTAAGCAACTTTTGCAGACTATTAAGCCAAATACACTCAGTTGACTAAGGATTTGTCTCAAATGTCCTCAAGAGCAAGTTTCTGTAACCTAAAATGACAAATGGGACACTATATGGTCTCGTGGACTTCACAGACACGCACCAGGTCCACATGTGTCTAGAGTTTAGAGTAGACCACGCACGGCATTGATAGAGTGCACTTAGAGCTCTCGAGACATCCCCATGGGTGTGAGCGTGTGCATTGGACTACAGAGGGTGGGAAGGGTCAGTTCTCCATTTATAAGTCCCATCCTTACCGCAGACCAATCAGAACAGGCAAACAAAAAGAAGTCACACTCCAAATGAACAATCTCAAACACAGGATCTTTGCGTTTCACCCTGAGAAAAAAAGACGACGGAAAAAGCCATCATGTCCTCCCCATCAGGAACCCTGAGACACAATACTCCTGGTAAAACACCGCACTGGTTCAAAAGGTAAAATGAACACCAAATTGCTTCTGTCCAAAGTGCCATCCGCACTTTTAAATTTGGTCCACGGCATGTCCCTCTTCCCATTCTGCGATCAAAGTAACCCATCCCACTGGGTCTATACGACATGAAGGTGTGATGAAGGTATCCCGCCCCACAGGAACACTATTTAATGGTTGAGAGCACATTAAATTATATGACCTGGTGAGCAGACGTGTTATTCTTGCAGCGGCAAAGAAAATCCATTATGTTTATGCTGCACGAGCACTGCTGAGAACAAAAAGTATAAACTCGAGGTTAAATGGGACAAAGCCACAACCATGTATGTTTACACATTTAGACTGAATGGTGGTTTTTAGTTCAGTTAACCATTGGACTAAAATTGTTACATAGCTTGACAAAAAAAAAAAAAACATCCAAGGTCGTGACAATCTTCAGGTTTAAAGGTGCCAAGTAATTCGATTTTATTCTTTTATTTGAGGAAACTGAAGAAAATAAATAAATAATTTCGGCAAATAGAAATCTTTTGTAAAATTAGGAATTCCATTACTGTCAGTTTGTGTGAATTTAATGCATACTTTCTGAAATAAAAAGTAATAATAATAAAAAAAAAAGAGAGAAAGAAAAAAAAAACAGTTTTAAACGGTAGTGTACCAATGGAAGAGTTGAACATTTGGGGAAATCTGACGTCAGAACTATCAGAAGCGGAGAAACAAAAGACTACAAATATTACAAGGTCTAACATTTATATTTGTAATGATAACCCACACTGAGAAATCATACACAATAACACCAGGAATCTGCATCAGAAAGTAAATAGGCTAATAATAAGTTAATGTTGACTTTAACATACTTTAATATAGATTTTGAGCTCTTTAGAACTAAACTGGGCATATCTGACTTATCTTTAAAGTGAAATATATTGGTTTTAGTCTGTGGCTAGAATTGATGTGCCAATCTAAGTTGATTAATAATATAAAGACAAATTAAATATAAAATTAAAGATAAAGTTGATGATCTGGCTGGAGTATTCTTTGTATTCTAAATTACCCAGAACTCACAGAAATGTCATAGTATCAGCACTGATGTGCCCACTGCATGTTATTTCAAACTAAAAATATCTACATGGACTTTTATAGGTGTTTTGTCCAACAAAATGCTTCACATTTTCACAGCATTCTGTACAGCCGATAATACAGCTTGAAGATGATGACTGCATGATATAATAAAGCTCATATCGACCTCTCCACACACACAAACACACAAAGACTACTATATTCCCACAAAGCGCACTTACCCAATCAAAAGCAGCGCTGAACACACAATCACAAATCCTATTGTATACTTCAGTGCATTTTTCACTTGCTGTAATGAGAGAATAAAAACACGTTTATCAAACCACATTCATAAAGTTATCAATTCATAATAAATCATGCTTTATGTAAAGAGGGCCTTTGGGCTGGATAGAATTACATATTTGCAGCACTTAACAGTCACAGTCTCCTTAGTTCATTCTCTATATTACTATACTCATGGAGACATTGTGCTCTATTCCAAAACCTAGTGAGCTAATGCAGTGTCCTAACTGAAATGGAACCTTTCAGTTCCAGATTAAGAACAGAATTAGATCTACATAGGTAGCAACTTTGTGCCACTCATAAACAGGTGTCATCACAGAGAGACTCAATTAACATTTTAACATTAACATTGTGAATAAGTAAAAATGTTCCATTGTACACACAAATATCAGGTACAATTTTGCATTTTTAATTTCTGAACTAATCTCTGAACTAATCTAACTAGGGTTGCCAACAGTTCCAAATAATACGGAATATTTCCGTATTTGACACATAAAAGTCTTGGGCTAAGTTTCCCGATAAAGTGGTCTCTTAGCGCGCTACGAAGACTCTTAAGGTATAACTTAACTGAAGGTATACCATTTCTAGGTGTGTTCCTCGAACCATGCCTCAGGAAGCCCCTTAAGATATACATTCTTACGTGTGACGTTACCCAGTGCTGTCCGTGGCGATGGTGCTGACTTTGTTGATATCGATGGCTCGAGAATCAATTATTATTCGTTATGTGAGAAAGCGGTGTTCTTTTTAAAAGAAGCACTTCTGAAGTAGTGGAAATTGCATGTATTTGGACTCATTGGATATTATAAAAAATAAAAAATTACAAATTGCAAACTAAATTAAACCCTAGATATTTTATATAATTTCGTAAAGATTGCGCGAAACGCACAACCTTTTGCTCAAACGTGTCATGCGACTAACCCACTACTGCATTAGAAAGGGCCACTTATATTATCATAATATATTTGCAATTATTTCTTTATTTACTTGATTGCCCAGCAGCTGCATCACATTATTGGCGTAAATAAACATTTTCTGTGATTGGATGACCTACTCAATAACACGCGAAACATTTAATCAATAGCTATGGCGGAGAAAAAAGAAAGAAAGACGAGAGCCCCCAGCTTTAACCCAACTGAAATGAACATTCTTTTAGATGAGGTGGCACTCCACAAAGATATTCTTTTTCGAGTTTTCGGACAACTGTGTCCAACGAAAACGAAAATACCTGGGAACGCATTGCCATGAAAATGGACGGCGCCATCTTTGATTTAGCACAACTATTCGCAGTATCGCTGCCATAGTTTGACCAAATTCCCCACCGCAGTCATTCTCTTTAAATAGACGAATAAGCCTTTACTTTCGAATGGTTTGCCAGCTGATGTACCTTTGGATAATATAATTACAAAGCTAACAACAATCAGTGTGATGACAATTTTATTATTTGCATGAAAACACTTGAATTAGCCTAATTGAACACTGGGTGTATTCAATTTAAAATAATATTCGTATAGACTGAGATTTTTGCAGTGGCGCCCACTAGCGAAGTGAACTGCCAACAGTGATAAGGTATCGCTAAGTGTGCTCCAGACCAACCTTCCGAACGTATGACTTACAGAAGGTATACTTAACTAAGAACATTTCGTAAAACACGTATTAACGATAAGGTACAGCTTAAGGTGTAACTTAAGAACAATGTAGCGTTAAGGTGGTTTCGCCTTGTTCCGTATTGAACTGATCGGAACGCACTTTGTTCCGTATTTTTGAGAATCAACTCAGTGCAAATACAAAACAGACACATCTTCTAATATATGTCAGACAGACTATGAATGAACGAAGACCTGCTATAGTGGAAAATTCGGGGACTTGGCGCCCCCTTGGTGGGCTCTGATGTGTAATGACATAGAGAGTTGTCTCATTGGTCGCATGTCAGAGGCGCCCGCGCCATTGGATGTGCACTTCAGTTGCCGCAATGCAGCCTATGAGCGAGCCAGACGGCATAGAAATATGCAGCAGAGATATATACACGGCTGTGCAGCTACAAATGCATTTTACATGTAGGCTTCACTAAATCGAGGAAAAGGAATTTCCGAAAACATTTGTAGGGTATGATAAGAAAAAATACTAAATTTAAAATATAATTTTTTGCACTTGAAAGAACATTCTAGAAGTCTAATTCTATTGAATAAGTTTGCACAAGGCAACAGAAAACTGCTGTGTTTATTTTTCTTCAAATGCAGTCTAAGGCCTTGTTTACACGAGAACGCTCGCGGGTGAAAACGTAAAAATATTTTAGCGGATGTGCCTTTCGTTTACACGGCGAAGGTGTGTTTGAGGCTTAAAAACACAAAAAAGTGAAACCACCCTCCAGAGTGGAAATCTTAAAAACATTCCACCGCCGCATTCCCGTGTAAACGGTAAAAACGCAAAAGTCTGCTTGACAGTGAAGGTTGTACGCAGGCGCGTAGACTTGGTGTTGTTGTAGTATGCACTCCTAGCCGCCTGAAGTGCATACTACATTGAATTTCACACACTTTTGCGTCACTGTTTGAACGTGGATTTCCCACACAAAACGCTCGTCTAAACGCAGAATAAAACGCAACGCCACTTTTGCTTTTTTCTTCAGAATCGTTTCCGTGTAAACATAGACTAAGCTGATGAGTTTTGAATGTTATACATTTTATTTGTTGAAATTAAAAATAATAAAAACAATAAACTAAAAAAAATCCATGGTTCATTGTTGGCAAAATTATCATGATAGCCTTTATATAACTAGCCTATGTGGTACAGTCATTGATTAAGCATACTTTGCTATTCTATAAATATAAGCCAAATAAGTGGCATTATAATATGCTATAACGTATGAATTTCAGGGGTCATTTCTTCCGTGCGACGGAATTTCAAGGGTCCTTTTCTCCACTTTCATTCCCCAACGTTCCTTATTACCAAATCAGAAAGTTGGCAACCCTAAATCTAACTGCAGCCACTTTTGGTTGTTTCTAAGGAGTGTAAAGATTGAAGAAGCTCCTCAGCATGTAATGTTGCACATCACTGTGGCATCCTTAGAGAAAATATTTTGATATTTGAAGTGAGCAGCATTACAGTGAGAAGGATATATTTTTTGCCACTTTATCACCTCACTGCAGTTAAGCCTCTTGCAGATGGAGTGAGGGTAAACTGAACTCACTGGGTTTTTTATAAATGAACTGCCATCAGTGTAATCAGGCAAATATCACTTAGCAATACCTCAAGGGCATTTCTGTTGATATGATTAATGCTAACTTTTCTAACCACAGACAGCAAGCCTTGCTTTACACAGTAGTATAGTACACGCTATTTATTGACTACAAATAGCTTAACATAGCTCTTTTCCCACCTAGTTTTTTCATTTTTGTGTGTAAATTATCCCCGTAAGGCAGAAAAGGCGATCCGTTTTAGAGTGCATGAGTGTACTAGATTGACAGGAAGGAGTGTCATGTTTACCAAGCACTTGTTGATGTTGTCTTCATCTTTCTCCTCGTAGTAGAAATACACAAAGGGGATCCAGAGGAAGACGCAGAACAGAATGATGGAATACAGAGCTGTGAAAGAGAAAAGATGGCCAGTTACACATCTTGAACACAATCAACAACCAGGATCCACATTATACATACTGTATACCTGACATAAACGTTAGGGGTATGAATACAAATCAAGGGTGAAATCAGTGTCATTACATGTAAAGATTCCTAGAAAACAATACAACTCACACATGATGAGTCCTAAGCCCCAAAGCACAGACAAGCTGAAATAATCAAGTTAAAAGAGCAAAGATCACTGATATTGCAAGAGTTTATGCAACAGACTGTGACAAGCAGAGAAAGTGATTTTGTTGATCCCTCTCTTTCCCTGTCAAGCAATGAATTAAAATTGTCAGCTTGGCCTATTTCAGTCCAGAAGCGGATCACACACTTTTGTGACCCTGTAAATTGTTATCTTTCCCTTCTCATGTAGGTTACTCAGTTGACACAGGCGATATGAATAACACAATTGTTCTTTAGTTCAGAAATTGTGTCATCACAGAGCCCTGGAGATATGTTTGTATACATGAAGAAACTAGCTAGATACACAAGGAGAAAAATCCTGGACGACATCTCCATATAGAAAAAGGTCTGTAATCCCACAGACTGTATCCCATACTGGCATCACACCAGAACGGCTTGCAATGACCTTCTGTGAGTGAAAAAAAATGATCCATCATTCTGTCCACGGTTATGTAGGACAAAAAGCTCATTTCCACGAACATGTAAACATGCTCTGCACACATCAGTCAAACGAGTACATACGTGTTCATTTAGATAGATGTGTGAAAAAGGACAGCGGAGTGCATTTTTGTCGGGTGGGGGGGAAACACAAATGTTTTTTTAACAGCAGGCGAGGAGAAAAACAGAGCAGCCGCAATATATCAAAATAAAAACATAATGGGATGAAAACGGTTATTGTTATTGTTTCATGAGCCCTGCGGCTGATTTTGCCAGCTGTTCGTGTGCTTTTCAAAACTTTTTTTTTTTTTTTTTAGATTGCTGCACTTTTTTCTGGATTACTGTGAGGGATTTGCTCATATGGCTCATATCTGTGAGTTCAGTGGATCAAAGCCGCTCATACAGATAAACTCTGCGCACTCACACAATTTACCTTGTTCCATCCGGCCATTGCACAATTTCATGTGATTAAAGCATTTCTCGTGGTTTTGAATATTTGTGTAATGCTTTCGAGGGGTTCAAACTATCCTGTATCCTGACAGAAATACCAAACAGTTCGTTTTTTCAAGGTAAAGCCAATGCATCACACTCTAGACCGATCCAACACACCCGGGATCCATTTGCTGCAATTAGAAATACAATAACAATTTAAATCGTGTCTGTCAAGAGTGTCTGCTTTTGTTCATTAGCGTGTTTGCTAAGGAAAGCATTATAGCCAGACCGATATTATTGGCCGATATTAGGCATTTTCCATAATATCGGTATCGGCAGTTATAATGGCAGTTATAATGAATATTTAAAAAATAAAATAAAAACGGACGAAACACGCTTTAATCATCTCTCCTTGGCCTGTTATATTGAAAATGTATGTTTTACAATTTGCAGTATGATGTTATCTATTGCTAAATTATGGCTCATCATAGACTAGCTAACCACAAAGCAAGCTAATGCCACTATCATCAGTGGAAGACCGCTAATGAGCTTGGAAACCACAATGAACTTTTTCTGCCTAAATAAAGTAATTATTACTGTATTTATAACTAGCATATCTCTAGTTGCAGTCCCTGCATTGCAAAATGTAAGTTATACTTGCGAGGAGTGAACATTTAGACATAGAGAAAAAGTATCAAACGTATCTTGTGCAGAAAAGTTAGCTTTTCTTTTACACGTGTGTGAAATCCAACAATATTTAATAAAAAAAAAAAAAAATATCAGCCGATATATCGGATTTTAAAACCCAAAAATATTTGTATCGGTATCGGCCTTCAAAATCCTTTATCGGTCGGGCTCTAGAAAGCACCCGTTTCTATAGCTCATACTTAGGATCTAGGTTTTGAAAAATCATTCATATCAGTTTAGGCTATAGACATAAGTGACGCATCAAAAACCATCAGTGTTTACTGATACTCATGCTTTCTACTTATTGGTTATTATTGTACTACTAGTCAAAGCCATTGTTTCTTATGTTTTTTAGGGCCCAAGCCCTGAAAGGGCGAAGGCCCTATTGTTTTCCTTAGGATTATTATTATTAGGGCCCAAGCCCTGAAAGGGCGAAGGCCCTATTGTTTTCCTTAGGATTATTCTTTTCTATTATTATTATTATTATTTTTCTTACGACTATTCGGGCACTTTTGGGGCCCTTAACATGCTCGAAAACTCTTGAAACTTTGCACACGGGTCAGAACCCGCGGCCATCAGAGCCGGGCTGAAGATGGTACCCGGGCGTGGCAGGGGGGCTCGTCAGCGCCCCCTGGAATGGGGTCCGAACACTTGGTCCATAACTCAAACACGCTTGCATGTAATAATATGAAACTCGGTACGCATGTTGATCTCATCGTTTCATCTATACCTCGCGCTTTTACTTTTTACCTCAGCCCAACAGGAAGTCGGCTATTGAGGTTTGTTTGTAAAACGCTCGCAATGTTATTTGAAATACTCCTCCTAGAGCTTTGATCCAAATTCGACGATACTCGGTCAGCGTAAAGTGAAGACATTGAGGATGAAAGCTTGTGTGGGGATTTTTGATATCTCGAACGGTTTGGCCGTGGCGAGGAAACGAAATCATGGCGAGAAACGTGAAACAGGAAGTTTGTTATAACTTCAGCATACATTAACTGATCTTGATGAAACTTCAGCAGTATGTTCGCTGTAAGAGGACGATCACATGGATGTGACTATTGTGAGTCAAAGTTATAGCGCCACCAACTGGCAGCAGGAAGTGTGTCACTTTCAAAATGCTTTGATATCACCCTTTTATTTTTACCCGATTTGCTTCAAACTTCATATGTATAATGTAAACATACGGCAGATGTAGACCTGTGAATGGATTCTTGATATCTTTGAAACTGTTGCCGTGGCGACGCATCAAACTTTACCCTTCTTTTAGGATGCTTTTAGGATGCTTTTGAGACCCTTAGCATGCTTCAAAATGCATGAAACTCGACAGACACATCACATTTATTAGCCAGTAGACATGTGCAATGTTTCAGAAACGGGCGTGGTGAGGGCTCAGTAGCGCCACCTTTTGACAAAAGTAGGGTTGTTAGTTTTATCTACAGTTACAAAAATCGGTATGTATATTGTACTCCTCGAGCCGGACAACTTTCTAATTGACACTCATTAGCTAGGACCCACAGAAAGTCAGATATGTTTGTTTGAATGTGGTCTTGCTTAATCTGAGCCTACATCTCTGTCTTTGCCTGTCTGTGTATGTGTGTGTGTTTGTAGGGGGAGGGGTCTTAACCATTTCACTCCTGTGTGTATGGCCTGCATAAAAAATAAATGCCTTAAGCCTGGTATTTTTTTAAATAAGTTTTTTATTTTTTATAAGTAAAGGCATATAACCAGTTTAATTGTAGTGCATTAATAGTTTTATATAATTAGTTTATTAATTAAATTAACTTGGTCCATAAACTTGATCTGAAAATTTGGTCCATAAATCAAACACACTTGCATGTAATAATATGACTTGAGTGTTAATCACATCATGTTTTCAGTTTGAATATAAAATATATAAATTATGTAAAAAAAAAATAAAGTTGATCCAGCTGGAGCGCAGGCTGAGAATAGCGCTGTCATGACTGGATCAGAGATCTTCAGTCATGCCCTCTCATACCTTACGCGCACACCACGCCCACTTACATCAGATCACATCAACATGTCAGCCGGAGGGATAACGAGGGTCGTCGTCGCTTTTGGATTCAAGAATTTCTTACAACAAGATGGCAAAAGAACAGCGCTTTGCAAGACATGCAACGTTAAGATCGCGGACAGTCAGATGACAACCTCCAATTTCGTCCGTCATTTGAAGAGCCATATTCTGCCCAGTAAGTGCTTGTCAATTTGTTAATGTTATCTGGTTAGCTCGTTCGTAGTTAGCTAGCTAATGTAAGTTAAAGGAGAACTCCGGCGCAAAATTACACATTGTTACCTAGTCAACCGTTATCTGAGATTTGTTTTCATGACTGCCGAATGTAAATAGTTTTATCTATAAAAACAGTTTAGCCTATAAGTGACGTCCGACATTCTCCATGCATCAGCATTAGCGCGTCGCGTTCGGTTGCGACAGTAACACGACGACACTCTCTTCAAGATCAATGTTCCCAATATTATACTTTATTTGTAGATAAGGCATAAAGGTCTATGATTTGCATAAAATGACTATCTTGCTGGAGTGGAGTTTATTGCCCTTTAGAATACACTAAGCATTAGTGCTGCACGATTAATTATATCGCAGTCGTAATAGCGATCTCAAACCTATGCAATTATATAACGCAAAATGCCGCGATTTTATATGAAATAAACAAAGTAGGGCTATTAGCGCAGCATCTCTTCTTTTTTGTCATCCTTTGACTAGTGTTACAAGATCCCCCTCTTATTGGTTCAAATGCCTTTTCGCATTTTGCACGACAAGAAGTGAAAAGCTGCCTGTGAGTGCCCTAGATTAGAATAGATGAGACTCGCATAATGCGCATGCACTGACCGTGTGCCAGCCCAGAATAAACAGTTCTCTTTCGAGCTTGAACGAACAATAGCACACACAATTATGCCAAAATGTGATTTTGTCTAGTATCTTCATAACATAAGAAAAGTCTATGGATGAAAAGAGTTGTGCTATGAGGCGCGTGTGAGATCCGCGTCTCGGCAACGGGTGCTCTTAAAGGGCCAGCAGCGAATAAAGCGTTCTTTCAGTAAAGTTAAAAGAACAAAGGGAAATTAGAAAATTACTCACTGATCTTGAGTAAAGAACTTTTGTAGCTTTAATAAGGATTATTATATATATAATTTATGATTCAGGCAGCGCAGACTGTTTGATAACTTTATTCAATTTCTGTACCTGTTAAGACAGGAAGGGCACAGGTAAATATGTTTTTTATTATGGGTTTATGTGGGGATTGTTTGAAGTTCACTTAATTTAAAAGCTGTTATATATTTTTTTTAAGCGTAATAATTTTTTAAAAAGTTGATGGCTTTCAATTGATGGAATCACTGTAATGTTGGTTTGGTTGATGGTTTATTGATCATTATAGGTGTTATCAATCATTTATTGTTGTTGTTGTTTTTAGTTTGAGTTGAGAAATAAACATTAATCTGTGTGTGCATTTTACTTTAGAACCAAGCAAGTTGGACTCATGAAACCATTTTATTATATCGGAGTCGCAAATCGCAATTGCAATATTGGCTCAATAATGGCAATATGACATTTTCCCAAATCGTGCAGCCCTACTAAGCATAGATTATAGATACCATCCCTTCGCTATGTTCTTTTCAATGTGAAGCGTTGCGTGCTGTGACTTGGTGTTGCTTCAAGTGCATCATTCTGCACACGGGATGCGCATGATTGCTTATAATACTTTGGGGAGACAAGGGGGCGTGGCCTAAGGGAATAGCACTCGTGATGTTAAGTGATGTTACCCCGCCATCGCTGATACAACCTTTAGCAGTCATGTTTTTGCTTCTTGAGAGAGAGAGAAAGTGTGTGTGTGTGTGTGTGTGTGAGCAATGGCGGTTCTAGGCGGGGGCCTGGGGGGGCCAGTGCCCCTGCGACAACAAGCTTGGACCCCCTTGTGGCCCCCTAAATGTGGAGTCAGTGTGAAATATTTTTTTGTAGTGTGTCACGCATTGAGCATGACAGTCACTCGTTTCAGTCTTTTGTCTCACACTCCCGTCACACATTGTATTTCTCATGCGGAAAAACTATTAATAATATATTTAATATACGCAATTTCTCTGGCCGCGCCGCTCTCACGTGAGAATCAAGCGCGTCTCGCCTGGAGTTCAGCAGTCGACCCTGCTACGCATCAGCCAATCAAAAAAAGAGAAGTGCTACTACATTGGTTGTTAGTTTTATCTACAGTTACAAAAATCGGTATATACATTGTACTCCTCAAGCCGTACAACTTTCTAATACATAGTCATTAGCTCGGACCAAGAGGAAGTCAGATATTTTGGTCTGAATATGGTGAGCCTCTCTCTGAGCCTACGTCCCTGTATGGCAAGCCCTTTTAACATTTAAAAGCTAAGTTTGCCTGTCCGGAATTAACATTGTAGATATCAACAACGTCTTTCTGTCTAGTCGTTACACTTTGGATAGTTTGTATTATCATTTGAGATATCTGTAACATAATTGTGACTAGTCGAAATGACAGAGTATGGCAAGCCGCTTTAACATTTAATCATGAAAGGGCCAAAGCCTTCGGCACCGCCACCCGGGTGCCTTTAGGTAACTAAAGGAACCGGGGTTGCGGTGCCTCCGGCTTGGGCCCGCCATCGCTGCTCGCAGCTATATTTAGGGCCCAAGCCCTGAAAGGGCGAAGGCCCTATTGTTTTCCTTCCGATTATTTTTTTTTTTTCTTTTATTTTTCTAACGACTATTCGGGCACTTTTGGGGCCCTTAACATGCTCGAAAACTCTTGAAACTTTGCACACGGGTCAGAACCCGCGGCCATCAGAGCCGGGCTGAAGCTGGTACCTGGGCGTGGCAGGGCGGCTCGTCAGCGCCCCCTGGAACGGGGTCCGAACACTTGGTCCATAACTCAAACACGCTTGTATGTAATAATATGAAACTCGGTACACATGTTGCTCTCATCGTTTCATCTATACCTCACACTCTTACTTTTTAGCCCAGCCCAACAGGAAGTCGGCTATTGAGGTTTGTTTGTAAAACGCTCACAATGGAATGTTAAATACTCCTCCTAGAGCTTTGATCCAAGTTCGACGAAACTCAGTCAGCGTGAAGTCAAGACATTGAGGATGAAAGTTTGCGAGGGGATTTTTGATATCTCGAACGGTTTGTCCGTGGCGAGGAAACGAAACTATGGCGAGAAACGTGAAACAGGAAGTGTGTTATAACTTCAGCATACATTAACTGATCTTGATGAAACTTCAGCAGTGTGTTCGCTGTAAGAGGACGATCACATGGATGTGACTATTGTGAGTCAAAGTTATAGTGCCACCAACTGGCAGCAGGAAGTGTGTCACTTTCAAAATGCTTTGAAATCACCCTTTTATTTTTACCCGATTTGCTTCAAACTTCATCTGAATAATGTAAACATACGATAGATGTAGACCTGTGAATGGATTCTTGATATCTTTTAAACTGTTGCCGTGGCAACGCATCAAACTTTACCATTCTTATAGGATGCTTTTGAGACCCTTAGCATGCTTCAAATTGCATGAAACTCGACAGACACATCACATTTATTAGCCAGTAGACATGTGCAAAGTTTCAGAAACGGGCGTGGTGAGGGCTCAGTAGTGCCACCTTTTGACAAAAGTGGGGTTGTTAGTTTTATCTACAGTTACAAAAATCGGTATGTATATTGTACTCCTCGAGCCGGACAACTTTCTAATTGACACTCATTAGCTAGGACCCACAGAAAGTCAGATATGTTTGTTTGAATGTAGAGAAAATCTCAGAATTTTGCCAGTCTCTCAGTGTCCCTCTGTGTGAGTGAGAGGAGGGGCGCCTGTCAGGTTAATTTTAACCCTTTATTTGCTGTGTGCGACTTCTCTGGCATTTTCGGGGGCCTTAACATCCTCGAAAACTCTTGAAACTTTGCACACGGGTCAGAACCCATGGCCATCAGGGCCGGGCTGAAGCTGGTAACCGGGCGTGGCAGGGCGGCTCGACAGCGCCCCCTGGACTGGGATTCGAACATTTGTCCATAAATCAAACACACTTGCATGAATTAATATGAAACTCGGTACAATTATAGATCACATCAGGCCAAACAACTTTCGTGCTCTAAGTTTTATGACAGTTCAAATGGAAGTTATTTATGAATTATGAATTATGGGTTGTTTGAATAATTGTCCTAGGAGAAATACATCAAATCACAATGCATGTGTTTACCAATCACAACCAAACTCGGTGTGCATGAAGTCAAGACATTGAGGATGCTCAATTCCGGACGGATTTTTAATATCTCGAACGGTCTGGCCGTGGCGAGGAAATGAATTTTATGACTAAAACAGGACACATAAAGTGTGTTATAACTTTGCTCAATTTACCTACAGTTACAAAACTTACCACGTATATTGTTCTCGTCAAGCCGATCAACTTTCCAATTTAAAGTCATTCGCTCTGAGCAACAGAAAGTCAGATATTGTAGTTTGAATGGATTTATTTCCCCTGCCATTCTCTCTCTCTCTCTCTCTCTCTCTGTGTGTGTGTGTGTGTGTGTGGGTGGGTGTGTGTGTGTGTGGGGAGGGGAGGGCTGTTGTCTGTGTTTATGTGTGTGTGTGTGTGTGTGGCTGGCTGTGATTTTTCCTACAAGTCCTTGTCTCTAAGTCCTTGTCTTTTTGCATAACAATTTTGCATAACAATATTTTTAAATGACAAAATAGGCATATAACCCCCATCTTTTAAATGTATAGTTTGCTTTAAATAAAAGTAAGATTGTATTTGTAATTGAAGCTGAATGAATTTAAAATTCTTGTGCTATATTTCAATATATTTGTTTTCCTTAAGATTTTAAAACACTAACTTCATTCTTATCTGAATTACAAATATTTGTTTCTGTATAAAATAATACTCTGACTAAAAACACATTTGATGTTTTTTTTTGGTATTTTTATTTACATGTATTTATGTGTGTGTGTGTGTGTGTGTGTGTATAAAGTGCAGGGTTTTTTTTAGATAAAGTAGAATTTCTATAACTATGTGTTGAACTAATAAATCACTCTTGTGTGTGTTAAACACAATCTACTTAATACAGACAACTTCATTATAAAGATAAATAACAAATCCAAAAAATATATGATTATAATCTATGACAAAAAAAAGCCATTACAAACTATATTATTGGAAAATACACATTGCTCTTTGTATTGTTGTAAAATATTCATGAAAAACAAGATAACAAAAATCAAAAAGATAAATTATTTTAGATATAGCCATGTTTTAAATGTATAGCAGAGATGTTAACTGAGGCAGCAACATACAAACTTTCTAGAACAACATGGACCTGGATAGCTGGTTTTTATGGAGGACAGTGAAGAGGAAGAGGGTGCAAATCAAACAGCTCATTCTCAGACTACACAGCAAACAGCTTAAGTTTTTAGTGCTTTGTTTGAGGTTTTTAGTGCTCTGTCCTATCTATTATCAACATATAATAGATGGAACAGAACAAGAAAGGCAATTAATAATCTGTCATTGTGTCACTGCATTATGATATGAAAGGCTCAGTACAGTGTGGCACAAACCGCTTATGCGCATCCCGAGTGGAGAATGATGCGCTTAAAGCCACATGGAGTTACAGCGCACAGCGCATCGAGTCCGCATTGATGCAAGCTCTACAATACACTTCTTTTTGATAGTCAAAGCGGGGGTTACGTTTTTACACGTCGTACAGAATAACCCTAAAGGCACCAAGGTGGCGGTGCCACCGGCTTTATATTAAATATAAATATAGCTGTGAGCAGCGATAAAGGGCCAAAGCCGGCGGTACCACCATCCCGGTGCCTTTGGGTAACTAAAGGCATCAGGGTTGCGGTGCCACCGGCTTGGGCCCGCAATCGCTGCTCGCAGCTATATTTATTATTATTATTATTATTTATACGACTATTCGGGCACTTTTGGGGCCCTTAACATGCTCAAAAACTCTTGAAACTTTGCACACGGGTCAGAAACCGCGGCCATCAGGGCCGGGCTGAAGATGGTACCCGGGCGTGGCAGGGGGGCTAGACAGCGCCCCCTGGAACGGGGTCCGAAAACTTGGTTCATAAATCAAACATGCTTGCATGTAATAATATGAAACTCGGTGCACATATAGATCTCATCGTTCATATATACCTCATACTATTATTTTTTACCCTAGCCCAACAGGAAGTCGGTTATTTAGGGTTGTTCATAAAACACTCGCAACGGAATTTGCAATACTCCTCCTAGAGAATTCAAACACACGGCACGAAACTCGGTCAGCATGAAGTCAAGGCATTGAGGATGAAAGTTTGCGAGGGGATTTTTGATATCTCGAACGGTTTGGCCGTGGCGAGGAAACGAAATTATGGCGAGAAACGTGAAACAGGAAGTGTGTCATAACTTCAGCATACATTAACTGATCTTGATGAAACTTCAGCAGTTTGTTCGCTGTAAGAGGACGATCACATGGATGTGACTATTGTGAGTCAAAGTTATAGCGCCACCAACTGGTAGCAGGAAGTGTGTCACTTTCAAAATGCTTTGAACTCACCCTTTTATTTTGACCCGATTTGCCTCAAACTTCATCTGTATAATGTAAATACATAGCAGATGAAGACCTGTGAATGGATTCTTGATATCTTTGATACTGTTGCCGTGGCAATGCATCAAACTTTAAAATTCTTTTTTTTGATGATTTTGAGACTCTTAGCGGCTTTTGGGGCCCTTAACGGGTTCGAAAACTCTTGAAACTTTGCATACAGGTCAGATCCCACAGCCATCAGCCCCGGGCTGAAGATGGTACCTGGGCGTGGCAGGGGGGCTAGACAGCGCCCCCTGGAAGGGGGTCCAAAAACTTGGTCCATAAATCAAACATGCTTGCATGTAATAATATGAAACTCGGTATACATGTTGATGTCATCGTTTCATATATACCTCACACTCTTACTTTTACCCCAGCTAGACATGAAGTCGGTTATTTAGGGTTGTTCATAAAACACACACAATGGAATTTGCAATACTCCTCCTAGAGAATTCAAACACACGGCACGAAACTCGGTCAGCATGAAGTCAAGAAACTGAGGATGAAATTTTGCGAGGGGATTTTTGATATCTCGAACGGTTTGGCCGTGGCGAGGAAACGAAATTATGGCGAGAATCGTGAAACAGGAAGTGTGTTATAACTTCAGCATACATTAACTGATCTTGATGAAACTTCAGCAGTTTGTTCGCTGTAAGAGGACGATCACATGGATGTGACTATTGTGAGTCAAAGTTATAGCGCCACCAACTGGCAGCAGGAAGTGTGTCACTTTCAAAATGCTTTGAAATCACCCTCTTATTTTTAACCGATTTGCTTCAAACTTCATCTGTATAATGTAAACATACAGCAGATGTAGACCTGTGAATGGATTCTTGATATCTTTGATACTGTTGTCGTGACAACGAATCAAATTTTAACATTATTTTTTTATACTTTTGGGACTCTTAGCATGCTTGAAATTGCTTGAAACAGATAGATACAGATAGCTCGACAGATACATCACAATTCTTAGCCAGTAGACATGTGCAACTATGGCAAAAGATTAAAGTAATGTTAAAAAAGTAAACAGTAAACACTAAAAGCCTCATATCTTCTAAAAATGTAATTATACATCATTTGTTTCTAAATTAAATTATACAAATATTATAATTAAACCAGTTTTTCCCTTATTTTCATTTAAGAATTATGTTTACGTTCAAAAACAGCCAGAATTGTTGTAAAATTCATAAAAAAATAATAATCTGAGTCATACGTAGTGCTGTACTGCCCTCTTGTGTTCAATATCAGGTAGGCCTATTGTGTATATTCCCACGGTTAATCAACGTGTGACTCCGCTGGGACTTGGGAGCTTTTAAATCGCTTACTTAAAACCGAAAGTCAAAATACGGATGTCCGCAAAAGACATTAATGGTGTGGAGTAGAGCGAGCATTTTAAATAAATTCCTATTAAGTAGGATTGAACTAAACAGAAAGAATGTTCACTCTGTTCTGCTGGTTCCTCGCTGGTGGATGATATGATTACTTTGTCATAATCTATGACAAAAATGCTATTATAAACCATATTAATAATAGATAATACACATTGCTCTTATTTTTGAAAAATACATTCATGAAAAACAAGATAACAAAAATCATAAAAAAATATAGCCATGGCTGCTATAAATGTTTGAAATGCATAGGACAGATGTTTAATGAAGCAGCAACATATAATTAAAAGGCAATTAATAATCTGTCATTACGTCACTGCATTATGATATTATAAACAGTGTATTATACATTATCTATCTATGCAATAGTTTATTGAGCCTTTTCTTTTAAAGGTTTTAAATTTCAGTTACTGTGTGCGTGAAGAACAATTATAGTGCTCTGACTCTAGTGTTGTGATCTAACCGACAGCGTCCGACACCCGGTAGAAAGTAACACGATTAAGTTACAGCAATAAAGTCCAGCAAGAAAAAGTTTCTTCATTCGAAAATATAGACCTTTAGACCTTTATCTTAAAGATCCAGTATAATAGGATTAACATTCAATCATCTTGAAGATCGTTTCATCATTGACTGTAACCGAATGTGACGTGCTGTTTGAATGCTGAATGGAGAATGACTGACAGGCGCAGAGAGGGAAAAGTTTGTGTTCTTGAATTTAATGACTTAAATATTAATTTCTATATCACATAATAGCTTCAGAACACTTATAATACAGTACACAAAAACTTTATGGTACTTTAGAAAGTTTTTGTGCCTTTGTGCCTAACATAGAATAGTATATGCACAATATAGAATTTGAATCAGCCTCGTCAAAGATGGCAGTGTCAGAGCCGATACCGATCCCGAGTATCTAATCGGCGCACTTCTTTTCAACAGTCAAATTGAAATTGAAATTGAAATTGCTTGAAACTCAACAGAAACATCACATTTATTAGACAGTAGACATGTGCAAAGTTTCAGAAACGGGCATTGTGCAAGGACTAAATAGCGCCACCTTTTGACAAAAGTGGGGTTGTTAGTTTTATCTACAGTTACAAAAATCGGTATATACATTGTACTCCTCAAGCCGGACAACTTTCTAATTCATAGTCATTAGCTCGGACCAAGAGGAAGTCAGATATTTTGGTCTGAATATGGTGAGCCTCTCTCTGAGCCTACGTCCCTGTATGGCAAGCCCTTTTAACATTTAAAAACTAAGTTTGCCTGTCCGGAATTAACATTGTAGATATCAACAACGTCTTTCTGTCTATTCGTAATTACATTTTGGATAGTTTGTATTATCATTTAAGACATCTGTAACATAATTGTGACTAGTCGAAATGACAGAGTATGGCAAGCCGTTTTAACATCTAATCATAAAAGGCTTCGGCACCGCCACCCGGGTGCCTTTAGGTAACTAAAGGAACCGGGGTTGCGGTGCCACCGGCTTGGGCCCGCCATCGCTGCTCGCAGCTATATTCTTATTATTGATATTTTTCAGCTGTGCTTTAATTAGCATGCTGACAATACTGTGCATGTTTGCATGGTGAATCCTTCTCAGGTTTGAGGAAAGCATTTACACTTCAACATGAAATATGAAGTGTAATTCAAGATGAATGTTTCATGTAGCCTTTCTAAAACAATGGAACGAACCAAAGCAGCCATTATCTCACCGGGAGCTGTAATTGCTGTCATTGAAGCGATGACATTTCACTTTCACATTTGCTGGCCCTCGTTTTCCACAGCATGTTGTGTATTTAACCAGTATGCTCTCGGTACTTCAGTGCACTACAGGAAGTGTGTTATTAACCAAGATGCGCAATGTGTTTTGTGAGGAGGCACAAATAGGAGATCTTTTCTTTTTGCTTGCTTCATCGTCTTAATTAAAACTTGGGACCATTTGGAGGGATTTAATGTCTTAAAAGTGAGAGCAACCTATATACTGGAGCGCCCACCCTGGTTGTGATTGTCTGATTATGTTCTTTCTTTTTTTTTTTTTTTTTTTGTTTGGTTTCATGTTCTGACTCATGCTAATAAATCACGTTATCACCTCAAGAAAGCATTCAGCCAAGAGTGTCTCGGTCGGGAGTTATTTCGGGTTTACTGGGCCTGTCTTCAGAGACATCCATTAGCTGTAGATAACCCCCCCTCCAGCCTAAAATAGCTTTGTAGCCCCTGTATAAGTGTCCGCTCCTCAACTTCCCATGAATTTATAATGCCTAGTGGTGTTATCGTACAGAATATTAGAGCTGTTTCACTTGCTCAGAATCTGCCAAACACAATATGGAGGCATTTACCATCAGTGCAGGGGGGAAAGTGGAGGAATGAAGAGAACTGCATATTCACTGTTTTTTTATATTGACTATTTATTGATACTATCAAACTATCTCACAAGAACAAGTTAGTTAAAATATTATGCATTTCAAATTGCCACTTTCAATGCAAGTCCATCTGCCCATCCATCCAAAATCTTTATTACTTATGTTTGACTTTTACAATTATTTTTTAAGGTTATTTTTTTTTAGGTAGTCAAAAATGTGGTTTAGGCAGAAAGGGGAAGCAGCAGCGCTGATCTCTCTTCCGGCTTAATAATACCAGTTACAGCGCGAAATAAACATGAATGAGCATCTGAAAGTGTGTTAAAAGATAGAGTACAACTTATCGAAATCCGTATCATGTCACATTGATTCGCTCAATCACCGTTTCAACCGTGGAAAGACGTCAGTTAAACAGTTTGTAATCAATGTCATGTATCGTCATATTTACCTCAGAAAACCAGACGCAAAAGAGAGGAGCATTTTGCTAAACATTGTATATGTACATATGCATTATAATCTTAATGTTCTTCAATATTGAATGCATATTTGAATAAATCTGTTTAAATTTTTAAATGTTTATATTTCATATAATCTTCTTATTATAAAAATAAATAAAAGTGTAATTTAAGTGTTTGTATAGCTACAAAACAGTTCATTATTACCTTCATATTAGGCTAATGAAGTCTAAAGGTTTACAGCATTTAAGAGATTTGATTCCCTTGAGAAAAATGGTCATTTATTGTAACTAACTGACATCCAAAATAATCAATATTGAATTGTAATCGAATCGAATATCAAGCTTGTGAATCAAAATCGAATCGAATTGTGAAATTTGTCTCAATACCCAGCCCTACAAGATACTGAAGTAAATTCTGAATTTTGCGTCTTCGTGCGCTTGTATGGTTTGAAATCACTTGCAAGTTTAAATTGTAACGACTAAAAAACATGTTCAAATGATGAACTTTTATGAAGACGAAGCACTGGCCCGATCTGGCAAAGTGACAATTCCGTCAACTGTCCCGATTCTTTAACGCTGGCCGCGGGCCATCGGCAGTCCTTATTGTTCAGCAAAAAAAAACTATAATAATGTGAAATATTATTACAATTTAAGAGAACGGTTTCAATTTCATAAAGCTTTGTCTGTAAATTTGATTTAGATAATTCAAAACACTTACTCACATACAAGAGCAAGGGAATTGTATTTAATCTATTTTCATGCAATAATGTAAGCCAATCATAACAGTGGACATTTCCTGATAATTCTTAAAGGTTAAAAAGCCAGTTGAAAACGAAATGAGGGTTGAAAATCATTTTTGCACGCACAAAAAAAAAAGTGTTATTAACATTATAAGTGAATCTCAAGGAATATATTAAAATGATGAAAAACAAAATCTGTGTCATGACCCCATTTAGGACATTGACATAAGACAAAAGAGCAATGCATTAATTTCAACAGGTTATAGTTTTGGCTATAACAATTGACTGTTTGCCTACAGAGACTAAAGCAGGACCATCCAATGCTAGCGACACACATTGTTGCTCTCTGTCCCCAGTCTGTTAGCTCATGGCATCCAACCAGTGGGAAATATTAATCATAACAACATGAATATTAACATGGCGTGGGAATAGGCTGCAGATCATCCATTTCAATAACCAGATCTAATGGGAAAGCACCTGACTGGGGAGAAAAGTTTAGCATATTAATCCCCCTGACAAAAAGAAGAGGGAGCTAAATAATTAAACGACTAACCTCGGTCCTCCGCTAAGTTCAGGCTCCTTTTATAGCACTCTATATGGCAATTCCCCCTTAGGTGTGCAGACGAGAGGGCAGAAGAATCCACTGCGAGACCCAGTTCGGACTCGTAAAAACAGACTTGAGAATTCAGACTTATCTCCTGGGTATGGTTAGTTTGATGATGGCTATTATTTTAAGAGTGTTCTGACTTGTTACGTATTTCTTCGAGCTAAAATAACACTTGTGTTATTTGTAAATGAAATTTGCAAGTGTGTCTTCTGGGGAGAGTAAGTTTATTTCATTTGCTCTTTAATGCACTGTGAAGAACTCAATGGCTGCTGACAACATACTTTTGCCAAATTAAAGCTTTTTTTGTTTGCAATTTTGTTGCCGATAGCAATACTTCAATAACACATGATCTTAAAGGGAGAGTTCTCCCAAATCGACAATTGTTTACTCTCATGTCTTTCCAAACCCATCTGAATTCCTTTCTTCTTTCTTACAAAAAACGAAAAGTTAGGCAGGACATTGTCTCAGCCTCAGATGCCAAACCCATGGACTGTTGGCAGAACGTATGATGCACAAAAGGTACACAAATTTGGAAATGCACTCACCTAAAGGATTATTAGGAACACTTGTTCAATTTCGCATTAATGCAATTATCTAATCAACCAATCACATGGCAGTTGCTTCAATGCATTTGGGGTGTGTAGTATGGTAGTATTAGTATGGTGTTCCTAGTAATTCTTTAGGTGAGTGTATTTCAAGAGTTTCAAAAGACATCATCTGCTGAATACTATTTCCAAGAGACGTGTGTGCTACTTGTCTTTAACGTTTTTTTTTTCTTGGATAACAAAAAAACCTGTTAGCCGAGACATGTCATACGCATAACAATTTAGTTTTTAATTAACATTTAAAACTTTTAGGCATAGTTATTATAGTTATATTATTAACATTATTTGCATAATTGTCTGTTTTCTGCTACATTTTTTGCTGTCAATCATCTTGATTTAATATGATTCAATGAGTCACATGGGTCATTATCACTGAATTTAATTTGTTAAATCATTAAAAACATGTCAGTGAAGACATGTCTCTTACTTTGTTACAAGTTTGAGTGTTGGAGAAAAAAAAAAGATACTGAGGATGTTTTGTTTTGGTTTTTTTTTACATCTTTTTTATGGTAATGTCATTCCGGGTAACAATGGCAGCTTTTTTATTTATTTGGTTCTGAATTTTGAGTTATCAGCAGCCAAAAACGAGCCCATGTCTATATGAAATCCCAAATTGATTATATTAATTGTGATTGAAATGTAGTTTTCCGAGCACTAATTAGTTATTCACTATAAAAATGATTTTTTACTTTTTACTGTTAGCAGAAAAGATGCTGTCTAAATTGTCATTTTGATATGGAAATTTAAGGGTAAATGACATTTTGGTTCCATGCTCTCAAAGTACCAATGATGTAAATGCCACATAATAATTCCTGTGAGTGCAGATTACATAAAGGGTGCTTTATAAATAGTTATCCGTTGCATTGTTCCCAAGTCTACACACTGCACAGAAATTATGTCATTAACATTAAAAAAGAAATGTATCCACCCAGAAAAGTCCTATCTCTAAATGACTATTTAGACCACTGTACAGTTCACATAGCAAAACAATTAAAAAAAAAATATATTATCATAATCCAATTCATTATTCACAAGTAAAAGTTGTGAATAAAAAAATGTGCTTCAGGTCACTGCCTTTAAAATCCACCAGTACACCGGTCCACATTGTGCAACACACATTTTTCCTTTGCTTTTACAATCTGAAGGACAAGTCAGGATCATTTGTACTGTAGTTAACCCAGAACAATCCTTAAACTGTTTTTTATGACAGTTAAAACCAGTAGATGATCATTACATGCAGTTTGTTTTTATCTGGGCAAAGTGGCCAAACAGTGAACACTAAAAAAGGTTAAGCAGGTTTGTCCAAAAATGTACTCTATTCATTTGGAGATACACACTTAAACTGCAAACGTGCTCGCATGTCACAGGTGGTTTATGTGAAGGAGGCGTCTACTCTACTCAATGGAGAACCTGGAACTGATTGTCACCAGATTGAAAATTAGCAGTCTGCGAAGCCTCTTGGCCTATGAGAAGCCTGTGGATTACAAATCAGCACAGACAATAATTTTCAATCGTATTGTGCTGTTAGAGGCACTGACCTCTCGGGGCCAAACATTCTCTGACAGGAGCATTGCAAGAATACTGATGGTAATACAGAGCTGCATCTGAAGAGACTGACGTTCAAAAATATTCACAAGAATAGAATTTGACAGAGCACATAATACTATCAAACCATTGCAAAAAGAAGGCAAGAACAATGTTCTACTTTTTCAATCGAGCAGAGACGCGACCTTTGGCAAGTAGGGTTATAATTGCAAACAAACATAGACTCACAACATGATTTAAGTATAAAACATGGCTGTGCATCATTCAGAACTAATTTGTGATGGCCTTTCAATCTCCAATTGATTTCCTGAATTCGATTTGATTTAATATTATGGTAGCAGACGGGAAGAGAAATTGCACTTCTACTACCGACACTGATAAATTGGAATTTTGGAGCAAAATAATCCAATCAATTTCATTGCATGGCATCATTCAGGAAATATAATAATAAAAACATATTTGCATTGCATCATTGTCCATTTTTTGCAACTTTTTTAACTGAACTGTATCGCTTATACTTTGAATAGTCTGATTTGAAAAGAAAGCACTGTACCCTTCGTGGGGTTCATAGACATCTTTACAGAAGGGAAAATGGCATCAATTTCTTGAAGAGGTGGTGTAATTCAAGTCACAAATGGTGAATTAATGTGAAAATAGCACAAAAGGGAGGTAAGATCATCTTCATGCAACACGTTAGAGAATAAGGCACGGACCTGGAGACCGGCACTCCAAACAGTTTCCTGAATTGATTTCACAGTTTATTCCCTCCTCAACCCATGCCTTTAAAAATACTTTCAAATGCAGCATTTGCTGAATATTGCCCTTAAAGGTGCAATGTGTAGTATTTCTGAAGTTCTGTTGACAGAAATGCATTATAAGATCCATAACTATGAGTTCAGTGGTGTATAAAGAGCTTACTCAATGAACTGTTATGTATTTTTAAACCTTAGAACGAGACATTTATATCTGAATAACCGCGTGCACCCCTTCTAAGAAGGTCGACATATCGTGACGTCATGTTTCTAGCGTAGCCGTCAGCTAACAAACAGCGCTACAGAGTGCGTTTCGTTCATACCTTGAAAGAGAAGCCGCAGAAGCTAGAAGCCATAGACACCGGGAGTAGTGACTTTTCCCTTGTCAGTATTGTAAAATATGTAGTTGGACTGTTTCATGTAACTTAGTTCTTCTCCCTCACTGTGTTATGGCTTTGATAATCAGCTGATTAGTACTATTGACTGTAAAACACTAACGTTACAGGAGTAACCAACCCATTGATCGCGGTCGACAAGTCGATCTTGGAAGCATTTTAAGTCGATTGCGATTGCGAGTTTTCAAAACCAAAGAAAAAAAAAACTATATTTATATTCATTATTATTTATTAATTTGTGTACAGTAAATGGTGTCTCCACTGTAAAAAAATATTGTTGGTTTAACTTAAAAAAGTAAGTAACCTGGGTTGCCTTAAAATTTTAAGTTGATTGAACTGGAAAAAGTGAGTTAATACAATGAAGGAGATTAATTTAATCATCAGAAACTCTAAATAATACGTTATCTCAACTAAATAAATTATTATAAAGTTGATTTGACAAAAGAAAATATGTTGTGATAACAAATCTTGAAAATATTTTTTTTACAGTGAAGGGGATGCACTTTTGCACTTTTTGCGGACACATCAAGTATAAACAACGTTTTACACTTTAACCAGCTCCGCCACAGCCCAAAAGCATAACAGCTCACATTAGTCAGCTAAACTTTTTCTACCCTGTTAGAAAAAAATATGTAGTTGGATATTTTCATGAGGTGCTTCTCCCTTGCTGTATTATAGGTTTGCTATGTGGGGAGAAATGTTCTGGTTACGTTCGGGAGTAAATCAGAGGATTACTATTATTATATATTAAGACCATTGATCCTCACCTGACTATGGCTTTGTAAATTTTAACCATGATGTGGTTTAAATGGACTGTGGTACAGAAACTTGGCTTACTCAACTCGCAACCGAACCGCCAGATGCCACTAAAATATACACAATGCACCATTAAATGGTGAATGCTGACAAAGAAACTCACGTGTTGCAAATTCAAGATGTTTTATACATAAGTATTGCATGAACACAGACAATATTCAGGATGCAGTCACAAAGCAGCAGAATATGGTTATCAGGCCTTTTTTAGACAGCTAAATATGGTTACATTCACCCGAATTTTGCGCCATTAAGGACTGAACTGAAGAATCCTTTTCAATTACAATTCAGTTCCAGGAATTTGAATTGGGGTAGCAGGATGGATGGATGGATAAGAAAAATGGCATATGGCTTTGGAAAGAAATGAGATCGAATAATAACAGATTGGTTTTTTTTTTGTGTGTGTGTGTGTGTGGGGGGTGATTTTTTGAGTCCAGTCAGTGCATTATTTTGAGTCCAGTTCAATCACAATTTCAACAGCAGATCTTTATCTCTAGCTGCAGAACTAAATCTTTGATGACGTAAGATTTGAATTACCTTACTTGTATCTTTTATTCTCATTTTAAGTCCAAGAGATCTGCGCAAGGACACACCTGACTGAGTCTGAACTTTATTTATTCAAGAGGACGTTACAAGAGCTGATAGAGAGCTAGCAAAGAAGCGAAAATTAGTCTAATTTTCCCGAGATGTAGATTTAAAAGTGCAAAGAGCTGGACACCTCAGTGACTCCTCGACAGTTCCATCTGATTATCTTAAAGACATTTCTGGTATCCTTTTATGAAAGTTCAAAAATCTTCAAGTTGAAATTCAGGAAAGCTTTCAGCTTTTAAACTGTCTTGACATTTCAAACAAACAGATGGATTGGTAAAAGACTCCAGGCTGGATGATAGGAAGCCTTTAAGCTCCAGATACCGGATGTATCCAGGGACTTTTAGGGATGCTTTTCTATTTAACCTTGTACTTTGCAGCCAAACCTCAAGATAGAGGCTGTCCACTCTAAAGAACACTACATTAAATAGAAATGCTGCCCAAGGACTTGGCCCCAGGCCACCTGAACAAATATATATTTTCCCTTTAATTACTTAACCTATGAGGTTAATCTCCAGGGATGTCTTGGATGGTGGCTTCAGCTGCAATCCATCTTGGTTTACCATCCCAGTCCCGATCATCAAAATCCCTGCCACGAGGCACAGGCACCATGATGCGCCTCTCAGAAATTGGGCTGAGCATTAATGGCAGGCAAAGCGGGGCGACATTTGAATCATTCCTGTATACGGATTGGCCTGAGCTCTCATCTCAGCAGGTTCAAGGACCTTGCACCATGCACAGCTGCCCACTTCAATAAATGCACAATCTGTCAGTGTTTGCTGTTGTTGTGCGCCACCAGTGACTTGCACTTTCCATTAGCGATCATGCTGAAACATGCACGAAGAACAGAGAGCAAGCCAAAAAACACATTTATGCTCACACTGGGTCTCTTTGACTAATAACTGTGCAGTGTTCTTTCTTAAGTATGCACAATTTACACCAGAACAGGTGCGTGTGTGTGTGTGTGTATATATATATATATAGACACACACACATACATGCCTGTCTGCATATATATATATATATATATACATACAGACAGATAGACAGACAGACAGACAGACAGACAGATAGACAGATAAACAGATAGATAGAAAATTAGAATGATATTAAGAATGATAGAACGATAGAGTAATAAACAGAGAAAACGATAGACAGACAGAACATTAGACTAATAGAAAGATAGAACAATAGACAGATAAATAGACAGAGACAGAATGATAGAAAGATATTCAGAATGATAGAAAGAACGATAAAATAATATTAAGAACGATACAATGATAGAATGATAGAAAGAACGATAAATTGATATTAAAGGGTTAGTTCACCCAAAAATGAAAATTAAGTCATTAATTACTCACCCCCATGCTGTACCAACCCCGTAAGACCTTCGTTCGTCTTCGGAACACAAATGAAGATATTTTTGATTAAATTTGAGAGCTGTATAACTACCACATTGGCTCCTAAGGGACTGCCTCTTGACGGCCCAGAAAGTCAATGAAGAAAATGTTTAAATATCCCATGTGACTACCGTGGCTCAACTATATGTTTATCAAGCGACGAGAATACTTTTTGTGCGAAAAAACAAACAAAAATAACGAGTTTATTCGACTATTTCTTTTCTTCCTTGTAGGCCAGAACGAGACTTCCTTAGATTTCCACGACGCATGCGCGAGAATTGCGATCTGAAGTAGTGTAAGCTGGTGTGAGCAGATCGCAATTCTCGCGCATGCGTCGTGGAAATCTAAGGAAGTCTCGTTCTGGCCTACAAGGAAGAAAAGAAATAGTCGAATAAACTCGTTATTTTTGTTTGTTTTTTCGCACAAAAAGTATTCTCGTCGCTTGATAAACATATAGTTGAGCCACGGTAGTCACATGGGATATTTAAACATTTTCTTCATTGACTTTCTGGGCCGTCAAGAGGCAGTCCCTTAGGAGCCAATGTGGTAGTTATACAGCTCTCAAATTTAATCAAAAATATCTTCATTTGTGTTCCGAAGACGAACGAAGGTCTTACGGGGTTGGTACAGCATGGGGGTGAGTAATTAATGACTTAATTTTCATTTTTGGGTGAACTAACCCTTTAAGAACAATACAATGATAGAATGACAGATAGAAAGATAGAATGATATTAAGAACGATAGATAGATAGATAGATAGATAGATAGGAAGATAGAAAGATAGATAGAAGGATGGATAGAACGATAGAGATAGATAGAACGATAGATAGAACGACGATAAAACGATAGATAGAACGACAGACAGACAGACAGACAGACAGACAGACAGACAGACAGACAGACAGACAGACAGACAGACAGACAGACAGACAGACAGACAGACAGACAGACAGATAGATAGATAGATAGATAGATAGATAGATAGATAGATAGATAGATAGATAGATAGATAGATAGATAGATAGATAGATAGACATATAGACCATTATAATGATATTAAGAATGATAGAATGATAGAATAGAACGAAAACAATAGACAGGACATTAGAAAGATAGAACAAAAGAAAGAATGATAGACAGAATGATAGAATGATTAAGATTGATAGAAAGAACGATAAAATGATATTAAGAACGATACAATGATAGATAGAAATATATAATGATATTACGAATGGACGATAGAATGATAGAACTATAGAATGATAGAATGATAGAACGATAGACAGACAGACAGACAGACAGACAGACAGACAGACAGACAGAGATAGATAGATAGATAGATAGATAGATAGATAGATAGATAGATAGATAGATAGATAGATAGATAGATAGATAGATAGATAGATAGATAGATAGATAGATAGATAGATAGATAGATAGATAGATAGATAGATATAAATGTATGATGCCACCCTTTAAAAGATCACAGAGATTAAACTTCATAAAAGATCAGTATAAGAGCGGTCTACTACCGGTACACATATATGAGGAAATGTAGACTTCCTCTAGGACTTATGAAGTTCATTGTCAGATTTGCTGAACCAAGATGCTTCAGGGTTTGAAGGCCGTCACATGATTACAGCTAAAGTGTTGTCTTGCACAAAGCACAACCCCATTTTCAGCTTAACACATGACACAGCACTGCAGAGTTTGATTAAAACAAGCCAAAAAAAGCTCTTGAAGGGGCTCTTTAGCATGTCAGTTGATTTTGAGAGGGCTTCACGTTGGGATACGAATTACGCCTCTCACAAAATGCTGTATATTTGTGCACCTGACAAATGCACCACAAAAAAATAATTACAACCAATCCCATAGAGTCCAACTACTTTAGAAGAAAGCCATCTCTTCCTCCTCCAGGACAAGTCTGTGGTGATTTCCACACACTGAGAAAAAAAGTTAGCGCTGTAATTATTCCGTTTGCACAGACATGGGCGGACAGGGATCTCAGATTCGGCTTTGTAAAGAAGCCTTTGAGGCTTTGACCTGCCAGTCTCCTCAAATGCAATGGATTCGGCTTTTGCTGTGACAGATGGAGCTTGATCTCCACCTACAGGCTGCTGGGAAACCTGCTCCGCACATGATGCGGAGATGGGAGGGAGGGGGGCCGCAATCAATGCGACTAATTCAAGAACTGCAGCAGAGCAAAAATGCCACCAAGAGGAAGAAAAAAAAAGCAGCAGGATCTTTCCATTTGAGGCACTGCAGTTATGTCCATTGAGAAAACAATACATACATTCCTTAATCGCAGTATAACGACCTGTGTGTGAGAGACCGCGGGAGCAGCTTGCGAGACGCAGCTATTGATTGAGGACCATCTATTAATTACTGTTAGATGTTAATGCAAACATACCCCCAAGCTCAGATGGCTGAGTGTTAATGGCGGCTGCTGGGAAAAACAGCGAGTGGCATCTCTTTTTTTTTTTTTTTTTTTCAGAGAACAAAGGCACTTTTCTGGATGAGCTCTTGAGAGGCGTTGACACCACACCTTTTTTTTTTTTTTTTTTGTAAAAAGATTTAAATTTGGTTTTATTCCTCCTCCTGCTTGGCTTGCGTTTCTCTGGATGAGACAGTTGTTCTTCTCCGAGTCCATCCCCGAGAGGACAACGGGATGAGCTCGAGAGCAAACGAAAAGAAAGACAAACATTTGTCATCAGGAGTACAAAAGCAAACAGCAAATCTCTGCTGAATAAAGCCCTGCACTCTCAATGACTGTAGCATGTAGAATGTGAAAATACAGAAAACTGCACACGAGTTATTCCATGCAGGAAATATACCATTCGTGTCCACATCTGTGCACAAACGAAATCACAAACTCAAACATCTGCTACTTAGCATTTTGAAACTTTAAATTTATTAAATGAATATGTATTACAAACAAATTTTTTTGAAAATATGTATAGTTGGTATAGGTGGTATAGTTTTTATTTGTATTTTAAAAGGACAATACATTGAATGGTTTTGCAATTAATTTTGGACCACTTATATTGCACTAATATCAAATAATAGGTTTGAAACGTATATAAAATATCATTACATACACATAATATATATATACACATAATATATACAGTATATATATATATATATATATATATATATTAGGGCTGTGCAAAAGTTAATTGCGATTAATCGCATCCAAAATAAAAGTCTGTGTTTACATAATATATTTGTGTGTGCTGTATATAATTATTTTGTATATATTAATAAGAATTATTGCGCCTAAATTCTGTATATATTTATAAATACATAATCCATATTATATAAATATAAATATTTCATATATGAATAACACATTTTCTTAAATATATACATGCATGTGTGTGTAATTTATATATACAAAATAATTATATACAGCACACACAAATATATTATGTAAACACAGACTTTTATTTTGGATGCGATTAATAGCAATTAATTTTTGCACAGCCCTAATATATATATATATATATATATATATATATATATATATAATGTTGTGTATAATTGTGTGTATAATTTATATTAAATATATTTTAAATATTACATATATTGTGTATATATATATATATATATATATACACACATACACATACATATATATATATATATATATATATATATATATATACACACACATGCATACACACTCTTTTTATTCTATCTGCTGCTGCATGAACATATAAATATGCAACTATCTGCTAAATGAATAAATGGCTGATAGTAGGTCATAAGCTTAAAAGCAACGTTGCAACTTGCCAAGTTCCCGTCAAGCGTTTAGAATATCTATAATAAGATATTGATTTATATTAATGTATCTTGAGATGGCACAAAGTAATTTAGGTTAACTTAAATATATTATTTGTCTGTAATAAGTCTTTCTTATAGAGATTTACTGTAAAAGTTTCCGTTTCCCGACACCTGTCTTTTAAATGACTCAGATGTAACACAGCACACACAATACAGCGATCACATCTACTCAAACCCCTAGCACACACACACAGGTCTTCAAAGCCAATGTATTTGCCCCCTATAACCATCTTTCTAGTGAACAGATCGTTCTGCAGCTGAGGCTGTGTTAGTCATAATCACACACGCCATCAGACAGCCATCTCTCCGCAAACTCGAAGTCACCAGTCTCTCGTTTTTTTCATCTATTCCACCTCCACGCACGATGCCTGCGCAGAGGACCACACAGCACACCAGAATCACTTGAACAGTGGGGTTTCCTTTTCTTTTCGAATTTCTTTTTTTTTTCAGAAGTACAAATAAAACATTCTCTCGTCTCTTTGAGGATAGTCAGCATGGTACAACCCCTGGTCTTTCAGAAAACCCAGAAATGAAGCAATCAAACCCTTTGTAGATGCCACGGCAAAGGGAAAAGAGTTGCATCATGGGAAACAAAGCACGGGGAGGACATCAGAAGAATAGTGTTAAACAACACAGAGTTGTGGATTTAAAAGGACAGTATGAATGAGTGTTCTGTGGAATTTGTCTTAATAAAACGCAGTTTATGTTGCTTTCTTCATAAACTAGACATATAACTATATAATGTTGCTGTTGGTGCATGAACAGTATCTGTAAAGTTGCAGCGCTGAAAGTTCAGTGTAAGCAGAGATATCGTCTTTTAAAAATCAGGAAGTTTAATGCCTACAGAAACGACTCGAATGGGACTACAACGGGTTTTAGGCGTCACTAACCCACACATTTGCATCAACCCTCCCTCTGGAAAATGCAAAAAAGGGCATGATCATATTTCTGGGGCTCGTCGAGTGCGTTATGTTGACGCAGCTGTCAGGTCTTCTGTGTTCGAGCTTCCCACGGATGTTGTAGTTTGTCAACAATGGATACAATATATGTTTGATTATGTTCCTGAAAAATGATGATCGTATTTTAGCTCTCTGTGCTGCGCATTTTACGGAAGACAGCTTCCAGAATCTCCACGAATTCAATGCCGGATTCAACAAGAAACTGTTACTGAAACATGAAGCAGTTCCAACTTTAAAACCAGAGGCAGCAGTTGTTGGACCACAACCTGTAAGTAGGTTAAGACTTAATCATTTTAGTATTTGAATGTATAATTTCAGACGTAATGTTTTAGTTTTATCAAAACCCAGTGCTGGCTTTATAGCCACTAGGCTACTAGTTATGCTATTTTGAGTCCACGATAAACGCATACAAACATTATGGACCTGAATTTTGTACATGTACTAATGTTGTAAATGTATTTTTCATGTATATTTACTTTATGGTGTTATTTTTCGATTTGATCAAGAACGTAAACCAATGCCAACGCTGTTTGTGTATATAGTAGCCAGCTAGTTCAATGCTATTTTGTATATAGACAAACGTGACAAACGTGTATAAATTTAAAAAAAAATATAGGCAAATTATCATTCAGAAACGTTTTGTAAGAGTCATGTGTGGTGAGGTTCTGCTTGACTCTCTTCATCGCCGCTTTCTGGGTCTGATTCTGCCTCATACTGATACTGCAGTATCGACACCATTATTTACATTTGACAGGAACACACATGCACGTTTCGCCCGTAAAGGTAATGGGCGTGAAGTATCCGGACAACATGCACTAGAGTTTAGCCAATCACAACACACCGGCCCAAACTAACCAATCTGAGCCCACTGCCTGTTTCTGAGGGAGTGGTTTCATAGACTCAGGAAGTCAACCAGTCGTTCAGGGGACAGAGGAGAGCGTGGCTTACAATAAAGGTGAAATTTATGAAAAATAAGACTTTTTAAAAAGAAAAACCACAAATACATGTTAGATTGCACCCCATAAACACAATCATGCAAAGAAAATAAAAAAAACAGTAAACCACCCCTTTAACCTCTGAAGTCTGTTTTTCAATCAATAAATTACAGCAAAAAAAAATAAGGTAAAAACTAGAAAAGAAAAAGATTTTTGCATAATGTTTTGGCTCCACTGTTTGAGATCAGACTATTTTAAGCTGCTAATCTAAAGAGGTTTTAGTCCAAGGATCCAAGCCCTTGGTCTCATTGTGCACAATTCATCAGTCGATTTTTCTAAAGGGAAAATAAAAAAATGGTTGTTTTCATAATCCTAATGACTTTCTTCAAAATGCGATAACTTGTTTTGATTCTGGAATAACTTTTCTGTTCTGCTGACAATACCAAGGCTGTGCAGATAGAGACAAAACGTCATATTTTGAAGAATGTTTCAACAGTTTTTGTGCATTAAACGAAAATCAATGGGAATAAAAACAATTTCACAGGCTTTTTTTATATGAAAAAAAAAACAGAAACTTTTGTGTTCCGCACAAGAAATAAAGTCATAGGTTTGGAACGACATGAGTAAAAATTACAGGACTAACCAGATTTTAGAATTTTATAAAAATGTTATGTGAGCTAAACTTGCCAGGGGTTTACAATGCAGTTTATGTTCTCAACACTTTGATAGGGTGTTCTGGGTGGTTATGATTGCGTATTGGTCAAAAGTCAAAAGTATCAAACCCCTAACCATAATCATGAGCAATAGCAATGTAGATGTATGTAAGTGTACCGTTAATAATATAATACTGTACTTGTCATGATCCAATCAAATCTCAATTGATGTTTCACACTGAATATATTCACTCAGAAATATGTGAATGTAATGCTAATTTAGAGCTCCATTATGTTCTGATCCAAATCACTTCAAAGTTCTCCAGCAAACAGACGTTTTGTTGTCAAAGTACATCTAATCGATATTGAGATTTCTTGTTTGGTTCTTGGAGAACACAGGCCGACAGCTGGACAGGGGGTTTGCGGCGTGTCTACCTGCACTGTCATCGTTAATCTTCTGATGCTTTTCTGACGATGGAAGTGATGGTTTTTGATTGGCTGATTTGTATTGGCTGACAGCTTGTCTCTAGTGCATTTGGCACTGCTCAACAGACGCCGTGCCGCTCTACTACTGACGGCCTGTTCTGCGCAGCATCTGTTTGCAAAATGCAAATTCAAATGATAATCAAGCTACTGTGCCATAACTCAATTTTATGTTACCTTGTCCCAGCTTCCAGCATTCCTAAAAGATATTATTTAAAGTGGAAGCAATGGAGGACTCAATTAAAGTGTGCATGCATGTCACTGAGATATATTTAATGCAATGAAGTCATAAAGAAAGGATGCGGTTCCAAAAAAAGATGCGTTTTACCACGTTCTTGAGCCCTTCCGACCTTGTTCACAGAAAAGGTCACTGACTAATGCGGTTTTTACCCTTCGCAGACAAGAGATTTATTCAGCCGAAAACTGCACTCACTTTAGCTTGATTTGACCAAGACGGTTCCGCACAAATAAAACCGTCCAGCGACTTAACTGCCAGCTTTTGTAGGCTGATGTCAGATCACGAGCATCCCGTAATTTATAACCCAAGTAAAGGGACATTAACAACGAGCTGCAGACTGCACTGTGCCGGCTTCCACGATGAAACCTGAACAATGAGGGCAGCGGGTGATGAAGGAATACGAACTAAAACGCAAGGTAAGAAAAAATGTAATTTACTGCACCAGACCAGTGTCATGTAGTACTTACTGTAGTAGCCGTACAAAACGGTGGCTTCAATCTGCTGTCTTGTCTCATTGTTCGCCGCCCATTCCTGGATTTACAAAAAAAACATAGTCAGAAAAATATAAAATACACTGGCATACATTCAATCACATCAATATATTAGATCTAATTCTTCAGAAGACACAAGATGCTATAGGGCTGTCAGTTTATTATACATTACTGCTGATTCATTAATCACAATAGGATATAAATATATAAAAAAATGCATATTTTCTCAGCAAATGCTCACGATTAAAAATAAACATAAAACTGGCTTCAAATGTTGATAAATTGTTTTATTTCCAATTACCAAACATTAATTATTAGGAGTCAGGTGATATGATTAATTGCATTATATATATATATATATATATATATTATATTTTATATATATTTTATATTTACTAAATCCACGTGTTAAATTGATAGCCCTACAAGATGCTGGATGTGAATCTCAAAGGATAAAAACATGACCAACAAATATCTTGTTCTACACAGTGAGTTGAAACATGATTCTTATGACAGGACTTGAAATGGTACCATGGGACATTGGTGATACAAAGAAGAGGCTCTCCAAGCACATTGTTTTTTATTCCCAATGTGCCAGAGATTCCATCAAAAACGTGACCTGACACTTTGATGACTCACAGGTTCTCGGAGTAGATCCAAATGCCAGAGAGAATTGCTGTCTGCCCTGCCGCAGTAAATCACTCTCTCTCCCTCTCTCTCTCTATTGCTCTCGGTCTCAATGAACTCCATCCTGCATTCATAACTCAACGCTTCATCATGCCAAAAGAGCAAACCCATAATTGCTACACGAGCACTAGAAAAACATAATTCCTGTGTTGGATCAAATGAACTTGCTGTCGGCTCTGACAAATCTAAACAGGACAAGACATAGGCTGACTTATTGATATTTTATCACAAATGATGTATATTATGATCGATGTTCCAATGCATGTTGACCTATGAAATTCAATAGCGTTCCCAATTACTTGAGATTATTAGACAACCCTTTTATAAAGATCACACTCACAAAGAGAAATTCACAGCTGGAATATCGGACAACAATTAGAACATCTTTGATTGAAATTTCAAAGGCTTTTAAAGGGTTAGTTCACCCAAAAATGAAAATTAAGTCATTAATTACTCACCCCCATGCTGTACCAACCCCGTAAGACCTTCATTCGTCAAAAATAACAACTTTATTCGACTATTCCTTTTATTCCTTGTAGGCCTGAGACGAGAGTTCAAGAGATTTCCACGACGCATGTGCAAGAATTGCGATCTCCTTCAACTACTTCAGTTCAGGTCTCGCGCATGCGTCGTGGAAATCTCTTGAACTCTCGTCTCAGGCCTACAAGGAAGAAAAGGAATAGCCGAATAAAGTCGTTATTTTTGTTTGTTTTTTCGCAAAAAGTATTCTCGTCACTTGATAAACTTATAGTTGAGCCACTGTAGTCACATGGAATATTTAAACATTTTCTTCAATGACTTTCTGACTCTGAGCCGTCAAGTTTCAATCCCTTAGGCAGCCTATGTAGCAGTGATCCACCTCTCAAATTTAATAAAAAATATCTTCATTTGTGTTCCGAAGACGAACGAAGGTCTTACAGGGTTGGTACAGCATGGGGGTGAGTAATTAATGACTTAATTTTTATTTTTGGGTAAACTAACCCTTTACTTGTATACAAGTAATTAATGTTAACAAAAAACATGTCATTGATATGATTAGCGTTTGGCTTGACTACATTATAAACAGTTAATAATGCATTGTTTTAAACAACATAGAACGTCAATTGGAGAAAGACATCGTTATTAGTTAGAGTAACTAAACACTAAACAAACTTTTTTTAGTTACCGGTAATGATCTGTAAGAATAGATCTTTATTAATACCAGTCATTGATTCGAGTAACTTTTTTTGACATTTGTTTATAAAGTGTTCTATTTATACAATATACAGTTGAATTTTCCTATTGGATGTTCCACACTTCGTGACGTACGCAGGTTTCAGCTCACCAAGCGAGCTACGCCCTTGGCAGTATAAAAACCATCTTGTGTCTTCAAAACCACTGTAGGGAATCAGGAATTGGGATTGTGAGTATTGAAAACGACCAGGATAGAGTGTTTTAGCATCTATTTCATCCCCTTTCCGCTGGGGTCAGCCCACTTATTATTTTAGTACAAGCTGCTTAGTATTTTTGTGAAACCGCAAAAAGCAAATCTTCTGTAACATACATATCTTGACTGACACTTTTGATCAATTGAATGTATACTAGCTGTATTCAAAGTACGAGTCAACACATAAAAAAAAAGTGTCTTTTAAGTGTCCAAATACTTCCTGGGGCCTCTTTAGGTGTCATAAATCTGTCTCCTGGTTTAAGCAGATCATCTTTGTGGGTTTCTAAAGAACACCCACAGAATAACAAAGATCTATAGAATAAAACAAGCCTGATTTAACAACAATTTATCTAGTAACTCTAGCACCGCTAGAAGTTTAACGTTCGAGAGCGCATCCTCATTAGTGAAACCCCGGCCTGTCAATCATTGCTGTAATCTCTTTAGGGCAGAGAAACAGAAATAAACCTACAGAGTCCTACGTGCACAGGCTGCATTAAGAAGATGTTTAGACGAGAAGGTTCCTCTGCCCATTAAGCCAGCTTACTCGACTGGAGGAAGAGAGATACATTTGATTGTCACATCAGAAAAACGGATTACCGGAGGGCCGGAGCCAAGGAGATCGCTGCCATAATCTTCCGTGTTTATCCAAGACTTGATGGCTCCTTCCATCTCAACCTCCTACAACAAAAAGCACCTGTCTGCCTAATTTACTGTGCAACGTGAATCACAGGGAGCTTCAGAACGATTATCAAACTACATTTTACTCACCCATTTGGGTGAGCGCATTTCATCAAGATCTGTTGCAATGTTCCTAGAACAGTTAAAATAAATACTGTTCTCTGCTCTTTAACAAGGGAAAAAGTGGCTTACACAAGTTGAACTTCGCATTCTGGGATATTCTGGGGCTTCTATGGTTTGGGACCCTTTTTCAATGCAAATATATCCATCACTTAGGATAAGTAACACACAACTCTACTCAAGTCGCACAATTGAGATATCATTCATGCTCGTTGCACAACTTAAGTTTAATAGGCTTCACATTAAAAAGAAGAAAACAGTTTGACGAAGAATGCCAGTATGCAGTGCCAGCAATATCTATATCTATCAATATACTGGCGAACATTCAAAAACTTTCATAAATAAACACAAAGACAGACAGAAGTCCCTCACGGGCGACTTCCGCCAAACATAATAAAACAAAAAATCAAATAAAACACTTCATGTCTTCTCTCATCCATCACAATCGTCACTCCTCCGTGAGAGATACGAGACCGGTGCGACGTGCAGGTGTTGCTCATCCGCCATCACACCACCGGCCTCGCACCATTCTCTCATGGACCTCAGCCTCGCCCTGCTCGCCACTACTGTTTATGTCTATGTGGTGTTTTTAACATGCTTTAAGACCAATCATGTGTAAATCCATAAGTCAACCCCATTTCTGAGTATTTTCTCTTTGAAACTTCAGTGCACTTTATTTTTTTTAAAGGTGTCATGAACTGGCTTTTTAAATTTTATTATATTGTTGTCTGAGGTCAACATATGACGTTCGCTTGGTTTTTGCATTCAAAAACATCAAAATTAATAAGTAATAGGCTATTTTGTACTCTAATTTTGAGCGTATCTGAAAAACGCACGGTTTTTATGGGCGTCTCGCACTGAAGACTTGGAAATAAACGCCCCTGCTGTGAGTGGATAACAGTTTTGCATATTATAATGAGTTTCAAGTAACCCGTCGGTGTTCTGAAAATGTCCAATTTTGTAAAATGGCAACCGGAATAATTCGACCCAGAGTCCGTGTGTTGCACCATTCCTGTCAGATCCAATATAGATGGCATGGCACCGTTCTTTAATCTTAATCGGTCTGCAAATCCAGTCTTGTTTACAAAAAATCCTCAGAGAAATGAAGCGAACAGACGACAATGTTTACCTCATCTGCTGGAACATCATTAAAAATAAAGTTTATCCATGCAGTCCTATTGGAATCCAGAGAAAGCATATGCAGCGACTGTCTTCTTCCACAACCAGGCACTGCACAATATTTTCTATTGCTCGGTAGCTTGATCCAGTTTGTCAACACGAGGTAGGCATCTATGTTATTTAGCTATGCGTGTAATGCGCGAATCGGTGGGTGGGGCTAAACCGGCCGTGCTGAAGTATGCATTGATCTTCTTCTTCTGTTTTATCCTCTTTGACGTCATAGTTCCCCACTTTGAAAAACGAGCCGTTTGCTGAGGCTGGGGTCAATAAAAGCTTTTATTGGACTAACAAGGACGTTTTCAGTTCTGAAACTTATAGGATATTCTTATAATATGATGACCTCTTAGATGTCAAAAGTTCAAGGAAATTTAGATTTCTCAGTTCATCACCCTTTTAAATATGTCATTTTGGTGATCAAAGATGAGTTTTAAGGGATAAAATTATTGATTAAATGGGGACTTCAGCTAACCTAGCTAGTTATTTTGATGGCATTTGATTCCATTTTATATCCAAATGTTAGTAATAAGAAGAAACAACTTTTAGATATCAATCTGCATAAGCCATGGACATCAGTTACAGTGTTTCCGAAATTTGTACATTTTAAAGTTAAATCCGTCAATCCGTCACTTTGAGAGTTCCAAATTGAGAGACCTGAACTAGTAGAGGTGCAACCTGTTTTACCAAATTCAAAAGTTTGTTGTGCATAACTTTGGATTAGGGCAGGGGTACTCAACTCTGACCCTCGAGGTTCCAAATCAAACACAACTGAACAAGCTAATCAAAACCTGCGTACGAAAGCCAATAGCGAAAAGTACCTGGATGAACTAGAACTTCAGCGCCGCAACTGACTCTAGTAGGTCACGAGACAGTGACAACATGGTAGATGTAATGCATCTGAATTTTAATCATACTACCCATATTCATACTATATAGAACAGGGGGTTACTATTACAGTCCAGCAGAGTTTAGCTCCAACCCCAATTAAACACACCTGAACCAGCAAATCTAGGTCTTACTTGACAAATTCCAATCGGAAGAGAACATATGGCCTACTTATTCCAAAAGGCAGAACATGACCAGAAATGACTTCCTTGAAGAGACCATTACATATTCCCTTCACTAACAGAATTGTGGAAGGTGATTCAATGGACTACTTGCACTAAGCTTCGCGACAAACTTCCGTTTGGAAACAATACATATCACTTATTTCCGGTTACGTTTCCTTTCAATGTACTGCGGTCAAAGAGTTGAACAAACACCACCTAAAATGAGTGTCTGTAATAAGGTTTTATATTTTGTATACATTTTTATTGACAGAAGAAGGGATATTCTGATGTTTACCATGTTTAGAATTTTCAAAACTCATCCGAACGTTAAGTTTAAGGCGTGTGTCCACCAAAGCGTTTTTCCACGCGCCTGGCGTATGTTTTCAATTGTTTTCAATGGGAGCACCGCGTTAAACGGCATGAGTGTACCGAGGCGCTGAGCGTTTTTTTCCACGCTGAAGCGCCGAGCGCCCAGCGTTTTTTGCTGGTCGCTGGGAGTTGAAAAATGTTCAACTTTGGATAAAACGCAGCGCTCATCAATGTCACATTTTACACAGCCGTCCAATCACAGTGGAGGAGGGGCGGGACTAATACCACACCGACCAACTGTCACAACATTCAACTGCCGCGGATATTATGTATCATAGCAATGAAACGTCTCAACGGAAAAAAACGCTGCGCTGCCAAAACGCTCTCAAGCGCCCAAAGCACGGCGTCTTCAGCAGAGCGTCTAGCGTTTTCAGCTGGCTAAAAACGCTTTGGTGGACACACGGCCTAAATCCAAACCAAGCCAATACGAGAAAGCTGCGGCTGTTAAAAATACGCCATTATTTCACCACAGGGTGTCAGTGTTTGTCTACACTAGTGACCGCGACGCTGAAACATCAGTACGAAACACGGACATTTATTTATTTGGATTAAATATTGTAATCAATAATCATTCAGTGTCGTTTTTCCAATGTCAATCGTTTTACTATTACATGTTCATGCCCAAAATGCTTAATTAATACTCAGAGAAGTTGACTGTCATTCTATGCGTGCGTTCTGATAGTAGGTAGGCACCTCACGATCATTCATTCATTCATTCATTCATTCATTAAACTATTTTAAAAAGACAGGAATAAAGCACCAATGCACACTTTTTATTAGTCAAATTCATGTAAACAAAAATGTAAACTCAAGTATAGAATATAAGTAGGCTAATACTGTTGTTAATGAGAAGACAGAAGACTACTGCAAGTTAGTGGATAAATATATTTAGCCTATTTATTATTCACAATCGAACAGTTAGAAAGAAAAAATATTTATAAGAACATTTCAGTAGGCTCAAGATAATTAATACAGAGATCGTTATTCATTGTTTTAATCAATTGGCATCCACAAAACGTAGTGATAATATGCATTCTCATGTATGGACGTGCGATGAACACTCTAACCGGAAACTCCCGGTATGTAATAAGTAGAACGCGGAAGTAGTTGTGCAAGTAGTGCATTGTTCACTTTCATTTGGAACACGCCTACAAATGACGTGCCCTTCAAGGGTGCAAAAACGCAATTCACCCATACTAGAAACTACCAGGCAGGTGTGTTGAGGCAAGTTGGAGCTAAACTTTGCAGCACAGTGACTCTCCAGGACAGAGTTTAGACACCCTGATAATATAAAAAGTAGCAAAGTAAATACAAATTTGAGTGTAGCACCTACTCAGACAGTAGGATTACATGAAATTTACAAACAGGTTTGATCAATGTCGAAGGAATAAACTTTCTGCAGGAGAGTGGACCTAAGTTTTGTTAAAATCTCTAACTTTATATGAGCAAACACTAAAAGTTTAATAATTACACAATTACACGGCCTAATAATTACACATTTTTTTAAATGCTATTTCAGTATACAATACAATATAACGATTACATAACTTTGGTGTACAGTGCCGATCTATTCACTATACTATGGCGCTCTACAATTCAAGATCATCTATGAATTTTAAAGTGTTTCAAAGAAGTGTGGTACAGAAAGATCAGTGGCTTCATCAGAGATCTAATTAACCCGATACTGGGTTAACCTCCTCCGCCTCGACAGATGATCTCTGATATGATCGGGCAAGTCTGTCTTCTTCAGAACACTTCAAAACCCTTAACTTCCAATTAATGTAATTAAACCAGTAATGAATCTTGTGTAACTCTGATAAAGTCAAATATTGTCTTGACCTCTAAAAGACCTTTTTAACAATCCTAGGGCTGATCATTATCTCAAATGAAAACCAGGCCAGCGCTGTCTGCAGATCTCAATTTATTCTGCCCAACACACACTTGAGTAGTGTTTTACAAAGCCAGGGGAGAATACTAATGGTGTGTTTTGTAATATTTCTAATGTGTTTATTTAAATATCAACTGTTTTGTGGGACAACAGGCTCGCTGCTTATAGTCAAAACATGTTTGACTATTGGACAATGGAAATAGCCTCATGCTCAGGCTCTATTCCACATTCATGTGTTTTGTAAGGACATCAATAAGTTGTAATCAATCAAATAGAAATACTGGCATTTAAAGTCTCAGGCTCTTGCCATCCAATTTATGAAAAATTATTCAGGTTTAAACCTCTATGACTTTCATTTTTCCGTGGAACACAAAAGGAGATATTATGCAGTGGCGCTTTTCCCATACGATAAAGTGAATGAACATCCAGATTTAAAAAGGTATTATAAAATATTTCTTTATTATAAAAATTGTATATTTGGCCAAGTTTTAAAATTTCCATTGGTTTCAATGTCAAAAGCAACTGTAAAGCAGCAAGTTTGAATATTTGTGGAAGACAAGTGCAAATTAAATTTGAAGGCTACAGAAAAGTTTATTAGCGAATAACAGCTTAAATTTCAGTTGCTTGACTTCAGAAGAGTTGTCTAAATTACTTTTATGCTACTTTTTTCCATTTTAGAACTTGACAGGCTTGGGTCATAATATGCTTTCATTCTGTAGTATGCAAAGTGGGAACAAAGTTTCACGGAAGTTCTAAGTGAAGCACTCATTAAAGATCTCATCTCAGTGAAGGTAATTCTATGCTTAATTATTCATTATGCGGAAGGAAGAATGGTGGGCATGTGGTTACATTAATTACGCCATTCAGTTGCCATAGTAACCAATGTCTCATTAGACCATTTAAGTCTCAAAGTAAAAAAAAAAGATGTGTTCAATTCAGTCTATGAACTCAAACTTGAAGTATAATCGATCTCTGGGTCTTATTGCAATTGACTGCATCATGGAATGTTTTAGAATAAAGTGCAACAAGAAATGCCATTGTATTCACAAGTGGTGAAAGTAAACTACCATTCATCCAATTCATCCAAAACACTTATTGTGCAGAGCTCTCAGTTTCTTTGGTTTTGAATAATGGAAAAATTAACCATGAACGAGAACATGAAATGCTCACTGTCTCATTTTACACCGACGGTCTATGAATGAGAAAGTGAATGTGAGGCAATATGTAAAGCACTTTGGTGGCCATTGGGTCTGTGAAAGCGCTATATAAATATAAAACATCAAGGTCAACGCCAAAATTGAATCTGCTCAGTGTATAAGTGATCATGTCTCTTCAGAAAATTTGGACTAAACCACATATTTTTTGAAGCATCAAAGTGGTAGTTCCGTAGATTTTATTAAAAAGATTTGTGTTCCAAACATCGAAAGTCTTACAAGTTTGGAACGACATGAGGGCGAGTAAATAATGACAGCATTTTCATTTCTTGGTGAACTAACTAACCCTTTAAAGCTGAAGATAGTCATTATGGTAAGGGCTGTTATATTTCTGGCACATGCATGAGGTGTTTGGCCAATCACAATGCACTGGGTCTACTGGCCAATCAGAGCACTCAGAAGGAGGGATTTTGTAGGGAATTGAGGAGCTGCAATAATGTACAGTATGTAAATAAACAAACAATTTGATCGATTTCATCACACCCAATTAACAAAACAATGAGCGGTACTTTCCTGTTATCCGGACCCCACCATATACCATTTCAGAACTATAGTCATCCCTGATTGGTCTTAACCCCAGTGACGGGTAGGTTTAGGGGCAGGGTTAGGGGTAGGCAATCGTCCCTGATTGGTCTTAACCCCAGTGACGGGTAGGTTTAGGGGCGGGGTTAGGGGTAGGCCATCGTCCCTGATTGGTCTTAACCCCAGTGACGGGTAGGTTTAGGGGCGGGGTTAGGGGTAGGCCATCGTGGGGTCCGGATAACAGGAAAGTACCCAATGAGCTTTTAAAATAGCATCATATGACCCCTTTATTATCCATTAAGTAATTTAAGAAGCAAAAAAAAAACGATTTCTATCTTTATAATAACACAGTGACTAATAATATAGTGCACCGTGACTTTAATAAGAAAGTAAATTGGATTTCATGTTGCATTTAAACAATGCAAGTGGAATAATGGGAACCTGGAATAATGCAGGATTGAATCAAGCACAGACATGTACGGGAATAGGGTTACCTTGTAAGTGCCATTGGGATACTTCATAAAGGACACTAGAAAGATATCCACAGGAAGAAGAGCTGATGTGATGAGGGCAATGGCCAGAGCACATATCGCCGTGATGGTGGAGATAACCTCGCTCTCCTGCCGGCTCTGATACTTCCGAATATAAACCCAGCAGAAGGCCACGATGACCTGAAGATACAAGGGGACAAATAATAATTTGTAAAATGCAGCTAAAATAATGTTAAACACAGTACCGCCAGTTTCATGATTACTTATGATTAAAAGTTTGAAATTAGATATTTGGACAAATATTACTTAAATATAAAAAAGTCTTCACAAGACTTTCTTTTTTTGATGTATGAGTTAATGTATGATATCGACTTCATTAAAATCATAAAAACTTCCACAAAAAAATATTGAAAATAAAAGTACATGAAATCAAATAAAAATGTAAGAACTGCTAACTTACTTATATGTCAATCTGTACTCAAGCCATGCTCATGAAAAAAGAAATCTTGTTTATTTAGCCTAAAGCCTGATATTTGTGACAATTTATTATAACTGTGTGTCAAAATTTGTCTGGTATGTCACTCTTTTAAAAGGCGTAAATATCTATGGTGTCAAATCGTTGTGTGTTGTATAGCACAGTTGGCTTTCACATAACACAAACCCACCTTAAACTCACCATTAAATTAAAAAAACTGACAATTCTTATTTGTTTATGGAATATTGCAATTGCAACTTATTATAAATGATTCATCCATGCTCGTCATTGTTTTTGTTTTGTTTTTAAATATGGGTCTTTTTCCATGTGCCTTCATAATCTTAAATTAAAATAACTTCCCCTCCCTTTTGCAGTGACATCTCTTCTCTGATAACCCGGTTACTGACGCGAGGACAGGACAGCCTTACACTCATATGAGATCACAGCAATGACAAACCATCAATTCCCGGTTGACAAAATCAAGTCACACCCTACATCTTTTCTTGTTTGAGAAGACGTTTCACTCGGATATACATAATAATAGGGAATAAGAAAGTCGATCCCAACTTCTGTTTCAAGCTGATAACTTGTGTGCTTCTGTACTGCATTTCTGATCTAGTAAACGATAGCTCCTCACCAAGAAAGATAAAAAAAAAATCCTGCCTACAGCTTTAGAAGTCTCTGAGACAGTTGTCTATGAAAAGCATATAGTATCTCATAAAACTTAAAATAAAACCATAAATAGAGTCCAAATTTTAGGAGGAACTTGCATGAGAGTGAAAGGTTGTATTCCAAACACATCCTCTATAAGCTCTCAAAACACCACTAAAAAAAGCTTGTGATTACGGGATGCTATTTTCAAACAGGATCAATTAAGCGTGCGTATTAGATTCTGCCTGAATTGTTGGTCAGATAATGACCCAACGCTTTGCATTTAAATCAGGATGTTCCAAACTAATGGGAAATACTGCTCTCTTTACACGTGTTAAACTTGAGTAGGCTGCATTTTAATTAGAAAATTAAGGCATAGAAGCCACTTTAATTAAACACCTCGACCAGACAGGATAAAAACGAATTGTTTAAAGTTGTGCTGCGTTATTTCTCTGCCAGTAAATGAAATTGCAAAAGATAATGACTATTTGTAAAGTTTCCTGAACACTCCCCCTTTCAGCCATTGGTCACCAAACAGAAAGTCCTGCTCAAACAAACACAACAGCAAAAATCACTGACAGTGTTTATGATTTTAGGGGGGAACAAATATGTATAGTTGACTCTGACACTGAGATGTAACATATTCCCATTTGAAATACTAAGAACTGTAAAATCAATCAATTAAGGACGGTTTAGAAATTAGTTACACGTGTAAATGGACATACAATAGGATTATACGATTAACGTGAAAAGTTAGAAGTAAACATGATTTATAGCAACAACACATGTACTTGTACTTGGAAAATTAAGTGTTAAGTTACCTCTAGTAAAACTGTATAGTGTAATATTTTTGTAAAAACTGCAAAAAAAGCCTCTAACTGATTAACAGGATTATGAAATGACGTATAACTAAGGTAGTGCGGCGTGACAGAATGATACACATCAAGCTTACAAACCAGTATAGGACGTGATGGAAACGTGGAAATACCGCGTTTAACAGTACAAGTAAATACAAGTTATAGCGTATAATTTATGTATCTCACCAGTAAAACGATAGTGAAAATAGACCATCCGAGCACAGATTCAGAGAGTAAAGCTACAGGAGTCGCCATGACTGCTTCACTTCCTGCAACACAGCTGACGCGTACCATGTGACGCGTGACGTCACACAGCACACTGCGGAGGACTGGGTCAAGTACAAAACAAACGGAAGATTTTGACATTGATATTTTACATACATAGCCTACCTAAATGAGACTTAGATTTTATGACTTCACATTAGCTACTGAACACGTTAGAACACTTTGTAAATATGTCAATGTCAATGTAGATAAATGTGTTTTTAAATAAATAATCAGTTCATGAGCCAAACTGATTATTTATAAATAAATGTGTGGGGGAGGGGTGTATTGTCGTCTTTCTTTTTTTATTAAAAAATGTTCAGTTATTTTTTTTATGTGATATTTTAACTTTCATTCACATGTGAACATTTGTTAAATATATTGAATATTAACTAGCCTAAATATTTTTTGATCCAAAACTTGGATGATAATTATATTCTTACACTAAAATACATTAGGCCTATTGTATGATCTATTCATTAAAAGATAGCTTAAATGTTGTTACCTCTCAAGTAAAGGCAATATTGCCTTAAACCGCAGGTTTAATGTGTTTATTCATATATACATCTACAGCCAACTCTGATGTTGATGTGTAGAATTATTTCATTTTAATAGATGTCCAACTGAGCTGACGGAATTCTCAAAGAATTTGCAAGAACAAAAGAGAATGTGAAATAAAAATAAATAAATAAATACATAAAAAAGTACCTGTCTTGAATCTTGCCCCATGAGAGAGAAATAGCTTTAAAGTTTAATTTCTTTAAATCCCGTAGCCCTTCTGCTGGGACAGTGTGTGAATGTTTTAACTGGAACTATTCATCCAAAGTCTTCTTATATTTAATCTAGCCCAAGTGCCTTGGAAATAATTCATGATACATGCTAAATTTTCATTTCCCCTTTCTGAATTTGAGACCCACAATGTATGAATTCATAATTTAGTTGCCCTTGGTGATAACCAGCAAACTAAACCATAAAGGTTCAATCTTTTTCAAGTGCATGCTTGCTTGCCAACTTTTGACCGAGTGACACATTGGGAGCCATTAAGCCCTTAATGTAATCACGACTATTTCCGTCTCTTACCTCAGAATCAATTACCTAATACATGTCCTTAATGCAGCTTTTTGCACCTCTGAGTTCAATTAGCAGATGATTGGCACAGAGTCAGTGCTGTTCCAGAGATGGAGAACTTAGTGTAAAGGTCATCCATGGTCAACAGTGATTTGAAGCAGGACTCCATTTTGACTTCTGTAAGTTTTTAAAGTCAAGAAATACATAATCATTGTCATACATCTGGATTTTAAACACACCACACCAAACAATTTATGTCTAAACATCCACACGGTGATCTATGATAGCACGTTTTTCCTATAATCAGTTTAAAGACAAAACCACTTCACGTTCTGTGAAAAAATGAATGTGACTTTACTATAGATTAAATCCAGAACGATAAATCATGTGAGAGTTTATACTAAACAGAGCACAGACCCATTACACACACACACACACACACACACACACACTATTCATTCTAACACCAAATGATAAGCTCATAACAAGCAATCTAAGATTTTCCTTTTGGCTGTGGAATCAGAAAATGTCTAGCTCAGCTTCTTTTCATTGAGATTCATCAAACATAATCTGCTTTCTGTCGCTGTTTCTAATTAATTTTTTATCTCCTCAAATTTGGCAGTACATCAAGAGAACAAATCCAGTTCGATTTAATGGGGATAATTACCAGTGTAAAAGGTGTAAATGAATAACCTTCTCAGTGATAATCCACACCAGAAGCTGGTGTCCACAAAAGGCTGACAGGACCTTAAAGCAAAAGGTATTTTACTGAAATTAACAGGAGAATAAATAAATAAAGACATCATCAAAGTAGTTCATATGACATCAGTGGGTTAGTTAGAATGTTCTGAAGCATCGAAAATACATTTTGGTCCAAAAATAACAAAAACTGCGACTTTATTCAGCATTGTATTCTCTTCCGGTTCTGTTGTCAAGCCGCGTTTAGTGACTGCTTATGACGTAAGACGCTGCTGACGTGTGTCTGGTGCGCAGAGCTTTTACAGTCTGAGGGAGACGCATGCTATAAACAAAACAATCTTCGCAAACATGTCTAAGGATTTCCACACAGAGGAAGACTTGCATTTTTTGGCCCACCCATATTTATTTGGACCCGAATACACGGACGCACCAAATAACACGTCACACTGCGGACTCGTGAACGTGGCTTGACAACAGAACCGGAAGAGAATACAATGCTGAATAAAGTCGTAGTCTTTGTTATTTTTGGACCAAGATGTATTTTCGATGCTTCAAAACATTCTAACTAACCCACTGATGTCACATGGACTACTTTGATGATGTCTTTATTACCTTTCTGGACAAGGACAGTATACCGTACATACATTTCTAATGGAGGGACAGAAAACTCTCAGACTAAATCTAAAATATCTTAAACTGTGTTCCAAAGATGAACGGAGGGTGAATGTTGTTTTTGCCGCTCAGGTGTCTGGTTTTTATATAAACATGGTATCACTTTACACACTTTGGCACATTCAAACAGTTGCTATAGTGATTAAAGAGCAGTGCAAAGTGATCATGCAAGAGAGCAAGTGGCCACAGGATAATCACCGATATATGATACTGACCATGAGACCGGGGTCCTCGTGCAAACTGTGCTGCAAGGAAATGACACGCAACACTGAATGTTTATTGTAAACTCAAGATTCTCATTTATGCATTTGGCACACTTACTGTAAATCCAAACTGCAAATCATAGTGCATCAAAGGTAAACTTTTGCAGAGGTCAAGCCATGTGGACTTGGCATTAATGCTGTAGACTACCAGTTGAGATACAGGAATGAAACTTGCTTATCTAATAATAATGAAAAACTAAAGGGGCTAAAAATAGTGAATAATCAGCCGTAGGCCTACTATCACAAGACTTATGCTCATGTTCAACAGCCACTAGTCTAAATAGCCACACGGGCATGAGTTCTTAAAAAAAAAAAATATTCTCTCAATTTACTCTTGAGAAATAACATCTAAAAAGGTACATTTCTCTCAGGATCCTTTAAAATGCACGCTCAGCACTGATATGCACTTCCGCTCTCTCTATAAGTGCAGTACAGACTGTATTGTCTAGTCTCAAGGAGACTGATAGGCACCAGGCGACTTCCATTAGCCGTGAGATACTGTGAGATACCGAATCTAATACCCTGCTTTCATTATAGTCTCTGGGACTCATTTGCAATCGTTTTACCAATCTCATTTGTCCTTTCTACAAAAACCTGACATAAAAAGCCAGGAGTATACAGAACAGAGAATATGCAGGCAAAACGAATGGTTTAAACAGCATGAACTTAGTGATTCCTTGAATAAGCTACAACCTTTTTAATTTTATTAAATCAGATTTTTAAAGTGGCCCATTTATTGTAGGATACCGACTTATATTTACTTCCCAGAATGTCGCAAACGCAAATTCCTAACAAAAAACGAAGTTTAATAGAGAGCAACAGTCAAGTTCTGGTAAGGAAAACTCTATTCATATTGGGAAACTGATTTTCAAAGATAACTTATAAAACTTTAAAGGTTGTTAATCCATGGCATTTGCTTCTGAGGAAGCCGTCAGCCCGCATTATTTCAGAATATATTGTTTTTAATAATCATGTTTAACAGTGGAATTCCTAGTGAAAAACTACACTACCCATGATGCTGTAAAATTACTCCATTCAGAGAGTCAAAAAAAGTGGGAATGATGTAGAGTTGATCTCCACACGCTCAAAATACTGAAATGTTTGTATAAATATGAATAATGTGTGTCTATTCCAAAATATGCATATATACAAACACAGAACTATGTAAAGTTGTTTCCCTCACTACAGCTGTTTAAAAAAACAGCTCACCCAAAATTTATTCAAGTTTTTCCAAACCTGAATGAATTTCTATCTTCTGCTGAACACAAACAAAGATATTTTGAAGAATGGGTAACCAAACATTTAATGGGCCCTTGAGTGAGTCAGTGTGTGGCCCATCAACTGATTGGTTACCAACATTATTTAGAATATCATCTTTTGAGTACAGCAGAGTAATTCAATTCATACAGGTTTGAAACAACTTGAGGGTGAGTAAATATTGACAGAATTTTCATTTTTCAACTATCTCTATACCTACCCCTGTCTTTTTGTTTATTTAAAATAAAACTCTTTAAATAAAAATGTTTAGTGTTGTAATTCACTTCTGATTGGCTTGGTTTATGACTTTTAACTCGTTAAAGGAGACTTTATTATAATTCCTATGGGAAAAATGAATGAAATTAATACTTCTGGAACCAGTGCAGCTGAAAAAGGGGGCAGGCGCTAATGCACCAATCAAAACGTACTACCTTGACCTGCAAATCAAAATATACTAAATCAAAATATGCTAATATTAATAAAACATAATGTCTAGTCTGCTCACAAAAGTCTAATCGTCTAAATTTTGCCAGAAACTCATCAACCCTTCAGTTCCATGAGAGCTTTTACAATAGTATATCTATCAAGTTCAATTTCAGTGAATGACTTTGGCTTTCCAAACATTGGCAGGCTGAATTTAGTGGTTCTTCTTTTGTATTAGACCTGGATAAATGGATATGAGCTCACCACCGCTGCAAAGTGAATGAGGTTTTTAGAATCTCTTGTTCTCAGTCGTCTGCAATATCCACTTATTTTGTTTTCACTAGCAAACTGAGCAACATGAGATACAGGAATATAACTATTGTTTGAGAAGCTTGTTGGGGGAACAAAGCATGTGTGCAAAACATTCAAACCATATGGCAATAAGAAAGGGTAATATAACCCATGCTCTGGCTGCTGCATTGAGCTAACAGACATTTAGATATGCAACAACTGAGGAGAATGTAAACAGTATTACCTCAATTTCAATGACAGGTGTTCTGTCTGATGTCAGATGGCATCATGTGGATTGGTATGTTTGCTTGCCAGGAACACAGCTTTCGAGAAAGTTTCACAATTTGAAGGTGAAAAATACAGAAAGTGTGTTTTGAGAGCCAAACAGCGGCATCCATGAGTGGAGCAGAAGAGAGGTTTGTGTATTCCTCTGCTAGATATTAGAGAGGATCTTAAAATCCATGTAGCTAGTCTACTAATAGAGTTTGTTTGAAAGTGAATTAATTACTGTAAGACACATCATCAGTCTAGCGATGAACATGATGTCTGCTGATCAAACTTGTGTATAAAGACTTAAAGGGGTTACTCTGTGATTTATTAATCATACATGCTACGCTTTTAAATTTTTAACTGATTCCTTGTGCGTCTTTGCATGCGTAAACAAGTGAATGTTTTTCAGACTTCTCAGCCGTCTTGGCTCTGAAATAGGTGAACTTGCTTTGAGAAAACCCATTTCCATTTTTCTTTATGGTTTGTTACTCATTTAAACCTGGAATAAACAAAAGAGACTTATATATTCTTTTCATTTGTTCTAAATCTTCCGCATTTGAATGGTAGTGTATCATGGTTTTCTCAACAATGTCATGCAGAAATTCTTTTTATCTATTTGATAAAAAAGTAGCCTTATTGAGTATAAGAGACTACTTTCATAAAATATATGATTAATCACAATTACTCCCAAAATTGACCAGTAGAGCGAGTGTGTATGAAAATGCTTATAGCTATACTGTATTTGTCATTATCCAGGGTAATAAGCACAAAAGATATTGATCTTTCATACTGATCTACTCTTACACTCACACAAAGGCAAAGGAGACAAGGGTCCTAAGAATGTTATCTTTAATCCACAATTTGGGGGAAATGCAACTTAACACAACGAAACGTGAGTATCTCCGACTAACAAAGGAGAGAACAGAAACTGCAGGATTAGAGCCAGCAAACAAGGGTAATCAAATGAGGAACACCTGAACTGAGTACCAAATCAATGAGTAACCATAGCAACAGATCATCCAGGGAACTGAACTATCAAAACCGCATTTGACGCAAGGATGCTCTTCAATTTCCGGTTGGGGAGATTAAAGCGGAGGAAAACCGAGGAAAACCGAGGGATTATGGCTGAGTCTTCAAAATTTACTGTCCTCCCGACTTTGAAACAAAACTTTCATACGTTTAGATGTCATTTTATATATATTTATGTTTATTTGCTAGAATTTTAAAAAGAAGCATAAACACAACGAGGGGTGTCTGTTTTGTCTGTTTTTGTGACTAACGTTAATATCAGCTCAAATGGATAGTTCATCCGAATCTGTTGTTGAACGCACACTATTCACTAATATTCACTAATGATATGCACACTATTCAGTAAAATTCACTAATAATATTCAATAATGATTTTGCGCGTGACATGGACAATCGACCACTGTGGGCTTCGACCAAAGATTGGTCCTTTGGTTAGTTTAGTTAGGACGTCCCATTGCAACGCGCAATCACATTACATTTTTGATCCACATTGGAATTTATTCTGTAAATGTGTTTCCATTGTAGTTTATGTACATAATTTCTTAACAGGAAAAAAATGTATCCAACTCAATTGAGCACATAGGTTTTTTTTATGCGCATTTTTTAATTTATGCACATTTCTATATATATATATATATATATATATATATATATATATATATATATATATATATATACTGTATATATATATATATATATATATATATATATATACACGCTCAACTAAAGGATTATTAGGAACACCTGTTCAATTTCGTATTAATGCAATTATCTAATCAACCAATCACATGGCAGTTGCTTCAATGCATTTAGGGGTCTGGTCCTGTCAAGAAAATCTCCTAAATGACAGAATTGGAAAGAAAGGTGATTTAAGCAATTTTGAATGTGGCATGGTTGTTGGTGCCAGACGGGCCGGTCTGAGTATTTCACAATCTGCTCAGTTACTGGGATTTTCAGGCACAACCATTTCTAGGGTTTACAAAGAATGGAGTGAAAAGGGAAAAAACATCCAGTATGCGGCAGTCCTGTGGGCCTTGTTGATGCTAGAGGTCAGAGGAAAATGGGCCGACTGATTCAAGCTGATGGAAGAGCAACTTTGACTGAAATAACCACTCGTTACAACCGAGGTATGCAGCAAAGCATTTGTGAAGACACAACATGCACAACCTTGAGGCGGATTGGGTACAACAGCAGAAGACCCCACTCATCTCCACTACAAATAGGACAATTGAGGCTACAATTTGCAAGAGCTCACCAAAATTGGAAAGTTGAAGACTGGAAAAATGTTGCCTGGTGTGATGAGTCTCGATTTCTGTTGAGACAGATGGTAGAGTCAGAAATTGGAGAAAACAGAATGAGAACATGGATCCATCATGCCTTGTTACCACTGTGCAGGCTGGTTGTGGTGGTGTAATGGTGTGGGGGATGTTGTCTTGGTACACTTTAGGCCCCTTAGTGCCAATTGGGCATTGTTTAAACGGCACGGCCTACCTGAGCATTGTTTCTGACCATGTCCATTATTCTTTAAAAAAGAATTGGGTAGAAATAGGACAAAAGCACTTCAGCCGTGGTCCAACGGTTCAGATTTTTAGAAGTTTGTCTTGCATCAGACTACACCTCTGCCTCTTCCTTTGGGTTTTCTGAAAAAGAAAGCATGATGTTACTCAAGAATGGGTCAATTCAGTTGTCGTACTGTACATTGTCACATTGAAGAACATTAATATACTAAACTCAATATGATTCACTTTTAGTTGCTGAGCACAAAATATTCTAACTATGATTATAGTATTGTTAAATTCTGTTTATTTATTTTTCTAAAATTTATAAATGCTTCAATATCAAAAGAAAGCATTGGCAGGGGTGTCCGATTTCTCCAGCCCTGATTAAACACACCTGAGTCAGATAATCAAGATCATTAGGATCAATGAAAACTTACAGGCAGGTGTGTTGGAGCTAAACTCTTCATGAAGAACAAACACCTCCAAGCTATAGCCAAACTACATCTCATTTCATTTTCTGTCAAGCTACTTAGTATTCAAGTAACAAGTTTATCTTGCAGAATAAAAGAGCTTAGATTTTTTTCAAACGAACATTCATTTCTTTAAAGGGACAGTTCAGCCCTTAGTGAAAATTCAGTCATAATATTTTCTCACCCTCAAGTTGTTCCAACCCTGTATGAGTTTCTTACTTCTGTTGAACACAAAATGAGATATTTTAAAGAATGTCGGTAACCAGAAAGTTGTCAGCGGCCATTGATTTCCATAGTAGGAAACGAATACCATGGAAGTCAATGACTACCATCATAGGTGGGGCCCCAATGGGTCTGGCTTGAATTTCCCACTTAGGACCCACATAAGACTCTTACAGAGCCCATTTAAAGCCCATCTGGGTAACCATAGTTAGATCCCGGGTGCAAGCCCACTTAAGGCCCATTTGGCCAGGTGGGGCCCAAATGGGTCTGACATGAATTGCCCAATTAAGACCCACGCAGTACCCGTACTGGTCCCAATTTTAGTACATCTGGGCTTCCACAGCTTGCCCCAATGTGGATCTCGGGTGCAAGCCCATAATGGGGCCCACATTTGCCGCCCATTAAGCCCTCATATGGGCCCCACATGTCATTGCTGGCTGGGATCCTTCACTCTATCTTCTTTTGTGTGCACTGCAGCAGAAGAAAGACATTGATACAGGTTTGGGACAACTTGAGGGTTAATAAATGATGACATATCACTTTAAAGCGGAAGATCCAGGTGGATTGGGTAAATATTTACTTGCATTTCAGTTTCCACAAATCCCTTGACTCGATTGGGATGTTCTCTTGTGTTCTGGGCAGCAAGTGCTGTAACTGTAACATTGGGCATATTTTGTAGTATATAACACCTATTTATACAGACATCATGCTCCGAAAATTCTTCACAAAGAACACAAAGAATGGCCTTCTCAGCTGCCATAGTTGCAACTCTTGCGTCATCAGAACAATGTGTTCAACCAGCGCAGTCTCACCCCAAAAAGTCATATAACTGACGTTTTGGGACGTCTTTTGACCATACGTCAATATTCGCCTTTTTAGGGCCCCCTTAAACGTCGGTAGATGAGGTTATGGGATCCTAACTCTACCCCAGACCTAAACCTAACCCTAAACTTAACCCGTCACCTAACTGACGTTAAAGGTAAAGCGTCAGTTGTATGACGGCCCGGGATCGCCATCTAGCGATGTTTAAGGGGGCCCTAAAAAGGCGAATATCGACGTATGGTCAAAAGACGTCCCAAAACGTCAGTTATATAACTTTTTGGGATGGGAATGTGTTGGTTCAACGGATCACCTTTTCTATTTAAAAAACGCTGTGCAACGTTTTGTCGGGGCTGACCGATTTTAAAATAAATTATGAAGGCCCACCCCTACACCAAGCCCCCAGTGGATTAGAGCAAATTGGGCAAAGCGATTGAAAATGCCCATTAAACGCCCCACTGACTGAGAAACACCCACTACTGTTTTACAGAAATACATTACACAAATCACTGTATCCATTGTGTGCTGTTGGCTTTCATCAACATTTCAATGCTGATCCAACCCACTTTAAACATTGAAATGTCAATCCTAACCAAAATGATGGTTTGACATGTTCAAGTTCTGAAATTCCCTTCTCCAGGCTTAAGGTGGTTGTTTCTCGATGCTGGGACATTCTTTAACAGAACACAGGGGACATTATGATGCTATCACAGCCGAAATGCAAGTCTGCAAGTGAATCACAGCTGAGAAGTCTCATTGGTTCCTTGTCTGAGAAACAGCTGTTCCGAAAGCAGCTGGGTTGGGGGTGTGTGGTAGTGTGGAGAAACACTAAAAAAGCCAATACAAACACAATCCTAAAAATGTGTCTCATTATTCATCAGTGTTGAGGGCCTTGTGTAAACACTGAAGTGGTGGTCAGAAGAGTCAGATGGTCAGGTGAGATATTACAATGCACTGCAAATCCCTGCTTCAAAGGAATATAGTCATTCAGTAGAAGATTGATATGAAATCATCCGGGGGAATAAACAGGTTGCTGACATATAACTCCATAGACTGTTCTGGATTTCATATCTTGAGTTACACAACCACAAACGCTGTAGCAAATCTCCCACATATTAAAGATTTGTGTTCAATATATTGGGGATTTGTGTAGTGTTACTTTTCAGTTTTGACTCAAATCTTATGCTTTTTTTTGTTGCAAGCATTGTGTGTGCAGTGTAAACTTGCAATACACAATTTATATTTAAATTTATTTAGTTATAATTATTTGTGATATTTATAGAATGAAATACACTAGATAAGCTATTTAAACTTCAAAATAAAAGACTTAACTTTTTTTACATTTAATTACATTTTTTTGTCAGCCAAACCGTTGGCTGATATTTCCATATTTAGCTTTCAAATTGCTTTGTTATGTGTATCAAATATTATTTTTAAAGTTTAGCTGAAATTCCTTTATTTTTAAAGCATGTGCAAGAAATAGAGTTATACCACATACTGATGAAATGGAGTAAAGTTATCTGGTTTCATTCATTTATATAATAAAATGGCCATAATACAATAGGCTATATAGGCTTTTTAATATAATATAATATAATATAATATAATATAATATAATATAATATAATATAATATAATATAATATAATATAATATAATATAATATAATATAATATAATATAATATAATACAATATAATATCTTGTAATATAATATAATAAATATAATATAATATAATATAATATAATATAATATAATATAATATAATATAACTAGGGCTCTGCAAAGATTAATTATCATTAATCACATCCAAAATAAAAGTTTTTGTTTACAGAATATATATGTGTGTGTGTGTGCTGTGTATAATTATTTTATATAAATACATATGCATGCATGTATATGTTTAAAAATTATTTGCATGTAAATACTGTATATATATATATATATATATATATATATATATATATATATATATATATATATATAATACATAATATATATTATATATAAATATACACATTTTATATATGAATAACACATTTTCTTAAATATATAGATGATATAACATAACATAACATACACATAGCATAATATAATATAATTATAATATATTGTAAGTATAATATAATATATTGCAAATATAATATAATATAATATAATAAGAGGCTAAAATCCATCGAGAATTCCATTAAAATACTGTATATATTAATATATAATGGACAAACAAAATCCATGCAGCCTAATTTTTACATTACAAAATGCTTTTTAAAAAGGTACTTCAACTATTTTCCCAAAATCTATTTTGTTGAATTCTATTATAAATATTATACTTACAGTTGACATTTTATAAACAATCAAAAATGCATACAATTAAAAACAAATGTGGAAAAACCTAAGCACATGAAATGTAAACGTTCTCACTTTTTATTGAAAGTTTTTCTTAAAATGTTGACCTCTAATTAAAAAGAAAAGTTAGTATCCATGCTATTGGCGAAGTAGCCCGTGTGTTCTGTCGCGTGTTCCACAGGGAGCCCCTGAGAGTGTCCTGTCCGTCCTGATGTGTGCTTCTCTAATGAGTGGGTGGGAGGGTCAGGCAGTGCGACAAATAAGGACACGGTTCCTGCAAGAGCTTTCATTCTCACTTTTATTTGCAAGTGTGCTTTGGACCCATAGCTGCCTAAAATGCGCTAATTAGCCCAACAGGATTTTTTGCTTGTGCTGTGTGTTTACGCTGGAATAATAAACTTTCTCAGCAAATGTAAGTAGCCGGTGTTCATCTGTCTCGGTTGCTGTGACTTTGTGGGTGTTTTTGCACAGTATGCGTGTGGTGGCATTTTTTTAAATGATCATGTTTGATGTCACCTGAGTTTAACACGCCACTGTGAGTCCTGTGCAGTCGGCGTTCATGTAGCTACTTCAAGAAGAGAGAGAGAGTGAGGGAGAGAGAGAAAGAAAGAGAGAGAAAGAGAGAGAGAGATCGTCATATCATCATTCGGTTACCCAGAGAAATTGCAGTAAACAGTAGCTTTTGACGTGACACATTTAGGCATCAGCTGTATGTGTTTATTGTTGTTTTGTTAGTCAATTTGGATTAAGTTTTAAGAAGCTATTTTGTTATGTATTCTGTATATTTATTATTAAACAAGTGCACGTGGCGTTTTGATATTGAGATACTAACACTCTAGTTTTACTTCACGTTGAATAAATGTTGTGATAAAATGAGACCGTTTCTCTAATTTAGACGACTGTTTTAGTGTGTACCAGTTAGTTGACAACATGCAGATTAGCTTTTTTTTTTAACAATCAATATTTTAGGTTTAAATGTGTATGAAGAATGCATAAAGTGTTTAATTTCTTTTTAAAAGTACAATATTCCACATAGAACCGTTGAATAAGAACCGCTTGTATGAGAGTCAGAGTATAGCAAACGGTAATAGCTTCCATTTATCTTTTACGAAAAGTTTTTTTTTTTTTTAATTGATATAAGTTTTTGCTGAATTTTAGCTTGATTTTACTCACTAGTAAAGCATTTCAACGTGGTTAAATAAGTGTAAAAATTAATTTTTGTTATTTTTATTTTAGGGGTTAATTTTTTTTCCATTCACTATTGTGTAAACAACATTAGTAGTTCTGCATTCTATTCACAAAATATTCCTAGCTTTAATTAGATATCACAAATGTTCACCATATTCCTTTCTTGAAAGTTCAAACTTTGAACTTGAGTTTGAAGCTCACAACAAATCGATTTATTCCACGTTTATGTACAGAGATCCTGCAAAACTGCATGTGTTTTAAAACTCCACAGCACAAGTGTTTAATTATTTAACGCAATTTGTTTGCCCCGTTACTTAAGAGCTCAATAACAACAGTCAGCGGTGGGTAACGGATCGTATTAGTTTACAGGAATCTGGCACTGGGTCCCCAGAAGCACCTCACGCTGGAAACTTACTCTGGCCTGGAGTTTATTCTGAGGAGTGAAATGTCACACTTGGCATTTTGCTTTAAGACGTTTCACCACATAATTGAAGTGCTAGATGAATTTTACCCAGCGCGATCTGTTCCTGTTTCCTTATTCTATCAGATAGAGTAATATCCATTTGATAGTGATTATCCTTGATTATAGGAGGCTAAAGTTGTTGTTTATCAGTAAAACCCAATGAAAAGTACCTGAATTGTGAAAGCATATCAAAAAGAAAAGCAATCAATCGTTATACAGACAGTAACAAGTGGTGTTGCGTTACCCAGAAGAGCATCAAAGAGTTGTAAAAGTGACGTTGTTTTCTATTTCTAGGTTTTCAAGGGGCCCTTTCTCATGTGCCAGAGACGACATGAATCACTATCTCAGATGGACTGTTTTCCTGTGGATCGTAAATTCCATTCCTTTTACTTCAGGAATGGCAGTCAATGAGAGAATAGGTGCGTATGCCGTCACTATCTTTTCCGTTTACAAAAGGTTTAATTAGAGGAGATTATGTCTGTTTTGGTTTTCCAAGCCTTGTTCGTCTCGGCACGAGAGGTCAATGTTGAATTCACCGCTCGGGGTGCAGAGCGCCCCTGTCATCGACTTTAATTAGCGCTCTGTTTCGGCTTTCTTGTTTGGAATCCTTGTATGCAAATGAATTGTTTGTGATGAAAGGCGTCTCGCCCTTCTTTAAGAAGCAGGGACTCTGGCACAGCTATTTGAAATTCCTTCTGGCGAGGACATGGCGTCAAGCCCTTGACCTGGGTGGCATTAGTCATAAGGCACCCGGACACATCCGCCGTGGTGTTATGTGTCCCATAGAATTGCTTTATCAGCCCCATTCAGATTAACCTGGGGCGATTTAAGAAATATTATTGCACAGTGTAAATGCCCACGAATGAGAGTCCCCTGAACAAGAGGACAGGCAAGCAATATTTTTGCCAGCTGAGTGGATTGCTATCTCCCGTGATCCACTGTGCGAGCGTGACATCCAGGAAGAGATTTAGAGAGGATTTACAGCATGTGCTCCTACTTCTTAAGAGTCGGCCGTTTGCCAGCAGATGTGCTGATTTTTTGGAATTTCCTGTTAATGCTGTGTTTTGTGGGTGTGCGCCTGTGGATGTAGATATGTTTGTGTGTCATTCTCTCTATTTGGTGTAATTGTTCTTGATGAAGAAGAATTCGTCCTTCAGCAATCAATGTCAGGCTGCCAATGTCATTGGTGGGTTGACTGGACTAGGGGTCATTGGGGTCTCAGTAACTAGGCTACTACTTCAGTAACTACTAAATTATTAAATCAGCTATATAACAAAAGGTGGATTTTTTTTTTAGAAACACATCATTACATATAATAGAGTATGGCATTGGTTAATCCATCATGTTCTCACAGACAATATTGACAAAGGTGGATTTCTGAAATTGAATTGTGTTCTAAGGATCAGGGTGGTTTAAGCAGGTTGGGGCAAGTTGTCATTTACAATATCTGTCAACCAAAGCAATGGTTTGGTGGTTTTGGATGTTACATTTTTATATGTTTGCTTTTTCAGAGTTGTTTTACTGGTTCAGCTTCAATCAAAAACTGTAATAGAGTAAACAAGTGGGGTTTCAGAAAATAAAGATAAAAATCATATTTATTTTCTCCATTGGGGAATTGATTTTTAACTTATAAACTGTTGAATGCAGACCGACTGTGAGCTACTGATGTGCTTTTGTCTGAAGCCATAAGCTAATGTTATTTAAAATAATCAGCATAATTATTGATGAAAACCTACATTTTACGATGATTCTGATCAAATTCCACCGGGAAATCACTCCAAAATAAGTGCCTGCACATGAAGCTCTGCAAATTATTGTAATATTCAGTCTCCTTATGCTCTCGAACTGCTTAAATATGTTTATATAAATATGCATATTTTCCAATAAATGTGAAATATATTATTTCAACATCTTCAAATCAATAGTTTTATATTTATCCATCATTTTTCATTTTGATTGTCATTTGCAATGCTTCATGGTATTGTATTCTTTTCTTCTTTAAAGCAACCCCTAGTCTGATTTTCAAATACAAAAGATGATTTACAGTTTTTAGTGTAAATCATCATTTCCTGTGTAAAAATTTTTGGAATGGCTTTTTTTGTAGCCAATACTTTAGGTATGTCATACAAATATACATACACATATATATTTATATATATATGAAGAGTTCAGATGCAAAACCCTTTAAGTGCCATTTGAAATTTTCTTCTAGAATGATAATTTTTATCAAGCTTGTATATTTAAGTTCAGTGATTTCACTTAAATGGCAATGATAATTACCTATTAATTGTTATTTAAGTGAAATTACTGAACTTAAATATACAAGTTTGATAAATCATCATTAAAAAAGAAAATTTCAAATGGCATTTAGAAGCTTTTGCATCTGAACTCTTCATATATATATACTGTGTATATATATATATATATATATATATATATATATATATATATATATATATATATATATATATATAAATCTACCCTGAGGAATATTATCTGTAGTAAAATGTGACAACTGTAAACAAGCTGAAACCCTTAATAGTACAATTGCTTCATTAATGTATAATATTCCTCTCTTCTGCAGATCATACATGTCCATCCTTAAAGCTGGAGGAGATATGGCATACCAATGTGAACATTCACAGAGAATTCACAGGTACAAACAAAGATACACTGTATATACAAACAGAAATCAAGCACAGCTCATCCATATGCAGTGCTGTTAAACATCAAACTGCAGACTGTTTAAACCATCCTCAATGTTGTACATGGAAACACCAGTTCTTGCAAGCCAGCTAATGAATTCTGTTGTAGGTAAGCTTAGTTTTTTAAATCGGCCTTATCAACGGCTGTTTCTATGGGCCACTATACATAAGCCGTCCGCCATCTTGAAAAGGTCAAAGCCGGTATGTAAACATTCGAGGGCAAGTTGACTGTCTGTCTGCTACCATAGTTAGAACCATGTATGATTTTGCTAAACTAACACAATACAACGAGACAAAGGCGTCAGCTAACACGACATTAAAAACTGACCATAGTAAAAGTAAAAACATTAAAGGAGCTGTATGTAAGATTGTGGCCAAAACTGGTACAGCAATCAGTTTCAAATTACTGTAGAGTGGTGTATCCCCTCCCCCCTGACTCGAGGTTGCCAGATAGGCTGCTGGATCCAACATTTTATTTTATACGTTTATATCCGGCAGCTGTGGTAACTAGAGCAGAGCTGGCAACCCGGATGCTGCAACACTACTGACTTCGTGATTGGTAGATCGGTGGAGGGCGGAGCATCAGACCAAAACACAACATGACAGTTGAGGGCTGCAACTTCACTTTTAAAATGACAATATCCTGGCCAGACTACTGTTGTCAATGATATAAGTATTTGAAATGAACTTGATTTCTTAATGTCTAGTGACATATCAGGGCCATTTTATGATTATTTGAAATAAATTTCTTAAATACAGCTCCTTTAAGTGACATAGTAAAAAGTTCTAATAGACATAAAAACACATTCTCACCTGTGAAAGGTTATCCCATTTCTTCAGGAATTTAAATCTAGGCGGTTTCACAACCAGAAGCTACGTAATATTGCGGCATCATTGATTTTTACTGTGAGTGATTCCAAGATGGTGGCCGTGCAGAAGTGTCTGGAGTGGTCGGATGTGAAATTTACCTATACATATGTATTTTACAATGTAATATGTATGTGTAATGAGCCATTACTCTCATCTTCAGTGTCTCAAGAATCAAACTTATGCTGATTTGGTGTTAAATAAAAACACAAGTTAAAAACAGTGCTGCTTTATTTGAAGTTGAAATTTTGGATCAATTTAATGCTAAATTATTAAAATTTATTCAAAAAAAATTCGTAAGTTTTATACTATTAACGGCATTGTTAATGGTTCAGTATAGCATGGATAGCAAAACAATCACTATTTAATATACAAATGAATGCAAGAACATTATCCAATCACGATTTGGTATGCAAATATCACAATACAATGGATTGTGTGTTAGATTTGCTATTCTGTCCGACTTTAGATTTAAGTGTATCAAAACAATGTGTCTAAAGGCTGCAATCATCTACAAAATAAAGTCTGTGCAAATCGCAGAAGTTTAATACTTAGAGGTTTATGACAGGCCACAAAACCGGAATTTTTGATGAATAACAATACAGTGATGCCTTGCTAACACTAACCATTCCCCATGACACACTACAAACGCGTGTTCAGCAGTTTGTATGGGACGACATTTAGTAAAAATCTCTTTAGCCCGAAGCTAACGTTTGTCCTTTAGCAGAACATTGTGCTAACAGCGCTAAGGTCATGTTTTCAATTCCCCAAATGTTTACACTCAAATGCTTTGTGCTGGCAAATGCATAAATGTAATGTATGTTTTTCTTTTTCTCCTATTGTTTACAGGATTCGATTTAGCTGAGAAGTTCCTTCTGAGAAAAGGCATGGTGACGGACGACAGGCTATTGTTTAGACTGGGGAGCAAACCCCTGTTTAAACCAACAGAGTAAGTTCTGCGAATATTGATGAGGTTTTGATATTGTGCCTTTTACTTTTCCACTCGCACATCAGTCAGATGGTCGTTTTGTCGGAAAACAACGTAGATCTACCGTTAGATGGCTAAGCTGGAAGTTATTGCAGTAAATGTGCATATCCATATGTTTACATAGTTTGGATGTGATCGATGATGTGCAGAATCTTCTCGCATCTGGAGAGCAGAACGTAGGACAGTTCCTCGCAGAATCAGTGGTGTGATGAGCATGTTATGAAGGGAGTTTGAATTAATGCCCACATCCACATGTTGCGTGTTTTGGACAGCTTCTCATATAAATCTCCATGAGGCCAGTACGGGACAGAGCGCTGCTTGACTAGCTGAACAAACTGCATTCTCAAAGCGGTTCGCACGAGCTTCTGCCTCTCAGGTTTTGATAATATGCCAGGCCGTTATTGGGCTCCTGCAGAGCAAACCGATATTTTCTCATGGTGTAAGCTTGCTTTCACTTCAGATGATATCCGGTAGAAAGACTATGTAGATGTCGCGGATGCTTTTAATGGTGTGTTGACTTGGAATGACCCAGATATCACAAGCTCGCTGAGATAATTCCCCTCACATTGGCTAATAAGAATAAACTGTGAGGTGGGCCGTGAGACATGTTGAATAATTTGGACAGAATTAATTTGCAGACCGTGGGCAGTGGGCTCGACCAAGGAGAAAGAGAGGTGACTGTAATGGACTGCCGCCTAGAAGAGAAATCAAGCTGTAATGGGGAATCATGTCCTGTATATTAATTGCCTAAGGCTTACAATGACTCTAATAACTTACAGCTCAAGGGTGACACACCAAGTTCAAGGAAGGTGTCTAAGTTAGTTAGAAATTGCAGGTATGTTTAATCTACTTATAGCCTTGGATATCTATACATGTCATGTACGCCGTGTTCTGGCAAAATCAAGTTGTCCAGACCACAAGAACCCACAGTATATTCATGAATCCAAAGCTCCAAATTGATGCTCAAAAGAACTCCTTTGTATTCTGGTGAAAAAACGGTGGGATCGGCGCGCTCCAGACGAAGTCAGATATGGGGGAAGACTGAGGTTAAAATTCGCCACTTCCGACTTCAAAGCGTTCCAGGCGGTCGTACGTCATGGTCAAACATGAGTAATTATGACACAAACATAAAAGTGTAGTGTTTGCACTAAAAACATCTGACAAAAAGTGAAAACAATGTTTCTAGCAATGCCTAGTCTTGGGTTTAATTCCCATTGAATGCATGAACTGATCAAATACAACTTGAATGCAGTGTAAATCGCTTTGGATAAAAGCATTTGCCAAATGCATACATGTAAGAAATAGGCTATATTTATAGTTTTGGTTTCCTTGTGATGCTGAGCATTTCGTTTTGTTTTTTGACTTACAATTTGTAATATTTTTAGTGCCTCACACTCCCAAATCAGCCATAGGTGGGATGAGTGAAATTACAATATGAATATAAACTAGAAAATATTATTAAAGTCCCCCTGTAGTTAATAATTTTATCAATTAAAGGGGTGATGAACTGAGAAATCAAATTTTCCTTGAGCTTTTGACATTTAAGAGGTCATCATATTATAAGAATATCCTGTAAGTTTCAGAACTGAAAACATCCCTTTTAGTCCAATAAAAGCTTTTATTGACACCAGCCTCAGCAAACGACTCGTTTTTCAAAGTGGGGAACTATAATGACGTCAAAGAGGATGAAACAGAAGAAGATCAACGCCTACTTCAATACGGCCGGTTTAGCCCCGCCCACTGATTCGCGCATTACGCGCATAGCTAAATAACATTGGCCTGCCGAGAGCCTGCCTACCTCGTGATGACAAACCAGATCGAGAATGAAACTCATCATAATATGCAAAACTGTTATCCACTCACAGCAGTGGGCGTTTACTTCCAAGTCTTCAATGCGAGACGGCCATAAAAAACGAGCGTTTTTGAGCTGGGCTCAAAACTAGGGTAGAAAATAGCCTATTACTTATTCATTTTGATGTTTTTGAATGTAAAAACCAAGCGAACGTCATAAGTTGACCTCAGACAACAATATAAAAAAAGCCAGTTCATGACCCATTTAAAACACATATTTGATCGGCAAAATAACATATTTAAATGTTTTTTTTCCTTGATTGCATTAAAATAGCTTGAATGTAACTCATTTACACGCGATTCTATGTATATGGAAATTAGCCCCGTCTCCTCTCAGAGATCCACTTGTTGACGATCACACGTTGAAGTAATTGGTTACAAGGTAGTTTGACATCAAAAACTCCAGCAATTTCAAACTGCATTTATTAGACTGTCTTCGCTTCACTGCAGTTTTAAGCAGAAAATACTCTAAGTTGACTGATGAATTTATACATGGTTTGTCTTAAACCATATTAAAAACACCATATAAACAACATTAAAAGCTTGATTTTCACCACAGGGTGACTTTAAATATTTTCGTGATTCACGTGATTCATTTTCGTGATTCATTTCGTGACTTGAGTAGTATGTGGGATTTGTTTTTTCTTAACATTAACATGAAATAGTAATATAACAGTAATAGTTTACCTCAATGATTGTTACCACAATCTTAGAAATTTTTATCTTCTGTGTCAAGGTTGATACAGTGGTAATTTTCAACTAGGAAGATTCTGATTTTTTTCTGGATCTTTTACTGCACAATGGACAAACCTATTGGCATTTATTTAAGAAAGATAGCATAGCTTCACAAGCAAAATATAACTATTGGAAGCTGTTGTTAAATTTGCTGCAAATAATTTCAACCATGAATAGTGAACAGTATTACAGTTTATTGAACATCAGTACACTACTGTGTTTGTGTGTTTTTGAAAGAAATCTATTTTGCTCCCCAAGGCTACATTTATTTGGTAAAAAAATACTGTAAAAACTGTAATGTTGTTGTGAAATATTGCTGAATTACCAATCTTCAGTGTCACATGATCCTTCACAAATCATTCTAATATGCTGATTTGGTGCTCAAGAAATATTTCTTTATTATTATCAATGTTGAAAACCGTTGTGCTGCTTTATAATTTTTTTGTGGAAACGTTTTTTTTTTCTTCTCGATTCTTTGAACACGAAGCTTTGAATTCTTTGAATCTTTTGTAACATTATACATGTCTTTACTGTCACTTTTGACATTTAACATTTAATCAACATGTCCTTGATGAATACAAATATGAATCCCTCCTTTTAACTGTATCTATTTTTGTTTAGGTTGTCACATTTTTTATTGTGATAAAACCTCTATACCACACAGCCTTTCCTTACTTATTGCTTTAGGATACTGTTCAAGATTAAGACAAAGCATTTGAACACTTCCAGTATGTTCATAGTTAACGTGATGGGCTACATCTGTGTGAACTTAAGGACAACTGACCACATAAATCCATTAAAAATGTCCCTGGGACCAGCTAATTAAATGTAATTGCTAGAAGAGGTTCTGAGAAAAGGTCTAGCATAATTTGTTCTAGCATAATTTGCAAATACCTCTTAGTTTGATCATTTATATAAAGCAATATACAATTAATACATTACCTGTCCGAAAGTGTACGATTTTGGGGTCCCTTTATCCTAGTATGGAAACACATGGTGCTTTGCGCACATTGTTTAGCATTTGTAGGTCATTTGTTCATTTGCGTTTCATCACGTCTTATTCTCTGTGGTTTCAAGCACACCTGCTGGGTTGGCCATACACTGTAAAAAGTAATAAGTTGACTTTACTAGGAAAAGCTGTGGAAACTGATTGCCTCAAAATTTTCAAGCAAATTAGGTCATCATTTTTGAGTTGATACTACTCTCTACTTCTTTGTAGAGTTAACTTGTGTATTTGTAGAGGTTACCATAAAACTTGAGTACAGATAACTTAATAATCTCAAGTTAAGGCAACTTACAGATTTAAGTTGAGATTTGTAAGCAGAACTTACACAAAACAGTTAATTTAACATGTCTGCTTGTTCTACTTACTAGAGGAATGTGTGGAAACTGATTGCCTTAAATTTCTCAAGCAAATTGTACTCAAAATTCTGAGTTGAGAATACAAAGAAAGACAACACATTTGGCAAACCACTAGAATGTTTATTTGTTCAACAACAATATGTTAAAACATTACTGGCCCGCCAACAACATTTTAGAAATAAAGCACATAATGCACTCAAGAAAAAAAACAAAGTACTAAAGACAATAAAAACAATGTTTCTTTGTTTTTAACATCTTTACAAAGTGGTTGAAAGCAGAGCATGCAAGTCACACAGTTTGGTACAGAATTCCTTTCCTACTACAGTTCTCTTTAAAATTCTCTTCTTATAAAACTATTCCAAAACCAAACAAGTAACATCCTTTTAAATAAGGATTTTTTTTCTTTCCTTTTTTTCTTTTCAACAATTGAAAAACAGTGAAGTATCTATAAAACAGTACTGAACAATTTTCTTTAGAGTTCTCTTAAATGAACACTCCACTGTTTTATTTCATATTAAGGGGATAGTTCACTTTGAAATTAATTTTTGATATGTTGTATCTTACTTCAAGGGCATCCAAGATGTAGGAGTCTTTGTTTCCGCAGTGGTTTCAATTTTGATATTTTTAGGTCAAAGCGTTCTTGTCTGTCAGTCACATAATGCAGGTCTATGGTCACCACCACAAAGAGCATGCACAGAGAAGTCAAAATTAAACATGATTTAATGACTCGTAAATGTAAGTACACATTGATGGCCTAAGACAAGAAACGAGCGGTTTGTGTGAGGAAACGAACAGTATTTATATCGTTTTTACCTCTTGTTAACAGCCATGTCCAGCTGATCCGGATCAGATGTCCAACTGAACCGTATTGAACCATGTCCAACGTTCTGCAAGAAGTGATCTCGCGCGTCTACGTCACGCATTGTTTACACAGAGATTTACCGTTCACTAAACATATTTAGATATATCGAAATAATTTTTTATTGCGATTTCCTGTATTTCTAAATATGTTTAGATCTTCACAGTGAAAGGTAAAACTTCCGAAATCTCCGTGTAAACAATGAGTGACTTAGACGCGCGCGAGATCACTTCCAGCGGAACGTTGGACATGGTTCAGTTCGGTTCAGTTGGACATCTGATCCAGATCAGTTGAACATGGCTGTTAACAAGAGGTAAAAACGATATAAATACTGTTAGTTTTCTCACAAACCGCTCGTTTCTTGTCTTAGGCCATCAATGTGTACTTACATTTACAAGTCATTAAATCATGTTTAATTTTGACTTCTCTGTGCATGCTTTTTGACGTGGACCCCCTAAACATCCATTGTATGACTGACAGACAAGAACGGTTTGACCGAAAAATGTAAAAATTGAAAATACTGTGGAAACAAAGACACCTACATCTTGGATGCCCTTGAGGTAAGATAAAACATATCAAAAATTAATTTCAAAGTGAACTATCCCTTTAAACTATGTTATTTCCTCACAAAGACGAGTTGATACATACCTCTCACGTCTCAGTGCGTGCACTCAATCGCTTTAGCGCGACGCGACACATTGATAGCACTTAGCTTAGCACAGTTTATTCATTAGGATCCAAAAAGAGATGAAGTTAGAAGCGACCAAACACCTCCACGTTTTCCCTATTTAAATACAGTTACACGTTGGTAAGTAGTTACATGACCGAGAATGGTGTATGATTACACCAGTGTAAAATGGATAACTATAATGTATGGCGGAATAGCACTTGAGAGTACTTCGACTTGGCGCAGTAATATCATCATTCCTAAAAAATCCTCTCATCATCAGTAGTGATGATATTACTGTCCCAAGTCGAAGCGCTCTCAAGTGCTATTCCGCCAAACATTGTAGTTCTCCACTTTACACGCTTAGAAAAGCGGCACATTTTATTTTGTCACCATACTTGGTCGTATAACTACTCGTGTAGCTGTATTTAAACAGGGAAAATGTGGAGGTGTTTGGTAGCTTCACTGCTTGGATCCTAATGAATGAACAGGGCTAGTTAAGGGCTATCAAAGTTCGCTGCACGTCAGAGAAATTAAGTGTACGGCGCACTGAAACGAGAGAGGTATGTAACAACTTGTCTTAGTTAAGGGAATAAAATAGTTTAATATAAAAAAAATGGTGGAGTGTTCCTTTAAAGACAGCTCATTGCTTGTGGAAGATTTTCAAGATCATCCACAACCACTGTACCTTCCAGAATGATTGCCGTTGTTGTGGCATCAAGATGCAGGGAGTAGGGTATGGCAGCGGTTGCAGACGATTCGGGAATCACTGTCAGAATACATTTCAATGTTGGACATATCTTCATTGTCATCACAGTCCTAAAAATGGGAATAGCATATAACAAAAATTAGGTCATAGAACAATACATATTTTAACGGAACACTCCACTATTTTTTCATATTAAACTATGTTACTCTCTTTACTAAGACGAGTTCATACATACCTCTGTCGTCTCAGTGCGTGCACTCAATGGCTCTGGCGTGCAGAGACACTTTAACACTTAGCTTAGCCCAGTTTATTTAAACAGAGAAGCGACCAAACCTCTCCACATTTTCTCTATTCAAATGTGGTTACACGGCCAAGTATGGTGACACAAAATAAAATATGGCGGTGTTTGGTCACTTCTAACTTCATCTCAATTTGCATCCTAATGAATGAACTGGGCTAAGCTAAGTGCTAACAATGTTTCTCCATGCACCAGAGCGATTGAGTGCAGGCACTGAGACGAGAGAGGTATTCATCAACTCGTCTTTGTTAAGGGAATAACATAGTTTAATATGGAACAAAATGGTGGAGTGTTACTATAAAGGGAGTCCACTCAAAAATTAAAATCTTGTCTTAATTTACTCACCCTCAAGTTGTTATAAACCTGTATGAGTTTTATTTTTTCATCTGCTGAACTGAAAAGAAGATATTTTGATGAATGTTGGTAACCAGACTGTTGAGAATAGCCATTGACTTCCATAGTGGGAAAAAAAAAACTATGGAAGTCAATGGCTAATCTCAACTGTTTGATTACCGAACTTCTTCAAAATATATTATTTTGTGTTCAATATAAGAAAGAAGCTCAAACAGGTTTGGAATAACATAAGAGTGAGTAAATAACAACATCATTTCATTTTGGGTGATCTATCCCTTTAAGAGCACATAGTCATTAAAATATGAAACTAAATTAATAACCCTTTGTGTCTAAATGTAAAGGCCTTTTCAAAGAGGACACAGCAGTGAATCCAGGGGAAAAACATTCATCAAACCACTGCATGAAAAGACAAATAAAACTGATGGCCGGTTATATAAATTAAAACTAATATAAAATGTATCTTCTAACTGTCTTTTTTCTTCTAAACTCTTAATTTATCTTTCACTTTCTTTTCTCCAACCCTTACTTTGTTTCACTGTCCTGACAGTTTTTCATGCCTTTCTTCTTGCCAGATATCAACTGTTTGAAGAACAGTTAGACTGTTAAACAAGAATCACATCAGTGATGAAAATACTTACAAAAGATGTCTTGTAAAAATCATTGTGGTCCTCCTCGAAAAGTAGTGGTAGGCCATGATGAAGAACGATGTTCGTTCCGCATTGATATTAGATTTCTGCAAAGTTATAAAAATGTATATTGAATAGCACTCGATACTAGCAAAATGTCAGAGCAAAAAACAACAGTAAAAGCAACATATGTTTTGCAATCGAGACATAATTGTGATAATATGTCGATGAGCTTACGTCATTTTGAATCTGCTGCAGAATCTTAAGTTTGGAGCCAATATCTCCAGATTTAGCCTTGAATTTATTGATGAAACATTGAGCGAATCTGTCACAAAATAAAGACAAAATAAGGTAATAACTGCTTGTTAGTTACACTTCTTAATTAATGCGTCATGTAATTAATTTTCATGTGAACGACACGTGAGCATTGAACTTTCTAGAAAGAAGGAAAGTTACGTTAGCTGCTATCTAGGCCGCACAGCCAGGGTTTTTACATTTTAGATAAACCCCAAACTTAAACGATTAACACAGCATACAAACTGTAACTAATATAAAACACGTGTTCAGTAAAAATCGTTTTTTAATCTAGTAACTTATGCCGCTTGTCTCAACTGGTCTCATTCGACATAAAACTAACGTTACTTTAGAGTGTCTTTTCCTCTTACTGCACAATGAGCAAAATAAATTCTGTTTTTAAGCTATACAATGACATTAAAGTTGATAAATAGTTGTTCAAGAGGCTAGCATACCTAGTTTTGCTGCCGCATCCATTCCCGAACACGAGCTGAAGTCCCTCGTCGATCTCGTCTCGTCTGGACGTCTTCCTCAAGTTCAACCGTCCAATTGCGCAAATGCGCATGCGCGAGTTGAAAAAAAAATAACCGAGTTGTTTCGTCTTATGCTGAAACTTAATAACCAAAGTAAATATATAAAGCTTTGTAACTAAAAATATAAAGGACTGTGAAGTAGCAGCCGATGGGCTTGCTTTTTATCTTCCCAGTTATTTTTTTAAGCGTGCAGGAAAAAAAGATTTAGAACCTATTAACTATATATTAACCTATTAACTATTTTCAAACTAATTGTATGGTATTTACTAAAAATGTTGTTAATTTCACTATTATTATTATTATTACTATCCAAATTCTGTGCTCCAGAAATTTGCAACAGTGTGAAAATGCCTTTAGTACAATACACTTACCAATCTTAAGTACAATGTACTAGATTTGTTTAGTTTGACTATTGCATCCACCTAAAAGTTCACAGTACACAGTGTAATCAAGTTAAATCAACTAAGTTTCTAAAGTAAGTTAAATTCACTAGTTTTTCTTAAGTAGAATCAGCAATTACTTTTTACAGTGTAGAGGTTCAGCAACCCAGTGGATGTCTCTTGTACCTCCACACGTTTCACCAGTGAAAAATAACACAGTCATCTGCACAGGGAAAGGGAGGATATTTTTAGCGTTTTTTTTAAACAACTGTTAACGCACTGTTTGCTCCCCGGGACCCTGAGGGGGGTGTGGGTCAAATGATTTGCGATCTGTTGCTCTATCTAACGCTTGGTGGTCAGCGGCCTGCTGTGGGCCTTTCTCTCTGCTGCTCAGACCGGCCTTCAGGGAACAACTGCGAGTCTCCCAGGCTGGAGGTGGAGTGCGCTTTTGGGGGACGAGAATGCCAAGTTGTCTACCAGGACCCCCGTACAGACACATACACACACCCTGCCAGACCTCAATTAAGCTGATCTCTGACAGGTGATGGTGTTAGTCAGCTGGATGTGTCGAAGGGGCGCAGAAGAGGGGTCAAAGAGTCCCCAGCACAAACTCCAAACGTCTCTCACTTTACTTGCAGGAAATGATACAGTCACATGGATAGAGAAGGCTCCACTCCCCCAGACAATTTTCCATTAGTTGTTTCACAGATGATTCTGCTAAGATGTGTTAATTGCGTGTTTGGTATTCATTTTTATGAGAGGAAAGGAGCGTGGGAACGATCTGAAAAGTGTTGGGTGGAGCACAATATAAAGCTTATGAGCTTAGCTCATGAATATTTATTGCATGACGTGATGTTCGCCCCAGTAGTCCTGAGTGGTTGATAAAAGGCATTACCTACTATTAGAGTAGGCATTCCACACATTTATTCAGCTTCTGAACAACTTTTCTTAAAGGTGCTGTTTCTATGGGCTGACTAATTTCTTTCTTTCCTTTTTTGTGACCAAAATGAAACTCTTAAAGGTGAAGTCTGTAACTGATATGTCACTATCGGCACAAAACCACCAAACACAATTGCAATTTATTTATTTGAATGGTCAAAATGAAACAAAATCTTGACTCAAATAATTGTATAGGTTTGGGGTAGCATTGACAATGGAAGACTTGTAGAATGTTTTATTATTATTAAAGAGCCCCTATCATAGCATTTGAAATGTTCCTATTTTTGTTTTAGGAGTTCCCAAAAACAGTTTAACATGCATGCAAGGATAAAAAAACACTTTATTTGTCTTATAATATGCATTTATTTTTAACGGATTTGCTCACCGACTCCCAAATGATTCGTACAACGACTCATTTTTCCAAACCACTCCTTTGCGTGACGCTAATCGGCGGTGATTGGTCAGATGACAGACCCAGTCAGTTGTTTGTTAGCATAACGCATAAACAACATATTGATAAAGCACTGCAGTACTACAAGACGCTCTATGCGCTGAGCGTAACTTACACACACACACACACACACACAAACACATAGTTATCGCGTCTTCCCTCCTCGTGCCAGACGCTACAAAACCGTTCAAAACCCATAAAAGCAACAATTATTAATAATACTTACAGGTTGTGATTCATAGGAGGAAGCTGATTCATATACACTGGGTAAGTAAGTTACTGAGCCCTCCTTCAGGAACAACCGCTTGCGAATCCACATTTGAATTCATTTATGTTTTTGAACGATTCGTAATTAAAATGATAAGAACACAATCGGGGTATACTGTTGTGGTATCGTTGCAAATATAACCACCGAATCTTCACATGCTCATCCCTGGTAAATGAAAACAAAGTGGCTGAACTATCTTTGCCTTGTAGAACACAGCGTCTTCTCGACATGATGCTATGATGAAGTATTTGAACGTGTAGACTTCAAGTTTACACTTCCGTCTGCGTGCGCAGTAACTGGGCGCGGCCAGTATGTATCTACGTCACTACGAACCAGCTAATGACTCGTTTCAAAAACAATTCATTTCATAGACTCAGAGTCGACTCTCACTTTTGAAAGACAATAACTTTATATACGGTGCACTTTCAGATATAAATCTTTGCAGGATGTTTTCATTCCCTTAGAGCTATATTCCACACCATATGAACAGTCATTTTCAAATATCCATGATAGGGGCTCTTTAAGTATATGAAAGGAAAGGCATTTGAGTAAATTACACAATGTGTGTGAGAGGGAAAAACGGGGGTAGTAGAAAACTATCTCCATCTATCTCCATGTTGAACTGTTTTATGTGTTTATTGTATCCACTTATGATTGTATTATAATGGAAACACGTTCATGAACAATATAAGTTATTTGTTTTTAGGATCCCATTTGAGCCCCAGAGCAGACCGGAGATCTCTCCATTTGTTGAAAGCCTTCCCGATGTTGACCCTCGTCTTATTCGATGCCTGGCACTAGACAGAAGTTTTATTTTCTTTGTCTCACGTGGAGTTTGCGTTGGGCTTTGTAATGAACTACAAGCCGGTCTCTTTGAATCCATTTTCTACTTTTGTCGAAAGTTGACTAAAGTTGTGTCGCTCGAGTTGTCTTCACTGATACGGAGAATGGCAGCGAATACACAAACCTGCCAGACATAGCCAGGCGAGTGTGAACGCGCATGACGTCACGCCCAGTCTCAAATTCTGTCCCGAATCCCTCTTATTTATTTTACCGTACAGGATTATAGAGGCAATCGCAGTGATCAGAGAAGGGCTAATTATTTAAGCATGTATGGGTTAGAAAAACAGGTATTTTTAACATGAAATGTTGCACAATGCACCTTTAAGCATGGTTGAACAAACTTAAAGCAACCGAGAGAGGCTTTTTGTAGCAATGGCAGTGTGTATTTGTTTATTCATCTGAATGTCCAGAGATTAGTTTAATATGGTCTGTGTTAGAGTTTTGCATCCCATCATATTTGGCATATGGCCTCTGATGTCCCTATTTAACAGCTCAGTGGTGAAGTGAATTGATGTCACAGTGCCCAGGTTGGTGCGCTTCGAAACACTGCCCTCACTTATGAGGTCTCGCTCGGCACACGTCCATTCCACCGGCTGGTCGTATTAAGTCTAATTTAGGATTGTAGTCATGAAATCAATTACTCAGCAAATCCATAAAAGTCTTTTTTTAAGCTATTATTGTACGCATATTTATTTCCATGTCTAGATAAATGTTCTTTTGACTTTTCAAACCTTCATGACTTTATTTCTTCTGCGGCTTGCAAAGGAGAGGCTATAAGAATACTCTTTCATTGTATGAACATTGTAATCACCAGTGACTGTCACATTTTATAGAAAAGTGTCATTTAAGTTTGGCCACCTAAAGTTTCAGGAGTGATGCTTTTGAGTTTTTATGTCACTTATTTGTATGGCATTTTACAAACTTGTGTTGAAACACAATTAAGGCTTTGGAAACTCTTAGCTTGGATTGTTTCATATACAGTGGGGCCAAAAAGTATTTAGTCAGCCACTGATTGTGCAAGTTCTCCTACTTAGGATAATGAGAGAGGTCTGTAATTTTCATCATAGGAACACTTCAACTATGAGAGACAAAATGAGAAAAAAAATCCAGGAAATCACATTGTAGGATTTTTAAAGAATTTATTTGTAAATTATGGTGGAAAATAAGTATTTGGTCACCCACATGGTCAAAATGATCATGAGAACGGTGAGCAAAAATCCTAGAACTACACGGAGGGACCTGATGAATGACCTGCAGAGAGCTGGGACCAAAGTGACAAAGGCTACCATAAGTAACACACTACACCAAGAGGGACTCAAATCCTGCAGTGCCAGGCGTGTCCCCCTGCTTAAGCCAGTATGTCCAGGCCCGTCCGAAGTTTGCCTGAGAGCAAATGAGAAAACCCCTCAATTTACTTCCAAAGACTTGATGAAAGGAAAAAAAATCACTGCAGATCATAAAGCAGAACACTAGACAAGCATTGACTTCATGTTGGGACGTCTTGCTGAATGCCTCTCTTGACCAAGACAAATACAAAAGACTGACTTGAATATGCTAAAATTCATTTGGATAGACCTGTGGAGTTCTGGAAGAATGCTTTATGAAGTTATGTGACCAAACTGGAACTTTTTGGGCCAATCAGTGGTATGCAAAAAAGGCAAAGCTCATGAGTAGAAGAACACCATCTTCATGGTCAAACATGGACGTGGTCTAGTCTTGTTATGGGGGTGCTTTTCTGTTGCAGGAAGTGGAAAGCTTCATTATTTGAATATCAAGCCATTTTGGCAAAGATGGTGATGCCTCTGGAGCTTGATGATCAATGGACTTTCCTGCAGGACAGCCATCCCAAAGTATACATCCAAATCTACTTAAGCTTGGTTCAGGGATGAGTCGTAGAATGTTCTTGAGTTTTCAGATCTAAATCTTACTGAACATATTTGGTGGAATTTGAAGAAAGCAGTGGTAACGTGAATATTATCAGTGATCTGGAAGCTTTTTCCAGTGAGGAAGCCGATATTGCAGTAGAGAGGTGACAGAAGCTTCTAAGCACTTACAGGCAGCGGCTATTGGAAGATATAAAGAATAAAAGATTCTGCCAAAATTTGGGGGTTCAATAATTTTGTAAATAAATGTTTAGAGCCAATTAGATTTTTTCCCCATTTCTCATCAACTTTACACCTTCAGAATCTCTCAAATGTGTATTAATAAACTTTCTATTATAGTTTATGCCTTTGTTGAATGGTTTTCATAAATTTTTGTTCTCGGCTGCAAATTTATATCTGGCAGGTCAGGGGAGTTAAATAATTTCGATTGCAACTGTATAAGCGTTTTTTTGACTTGTTTTTTTTTTTAGCTTGGCTTAAAGTGACCAGGTGCTGATCGTGATATATTGGTCCACTCTAAAAAATGGGTTTTAAACCCATCTTTGGGTCAAATATGGACAAACTCAGCCATGGGTTAAATGTTTAAATTACATTTTTAACCCAACATTTGGGTTTGTCCTTATTTTACCCAAATTTGGGTTAAAACAACCCAGCATTTATTAGTGTATTAATTTCAGCATAAATAATTTGGATTTATTTCAGTTTATTGTGGGCTTGTTCTTGTTCACTGTTTTCCCAGCAAGATCTGGCAACACGAATGAGTCGAGGGTCGTACTGCTTTCCCTGTGATTTCTTCATAAAGAAGACATTTTTTTGTTGATATATGTTAAATTATGTCATTGTTGATTGTTTGGTTCCATACACACTGCGTTGAATGGAAATGTTGTGGTCAGTTTTAGTAATAATCCGGCCATTGTCCCCTTAATATAGGCTACATATAGACTAGCCTGTCTCCTGTGTCTTCCACTTATCCAAAAGCATTTGATCTTGCCAGCATGTAAATCAGAGGATATATAATTTTAATAATGTGCATTTTCCTCCATTCTGCCTGTGAATTTTCCCCCATTCTGCCTGTGAAAGCAGAAGACACGCTATTCAGACGTGTCTAGAGAGAATCGAGAATGATCTATTTGAGGAGAAACTCATTTTCAGCCTCTTGCAAGTCTGATCTCGATCTCTCTCTCTCTCTCTCTCTCTCTCTCTCTCTCTCTCTCTCTCTCTCTCTCTCTCTCTCTCTCTCTCTCTCTCTCTCTCTCTCTCTCTCTCTCTCTCATCCTTTACTATTTTTGTAGGAAATTTCCCATTTGTCAGTTTTCCTGATAGTGTTTGATGAAGTTCCAGTAAATTACCAAATAGTGTGTGAAAGAAATGAAAAAGGAAAATGGGGAGTAATTCTTTCTGTAATACTTATATTGTTATGCGATTCACTCAAAAATGTAGTATTATTCTTTTAACAGTTTTGATAACCGGATAGAAGCTTCAAAAGTTTTTTTCTTTTTCTTTTTATTCTCGAGCGTCTTGTTTCTTGAGTTTGCCTTTATTTAGACCAATGAAAACATCTTCAAACAATAGCCTGCAGGATGATTTCCGGATGGACACATTTACTTTGATTTTGGATAAACTTCTGATTAATTGTTCATGCAAGACTAAAGAAAAAATACAAGGAGAATATGGATGCCAATGCACTAACACCAGATATTGAAGCTAATAACACACTTTCAGATTCAATTTAACTGTCAATTCATTTACAATATGTTGCTTTCAATATACAGTAAGTGTGTTAAATGACAAATTACTGAAAATAGCACTTTACTGCTGAAGTAAAACAATAATCATGCTTTTCTAGAACGTTTTTGTTCGCTCATATGGATTGTTAGGAAGTCTGATTCATTTAGTCATTTTGTTTGGGCAGTCTATGCACTATTTAGTTTCATTTTATTGTCAGTTGATATATTTCTCGTGGTTTGAGATATTTAATTGGATGCATACTGTATGTTTGTCACTGATTTTCTTACATAAAGGGTATTTCTGGTGGTAGTTTATTTATTTATTTTATTAATTTAGATAGCATTAATTCACCCTAAGAATTATTTACTGGGGTAAAGTCTGTAACTTGGGTTAAGTAAAAAAAAAAAAAAAACTTTTATTTAGCAAGGATATTTTAAATCGTTCAAAAGTAACAGCAAACAATTAATCAAATCAATTAATCAAATAATCCTGGATTTTTTTTTTTATCACGGTTTCCACAAAAAAAATATCAAGCAGCACAAATTTTCGTTATTTTTCAATAGCAATAATATAATATTTAATAGTTTTACTGTTTTTACTGTAATTTTCTTTCAAGCCTTAAAGGGTTAATTCCCCCAAAAATGAAGATGATGTCATTAATGACTCACCCTCATGTTGTTCCAAACCCATAAGACCTCTGCTCATATTTGGTACACACTTTAAGATATTTTAGATTTAGTCTGAGAGTTTTCTGTCCCTCCATTAGAAATGTATGTACGGTATACTGTCCTTGTCCAGAAAGGAAATAAAGACATCATCAAAATAGTCCATGTGACATCAGTGGGTTAGTTAGAATGTTTTGAAGCATCGAAAATACATTTTGGTCCAAAAATAAAATCTAAAATATCTTAAACTGTGTTCCGAAGATGAACGGAGGTCTTACGGGCTTGGAACGACATGAGGGTGAGTCATTAATGACATCATTTTCATTTTTGGGTGAACTAACCATTTACTGTAATTGGTAAGAAATTAAGCACAAGCGGCTTACTACCAAACTTTGGAATGGAAGTATGTTTTTTTTTCTGTAATCTGCTTTTTATTTTTGATAAACCTTAATTATAGATGTTGGTGTTTTGTCTCTTGTCTAAAGATCTGTGTTCCCAAATGGACTTTCTCATGAATACTCCATCATCGCCACGTTCCGGCTCAGAAAAACCACAAAGAGAGATCGCTGGTTTGTTCTGCAGATCTTTGATAAAAGTGGAGAAACACAGGTGTGTAAAATATTTTTGATTTCATTAATTTTTTATCAGTAAAATACACATTGATCAATCTGGGTATGCTCAAAACTAGGGATGCACTGATATGAACATTTTGGCAAATACCGATAACTAATAATTCTTTATATTTGAAAGCCGATAACCAATATATTGGCTGATAAATAAATCCAAATTTGTATATAATCGTTAGAGCCTGATAAAAGAAAGTCCCTCCAATAAATGTCATGTCCCAATCACACAATTTGAATGTTCACTTTGTTCTGCACATGTTGTATTTAACGGTATTTTCCTTTTTTGAAGTGATTCTAATTATATTTAAAGCAATTCAAAACCATGGTGCACATCTGAAATGTTTATTATTTATCGACTTTAATATATCAGCCAATAACATTAAAAACGATACCTATAATGGTGGCTGATACATATCGTGCATCCCTAGAACTCCTGCAAGACTGACAAAATGATCATTATTTAAAGGGGTGGTTGATTGCGATTTCACTTTTTTTTATTTTAAATAGTGCGTAATGTTGCTGTTGGTGCATGAACAGTATCTGCAAAGTTGCAGCGCTGAAAGTTCAGTGTAAGCAGAGATATCGTCTTTTTAAAATCAGGAAGTATATTGCCTACAAAAACGACTCGATTGGGACTACAGCTGGGTTTTAGACGTCACTAACCCACACATTTACATCAACCCTCCTTCCGGAAAATGCAAAAAAGGGCATGGCCATATTCCCGCGGCTCGTCGAGTCTGTGATGTTCACGCAGCTGTCAGGTTTTCTGTGTTCGAGTTTCCCACGGACGCTATACTTCATAAACAATGGATACAATTTATGTTGGATTATGTTCCTGAAAATAACGATCATAATTTAGCTCTCTGTGCTGCACATTTTACGGAAGACAGCTTCCAGAATCTCCATGAATTAATTACCGGATTCAACAAGAAACTGTTACTAAAACATGAAGCAGTTCCAACTTTAAAACCAGAGGCAGCAGTTGTTGGGCCACAACCTGTAAGTAGGCTAAGACTTCATCATTTTAAATGTATTTGCATGTATAATTCCAGACATAGCCTTGTGTTTTAGTTTTATCAAATGCCAGCGCTGGCTTTATAGCCACTAGGCTACTAGTTATGCTATTGTGTCTACGACAAATGCGTACAAACATTTTGGACCTGAATTTTGTATAAGTACTAATGTTTTAAACGTATTTTTCATGTATATATGCTTTATGACGTTATTTTCGATTTGATCAAGAACGTAAACTAATGCCAACGCTATTTGAGTATAACATTAGTAGCCAGTCAGTTGCTATTGTTGCCAGTCAGGTGCTATTCTGTTAAACGTGTATAAAGTTAAAAAATTTAGCAAATTATCATTCAGAAACGTTTATTAAGAGCTGTGTGTGGTGAGGTTCTGTTTGACTCTCTTCATCGCCGCTTTCTCGGTCTGATTCTGCCTCAAACTGATACTGCAGTTCGACACCATTATTTACATCTGGACCGGAGCGCATGCACGTTTCGCCCGTAAAGGTAATGGGCGTTAACCTTCCGGACAACGTGAGCAACAGTTTAGCCAATCACAACACACCGGCCCAAACTAACCAATCTGAGCCCACTGCGTGTTTCTGAGGGAGTGGTTTCATAGACTCAGGAAGTCAACCACTCGTTCGAGGACAGAGGAGAGCGCGGCTGACAATAAAGGTGAAGTTTATGAAAAATAAGACTTTTTGAAAAAGAAAAACCACGAATACATGTTATATTGCACCCCATAAACACAATCATGCAAAGAAAAAAAGCAGTCAACCCCCCCTTTAAATTGTACTCTTGCAAAGTCATCTCTTCAGACTTCATTCAGCTTATCTCATTAACTGTCTTAATGAACCACTAATGTTCATCTTTTCTACTTCATTTAGGTGTCATTAATAGTGGATGGGGCTAAAAAAACAGTAGAGTTTTTAGCTCAGGGTTTTCTGAAGGACAGACTCCTGTACACCTTCAAGAACCGAGACCTACACGCCCTCTTCGATCGACAGTTTCACAAGCTGGGCGTTTCTGTCGAGAGCAACGCCGTCTCCATCTACCTGGACTGCAAATTAATCGAACGTCAGGTGACCGCTGAAAGGTCCGGCATGGATGCGAGCGGACGCACCTTCATCACCACTCGAGTGGAGGACGGACGTCCAGTGGATGTGAGTTTTGGACAGAGGTTCCCATCAATGGTCATAAATAAGGCAACACTCAGTTGCTAAAGCTGAATATGAATGCAAACACTTCTTGGAACATTTAGTACAGTTAGTGAATGTGAAGGCTCACCTCAAACTATGATGGCAACCACTAATATATTAAGGGAACTTCACTAACTTCAAGTCTGAACCTGACTCAGGTCAAAATTGAATAAGGTTTACTGCAAGTCTGTTGTATTCGTTTATCAGTTACGTGTGTTCATGCCAATAAATGCCAGTTTACCTTTACAGATTGAGCTTCAAGAGATTCTGGTCTTCTGTGATGCTAGAATAGCTGACATGGACAGATGCTGCGATTCTCCTGGAGTTACGGTAAGATGTGTAAGATATGGTGTATGGTGCTGCAGTGTGATACAAATCCTAACCAAATGTAAACCCAGCCCATAATTTTTGCACTAAACTTATTAAAATCCTCTGTAGTCAATAATTGTATCCCTTAAACCTCATGTTTGATCACCAAAATGACATATTTAAAAATTCTTTAGTGTACACGGTTCTATGAATATACAAATTAGCCCTGCCCTCACTCACACCTGCTCAGAGATCCACTCGTTGGTGATCACACGTTGACCTGAAGAGAGTTTTTGAGACTGTCTTTGGTTCACTGCAGTTTTAAGGAGAGAATACTCAGCAATGGTGCTCACTTATGAATTTGTGGTGTATTAAAAATACCACATAGGCATATAAACAACATTAAAACCTTGATTTTCACCACAGGGACTTGACATATTCATAAACTAATATCTGAACCGCCCAGTCACATTTTAAACCTGCTTTTGGATAACCTTATTCTTTCAGGTAATGGTTGAAAGATTGAATTGTCTCTTTTTGTTTTATTTGTTGTGGTAGTTTTCAAAGGCTCCATTCCAAAATCAAGTGAGCCACCTTCCATCTGCTGCCTACATAGACAGCTTCTGCTCATGTGATGGTTTTATTTGAGAAATAGACTTAAGTTTAAGGCATTGGCTGAAAATGATCAGTTTTTGGTCAATATTTATAATCATGTCCCTTTTGGCCTCTGTTGTTTTCAGTGTTTATCTCACTTCAGTGCACAGTGCAGTGGATTTCCCTCTCTGCAAGGGATCTATTTACATTTATTCATTTAGCAGTTATTCATTTTGAGCTAAATTGGCCTTTGGCCCCCTTAAATACATTTTATGTATATTATTAAATGTTGCATTTGCTACAGCAGAAACTTTCATCCTAAGCAACACACAATTGAGTAATACAACAAGCGATTCATCTTAAAGAGGCAATAAAGAAGTGCTTGTAAAACAAAGTTTAAATAATTGCTCAGGAGATTACAAGCTAGAATAGGGAGATATTTAGAAACATTGAGAGCAAAGACAAAGTAATATAGTCAAGTAGATAGATATTTAAGTAGAGATTGTTCAGCCTAAAAAAAAATAAATAAAAAATGGGTCATCGTTTACTCACCCTGGTTTAGTTTGGATGCTCTGTGCCCTTCGTTCTTTTATTCACCAAAAATTGTACCTCTCGCACTTGTCCATACCGTATAATGGCATTGAATAGATATCAGCATCAAAAGAATCATCGAATGGTCCCGTGCAACATGTGGCGTATTCCAAGTGTATGGTAAAAAAACAAACTAAAATGTAATCTATTATTTAAAGAAGTTTTTGACTTTGGCCGTTGGTCTTCTGTAGTCAACTCAAGAGGGTAATCCACCAGCCGGAAACTGAAGTCCCCCCGGGGGCCGCCATTGCAGCAGACCATCACCTGCTGTTAGCATTCCATTGACTCCCATTCATTTTGGCGTCACTTTACAGAGACTTTACATTTGAGGTGTTTAAAGACTCCATTTGTCCATTGTTTATTGCTAAAGAAACACAACAATGTATAAAAGGCTCCCTTACCTTGTGTCTTACGTTATGGCCCCGTATAAGCAGTTTTTATAAATATAGGCTAACGATTTTCTCATAACACGCGGCTCTCTGTCGCACAGTATAAAGTATTTTGACCGATAAAGGATTTTGAAGGCCGATAGAGATACAAATATTTTTGGGTTTTAAAATCCGATATTCCGATATATCGGCCGATATTTTATTTATTTATTTTTTTAACCTGGACATGATAGTCACAAATTTTGTCATGGTTATTTGAGTTAAGAGAACTGATGGGGATGTTCTTTTAGTTGTTATTCAAGCAATGTATGTATCGTGCCCAACTCAACGAGTGTTGCCAATAGGAACGGTGTAGAGTGTGTACAACTGTGAGACAGATTGCTCACGTCACATCTACGTCGCCAAGCTCAGTTTGAGCCTGCGCAGTATGCTTGGCTATCAGGAAGTGAGTGCTTCTGTTTGACTTCACTTTTCTCTGTTGAAGTCTATGGGGTCGCTGTGTCCATTTCTTTTACTGTCTATGGCTCGACTGCACAACGTGAGTGTTTGTGCGACTCTATTAGCTCCGCAATTTGCTCCGTCACGCACAGAAAAAGCACACAAGTTGTGAGAAATTAAGTTTAACAATTCCTGAAAATCATTGTCAGGGATTCAATTGTCCTGATTGGGCTTGGGAGATCATTCCACAGCAAGAAATTAAAACGTTCTTGAGATTGATTTTTGTGCCTCTCTGTAATTGCACTGATACCGCAAGGCACTGCTCACTTACCGACTGAAGGTTCCTGGAGGACATGTAGACTCGTAAGAGAGACTGGATGTAGGAGGTGGTGGATACCATCTGACCTGAGCTCTTTTGGGTTTGTTGCCTCAGAATTTGAACTAAATAAGGTATTCTACTTTTTGAAACACTTAAAATGCTGTCCATGTAGGCAATGCAGTAGGTTTTGGAACAGAGCCATTGCAATTTTCCATGTATTGTTGTTGGACAATGCCAATTCCACTGTGGACCAAGCACTTGAGGGCATCCTTTTAGCTCGACTTGCTCCAGGCAAGAATTTCTGATTAATTAAAGGCAACATACTGTCTTAAACGATTGGATTAGAGAAAATCCACATCCCTGCTCAATGTTGTAATTGGTACATGGTCTTTACATCTGTCTGCTAATCCCCCTTCTCAGCGTTTGGGATAATGTTTCATTTGCGATTTCCACATGGAAGTGGAATGGTCCAAGTGGCTAACAGGGCCGGTCAAGTTTTGGGCAACACATTCGATTGCCTAAGGGACCATCACTTTATTAAAAATGATTGTAGGGCTTTGAACAATACATTTACCAAATGATGAGATAATTTAAATAATACGTTGTTTATATTTAAAAGTTGAACTACCTTTTTTTGCAATTATTGATTTTTTTTTATGATTTTAGTGCTGAAATAAATGTACTAATAAATGAAATAAATGTATTAACCAAGACAAGGGGAAGGAAAAAACATATGAAATGGGAGGAAAAATAATTTGTCAATGCTTTTGTTCTTTATTGTTCCCTCGAGAAACTTTGCGTTCGTAAAGAACATGTTTTTGCGAACAAATGCCAAGTTTCTCGGAGAAACGCAAACTTTATGTGAGCGAATGCTAAGTTTCTCGGGAACTCAAAACATTTACGAGAAAATGCAAAAGCATTGACTTTCCTCGCATCTCATATTTCTTTCCCACAACAATGTCCCTTTAGGGGCTCCATAGGAATCAGACTATATGGTTTGATTTTGATTTCACTAAAAATAACATCTGTAACTTCTGAATAACTTCACTAAAAAAAATCTATGAATGACTATATTCAGAAATATGATTCAGAGAACTTTCTTTTGAACAAAATAGTTTCTCACTCAGGAAAACATAAACTAATATGGCATTTACTGTTTAATTTTGCACAGTAATACTGAAGACGTGTAAAATATTTTACAATAAGGTTCATTGCTAAACATTATTTAATGTAATAACTAACATTACCTAACAATGAGCAATCCATTTGTTACAGTATATATACTTTTGTATTAACTAACTTTCAGCTATTCATTGTTTTGTCATGTTAGTTCACTGTGTATAAGCTAATGTTAACAAGTGCAACCTTTGATTTTAATAACGTATTAGAAAATTTTGAAATTAATATTAACTAAGATTAATAAATGCATAAGTATTGTTCATTCTTAGCTCATGTTAACTAATGAACCATATTGTAAAGTTTGACCAGAAACTGCACGCATGCTCTCAGAATGTAACTCATATTAATATGACTTTACAGCACCAAATGATATATTTAGCAGAACAAAGTCTGCCAGTGTCATGCATTTCAGAAATGCATATGCATGTAGAAAATCCCCCATGTATCCTTTTCAAAGCATAATAATTGATTTTCTTGGTCTACAATAATTGTCTGAATAATTTAACACTGTTTAATGCATTGCCTTATTTTCAATCTGACCAGTGTGAACCTGTAGTAACCCACAACCCCACGGCGGCCCCGCTGGTCACAGGATACCTCCACAGAATGCTGTCCATGCCAGCTCAGCTCCCCACCGACCGATGCCACTGTCCCGCTCTGAAGGTAAAGTTAAACCATGAAAGCATTCTTAAAATGAGCGAGTTAGCACTCAACAATGGATCCTGAGGTAATGCCGCATGCAAAATTAATGGCCAATTAAAGCACATTTATGCCAGTCCGTATACCTGGATGACAGCCAGAGACCGAAATAACAGCTTATTAGAAGCAATTTAGCACAAATAAGGGGGTGTTTGGGCACAGACATGCACTTCATCAGCAGGCGATGCTCAGCTAATCTCTTCTGAAGTACAAAGAGCTAGAGTTCATGCTAGGACTCCTCTGAATTTTGATCACAGTGTTTTAGACCTGAGCCCATTTAGCATATTAACATTGCATTATGTAACTTATGTGTATTTAAAAGGCGGATCAAGGGCTTCCGGTTTTGGCAGGACATTCTGGACAAAAGGGAGATAAAGGAGACATGGTAAGGAATGGGTTTCATCAATCACGCATTGATTGTAAATAATACAAAATGGCTTAGTTCTTTGTTCAGTGACATTTAAAGGAGTAGTTCACCTTTTGCTGACAATTTACTCACCCCCATGTCATCCAAGATGTCCACGTCTTTCTTTCTTCAGTTGAAAAGTTTTCTCCATATAATGGACCAAACGGTTCAAGGTTCAAATGAGAGTTTCAGTGCAGCTTCAAAGGGCTTTAAACGACACCAGGGGCCTCATGTACAAAGACTTGTGTTGAATTCATACTAAAACATTGCGTACGAACAAAGCTGTAAATGTGCGTACGCACACAAAAAAAACCAACAGATGTATGAATGTCTGCGTACGAAGGATCCCACACATATTCTCTTTGTACATCCCAATTAACATAAAATTGAGCGCACATGCACGAGCACAATGCCCCACCCAGTCTCCTCCCTCAATTAAATTAATTTAAATATGGTAATTAGTCCAATTTAGCTAAAGAAACCTGCGAGAAACTAAATTTCACTGAAAATGTCTTCTATGAGAATATATGTGAAATTGTAATTTATTCCTGTGATCAAAGCTGAATTTTCAGCATCATTACTCGTCTTCAGTGTCACATGATCCTTCAGAAATCACTCTAATATGATGATTTGATTTATGATTATTATCAGTGTTGAAAACAGCTGTGCTTCTGCTTAATTCATGGAAACCGTGATATGGCATTTTCAGGATTCTTTAATGAATAAAAACTTAAATCAAACACGTATAGAAATCTTATAATCTTTTGTAACATTATAAATGCATTTACTGGCACTTTTAAACAAATTCAATGTGTCCTTGCTGAATAAAAATATTACTTTCTTTTTTTACCTTTACTGACCGAATTTTCGAATACGAATACTGACAGAATTTTCATTTTTGGGTGAACTAACCCTTTAATTGCCTAATAGAATATTTTAATAAGACTCGTGTGACATAATTTGTAATTGATACATTATTTGACATGTTATTAAGCAATATCTGACAGCTGGTGGTGCGATAGAACAATACGTAGTGTAATGTTTGCAACTTCACTTTATTGCCTCTATGAGTTGCCAACGGACAAAAAAGTAAAGGCTTACTTTTACTTGGAGGAACACACATTCTTACGATAATTTCACTGTTAGTACATCTGGCTGTGAACGTGAAAACTGGCGTACACCATATTTTTGTACGTACGCAGTGTTGATACATAAGGCCCAAGACGATGAATAAGGGTCTTATCTAGCGAAAACGAATCTTTTTTTGATTCATTTCGTTTATTTCGTTTGTTGAATGAACCAAATGACTCGAAAAAAGATTTGTTCATTTTGATAAACAAGTTCGAACAGGAGAGTCACGAACGCGCATCACAGAACACGGCAAGGCGAGCATTTGTGCTTATAAAACTTAAAGTTATGGATTTATTTTTTAAATGACTGAACGTTTCACTAGATAAGACCCTTATTCATCGTCTGGTGTCGTTTAAACCCTTTGAAGCTGCACTGAAACTCTCATTTGGACCTTGAACCGTTTGGTTCCCAATGAAGTCCATTATATGGAGAAAATCCTGGAATGTTTTCATCAAAAACCTTAATTTCTTTTCGACTGAAGAAAGAAAGATGTGGACATCTTGGATGACATGGGGATGAGTAAATTATCAGCAAAAGTTTTTTTTTTTTTTTTTAAAGTGAACTACTCCTAATAGATCTGTCCTTTAAAAGAAGTGACGTGCATTAAGATTCACAATCTCTAGTTTTCAGTACAAGTTGCTTTATGGCACTTTTCTTGTCAGTATTATACAAAATTTTTGGTCCACTTTAATTCGTTAGTTATTATTATCCCAACATATTTAAAGCGATGTTTGGCTTCTCTGTGAGGATCTTTGGCAGCAAATAGACATGTTGCCTTCCTTGTGTCACTTAGAGTTTGGAGCCACTGTAAGAATGTTTGGAATTCACACAAATGAACAGCTGATGATATATTTGTTAAGGACAAATGGTCTTTAAGGTCATTAGTCAAATTAGTTTGTTGTGTTTTGGAATAGAGACGTTTCTTGACAAGAACCACTTGCTTAGTCCGGGGTGGGGAATTCGGAATACCATTTGGGAACAAGCAGCCAATAAATTCACAGTCCTATAGGACAAACTTCTGAGAAATGTTGCTTTACTTTTTTACATAAATTGATGCGGCTGCTGCCAAAATGGTTGTTTTTTGTTTTCAAATCCGGTAGGAAATGAGACTACAGTTTTTCTATTGATCTCTTCCAAATTATCCTGCACAACAGTCGCATTACTGTAGCCTTTGTTGCAAATGGAATTGTTGACTATGTGTATGACATTTATCAGACACATGTTTGTTCAGTTAATTGCTCAGTCAAACAACAAAGCTTCTTTTATATCTTGACAACTGGAGTTTGTTATATTGTTGCATTTTGTCGCTCCCGCTGCTTCAGATGTCGAGTTTTTCAGTGATTGAATCCTGATTGAAACGAATGACTGTTCAATGTCATGCTGAATGTGTTTTATGAAATATTATGCAGTATTTTCTCAATGCAATAGAATATACAGGACAAGTGTAATTGCATTTGGAACAAGAACATGACCAATAGCACATATTGAATTTATGATGCATTTCCAAGATATTGCATCAGAGCTGTGAATTAACATTTTAACAGAGGCCTACTGAAGGTGAAAGGGAATTTTATAGTGTTCCAGGTGCCTCTATGCTTGATAAAATCATTGTTTGGCTACTGGAGTCTCAAGTATCGTTACAGTATACGGGCAGATAATTGGATAATTCACCATTTCATGACACCCCTAGGCTATTGTTTTCTTTTTTTTTTCTTTTTTTTTTTTTTGTGGATCGCTATACTGTGTACGTGCATGCTCCGGTTCTCAAGTTGTCATGACTGGAATGCTACATGGCTCCCGTGGAATAAGTGGACAATCCCATGGGATATTCTAGGATCGGGTTTAGCACTCTTCGTATACTCAAATCTCCATTTGCAGTAGTTTAAAGTCAATAGGTCATCACAGAGAATTTTTTTTTCTTCCATTGTCCTATTTTAGAATGAAACACGCTTTCATATCTGCCTTTGTCTTTCGTCTTGTCACAGTAGGGCGGTCGTTAATCAGAGATCAGTGTCAGAACTGTCGGGACACACTTAAATTGTTGCCCCTTGTTTGCGATGGTATTAGACGAAGGGACATTAACATTCTACTAGAAAGCATTTTATTGGACAATGAAACTATGTAGACCTAATGTAGACATTTAGACACTTATTTTGTGTCCATTTTCTAATTTAATGTCAAATATTTTAGCATATTAGTCCGTGGACACTGGTCTGGACACACTCAGAGCTCACAAATATGGACTAAAAGAGAAAAACCTTACATTTTTAATAACATGAGGTCTTTTTGAGTGTTATTTCGTTAGCAGTTATTGTCTAGTGTCAATTATTCATTTTTTTTTGTCTTATGGGTTTCGTCTCGGCACTCGCTCATTATATAACATTCACTGTCAAAATAGTCTGGACACACTTAATTTGTTGGCTGTATTAGTAGTTTTATGGATGTGTAGATTAGAAAAGTTTGCACTCATGGCACTCATTAAGTGTGTGTAAAGGTTTGCAAACAGAATATAATTAACTTCTTTCCATGCTCAACAACAAGACCCCATTCAACTGTTTGACAAATGCTTTTTTACTTTCTTGTGACACATTTTCTTTTAATATAGTCAAGAGATTTTGTTTAATGGCACAGCAGTGTACCATTTCCAATTTCTAATGCTACACTAAAAAAAGTTCCATTAAATGGAACAAAGCTTTGTTTCATATTGTTTTGAGTGCTGTTTCAGGTGATATAATTGGGAGGGATGCTCTTTTATTGAACAAAACATTCGCATTGGCCCCTGTAAAGTGTCAAAGTGTTTGTCATCTTTTAGTAGTGTGCTGTTGGCATATCATTGGCCCAAAAAACGACATGGCGTCTTTATGTAAATTATCGTTGTCATAGGGCTGGGCGATAAATCGATTTTATCGATTAACTCGAATTTGTTGTTTGCGCCGATTTGCGGCGATTTTCTTGAATGAAAGTCAATTTAAAATTTCTTAAACAACCGCTAACGCGGCCATCTGGGCTCCCGTAGTTCCGACCGCGTTCAGTGCTTGCTATGGGCTATATGCACGCATAAGTTCCGCATTTGACGTAACGATGCTCGTCCATTTCCGGTTGTGTAGATTAAAGCGGAGGAAAACCGGAGAAAACGGGATTATGGCAGAGTCTTCAATATTTACTGTCCTCCCGTCTTTGAAACGAAACATACATACGTTTAGATGTAATTTTATATATAGTTATGTTTATTTAATATAATTTTAAAAAGAACCATAAACACAACGAGGGGTGTCTGTTTCATTTGTTTTTGTGACTAACGTTTCATTAGTATAACCATGGAGTATAAAATTCAATATAAATTCTCGCTATTGCATTGGACTCTATGATCGGCGGAAGTTATCGAGCATCCTTACACCTTCACCGGAAATAACGCCGTGCATAGAGCCCATTCACTAACAACATGGCAAATGAACAAGACCGCGGCAGCAGAAGCACACCCGCCGAAGACATACAAGCTGAAACTGCAGGGTCGCTAACTCTCACAAATTCACTGTGAGAGACGGGGACACTCTCTCACGCACACATTTTCTCACGCAGAAAACATCGCGAAGCAAAGAGCAAGAGGACACTGACACCAACAGACAGAGCATGCTGTTATTGATATGAGACAGATTCTCAGCTCTCAGATTCTGTCAATTTTATTAAGAAATTTAAACAATAAACACCGTTTTGGCGCTTGTAAATGTGACGTGATCACGTGAAAGATCACTAACAGATCTCAGTTCAAGCGGCAAGTGAAACGATCATCTGTTACTCTTTACTGCTAACTTACCGAAATAAAACCGATCGATCAGTGTTTTCAACCGTGGAAAGATGTCCATAAAACAGCTGGAGAAGTTTGAGAACAACATGTGTCGCGTAACGTTACATTTACATCAGACATGCCTCAGACTCAGGAATGCCTTTTAATGACCCATAGCACGCATGTTAGTTGGACTTAAAATAATTGCGATAGAGAGGAGCATTTTGCTAAATATGATAACTATATTACACATTTATTATATTTGACCTATATCATTAAAAACGCATTATGTTTAATTTGAGTTAGTTTTAACCTTTAATAATACCAGCTGACAGGGCTCTCTGTATGTATACAGCATTAGGTAATTTATTTTTGGAGAACAAAACGTATCTACTGTAGGCCTACCTAATATTTATCCAAAGGAATTGATATTGAATCAATATCAGAATCAAATCTTTGAAATTGTGAAATTTGTGTTAAGCAATAATAAAAACAGTAGCACAGTCTTTGTACAATGTAAACATTGTGTTTATGGTTAATAAACCTAATAAAATTATGTTTAGTTAACAAATAATTTGACAATCACAATAAACGTATTGTGATGCAAGTTTTTTTTATTTATTTATTTTTTACAATCCCAATCCACCCATTTCATGTTGTGTTACATTTACTTTTTACAATGACAGGGCCTGCCCTCTTGTCTTTTTGGTTTGTTGTTTCTGATTGCACTTGAATCCAGATAATATCACAGAAGGGAATATCGAAACAAAAAGTTAAAACTTGTTTTGAACAATTTCTGTGTCATCTGCAGATTGCTTTTAAGTAGGGGCAGACAAAAAAAATCGATTTAAATCGTAAATCGGATTTTTTGTGAAAAAATCTGGGATTTTTTTTTTTTTTAGGCCATATCGCCCAGCCCTACGTTGTGGTTACGTAAGCCTATTGTGTGTATTTGCCACATTTACATTAAACTCATAATACAAAAGCTCATGAGAACCTAAGCCCCATGTTTTGGGGGGTTGCTCAAGCCAAAAGGCTCATATCCAGGGGCCCACCCTTTTTTTTGCAATGTGGGAATTCATGGATGTTGGAAACTGAAAACGCATTACAGATAAACGAAGCACACGCATTTCACGGCTGGCGATATTTCCGGCGTCTCCTGCTGACTCTGTTCTCTTATTGCTTCCTCAAAGAGAAACATTTGAATATCATAGACGAGCAAGCTGGTATCAAACGGGCATTTCAAGCTTTGTGTTGGCGATATAATTTGTCAGAGACACACCATTCTTAGTGATGTTTCTTATTTTAAGAAAAGAAATGCAAAGTTATGGAGGATGGGAGGATGCATGTATATGTATTAGAGCACAGGCTAGATTTACTGCAGCACGGTGAATGGAAAAGGGGGAAAATAAGATCTTATATTTATAGACTGCATGCAGAACTTATTTACGTACTTACTAGAGTGTCTATCTTTGAATTGCCTGGTAGTATTTTTTACTATATTGAATTGCTTGGTGTCTTGTGTACTATATTCATGTATGCTAAAGAATCTGTATTTTGCGTTTTGCAAGCATAATGTATGATAAAAAAAAAATGGTGTTTAACGTAAGTATTAACTTAAATCCGGTTACATTTAACAATACATGTATAAACCAGCCAATTAACATAATATGTTGTAAGACTACTAACCAACAGCCATTTAATGCACAGAACATGGTCATGAGAGCCAGGTGTTTAATGGATGTATTAGTAATGCGTTTCATTAAATCTTTTTGAAAACCGAAAGAAAGTCACAGTCTCCGACCGTGAACACGGTCAACCCCAGAAGAGAGACCGTAGCCGATTTGCAAGGTAGTGTACGGCTATTACAGCGTTCTGAGCTATTAAGCTCACCGAATGTCACCCAAAGGTTAATTGCAGTGACCTACACAAGAACCCTTTCTGTGGATCACTTCGAACGTGCTTCTCAAAAGAGTTTGTACCCAGCGATGAAAATTGCCAGTCGCAATCGTGTTTCATGGATTGAGTGAAGTGGGATTAATCGCATGAGGAGTTCTGTTCAGAGCGAACCAGCATTTCTAGATCCTTAATACTAGCCGATGCACAACACGTCCAAAATGCAATTACCTGGGCTGGTTTTGTTGTTATGGAGATGTACTTTCTGATCACACTGCCTCCCTTAGAGTTCTCTCTCTCTCTCTCCCTGTAATCCAATATTCGACTAGGAACCAAAACGACATGAGTGATTTTTGGGCAGCAAACCTAAATTCAGGGTCCACCGGCATGCTTGAATTATTCATGAACCGGAGTAGTTGTTTTAATGGCCTCACAATTCATTAAAGCTCACTCAATATTGTTATTTGTAAACGGATTAAAATCTAGGGAATGTCAAGGTTATTTTTAGGTGAATTTGACAGCATGAGTGTAGCTTGATTGATGGACCCTATGACTTAATGACAACATAGAATGTTTCCCTCCACCACTTCATTGCTTTGTGTGTACTGCACATTTCAGTGAAAAACTTTCAGTGTAAAAAAACAAAACTGTTTGTTCAGCACATTATCAAGTGAAAGAAATGAACACAACACTTAGGACCCTATCATACTTGGTGCAATGCGGCGTCAGATGCGATCCAAGTGAGTTTTGCTAGTTTCAGCCCGACGGCGTTATCATTTTTTACGTTTTGCGCCATGTTGTTTAAATAACAAATGCATTTGTGTGCCTGTTCACTCATTGGTGTGCTGGTGTGAAAAATGAGCTGTGTTCATGTACATTGTATACGTGTAGCTAATTTGAACAGCAAATATGAATATTGAAGCACAATGTATGTTTTTTTTATTTAAAGAGCGCATTAGTAATATGCACCTATAGCCGGGTCCACAACGCGCATACTCTTTGTCCTGTAGATCAGAGCTGATCTACTAAGGCCCCATCCACACCACTGCGTTTTCGTTTAAAAACGGAGACCTTTTGCTACGTTTGCACCTACCGTCCAGACTAAAACGTGAAAAACGAAGACCAAAAACGGAGAAGTTTAGAAACGCTGCAGCTGCGTTTTGCCTTTTGAATCTCCGGAGGGCATTTTAGTGTGGACGAGACAAAACGGAGGAGTTCAGAAACGCTGACGCATAGGCTGACGCTTGGCTCTATGATTGGGTCTTATCAGTCATGACGTATCCTTCCCTGATTCGTCATTTCGTCATTCGTCATTTACACCGGCACGCGCATGCCCAGTGTTCTGCGTTTTCAGTCGTTTTAATGTGGACGGAGATAATTTCTAATATTCGTTTTAATTCTCCGTTTTTAAACGAAAATGCAGTAGTGTGGACGGGGCCTAAGCAAACTTCTGTTAAGGGGCCCTCCTACCTGACCCATGAGCCATGTAAAATGTAATTCCTGATATCACATATAGACATTGTTACTAGCAAAAGTAACACAAAGAAATAGTACAAATTTATTTATTGATATCAAAAATGCATCCTGAGAATAAAAAAAGCTAAAATGGCTTGCCATTGCATGTCACTGTGTTTTAAATGATAAAAGCAAAACTTGTTTCTTGTTTACTGAGCGATATGCATCCATATTGACCAGTATGTCCAGCCAATCAAGGTTTTAAATGCAATATAGCCCATAAATCAATAGTCAATACATTGTCAATACATTGCTTTCCATCTTGCTTTATTGCGGAGTTGTAAGTAAACTGACTTGGAGACTAGAAAATCATTGTCTTGTTTTAAAAGTTTGTGCGTCTATAATGAGGAGTGCCATTACGCCCATTGGACTCGTCCCCACAGATGTTTTGCTGGAAAGTGCACGTTTAATTTTGAGCACGCGCATGTGAACGCATGTTAAAGTCTTTTCCAAGCTGCAGTTTAAACGAACACCATTGCCCTTTGTCGTTCACCAAACGTAATAAATAGTTGTATTTCACTCTCGCTTTTTTTTGCGCTGACCATTTTTCCTGTCGTTAAACAAAAGTGGATTCGAAGATTAGATTGTTAAAATGGGGCCCTTAGAATCGAAATTGTCTTTGTTTTTTACTTTTTAATTATTCTATTATATAATTTATATTTAAGCAAATAAGAAAGTGTTGTTGTATGGAAAATTTGTTCATTTATTTCTTTTCTTGTCTTTTATTTTTTCATTATTTATATTATCATATATTACAATTTAAGACGACATTCCAAAACCATGGCATGTTCAGCATATCCCTGCCAGTACTACACGTGGACCACAGACTTGCAGTAGTTTTACTCTATTAACCTTGACTCTAATGTTCGCAGGCACGTCAAACAAGGTTACTGCGGGTCTTGAGCTTGTAGCCTCCCAATTATCGAGTAATATTATCCAGCTCTGCAGCTGCTGGCCAGTGTGTTACAAAGAGCCCCAGACAGCTGTAATGGTGCGGAACACTATAGATCTCAAAAGCCACTGCTTAATGTGTCAATACGGGATTGTCCACCAACATTCCCATCTGCCATGTCTTCTCCAGGGGCTTGCAGGAAAAGACAAACTCTTACGATATTTTGAGTGGCATCGCTATGGTGGATGTTACCGGAGGCCTTGCTGTCAGATGGATGCCACACTAATAGATTTGTATGATCTCAGTGATCTTGAGAAATCATAAGTCTGTCATTAGTGTCTTCATGGGCAGCAACTTTTAGCATGATACGCAGGGTAACTCATTTTAGAAGGAAAGATGCCAAAGCATTCCAGTGATTTTCACTGTACTGTGTGACAGGTGGTAAATGTAGCCTGATGTTTCTCTGCAGATGTTATGAATATCTCTCATGAAACTATGGTAATACATAACATAAGTGAGCTGTATCGCCCTGTAGGATTAGGCGAAACATCTTGGAAGTATTGCCGCTAGCCACTCGCCAGTATTGGTGCCCTGCTTTCACTACAAAACGCTTTCTAAAAAAAATTTAGTGAGCTAAATATCTAGAGAATTTCAATGGTAAATCCCATATTTACAGGGCGGGACAACCTGTCACTCACATGACATTACAGCAATAGCAAACCACAACCATCCAATCAATTCCCGATGGACAAAGTCAAGTCCCGTCCTTTTTTTTTTTTCTAGTTTGAGAAGCTGTTTGACTTGGATATACGTCACAATAGAGTGCCGAAGTTACGACGTCACTCTGTAGGCCAACGAAGTGGACGTGAGTTAGCATTTTAGCACTACCGGTTCCCTCGCTCTAAAGTCTATGGGATTTTTGAATGGGTTTTTGCTAAATCGCCTGAAATATGGTCTGTGGTGAACAAAGCCTCTAAATATTTTCACGTGTTGATCTATGACATAGAACACACAGTTATAACCTGCTTGTGTTTTTTAAAAACTTTATATAGGCTTCAAAATGTATACATTTTGGATTAACTTGCAAAGATTATCTTGATAGACAAAACGTGTAAGGGTCACAACTCTTTGTTAAACACAGATCTTATTTTTTGTGATTTATCAAAAGCCTATGGGGAAAATGCATAGCTTTTCGATCGAGGGAACTAGCTTCCGAGTTGTCCTACAAATTAAGAAAAGACCATTTCAACTTTCATGCCTACTTCGCAAATGAGAGAAATGTTGATCATATATAATTAAAATCAGTACCAAATCATAACAAAATAGATTAAAAACAAAGCTAAAAAGTCATACACTGCTGTTTTTTGTTGTTGTTTTTGAACAAAATTTAAATAGTATTTCATTTGAAAATAACATTTCCTTTCTCACCCTAAACTTTTGAACGGTATGGTGTTCATGGTTCAATATAATTAGAAATTGTTTACTTAACCCAATATTTTATTTGTGCTAGAGTTGTATGCATTAGATTTTTTTTTTTTGTTAGCTAGGCTTAGGCAACAAACTCTACTGAAGTCAACTGTCCGGTGAGTAGGGCTGTCAAACGATTAATCGCGATTAATTTCATCCAAAATAAAAGTTTGTGTTTACATAATATATGTGGGTGCACTGTGTATAATTATTTTATAAATACACACACGTGCATGTATATGTAAGAAAAAAAAAATATATATAAAATATTTATATATAATATAAATCATGTATAAATCTATATACATTATGTACATAAATTATTTTCTTAAATATATACAAGCATGTGTGTGTATTTATATATATATATATATATATATATATATATATTAAAATAATTATACACAGTGCGCCCACATATATTATATAAACACAAACTTTTATTTTGGATGTGATTAGTCGCGATTAATCATTTGACAGCCCTACTGGTGAGATGAGTTATATAATTGCCAGTTTATAGTGTACCAAATCAGTAATTTATGAGTATATATTTAGGTAGAAGGAAGAGCAAGGCAGTTCACTATGTTTTGAAACCAATCTAAAGTGTCTATTGAAAGATTCACACGTCACATAAATTTAAGGAGGTTTTAAAAGCTTGTAATAGCTCCAAAGCAGCAGGGATGCATACTACAGTATTTTATTGCTGTTGTAAATTTTTTAGAAAACCCTGTGGAGAAAATTACCCCAGGAACCTTAATTATGATAGACATCATTACCTAATAGTGTTTATACAAATCTTGTCAGCTTCAGACTTGTCAATTTCAGGCAACAATTTATACATCAAGAACTCTTGTTATAGGTCACTGATGAACTGTCAGATCTGGATAGAGTGTTTGGCGTTTTCTTCTGTAAATGAAGTTTTTATTCCTCAGGTTGACAGGGGCATAGCTTCTTCTCCTGATCTTGATGGTATTTCTGGAAAGGTAGGCATTTATCCATCCTATTTTATAAATGCTTAAAGAAAGGATAGGTTGTCTGAAAGACTTTGAATAGCACCTTGCGGTAGTAAGTGGCTTCCAAATAGAGTTTCTGTCACCAGTCTGAAGTGCTTCTTCGCATTCAGGTCCGATAGCACACTTCAGAGTGCTATTCCACTCTTTCACAGGATGCATTGGGTGGAAGTATTTTTTTTCTGCCAGGGGTTCTTCACCAGATGCATATAATCTGCTAGAAAGGTTTATTTTATCCTGGGTTGGCTGGAGAGGCTTGAAATCAGATTACGGCGATGGGATCTCTTCTATCAGTCAGTTTGGGATTAGACAGTGACAGACCACAGGGGACGAAGTCTGCAGATTTATGACTCAACATGCTTGTATCGGACTGAGCTGTACACTTCTGGAATCTTAATTGTAGAATTGCTTTGTGGGAGAATAGACTTTGATTTTAAGGGAGTTACTAGCTACTGGAGATGGCTATACAATTTGTATGAAGATTTACAGAATCTGACTGAAGACATTTAGTTGTTTTAGGCTATCAAAATATGAAGGTCTTAAACTGAATTTTTTTTGTTGTTGTTTTTATTTAGTACACATTGTTTTTTTTTTTTTTGGGGGGGGGGGGGGGGGGGTTCAGTAGTACTTTCAAGGCAACACTGTATTAACCCTTGCATGCATGAATGTTTCTCCAATCATTATTACATATATGAGAGTGAGTGATATATTTAGAGACCCGGATCTATATCTAACACGGATGGATCTCTACCTGTGATGATGATGTAAAACTCTCCTCATATTAGAGTAACAATTACATAAGGATACAATAAAGCATATTTTGTTACCTTCTGGAGGTTGGAAGGGTTCAGTTTGAGCAGATGTTTTATACCATCATCATTGTCCTCGTCAGAGCTCATTTCCCAGTACATTCAGCATCTGGCTCACATTCGCCATTTCAAACATGTTTTCAAAACTATAATTTTCAACATATGAAGAGTTCAAATGCAAAAGCCTCTAAGTGCCATTTGAAATTTTCTTCTAGAATGATCATTTTTATCAAGCTTGTATATTTAAGTTCAGTGATTTCACTTAAATTGCAATAATAATTACCTATTAATAATTGTTATTTAAGTGAAATTACTGAACTTAAATATACAAGTTTGATAAAAATCATTATTAAAGAAGAAAATTTCAAATGGCATTTAGAGGCTTTTGCATCTGAACTCTTCATATGTAAAATTGGTATTTTGATCGCTGACAGCTTCTCCACCAGATTCACCATAAGTGACAGTGACACTAATATTTGATTGTGTTCAGTTTTTGTGTCTACAGTAAATCGCTGTGCCTTTTCAAGTTTTGCTGATGATGTTTCCTATTCTTTTGTTTTCTGCCTGCGGTAACTATGAGTGAACCATCACTTCATTATTGTGTATCAGACATTGCCATCGTGTAGAGTAAAGGTGAATTGCTATTATTATGTCTTCAAAGATTCAATTATAATTGTGCAGAATACATATAACTACACCGTTACACAAAAACAAAAAAATGGGAAAACGCATTCATTTATGTATTTTTTTCTTGTTATAGTTTATAATGAATTGATTGAGAAATATTAAGGTTGATGTCTAACTTTAAAAAATGAATGAGGAGGGTGACAGATCGGGATCTGATCTTCCTTTCCACACTTATTCAGATTGAACAGCTTAATGTTCTTTTTTTTTGTTTTAGATAATTTCAGACTTGGATGTGCTCTCTATATTTTATAGAAAGGCTGTCAGTTGATTAACAGTTTAATTACATAAATAACACTGGCTAATTATAATGAATCAGATTAATCGCTTGTACAATATTTGTTAAGACAAGCCCCCAAATTAAGATAATTCAAATCATTATCTACAGTTTATTGTGGGATAAACAGTGACTTTAGAATTTGTTCTCTGTTGGAAAAAATGGCAATTTCCTGACATTTTCCATTAAGTTTACAGACATTTCTTTCAATCCTATCATGTTATATTGTCATATTTTATTGACTTTCCTTCGTGTGTTTTTTTTATTTCAATATTATTTCTTTCATTTTGCTGCAGACTCATGGTACGGCAAAACTTGCCATTTCAAGCTTGAATCGCTCTGAATCACACTTTTATAAATTTGTGCCGATCTAAAGCCTAAAAATATAAGCTTACCTTAAACTTTAGCACTATTATTTTACTGCCTTGCAACCACTGTGGAAAAAATATTTTTGGATGAGTGAATCTAGTTTCATTTTTTTTCTGGCGAACGTGAACCTGAACTTGCGGGAGGGCAGGGCATTGCAGGTGAAAAGGTAAACAGCTTCAGTTTATCACCTTGAACTCAAGGAGAATTCACATTCTGATTTCCATTTCATGCTATTAATATTTGATTTAGCTGCAAAGTCACGGCTGGAGTCTCGGTTCATGCTGTCAGTACTTCTAAAAAACAAACACTCTTTTCTCTTATCTTCTCTTATTGCTTTACATGCAGAAAAAACAACAAAACAAACACATTTGCATAGACATGCTGTAGCTTGGAAACCAATGGTGCTCTGTCTGGAGTGCATTGGCTGCATACATATTCATCTGTATATAAATCCCTTAATGCGGATGGGCAATTTAACGTGCTGTAATTAAGACTGCCCAATTCGTAATTATCTCACCATGATCAGACCAAAAAAAATGACTCGTACAGAGAAAGATAGAGCGGTTGTGTTTTTTTGGCCCCTGGAGAGCATAGGATGGCACTTTGTTCAGCACAGAGATCGAACTGTAATTATGAGCTAATGCAGAACCACTAAAACAGTTTTTATTGAATCTCATTAGTGAATAATAGCCTGTTTTAGTGTAGACGCATATAATGGGTAGCTTACTGTAAAGAACCAGAATTGTGCACTTATGTCGCTATAGTTTTAATAGTTGTAGTAATGGTGTATGTATATTTTGGAATCACGAATTATATTAGTTATTAATATTCATTAAGTAATATATTATTATTATTTCATATTTCAATGCATTTTTTTCACAAATACAATTTCAATTCACATATTCTTAATTGTTTTAATACATTTTGTTTTATGAGCCATGGTGTAATTGCATTGTCTTTATATGCTTTTTCGATATAATCAACATTTTGTGGTGCAATATGCTGCTTTTTGACAACTTAGTGTACAGAAAAAGTATTTTCCAATATATTTTCCAATAATTCATTATGTAATTGTAATGATGTCACACAACTTGTGTTCGACTAATACAATTGTCCTGTCGTTTGACTTTTAAATTCCTTTGAATTCAGTGAATTCATCTTCCTGACATTCAAATTCGACTATTCCTAATTTTTTTTTGGAGGTTTCCTACAACAGGTTTACATGCATTCAAGGTAAAAAAAAACAAAAACCAAAAACACACATTTTCTCATAATATACATTGCACATCACCCCCTTTCTCACAGTGTCTGAAACGGTTTGATAGAGGATTCAATCTCTCTAAACTCCTTTCCAGGAGCTTTCTCTGCTCTGATTGGTCAGCTGGCCGAGTCTGTTGTGATTGGTCGATCGCATGTGTCAGAAGCAAAATGCCCATTACCATATCTGAATTTCGGGTCAAAGAAGACGTTGTTCCCAGGCAGCCAATGAAGACCATAGACTGACATTATGCAAATTAGTTACGTTAATTACATTTCAGAATCGATTCTTTAAGGAGACCATAACTTTGTCGTATGTGTACTTTGATCTTTAAAACGTTGCACAAACAGCTATTACACACTACATGAAAAGTAATCTAAATAAAAAAAAAACACAAGATGGACACTTTCTGGGCAAATTCATACTCCTGAATTGAATAGCCAGTTCTCACAATCTTTTTACCCGTCCCTGTAGACAACATCTAGATCCTTCCATTTGCGGTGAGAGCAAAAGCTGCATTGTTAGACAGCTCTGACCAAGGAGTCTGGATTGGATCTCCAATGAATCAAACGTAACTGAGAGTTGTCGTGACATGATGTAGAAACCAAATGCTCAGCAAGGTGCACATATTCTCAGTCAGTCTCACTATATCTGTCATGTATTAGCGTCTCCTGAGGTTGGACGTGCAGCTGTCAGCTTCACCTGCTAGACCGTTAAACAAATTTGATCCTTACATGCTGGTACATCTTTCATTTGTAAGTGCACAGTTATCTCAGCAACACAAAGATTAACTGATCTACTTTGTCTAGGATGTTTATATTATCTATGCATTCACATTTTGGGGGATTTGAATGTGATTTGAGTAAAATTTATGCAGGGGTTTCCGCATTACACTGAGGTGCAGGTGCAATTCCATAATCAATGAAAAGATGAACTCATTAAATCATTAATGGGCTGGTAACACCAAAACAGTTTATGCATTCTAAAGACATTTACTGCAGGACATAATTCATGATACTTTTTCAAAGGAATTGTGGTTTCTTCTAGTTGTCGACTGATATGTCGCTAAGCTAGGTTTATTGGCTGATATTTGACATTTTTTAATTATCGAAATCATCCGATGTGTTTTCAACTGTCTCCGTGTAAACAACAAAAACTTGAATCCCTGAAAATGATGATATCGTGCGCATGCATGTTACGTGTTCAATCTGGTTTCATCGCCATCTAATGGCTTGACAGCAGAAAACAGTGTTTTTATTTGTTTTCGCGGTTGCGTGTGAATGGGGATTGGTTTGACAATCTGTATGCTGAAAAATTTGAAGGAAAGACGTTTCCATTTTAACCATTATCGTTGTCATGTAAACGCATCCTTAATTTGTTACCTTAAAGGGGTCATAAAATGGTACATGCGCTTTTACAAGTAAATTGTACCGAAATGTGTGTTGGCAGTGCCTGTACACAACCATCATAAAATGATAAAAATCCATCCAGTGTTTTTGTTTCAATCTCCTTCAATCTCCTATTCCTCTCTCTCAAATCGAGCTGTTCGACTGTGTGACGTCGCTTTACCTTTAACGTCAGTTAGGTGACGGGTTAGGTTTAGGGGTAGGTTTAGGTCTGGGGTAGAGTTAGGATCCCATTAGTCTCGCGTAGCCAGACCTTCAGACTGACGGCTGAAGGTCTGGAATTCATAGCAGCTTTCTTTGGCCAAGGCCCGCCCATAAGGCCGTTTGACTGACATGTAAAACAACCAATTACAGTTTGTTTCGTTCAGCGTCACGTTTCAGGGCGTGGAAATGTCCCCACAACAACAGATCGGCGTGCAACAAGTCAGTCAGCAGCAGTTACTGGAGTGCCTTATGGATCAATTCGTTAACAACGCTCCGCGCTATTAAATTCGCCCACGAACTCGCGCTCATGTCCATCTTATGCCCGCTTTGTCAACGCCGCACATTGAATACTCACATGAGTCAGGCTGCGAATGTAAGTTACGTCCCCGCCACAGCGCGCTCACGCCTACTAAATAAACGCTTCACCTCTGGCGCCGCGTACTCGCTATTCCCTTTAGCCTTTAGTTTAGCACATCTAGTGGATGCATAACGCAAACCCAGTCAAACGTTTGACTCTGCAGTATCTTATGTGCCTTATAATCCAGTGCGCCCTATATATGAATACTGAATCGGCCAGCTGCGATGTCAGCGTAGACCTGTTTGCCCACAAACACGGCTGATATCCCCTTCGCAACTAGGTACTTCACTTGATCTTCCATAATAGATAGGAGGGGACATACAACTACGTTTAGCTGATCTTGATAAATGCTCATTGTCACCTTAACTGTCTATGATTGTCACTCATAAACACAACAGTTTTTCTTCTGCAATCACACATCTGCGCTTTGTTTCCCGGCGGACCGAAAATAAACGCGACACTGACGCCCCCGGAAATCCGATAAAATTCAACTAATCAGGTGACGACTTCGACATTCCTGAAGTGTTTCCAGTTAAGTGTACCATATGCATCAGACGTTTAGCCAACGTTCCGTGGGCGTGACGTCTGAGGCTGAGACTAGGATCCCATAACCTCATCTACTGACGTTTAAGGGGGCCCTAAAAAGGCGAATATTGACATTTGGTCAAAAGACGTCCCAAAACGTCAGTTATATGACGTCTTGGGATGAGACCGGGTTGACTAAGCACACCGTATGATTCAGTTGCTTGTAGAGCCACTTTTAGCAGCAATAAGTTTAGGGAATCCTTTTCTGTATGACAGTATCAGTCTCTCACATCGTTCTGGAGGAATTTTGGCCCACGCTTCTTTACAACGTTGCTTCAGTTCATTGAGGTTTTTGTGTGATTCTGTTTTTGAATGTCCCATCTCAACATTTCAGTCGGGTTGAGTTCTGGACATAGACTGGGCTAGTGCAACACCTTGTGTACCATTTCTTCTCACTTTTTCATGTGAGGTTTTATTTCATTGCAAGGAGATGGCGCAGGGCAGCGCATATTACTTTCATAACACTTGTATACTTGTTCTTTTGACAACTTGTATATATAATGGATCAGACAAAAAAATGACATAATTCTTTTCACCCTCCAGCCAGGGACATTGGCAAGGGTACAGTGGCCCCATCCTTGATTATATTGCCGTGGTGACAGGCAGTTTTATAGCCCGTCTGATAGATTTAGCCATACTTTTAGGGGTGTGTTTAGAATACACAGGCTCCCATGTCATTCAAATGGCCATCAAAGTGTCTCAGAAACAACCATTGTGGGTGATTCTGACCACGCTTTGATATGAAAAAAAAACTTATTTTGCCAGACTGCTGTTGTTCTCTCTGAATTATGTGATGGGGGAGGAATTTGTGCTCTAGACTTCAGAAGCAACAACTTTGATTTCTGCTTCTGTACAAAAACATGGATGTATGCCTAGATTGTTATATCTGGTTTACGTCTAATGATGAAAGTAGGTTGCTTACTTTTGGAGACCCTTCTCTTTTGGTTGTTTGTTGTAAGTGTCATGTAGGAATATATGTGTGTATATATATATATATATATATATATATTAGGGCTGTGCAAAAATGAATTGCGATTAATCGCATCCAAAATAAAAGTCTGTGATTACATACAGTAATATATTTGTGTGTGTTGTGTATAATTATTTTGTATATATAAATACCATGCATGTATATATTTAAGAATTATTTGCGCTTAAATTCTGTATATATATATATATATATATATATATATATATATAAATACATAATCTATATTATATAAATATAAATATTTTATATATGAATAACACATTTTCTCAAATATATACATGCATGTGTGTGTATTTATATATACAAAATAATTATATACAGGACACAAATATTTTATGTAAACACAGACTTTTATTTTGGAGGCGATTAATCGCAATTAATTTTTGCATATATATATATATATATATATAGTATATATATATATATATATATATATATATATACAGTATATATATATATATATATATATATATATATATATATACAGTATATATATATATATTTCTACATAACACTTAGGATCTACTTTCATCATTGAATATCATATGTGCAATATCAGATATTTTCTCACCGAAATTCCAAAATGCAGCCAAATAAATAAATAAATGAATATGGCTACATTTTGAAATTACAGTGAAAAATGTATATACCTATTCAAGTAGGTCACATTTGACTAATGAACACATTTTGATTTAAAAAAAATAAAAATAAATTAATGGCAATCATCAACCATGTTTCTTACTGTTTTGTTTTTCAGATTCATGAACTAGTCTAGGAGGGCTATGAAAATGTAACATTTGAATTTAAAATTTTAAAAATGTATCTCAAGACCCCCGCTGCATTCTGTTCCATTGTGCTTTTTATTTGAGCACAATAATCCTATACAATCCTATGATGGAGAATGAAGTCAGTGTTCAGCTAGTGTAAATATATAAAGATTTTAGATGCAAAAGCCTCTAAATGCCATTTGAAATTTTCTTCTTTAATGATGATTTTTATCAAACTTGTATATTTAAGTTCAGTAATTTCACTTAAATGGCAATGTTATTTAAGTGAAATTACTGAACTTAAATATACAAGTTTGATAAAAATCATCATTAAAGAAGAAAATTTCAAATGGCATTTAGAGGCTTTTGCATCTGAACTCTTCATATATATGCTAAACTTATACTTGGCCTCTAACACACACACACACACACACACACACACACACACACACACACACTGGCGAGTCAAATCTAAAAATGTATAAGCCTAATGATAGACATTATTTAGTCCTCCAGAGTGAAGATTTAGTCACATATGCGAGTGATTTACTCTTATTATAGAGGGATGTTATGGCTGATGTAGAACACTCAACTTCAACACATTGAAAATAGACATCATCTCTTCATAGTTCACAGCTGTGAAATGATCATTTTGTGCCAGTGTGTTACACGGTTTGTTGAGAAATCTGGGCAGAGGCGTCGATTTGAGAGTTGCAGTTGCTTAAGAATGCGAGTGTGCAATATCAGATATGAGACACAAAGAATACTTTGACATTTCCTTGGGAAAATCCTTACTACAGTAATGAATGGCCATTTCATAAACATGATTGGCAGATGGATTGTAGATAGCATCGTCCAAGACCTTTGAGCTAATCTGTCTGAAAAAGGCGTGCTTGAATGGATATGCGAGAACAGATAACTCTCTGGGTGAACAAAGCTACTCTCAGCTGCTGTTTAAAAATCTACATCCTTTTCTTAATATAATGGAGGCTTTTTCCAAACTTCCCTAATTAAATATGATTGCCCTTGATGTTTGAAAAGTCAGAACTTTTCAGAAGTTTCCTTACGTATCACACATTAATTGAGCAATAGCCTTGTTTTGTACAGTACGTTGATTGCATGCAGCCAGACCGCTAGATTATGTGTGGACTGATTTTGTTTGATATTCCGCATTTAGATATTTGTTAATCCTTCCTGGTGTTAAAAAGTACATAAGCAAAGATGGTGCAAACATACTGAGCATGTTCAGGCTATGTGAAACGTAATGAACATTATGGTTTCAATTCTTTACTTGCCAAATGGCAGGGTTCAATAATAAAGCTAGACCTCTATATTGTTCTTTTCAGTAAAGTATATGCATTTGTATGCCTTAAACTATTTGTTTTAATTAAGTTTTTATCTTATTTTATTTATTTATTTAAAGGTTCCAGAGGTTTTTGTCCAAATTTCAAGAATCAATGGGTAACACTTACTTTACTTGAAGCCTTATATTAGGAAGAACTTTAGAAATACACTGTAAAATATATATATATATATATATATATATATATATATATATATATATATATATATATTCATGATTTGTAATCACAACATTATTTCTTTTGTCAAATCAACTTCAATAATTTATGTAGTTCAGATAACAAAATATTTGATGATGAAAAGTTTCTGATGATTAAATCAATCACCTTCATTGTATTAACTCAATTTTTCCATTTCAATGAACTTAAATTTTTAAGGCAGCCAGGTTGCTTCATTTTTTTTTTAAAGTTAAACCAACAATATTTTTTTAAAGGGTTAAAGTGTTATCAAATTATTTGTGTTTGTCATCAATAGGAATGGGTTGAAAATTACAAATCAGTGAGTAATATTTTGTTATGAAAACCATAATTTCCCAGCAAAAGTTGTGTTTCTGAATTTATATGCCTATATTTAAACAACTGTATTATTTGTATCTGAAAATATTGCTGACAAATTTTTTTTTATACTAATAAATGATATAAAAATACAAAATATGTAAAAATGATTGGTAAAATATATGGTTGAGATTGAGAACCATATAAACAACAACTCGTTACACAAATTCATAACACAAACCCTTTTCAGTTTGATTTTAAGATTAATTTAAAATCAAGAATGGTTCAGTTGAGTCACTCAACTGAGTCATTTGAATGATTCAAACTGCTAATTAATTTATTTAAAACTGATTTGACCAATAGGCTTTATGCCGAGCGTCACGTGACCAAACCGGAAAACAGGTCTCATCGTATCCGCTTGTCAGAGAAAGTGTTAAAGGCCGTAAGAACTGACAGCCCATTCTCACCCCCAAGGCGTCACTTAACTGACGCCTTGGGAAGCATTTGGACATGCTTCAATATCTGACGCTTTAGGCGCCCTTTAGCGTCGGTTAGATGACGCCCTAGGATCGCGTGTACCCTACCCCCACACCTAAACCTAACCGCGTCCTCTAAGTGACGCTTTCCTTTAGCGTCAGTTAGATGACGCTGTAGGATCGCGTCATGTAAGTGACGCTAAAGGGCGCCTAAAACGTCAAATATTGAAGCATGGTCAAAGGTGACGCCTTGGGGTGAGAATGTGTTGGAACTGACTACGATATCTATGGATTTTAAGGTAATCAGCTAACCTACCTAGTTCACTTTGTTATTGGCGTTTTATTCCATTTAAATATCTAAACGTTACTGTGAAAAAGAAAAAATATAAAACGTTTAAATATCAATCTGCACATGTGAGGGACATTGGTTATGCTAATCTTTACTCGCTCCTTTTAAGTTATCTTGAATAAAACCGCAAAAAAAATTTCATGAAGCACATACAAAAGACCAAAACCGGAAGCGTTGCAACCTGTTTTACAGAATGTGGAAGTAAGTTGTGCATAGAGCCTATTCAATCCAACAACTCACTAGTTGGGATTTGTGAGTTTGACTAAAATAACAAGAATCATGCGTTTGTGAATCACACTATTATTTGTGCTGCATGTTCATGAGGAGACCTCAAATGAAATATTGATCTGATTGTTCTATTAATCCTGATAGTATTTTGTGGCACCCGGTCATCTTCTCTCATCACACTCAATTCAGACTGCAAGGTCACACACTTCGACTAAAGCGCAATTTCTTTTGCCATGCTGCTGTAGATTCAGAGTGCGTTCTGATGCTGTGTACAGTATTTTTACTCTGATTGTAAGGGTGAGAAGCCGGAGAGCCCGACCCTGTGTGATCACCTTGGAAGGATGTAAGAAACCTGATCAATCCACTATACCCAAAGACACATGGCATTATTCACAGAGTCACCACCCTGAGTCAAAACGTTCTAATGGCCGGCTAATTTAAGTCTTTTAAAGTCAATACCTGACATCTGAGGCCCACAGGGGTTATATGAGAACGTTCAGAATGGAATGTGCATGACGCCGTGTATCACTTGTCCGTTGAGAAACTCGGAGCATAACATGGCGTGTTAGTTACACTATCCTTCAGAATATGACGGGTTACGTGAAGCATTAATATAGATGTCCTATGCTATGAAAGGATGCATATTTGTTTTCAGTACTTGATTAGCAGAAGAAAGCATTTTTCATATGACATACCTAAAAATGCGGAGTTGAGCGTTATCTATGATAAACACACTGGCAATGGTGAAGCCGGTCAGCATGTTTTCCTGAGTGAAAGTTTGATTCAGATATCGTCCTGAGCTCTACTACTTCAAATGTTTGTAGCAATGAATCGCTGAGCAAATGGAAACTCGCAAAAAGCATTTCCTGGCGTAACCCTCTTGGCATTTGTGGCCAGCGCTCGAGATATCTCTGTTACTCCACTGGATCTTGTTCCAAAGTTCTTTGAAGGCCTGCCATTCAACATATCAACAGTTCCCTCTGAGACGAACCTTGCTCATTTTTTTTTTCCTGATTTGAATTTAAATTTGATCTCAGCCGAGAGTTGTTAAAGCGCCGTGGAAACCAATCGTTGTTATGTGTATTTGAGAGGTGTTATGGGATGTTTATTATGTCTGTGAGTCTGTAAACATGTCTGCAAGTACCTGTGTGTAGACATTGGCCAGATTTGTGCACTTCATATCTCCAAACAAATTACAGTAACACTTTTATCAGAACTATTTTATTTTTTGTAATGAATTGGTGTCAATGTGAAATGAATTCATTTACTATAGTAGACATTGCTGGGTAGTAACAGATTGTAAGGATTATGTAATCAGATTACAAAAATTAAGTACTTAGATTATATTACATTTTTTCAAAAGAACTGCTGTTACTTTTCTATTGATTACATTATTACATTTTATTCTCACAATGGTAATGAATTATTCAGAATTCATTGATCCAACTTGCTTTTTATCTTGTAAATTTTCCTTTCTAAAAAAAGTGTACTGCTTATACAGTACATATGTTCATAAGGTCATCCAGGTTTGTGAAATCAACCAACCCGGTCTCATCCCAAGACGTCATATAACTGACGTTTTGGGACGTCTTTTGACCATACGTCAATATCCGCCTTTTTAGGGCCCCCTTAAACGTCGGTAGATGAGGTTATGGGATCCTAACTCTACCCCATACCTAAACCTAACCCTAAACCTAACCCGTCACCTAACTGACGTTAAAGGTAAAGCGTCAGTTGTATGACAGCCCGGGATCGCCATCTACCGACGTTTAAGGGGGCCCTAAAAAGGCGAATATTGACGTATGGTCAAAAGACGTCCCAAGACGTCAGTTATATGACTTTTTGGGATGAGACTGTGTTAAATCAAACACACATACCAGCCACTGGTCATGTGACTATCAATGAAACTGAGATCCATACACAGCATTTGATTTGCAGAAATCATTTCACTTTTAGGATCACCGATATAAATAATAGCTTAGTATTATTAACAATGGTACATAAATATACAACAATTAAAAGATGAGAAGGTATTTTGAATTGACAACTCATTATTAGTTGGCCATCCTCTCACTTGGAGGTTGTTAGGGACCACTTAGAGCTTAACAAATATAGCATTCTGGTGAAATAAAAATACAATAAAAATCCTACTAAATCAACTAAAGAGTAGTGAGTGATTTTTTTTCTATGCTTTTGTTGTTTGATTAACATTAATGATGGCGATGGCAGCAGGTTTATTAGGTTGCTGTCACTTTAAGACAGAATGCACGGATATACTGATATACTGAACTGCATTAAACTGAGATAGTGATACTGTTCCTCAAGTGGCGCTCCAAGATGGAGTGGAAGACGGACACGCAAAATTACCTTTATGCTTCGCATGCACAGAAATACGTCAAAATACCCAGCTGAAAACACTGTTGGTTATGTCATAAGTGAACAAAAACAGTTGTGAAATAAGTCACATGTGTATCATTAATAACTCTTTATTATCGAGCACATCCTGCAGTTTAGCAGCAATAGACTGTATTTTACAGAAGTCAGTGATCTTTTAGGGAGGAACGAATGAATGCTGTGTGAATGAATGTGTTTCATCTCCGCAAAGACATTGCGAATGTATTTTCCTTTCCAATATCTGGTAGAACTGGTGAATATGTACTAAAGCAATTTTAGTTGCACATAAAAAAAAGTCCTGCGAGGCTCTTCTGAACAGCCTTTATGGAGACCACCGATCAAACTATATTCACATTCCCAGCAGTCAATTCACATTTATTTGTATAGCGCTTTCCACAATACATATCTTTATTGTTTCAGAGCAGCTTTACAGAAAATGCATGTGTCCACACATTACAATTTAGTCTGTTATCAGAGGTGACAGTGTCCATGTACATATACAAATATGCAGTTAGCTAACAATATGTTCATTTAATGCAGGAACAATTAGCTCATTGAAGTAATTATTAGAAGTTGTTAACAAAATGATTACAATGTTTAGAAAATGTAGCTTTGGTGCATGTTGTTTCAGAGTTTGCTTCATCTAAAGTCCTCACAGGAGTTGGAGTCGTCAGGATGGGCCCCCCGAGATAAAACCAAAAAACAAATAGAAAGTAATTAGCATAGCTGCGGTTCATCATAGATAATCACGTGCATTTGATCTGATATAACTGGAGTAGAGGTTATGTGATGCATTATGTGAATGTTTGATTAAAGTGATGTGTCTTTAAACCGGAAGAGTGTGTCTGAGCCCCAAACATCATCAGGTTTAGGAGTCAATTGCGAAATTGTGAAAACTCAAGTTTTGTGACCTTAAAGTGCGTGATGGATTGCAGGGCAATTGAAGGTCGGTTAAAGGGGTGGTTTACTGCTTTTTTTCTTTGCATGATTGTGTTTATGGGGTGCAATATAACATGTATTCATGTTTTTTCTTTTTTAAAAAGTCTTATTTTTTTTATAAATTTCACCTTTATTGTGAGCCGCTTTCTTCTCTGTCATTTGAACGACTGGTTGACTTCCTGAGTCTATGAGACCACTCCCTCAGAAACAGGCAGTGGGCTCAGATTGGTTAGTTTGGGCCGGTGTGTTGTGATTGGCTAAACTCTAGTGCATGTTGTCCGGATACTTCACGCCCATTACCTTTACGGGAGAAACGTGCATGTGTGTTCCTGTCAAATGTAAATAATGGTGTCGAACTGCAGTATCAGTATGAGCCAGAATCAGACCCAGAAAGCAGCGTGTATATTTTTTACTTTATACACGTTTGTCTTACACAAAATAGCTATGAACTAACTAGCTACTATATACACAAACAGCGTTACCATTGGTTTATGTTCTTGATCAAATCGAAAATAACGTCATAAAGCAAATATAGATGAAAAATACGTTTAAAACATTAGTACTTCTACAAAATTCAGGTCCAAAATGTTTGTACGCATTTGTCGTAGACTCAAAATAGCATAACTAGTAGCCTAGTGGCTATAAAGCCAGCGCAGGCATTTGATAAAACTAAAACATTACGTCTGGAATTATACATGCAAATACATTTAAAATGATGAAGTCTTAGCCTACTTACAGGTTGTGGCCCAACAACTGCTGCCTCTGGTTTTAAAGTTGGACCTGCTTTATGTTTCAGTAACAGTTTCTTGTTGAATCCGGCATTGAATTTGTGGATATTCTGGAAGCTGTCTTCCGTAAAATGCGCAACACAGAGAGCTAGATTACGATCGTCATTTTCAGGAACACAATCAAACATAAATTGTATCCATTGTTGACGAACTAGCCTACAACGTCCGTGGGAAACCCGAACACAGAAGACCTGACAGCTGGGTGAACATAACACACTTTCGACGAGGCACAGAAATATGGCCATGCCCTTTTTTGCATATTCCAGAGGGAGGGTTGATGTAAATGTATGGGTTAGTGACGTCTAAAACCCTGTTGTAGTCCCATTCGATTAGTTTTTGTAGGCATTAAACTTCCTGATTTTTAAAAGACGATATCTCTGCTTACATTGAACTTTCAGCACCAACAGCAACATTACACACTATTTCAAATGAAAAAAGTACAATCGCAATCAACCACCCCTTTAAATACACAGGAGCTAAATAATTTGGGAACTTATAGGTCAGTAGTAATACTTTGTAATTGATATGGAACTTAACAGATAACCAGTGTAGAGATGATAAAATTAGTGTTATGAGATCATATTTTCTTGACCTAATAGTGAGAAGTCTAGCAGCTGCATTTTGCACTAACTCGAGCTTGTTTATTGAGGATGCAGGACAACCAGCTAGTAATGTAGCCAATAATCTAGACTCTAGAGGTCATGAATACATGAATGAACTTTTCTGCATCAGAACAGCAAGTTCATGATAGATTCGCGATGTTTCTGAAGTGAAATATGAGTTTTGAAGATAACACCAGTACAAGATTATTCTATTCAATTCAACGTGATAAATGAGGTAGTTCAAAAGTAATCAAATGGTCTAGTAGTCACCTTAAATGTGTAATGCAATGAATTACGTGTTTTTAAGTACAAATAGAGAATTAGAAACTGTTAATATTTTTTTGTGAAGTGCCTCATTCCTTTAAAACAAAATGAAAGCCATTTGATTAAACATATAATCTGATGTGATTATATTCATACATTAAGCTTGGCTTCGGAGTCCAAAACCTTTTTGGGAATGCTGAGTGCGTGTGTGTGCCTCTGTATTGGGAAGATGCCAGATTGTTTTGTGACCTGGCCTGTTCCGCAGCCAGGACGCGCTGTGGTGTACATAATTATCAGGCAAGTGAGCAGAATCCCCGCGGCATTTTGACCTCACGCTGGCGTGACGAGACCGGGAGAGGGACACAGCCCTGATTTTAACCCATCCTTCACCTGCCCGCTTGTGCTGAAGTGCCCAGGGCAAGCAGAGGCTAACTGTGCTGTCAGTCTCTCTCCATCGGAACAGCCTGTAAGGCCTGGAGCTCAATGCAGCTGTTTTTAACTGGGGCTGCTGTCGGGGAGGTGGAACAACAAAGGAAAGGTGCACTGGTTCCCTCAAGGAGTCATTAGATTCTGCCAAAAGCAGGACAGTAGTGCACTCTCCAAAGACCCCTCTGAACATACATCATTTAGGAGCAGCCGCAGTCTAACCTCCATCCCAGTGCCGATGCGAGCTTCCCCCTCCACCAGTGTTTTCACACTACTGCAATCCTGATCAGGATTGTAAGAATCAGGGTACTTACTTCCATAGGTGTAGTGGTAAAAAAGAGGTGGGTAAACTATAAATTCTGGTGGACCACGATGTGGTCACCTGATGTATGTGTGTATGTGTATCTCCTGATGACATTACTATATAGGGAGGGCTCGACATTAAAGGGTTAGTTCACCCAAAAATGAAAATTCTGTCAGTATTTACTCACCCTCATGTTGTTCCAAACCTCTATGTGTTTATTTGATTACCATAGTAGGAAAAAATACAATGGTAGTCAATGGGGAATGAGATCTGTTTGATTAAAACATTCTTCCAAATATCTTCCTTTATGTTCAGCAGAACAAATAAACACATAGAGGTTTGGAACAACATGAGGGTGAGTAAATACTGACAGAATTTTCATTTTTGGGTGAACTAACCCTTTTCATACGTTTAAAGTAAATCCGTCATTCACTTGTCCCAGTAAAAAAGTTGCTCTACAGATTTGTTATTTTTATTTTGTGTGTGTTAATTTATTCTGAAACAATGTCAATGTCAATGTCATCTTTATTTGTATAGCACTATTAAAACAACACAAGTTGACCAATGTGCTTTACATTCTCACTGTAAAATAAAATAGAGACATACTACAATAGTAATAGCATAAAAATAGAAATACTTTGTAGAATAACATAAAAATATTTAAGATGAATTAGCCATGGCAAACAGTTATGTCTTAAGTTGTGCTTTAAAAGCATGTACAGAGTCAGCATCCCTAACATATGATGGCAAACTATTCCAAAGTTTGGAAAAAAGAAACAATATTCTCATCAGTGTTCAATCAACTTTGATATTTAAATCACCATACTGTAATATCTGCACCTTTAAATGGCATCCCCTCCCCCAATATTATTAAATGTATGCTTCATCTTTCATTTTAAATTCCTAAATTTGATCAATACATTCAATTATTTCGAATAATAAGACACTATAGGGCTGTTACCCTAGGGGCTGATCAAATTAAATCATTTACACTGAAAACTTACAATTGCAAAAAATAATGTTATGAAATTGATTTAAATTTACATAAGAAACATTGGAAAGAATGATACTACTTTTAAACATTTAACACTAAACCACCATCAGGTGGTGGCAGGCGACCGTCTTAATGAATGAGTCGTTGATTAATTCATTCAAACAATTCGTTCAAACGGCTGATTCGTTCAAGAATGAGACAGATGTTTAAGAATGGGTCATTTAATCTTTCTTTCAAAATGCTGAATAATTCAGTAATGAAAACAGGTTGAGTGCTCCTGTGAGATACGCCGTGGTTCTGCTGTGATTTTTGTTTGAAACTGTTTTCACTGCTGAAACAGAACAAAAACAGCCTACTTTAGGAAGTCAATGTCACATTTTCAACCGTGATGGTGTACAGGAAAAATAAATGAGGTTGCTTAACATATGTTAAAAATATAAAAACTAGATTTTTATAGGCAGTATGTTGTAAATTGAGTGTGAGTGTGTAGATTTCTGCTCGAGAGGCTGCGCGAGCATCAACAGTGCAACCTTACCGTCAGTAATAGTCAACAACACTGACAGTAATGCAGCGCAACATGAAAGAGTTCGTTTTAGGGCTGCCAACACTCACGTATTCAGCGTGAGACTCACACAATTGAGCCAATTCTCCCGCTCTCACGCCACACCCCCGATTTCTCACACTGAAGTGTCAACCCGGTCGGTCAAATTCCAGAAAGATGAGTTTATCTATAGATCTACCTGTTGAGCCACTCGTGATCAACTAGTTTTACTGCAAATTAGTTAAAATGTCCTGTAATCTGGCGAGCCTGCATGCTAGACAGATGTTTAGCTCCGAACCGCGCATGCGCACGATGGCAGAGAGGTAAGCGAGCGAGAGACCTTGCCCCAACCCCCCCGTTGGAGAAGTCTCACGCCAAGCTAAATTCAAAAGTTGGCAGCCGTTTAACAACCTATGAAACTAATAATGAAAAATATGAAACTAAAACGACATTAGATTAAATTTAAATGTCTTAGGAACTACAGGATATTTAGAGGTGGATAAACGCACTTTGGAGGTGGGTAAACGCTATCTCCGAATATTGGGAGGTGCGTAAGAGGCGTTTACATGCGTTTAGCCTCCACTACATCCCTGCTTACTTCCATCTATCTTTTATGGCCTCAGTCAAAGTTTAGTCAAGAAACGATAGATGTAGAAATGCAATCGCTTGCTGGATTAAGGGTACTAATCTAAATATACTATATTATCTATAATAATTCGAAACGCTGCACGGTATACACTATAGTGTCTATTTTTAATTTGTATTTTTTATTAAATGTAATTCTCTCTTTCTTTCTTTTCTTTCTTTTCTTTCTTTTCTTTCTTTTCTTTCTTTCTTTCTTTCTTTCTTTCTTTCTTTCTTTCTTTCTTTCTTTCTTTCTTTCTTTCTTTCTTTCTTTCTTTCTTTCTTTCTTTCTTTCTTTCTTTCTTTCTTTCTTTCTTTCTTTCTTTCTTTCTTTCTTTGTCTTTGTCTTTCTCTCTTTTGCTCCACCCATGCATTTGTTTAGTTTAGTTTAGTTTAGTTTAGTTTAGTTTAGTTTAGTTTAGTTTAGTTTAGTTTAGTTTAGTTTAGTTTAGTTTAGTTTAGTTTAGTTTCGTTACGTTTCGTAGTTTAGTTTAGTTTCGTTTCGTTTCATTTAGTTTAGTTTAGTTTAGTTTTGTTTCATTTAGTTAGATTAGTTTAGTTTAGTTTAGTTTAGTTTAGTTTAGTTTAGTTTAGTTTAGTTTCGTTACGTTTCGTTACGTTTCGTTACGTTTCGTTACGTTTCGTTACTTTTTGTTATGTTTTGTAGTTTAGTTTAGTTTAGTTTCGTTTAGTTTCATTTAGTTTAGTTTAGTTAGTTTAGTTTAGTTTTGTTTCATTTAGTTAGATTAGTTTAGTTTAGTTAGTTTAGTTTAGTTTAGTTTAGTTTAGTTTCTTTCTTTCTTTCTTTCTTTCTTTCTTTCTTTCTTTCTTTCTGTCTTTCTTTCTTTGTCTTTCTCTTTCTCTCTTTTGCTCCGTTGTTCGTTTCGGTTAGTTAGTTCAGTTTAGTTAGTTTTGATTAGTTTAGTTTAGTTTAGTTTGTTTCGTTCGTTTCGTTTTGTTTAGTTTCGTGTTTTTTTTTTTTTTAAATCAGCAGACCACTCAGCAGGTGTGTTCCTGACCCCAATTAGCAAGCAAGAGTTCTCTTGCAATTTCATTGGCTGTTGTTCTAAATAGTGCCAGAGAATGTGAAGTTCTAAGATTACATATCTAAAATAAATATTCTATTGTGATTAACTTTTGTGTGCGTGTGTGTGTGTGTGTGTGTGTGTGTGTGTGTGTGAAGCCTCACTATCATCATTCTCACAAAAAGAGTCTCATAGTATGACGGCTGATGTGAAAGAAGGTTTGCCAGATTTACGCATCTTATTTGTATTGGTCTTGTTTTATGGAGACGAGCTCGAGATTAGGGTCCTCGAGACCGAGCTTTCCCTCAACTGTCTCGACAAGCTTCGCCATCATAAGAGTAAATTAGTCGCATCTCCATCCGCGAACTCAGAGACATGATTAAAAAAGGGCAAGGCGCTCATCTGAGCCTGATATAATTCAATATTAATAGTCTCACTCGAAAGCCTAACTAAGACAAATTGCTGTGTTTTGAGGGCCAGTGATCCCTTCTCTCTAAGTACCCTCTGACTTATTTCAGAAATCTCTCTCTGTGTTGCTGCAGGTCCTGATGTGTCACACCTAACAAGAGTCCCTGTAAATTTAACCTGTCAATATGTGTCAGGCCTCATTTATCAGCCACCTTTTCTCAGATGGTTTTCCCCCTCTCACCTTCTTGTGTTCCTCTTTATTTTTTTCATCACATATTCTCTCTCTGATGCTTTTAAGCACTACGAGTTTTGACTTTGCCTGTGGTTCTGCCTTATCTCCAATCAGATTTCCCCTCGCAAAGCTCTCGCAGGCAGGTGAAGGGAATTCTAATCCCAACTCCAGACGGAGGGCTTGTGAAAGCGAGCGTGTTTTTGTGTCTATATGCAAGTTGTGAAAATCATTCACTGAAAAGTGCAGAAGTGAGCAGATTTGTCATGTAAATGAGGCCACATTAACACCCAGAGACACTCATTTTTGCCACTTCACCGACACATATTGCATGATTTTCACTAAAAGATGCCTGGAGCGGCTCTCTGCTGAATCCTTTAACTTGAGGGAAGTCAGACTGATACATTGTTTGCTTACTGGAAAGATTTCCCCTAAGTTGTCCTGTCAGGATGCTGTGAGGTAGCGGACTCTGTGATTAAACTTGTTCCTGTTCGTTGTGTCTCCTCAGGGTTTGAAAGGGGATCCCGGACCGCAAGGTGTACCCGGTCTCAAAGGTGATAAAGTAAGTCGCCCTGCCAGTTTGAGTTCTTGTAACAACCTTTACAAACTGTAGCATAGAGAGAGATAGAGGCTGAGTATCTACTATCTTAAGGATGTTTTTTTAGTCAGTGAGCTTTCTGTGGATCTGTGAGTCATTGTTAGGAAACTGCCATTTGTGCCTGACAATTTTCAATATACTTATTTATTTATTTATTTTTAGCATTTTAACATTTTAAAGTTTGAAAATGTCACTGCTGAACTTTATAAAACTTATTTATCCCACTTAAGGCCCAATGTAACAGGGACCATAACTGCCAAATATTCCTCCAGCACCAATATGCAGATTAGCAGTCAGATATTGTATATTGGTTTCCCATAAATATGTGGTGACATTCTTGCAAAATGTCAATAGTTATTTGTTGGAACTCAGATATGACGTCAGAAATGTCTGCATAATAGCTTTGAACAGAAAATGAGGGACAAAGATGAATTCTGGATTTTACCGGAAACGTTTTGCTTTTAGAGAAAATTACATATTGAAATTTTAGATTGTACAATTTATATTATTTATGTAAATTCTTCATTTTCTTCTTATGTTTATCCCATTACAAATATAATGATGATGAATGGGACATACTGTACATTCGTTGTTACACTCTGATACTTTTTTTTACCGTTTACCAACGCTACCGTTGAAAATGCCGTTGAATTCTGAAGGATCATGTGACACTAAAGACTGGAGTATTGATGCTGAAAATTCAGCTTTGATCACAGGGATGAATGTTTTTTAATATATTTAAATTGTTCACTATTACTGGTTTTACTGTATTTTAATATACAATCAGCTTTGCGAGTATAAGAAACTGCTTTCAAAAACATAAAAAAAAATGACATGGAGTTAAAAATATCAAATATGTCTCTAATAATAATGTTAAATTTAATTTGACAGTTTTATGAAAATAACAGTGTTTATTGACACTGACTTAACATGTTATGTGGACAAGACCAAATCCAGAGAAAAATGAGCATCAAAATCACCTGATATGTATTACTTTCTAATAATTCAGAGTCAATTATTCCGCTTACACTACGGTAACCAAACATCAAGACATTGTTTAGATGATATATTTCAATTGATTGATTGATTTAGCGTGTGTGAATTACCTTACTTTTGTGGCCAAAAACAAAGATAGTTTGCTGTTTCTACATATACATATAATTGCACACTTTATAACATTCGTCAACCAATCAGATTCAAGCATTCAATTATATATATATATATATATATAATTGTATATGTATGTGTATATGTATATGTGTGTAAATATATTTATACGATGTATGCATGTAATGCATGTATGTACTGTATGCATGTGCATGCATGTAGATCAATATTTCATCCAAGTCAACACAGATCTTGTCACTACAGTAGCTGTTTGAATCAGTCATTGGTTGCAGAATGTAGAACCATAGAAGAACCATAACCACTGATTGTGCAAGGAAACATGTCTATATCCAATAATTGATAATGTAGCTTATATTGCTTGTGCTGAGTGCAGCATGTAGTAAACGGCTCAGTAAACCAGGCACACAGAATGCTGCTCAGTTTTGTGAGATGGAATCAATTTTATTACTGGAAGTCACATATATGGTGACACATATGGTGACAGGGAAAAATAATGTATGATGAACAAGCAAGAGAATGTTGTATATGTGTCATATAAATATGTAAAGCAGTGTTTTCAGATTACAAAAAGGTTAAGGTCTATTGGCAGCATCTGTGGCATGTGTTTCATTCATAATTTAAATTTATTTGTAAAAACGATGAAAAATGATGTTTGCATTAAAGCATATACCATATAGTACAAGGCATTGTACATTTCAACGTTGTAATGTGAAGTTCTATTACATTTTAATGTTTATGTTCTGAGAACATATCATCCTAAATTGTTTTTTCTCACCCCAAATAGCATTTTTGTTTGTTAATTTTAAGCATAAATATTCCTACATTTGGCTATATTTAGGTAGCCTAGGTATATCATGTCAGAATATGAGTCTGAAACTGCTCCATAGGGCTTTGATTATGAGGTGTGTCTTAACCGAACCAGGAAAAAAACAAAACAAAAAACTCTGCACTCAATTGGATAGTCGGTAAACCTACAACCAATCAGAGCAACACAGTAAGTGAACTTTGCATACAATTGTCAACTACAGAACGTAGCCTAACTTTACTTATTTTAGAAGTTAAATAACAAGTGTTGCTTCTTTTACTTGGTCCTCCATGAGGGCGACCAAAGGAGAAACCACAACGACCACAGGCTTTTCATTACGTCCCATCTTCTTGGCAACCATCAGAGCCAGATGAGTTACACTTTTGCCGAATCATGTAGGAAGGACGGCAAAAATATCTTTCCGATCGTCAAATGCCTTGATTGCTGTTCTCTGTTTGTCTATTAAAATGAATGCGCTGTCGATTTATTTCACAACAGCGGAATCTATACATCTCAATTCTTCAGCTGCAGTCATCTTTGAGGGAAACCAGTTAGCGCTCTTTGACAACGTGACGATTACGTCCTTGCAGATCACCTGTCCATCATCGTATGAAGCCCGCCCTGGCAAATTGATTGGCCCGATCATTTTTTGACTGATTGTAATTTCTCCTGTCCAGACGGAACTTCCCGACCAAAAAATGTTGTGGGCAGAGTTCAGGCTGGCATCCAGGCTAATATTTAGGCTTATAATACTATTCATACAATTGTTTTGCATATATGTTGCAGCATATTGTGCAGTTTTAGTAAAAAAGAAACAAACAAACTGTAAAATTATGAATTTCACAAAAACATTTTTTGCTGCGTTTGCTTCAAGCTCCAGTGCCACGACTCGTCCCATAGGTTGTCATTTTAAGTGCTTCACTGTACTGTAAATACAACTTATGTTTGTTTTCACAAATGTATTATTTTCCGAGGTAATGGCCCATGTGTCACAGATGCTGTTGATAGAACAGACAGACCTTCACAGCAGGGAAGACGTGACTCTGAATGTAGAATAGAGCTTCCTGCTCTGATATCTTATTCCCCAAACCAGGCGCACGAAGGCCCACAGCGGGACTTCTTTCCCAACAATAGATCAAATGTTATTCTCTAATTAGCTACCATATTACCCATTGTCTTTTACAGTATTGGGTTTCTTTGTTTGCCTGCTTGCACGTAATTGTCAATGCAGTGTTTTCAAGCCTTGAAGTCCTAATGAGCTCTTCTGCGTTCGAGCAGAGAATAACTTCTTTTTCATCTCGTCTCCCAGTCAGACAGGGAGGGAGGGAAACCGTTAGTCTGGATTGAAACTGACAGTCGGAAAGACACGTCACGCTCTTCAAACATAGAATATGACACAGAATATCTTCAAACGGGCCGGCTTTAGGTGTTCGCAACTTTATATTTCAGCAAAACTTTGATGTGGAGTTTCCGTGGATTTAAATTGAATTTGTGGAAAGCTCTGCATGTTTTTGTCAAGGGGTTTTTAACTTAAACTGATGTCTCCGCTTGTATTTCATAACCTTGAAAATATGAAAGTCCTTTATTTAAGAGCATATAAGCACATAGGAACAGGAGCTTGTTTTATTTTGACAAATATTTTTCAGATATGGCTTACAGAGTTATTCCTAAAGGAATAGTTTTCCTAAAAATGAAAATGTTGTCATCCTCTACCCATATGACTGACTTTCTTCTAAGGTTTACGAAGAACATGTTTCTTTAAAAAAATGCCAAAGTAGGCCTACAGATCATTTTTAGATAATTACATAGCGCAGCCAACTTTAGTGGAACTAACTTCCACGTTCTGTAAAACAGGTTGAATTGCTTCCGGTCCAGGTCTTTTTTTATGCGCTTCATTAAATATTGAGTTGATGCCTTCAAAAGGACCAACTTAAAGGGATATTTCCCCCAAAAATTAAAAATATGTCATCATTTACTCACCTTCGTGTTGAAATCCTTTGTTCTGCTGAAAACAGACTAACATATTTATGCTGTGTTCACACCGGACATGAATAGCGCGTCAAATTCGCGCCTGCGTGACTAGTTTGACGCTTGACCACTCGCGTGTCAAGAGTGAAACTGATGTGTGTAAAGAAAAAAAAAAAGTTTGAACCGAAATTTACGTGCGTCAGAATCGGAATCCGTTGGCGGCCATTGTTTTTATGTCAACCGAGCATTCATCGAGAGAGTGGCGACGATGATCCCCACGCCACTGTTCTGCTCTCCAGAGTAAATACAGAGCGGCACCGTGAGCAGAACAGTTGCGTGGGGATCATTGTCGCCATATATTTGTGTCCTCCGGACCCTTCTGAGGTGAATCGTTTGGCTAGTTTCAAGCGCTGCGCTGGATGATGGCCGCTGTCAGCGGTACTTCCACCTGTCCCGCGCCCAGTTTGATGACCTGTTGTCCCGCATCGGAGCAAGGATCACCCTCGCCCTCATCCATCTAATCTAGCTGTCATTTATTTTTGTTTTGATGATAAATAGAGCCAGCTTCCAAAAGTTGATAACACGAACTTAAGCACATGTTGATTGTCTTTACATCATAATAGTATTTCATATAATCTAGATATGGAATGAATAACATTCAATACAAAATGAAAATGTCTCGTATATAGAAATAATGTTTTAAGTGATAAAATATTTGCTTTGTTGTGCATTAGAACCACACTAGGCATTTAGTCATATTACAAAACAATTTATTGAAGCATCCAGACACTTCACCACGTCAGCAAGCAGCTAGGCTCCTGATTGGTTAACGCGGCGCGAATTCACGCCAAAGTTCAGACTTTTCAACTCGGGCGGCAGACGCGAATTCGCGTCAAACGCGTGAATGCACAAATGGCACTAACTAAATCATTTGCGCGTAAAACGCGCTTAACGCGCCAGACGCTCAATTCGCGCGAGGCGTATTCGCGTCTTCCTCGCCACACTCCACGCCTCATTCGCGCCGCAGGAATTTTTTAACGCGTCTTTGCATTGACTTAACATTAAAATCATTCGCGCCTGACGCACTATTCGCGTCCGGTGTGAACGCACCATTAGAATAACTAGTGCAAAGAGCCCGTGCAAAATCAGTTTTTGTGTGTTTTTAGCAATTGTTGGCTTGTGTGTTTGAGTGCTCAAATGAAAAAGCGCAACGATTCAGGGAGCAAATCTGCTTTCTTCGTCCCTCTTTCTCTGGTCCTGCGCTGTGCCCACTCAGTGTGCAGCGTGAGAGGGGGAGTGGCCAGCGGCTAGAGCGGCAAAGCCCTCATTTATCAAAAGTGCGTACACCAAATTTCCAGCGTACACCCAAAACCATGGTGACTTTGAGATTTATCAATATGGACGTTGGCGTACGGCACACTCGAATCCTACACCAGCTCAGGAGGTGGTGTACGCACGTTTTGAGTTAGTGTGGAAACGCACAGAAAAATTTCTAACACCACAAAATGCACGGACAAACTAAAAGATATGATATTATGACTCACTGTAAAAAAAGAAAACTCGCTGAAAAAAAAAAAAAAACTCGAAAAAAAACTTTGACAGTGTTTATTTTTGTGCAACATGGATTTCAATGTTTATGTGACTTTACCAAAGCATTTGATTTGTAAGCATATGTATTCCTTCAGTTGCGAGCCTGTACGCTTTACCCTGACGTGTCAGGATTATACCCGGCAGGTGCGCACGGACTGGGTTCGTTAATAAAAGGCTTTCAATGACCAAAAAATAATTCAGACTGACAAAATAATAAAAAAATACATTCATTCTATTTTAAATGATAATAATAATACAAATAATAATACCGACATTCTTCTTGTAAATAACAATAACCGTCATTAATACAAATCATAATAAGAAGAATATTACAAATTTTCATTTATATATGCAATTATTAATGTGAATCGTAGGCTACTTCACATCACATCATCATCATCATCATCATCACTATTATACATGTGACGTGATTCGAAATTGAATGCTAATTCAAAAGACGTGCTGTAAAATAATGCATTGTGATGTCATTGTGATGAATAATGCAATGCATGTTCATTTCGGCTCCACGTTGGAGACATGGTTGGAGAAGTTTCTCTTCTTTGCCGTCTTCCGTGTGTCCATGGCGTAAAATGAGGGCGTGGGGCTTGAATATTTTTAGCTTATATAGACTTGAATATTTAGGGGCGGGTTATTCTAATGACGATCGTTTTCGGCCGCGGGATTTATCAAGGGCAGGCATTGCGTACACCAAAGGATTTCAAAGGTGCGCACAGCTTCATAAATCAGGTGGTGAGAGGAGTGTAAGCATAATCTTACGCCAACATATACACCCGTTTCTACGCAAGAGTGATAAATGAGGGCCAATGTGCAATATATATATATATTTAGTGATATCTTTTGCATTTCTAATCCAAACAATGTCAAACTCGGCACTGCACTTACTCGTGCCGCGTAGCAAGACACTTGTCAAGTTTGAGATCCATCGGACTAACGGTTCAAGAGATTTGCGATTAAAAGACAGACACACACACACCGAGACACACAGCCAGACAGACGTTCCTGTAATGTATATATGGGGGAAAGAAAATACTGTGGAAGTCAATGGGGTCCATCAAATTTTTTCAAAATATATATATTTTTTTTTTTTGCGTGTGTGTGTTCAGAAGACAAAAGCGATAATCAGAATAATCACTCTTGTGATTGTGTCTCTGTTACAGGGGGATCCAGGCACACCGGTTTCAGGAACATTGCCGGTACGCATCTCAATTCACCCAACTACAACACTGCACGTCATTTCAGAGCTCAACATACTGACACAGGCTCTTTTTGAATAACATCCATATAAAACATGATATGCATAATCTGCATTAAGCACTGAAATGAGATTTATGGAGAGTCTTTGCTAAGGTTTTAGGGAATGGTTGACTTTTTATCGCCGACACAGATATGAGAAAGGTGCTCAAACAGGGCGTTATATTAAAACGCGTTATTAACTCGTTGCTAAAGTTAAAAATAGTTTAGGGCCGTTCACACTGAAATAATTTTTTCCATTCCACTGCGCTACTTTTTAATACAATAAATACGCCATTCACCTTTTTTATCTTCACAACTAAAACAAATAAGAGGCATAGGAGAGGGGCGACCAGAACAACCAGACTGTGGAGGTTAGACATGTCCTGCAAGCTTATAATTCACGTCTGCTCCAGCTTTGTGTGTTAGGATACAGTACAACAGCTATGCCCCTTTATGTAACCTAAACAGCAAACTAACCCCAACGGAACTGTATCAGGGCATAACAGTTATTTACTCATGCTAATTTTACATTTTATGAGGACAAGCAGGAATACCAGGGATGCAAACGTGAAAGCCGAGGACACACTCGCCGCATCACCACTCCCTCTTATAGTCAAGTTGTAAATCGTGTAGTACATTATAACAAGCGGCTTGAATTACAGGTGAAACTCGAAAAATTTGAATATCGTGCGAAAGTTCATTTATTTCATTAATTCAGCTTAAAAAGACTCATTACATGCAAAGTGAGATATTTCACGCCTTTATTTGTTATAATTTTAACGATCATGGCTTACAGTTATGAAAACCCAGAATTCAAATTTAGATTGAGAAAGGTTTTCATAGCTGTAAGCCATAATCAAAATTATAACAAATACAGGCTTAAAATATCTCACTTTGCATCTAATGAGTCTGTATAATGTATTACCTTTACCCTTTTAGTTGAATTACTGAAATAAATGAACTTTTGCACGGTTCAAGTTTTTCGAGTTTCTCCTGTATTTAGGTTTAAACACATAGCTTATAGCTGACATTTCTGATTTTATCAGTGTTTCAGGTTATTTTATATTCTTTTATGGATCTTGCCAGTGTAGACATCTGTCGCTCTCATTTACGAACACGTCACTCTCCCTCCCCTGTTACATTTTGACAGTTTTAGGAGCTTTGAAAGCTCTTGTTCTCTGACTTTCACCAGACACTAGGAATGAATGGCTATTTTTGCAGCTGTTTCTAAGATGTGTTAGTATTTTCGAGGATGCCAGCTGTAAGAGAACACCACACTGTTTCACTCTGCATCTGAAAGGCCATCTCTGTGTGTCTGTATGTGATGGTCATGTGCTTTGTCCTTTTACTGGGCCATGTCCTGTAAAGATATCTTGGTTCCTGACCTTTGTTTTAACACTATTGACAGCTGAAGTTAATTTCCATCTCTGTTTGATGAAATACATTATTATAATTTCCCTTTCCCTTTCTCTTAGATTGAAAAGCAAGATCAAAAAGGAGAACAGGTAAAAACGCATTTCATTTGTGTTCTGAAACTGAATGCCAGCATGTAGCAGTGCAGATTTGAGTTTGTTTCTTTTCATGATAATTTTATTATAGTGCTTGAAAGGCATCCCTCACTACTGATATCCTCCCTTTCCTGCCTTTTCCTGGAATTTTTGATGATTCATAGCGAAAGCCTGTATTAAAACACTTGGTCTGCTTCTGCTTGAGATATTCCTGTATATACGTAATTCAACTCAATTTGCTTAATGTATTGACTCAATAATAATAATAATATATATATATATATATATATATATATATATATATATATATATATATATATATATATATAATATATAGCAAACATACTTTTACGATATGGACTTGATAGTAATGGGACAACGTGTAAGTGTTAATTCTAATGCCTGATCTGTGATCAGTGATTTCTGATATGTAATGATTCATGTACAGTCAGATGTTCTTTGTCTATGTGTCAGTAAATCAAACCAGTGACTAAATGGTCAACTTCACATAGTTTTTCTTAGTAGGGTGAAAATAATCTGTTATTTAAACTGTCGTTCAAGTATAAATAGAAAGCCATTAAAGACATTTTCCTTTACAATCGCTGGAGCTGTCAATCAAACATATTGAGTTTATCAGTGACTGAGTTCTCTCCAAAACGCCCATTGTAATCAACAAATCTCTTACTTACATTGTGTTTACACCTTGGTTTGCTCTGTTTGTAATGATGAAAGTATTCGTTAGAGTGTTGAAATTGAGTTGCAATGATGAGATCACTGCTTTCATTCACTCAATATATCTGTGATCGGCTACAATGCTTATCACTGCAACCTTTCAGACCACAATCTAAATATAATGCTATAATCAACACTTCAAAATTAGTTGACCTTGAGAGCTGTAATAGTAAAAACATGCTAAAAGTTTTTGAGGGAGTTCCACATTTAATACTTATTTCATGTGCAAATATGTCAGCCAATCACAACAGGGGCGTTTACACTGAAGTCTCACAGCAGACACGGCTTTTCAAACAGAATGTTTAAATCAGAGGCTAAAATCTGGGTAGGAAATGTTTTTTTTTTTTTTTTTTTTTTTGATGTAAAAATCAAACCAACTTTAAAAGTGCACGCCAGGAAACATTATAAAACAATAAAAAAATGCATTTCATGTTCCCTTTAACACTATTCTGTTGCTGCGTTGCAAGCACTCGCACTTCCAATTACACCAAATACACTTACAAGTTGCCTATTTTTTTATTTTATTTTTTGAAAATAGTACTTGTATTCAGCAAGTGTGGATTAAATTTATCAAAAATATTTTACAACATTATAAATGTCTTTACTGATTCATTATATATGGTGTTTTTGAACTCCCTATTCTTTAAAGGAATGAAAAAAAAAATATCATGATATCCCTAATATATAATTAGCAGAATTGTTTAAATAATTGAATTGTCTATTAACTAAATGTTTCTTGAGCAGAAAATCAGCATATCAAAATTATGTCTGAAGATCATGACACCAATGCAGCTTTTTCACAGTAAAAATATATATTTTAAAATAAATTAATATAGAAATGTTGTTTTATTGTAATATTTCATATTATTACTATTTTTATTGTATTTATATCAAGTAAATACAGTTTTGATATGCATAAGAGATAAAAACAAAACAAATCTTAATGACACCAATTGTTTTATTTGAATATTAAAAATCACTCAAATTTGTCTATTTTTATTTTTTATTTTTTTGTTTTTGCAGGGTCCCCCAGGAGTTCCTGGAGAAAAGGTAAGCGCTTCAGCAGCATTTTTTTTAATAAATTAAATATTTATTTATTTTTGCTTACCATAACGAAGTTCAGCCATGCCGTTTGAACATCTGTCTCTCAGCACTTTAATAAGCGCCGACACGTAAACCCGTCCAGGCAGAGCCAGCTGTTATGTGCTCATATTCACATCAATGTTGCTTCTGGATCTAAATCATGTTTTTGAGGGCAATTATGACCACAGACAGCAAGATCCAGACTAGCCTGCAATGTTTTCTGAGAACCTGATTCCTGATCCATTACCCATCTTCCCCAGGGAGATCCTGGCCTGCCCGGTCAACCAGGAGCACCAGGGAAAGAGGGCAAAAGGGTGAGTAAACCAAAGCAGGACACTGCCTGTGTGGGCTGGATCCATTTTGCATACGTGTTTTTGTGACCGACCCGTCATCGAGTCACCCGGCAGCAGCTGGAACTAGACAAAAGAGATCGGAGACCTCTGTGTGGGCCTGGTCTCATGGGAATGACTCTGAATGTTTAACCGTAGACTGACGGCACGTATGGCCAACCCCAGCAATCTCAAGTGTGATTTACGGTTCAATCACGACATGCTCGAACGTATTGAGAAAACGATACTGTTTCATTATTGATTTTATCCTTTGTTTCTCAATGCCGCCGGCCAAGGGTTATATCGTTGCTCTGCTCACGGCCCGAAAAAAGCTTTATGTGAGGTTTGACTGCCAGCAACAAATTGCAGTTGCGTGTTCCGCTTATTTGAATTACCTAAGCCGTTGAGCCATTTCACTAGAGGCACGCTAACACCTGTTAACGCAAATGTTATCTCGGCTCCTCGAGTGGTTAATGGTCCTGAATGCCGTACAGTTGTTTCTCGACTCCCTTGAATGTGATAAAAAGTATTAAAAATGCATGCCACTTAGATGGAGGAGAATACTTGGGTCCGCCGCAGGGACTGTAAGAGCAGCATTAAGCCCATTCAACAGAATGAATGAATATTTATTATCCTCTGCAGTGGTGTTCACTGGAGTGTTATCATGACACTGTTGGGTATTTTTCAGTTCAGTGATGGATTGAGTGATGCACCGTGCCATAGACATCTGGATCTTGTCCACACTGGTTGGGAGCGTTTCCACCTCGGAATTGCTGAACAATTCCCTATTCAAGTCCACAATTGGTCTCGTTTTTGGGCAAAACAATAAGGATTATTAAAGCTGCAGTCCGTAGCTTTTTTGGGGTTAAAGATTATCAAAATTACATATTTGAGAAAATGCATAACAACCAGTTTAAAACTATCTGCTTGCCGTATCTCGATTCAAAACGGTAAGCTTGTAATAACGTTTTAATTCCAGTGGTACTGGTGGATTTTTTTGGGAGATTTGAGCTATTTTTGTGTCATTACGTCACATCTGTACACAAAAAGGAGGAGTCCCGGCTAGTATAAGCTATATTGCGTGTGAGGATGTTGGAGGTGGAGATTTATAGCCTTTTTTTTCACAGCACTTGATATAATTAAACTTATCAATTTGATTGCGGATCAAGAAAGATTCAAACGACAATCACCAGTGACAACAGATTCACCCGCTGTAAAATGCAAAAGACTTTGTTCGGACTTCGGAGTTGCTACTGAAAAAAGAGACTGCAACCGGACCCATGCGAAAACAAGGATACTTAACAAAAGTGAATGTTTCTTACTAGTTCAGATGACATTTTCCGGTGAAAATGATTATGTTGGTCATACTTCCAAAAAAAAAAAAAATCTGTGATTCTGAATGCCAGTATCCACACTGGCGCAGTGATTGACAGCCTCACACTCTCCTCAAACATTGTGTTCATCCACGCTGTGCCGTGTCAAACTGCAACTCACGTAAAGTTGATAATTCTGCGAATGACTGCAATTGCAGATTTTGAACAGAGATGTTCAAAAAGCGTAAAAACGCTTTTTGCAAAGCGTAAAAACGGACGCAAAGCGTAAAAGCGTAAAAAATGTAAAAGCGTAGTTAACTTAATTAAAATTCTGTCATCATTTAGGGGGCAACCCTTCACTCACATTAGATCGACCAATATCAAATGACAACAGTCCAACAATCCAATCAATACCCAATGGACAAAATCAAGTCCCGCCCTACTGTACGTTTATTTTCTTGTTTCCCTCAGAAGTACGTCACAATATTGAAGAAAAAATAATTGTAATTTCTGTACTTTTGCTGGAAAACTACAAAGCGTAAAAGCGCAAAGCGTAAAAACGGCCGACTAGACTGCAGCTTTAAAGGATTAGTTGAAAAACTTTTGCTGATAATTTACTCACCCCCATGTCATCCAAGATGTCCATGTCTTTCTTTCTTCAGTCGAAAAGAAATTAAGGTTTTTGATGAAAACATTCCAGGATTTTTCTCCATATAATGGACTTACATGTCCAAACGACAGTTAATAACTGTTTCAGATGCAGCTTCAAATGTCTTTAAACGACACCAGACGATGAATAAGAGTCTTATCATGCGAAACGATCGGTTATTTCAAAACTTATTCCAAAAATATAACTTTTCTAAGGACAAATGCTAGCCTTGCTATATTCTCTGAGGCGCGTTTGCAACGTCACGTAATACGTAATTACGTTTAAAAGGTCACGGGCGATGTAGCCGGAAGTACAGAATCAAAATCGTCTGACATCGTTGTTTTACCTTTTAATTCCTTTTTTTGTAAACGGCGTTTGAGTTAGTTTGCACGTTCAACCTATGCGTTCAACTTCTGGCTACATCGCCCGTGACCTTTTGAACGTAATTACGTATTACGTGAGGTTACAAACGCGCCTCACAGAATAGAGCAAGGCTAGCATTTGTCCTTATAAAAGTTAAATTTTTAGAATAAGTTTTGAAATAACCGATCGTTTCGCATGATAAGACCCTTATTCATCGTCTGGTGTCGTTTAAAGACATTTTAAGCTGCATCTGAAACTGTTATTAACTGATGTTTGGACCTTGGACCGTCTGGTTCCCATTTAAGTCCATTTTATGGAGAAAAATCCTGGAATGTTTTCATTAAAAACCTTAATTTCTTTTCGACTGAGGAAAGAAACACATGGACATCTTGGATGACATGGGGGTGAATAAATTATCAGCAAAAGTTTTTTCAAAAGTGAACTAATCCTTTAAAGGAATAGTTAACTTAAAAATTAAAATTCTGTCATCATTTAGGGGGCAACCCTTCACTCACATTAGATCGACCAATATCAAATGACAACAGTCCAACAATCCAATCAATACCCAATGGACAAAATCAAGTCCCGCCCTACTGTACGTTTATTTTCTTGTTTCCCTCAGAAATACGTCACAATATTGAAGAAAAGATAATTGTAATTTCTGTACTTTTGCTGGAAAACTACAACCAAATCATTACGTGTTTGCAATGCATAACAAATGGTTGTAAAAGTGAGTGTAAAATTTTGTGACAGTTCTGTCATCAGACCTGAAACACTGTCAAACCGGCCCCGGGCCAGCAGATCCATCCTTATTGTTGAGCCCTGCTATTATTAGTCTTGAATATCCAGACGTTTGGCATACGATCTGGATCTGGCACACAGTGCTGCTGAGAACCAGCCAGAAGAACCAGGAAGAGCCAATTGGCTGACATGGAAAGCAACCACAGTTAACTTTGTTGTTAAAGGAAAAGGATTTTACCACAATCTATAATGTTCTTTAGACTTTTTAAAATCAAAATTTCTGTCTGTCCAAAATTCAATAATCATATTTCCCAGATATGGCTTTAAGGGAAAGTTTGCCCATAAAATAACCATCTACTCAAGATTCTTCTCATCATGTACGCTTATGTTAAAATATGTGTTGTGTTCCCCAGCAGAAATTCAGTTATATAAGTTTGGAATGACATTAAGGTGTGAAAATTATGTCAGAATTACATTTTTCCCTCTTTAGCAAAATGTACAGTTTTGTAAACGACTGTTCAATGCTGCTAGATTGCTCTTGTGAAAATAAATATAAAAATGTATTTGAAATACATTTATTTTATGCTAAGTATACTACAGATACAATTACATATATATGTATTTAATATAAATACCCTGTAATTGTACTTTTGGTACTAAATTGATATTCTTAAAGTATGCTAAAATTGGAACAACTAAGTACTTAATGCACTTTAGTGATCCGGAAATAATGCTGAAGTTCAACTAAATATATATATATATATATATATATATATATATATATATATATATATATATATATATATATATATATACAGTATATATATCATTGTGGTAAAATTGAACTATTGCAATTACTTCAGGTACACTTTAAATATATTTAATTTAAAGACTGATATTATACAGAGATCATACTATTATATTCTTTCCCAATAGTGATATTAAAACATATTTTAGGTTTAATATTAAGAATGTGTATTTTGCAAAAAGTACTACTCCAAAATAAAGTTCAATTATAATATTTATATCAATATGTCTCAAGGTGGTGTTAATAGATTTGTACTATACTTTGTTTTTGTACTATATGCCTACTTAGTTTTAAAATACATATAATACACTTTTATTATATATTTTTTTTCACTAGGCATTGCTTTCACGCTTCAAGAACAATAAAAGAAGTGTACTTCTTTTACACACAATGACCCATGTGAAATTTTTTTTGCAAACAGTAAAACGTTTCACTAAACTTTTCTCTGAAAACAAGCACAATTTGTTTGTACCTCTACCTTCTGCGAGATTAAAAGGCCACTACAAGCATATGACCTTTCTTGCAAAATTTTGAACATAATGTCAGCTTCTACCAACATGATTCCACTTTAATTGGATGGTGTTACAGAAAAAAAAGCTGTTTAGAATCCAGACGCTGTGTTCTAATGATCTTGTGGTCGGCACCCTGCGAATTCATTAAATTCTCCACGCTCGCGAGGGATCGTGCTAACGTTTACCGCCCACGCGAGTTAGCTTGCCGCGAGACTGAGTTAGACCGAATTCTTTTCCGGCTGTCATTTAAATCAGTGTCAAGTATGTTGTTTTGTTGCAAAAGACACTATTTGGCCCTATAAATAACTTTGCTTTGATGACTGCACAGCTTCCCGGGAAGCAGAGATGTGGTAGGTTTCGGGTTATATTTGGCGAGTCACATGCAGCCGGGTAACTTGTTGAGCAGGACTGCGGCGCTCTGCAGTCTTGGAGGCTATTTGGGGAAAGGAGGGACATGGGTCATTATTACAAGCCTTCTAGATGACGATCCTCTGCTGGCGAGAGACTCTCACCCAATTAGCAGCTCTCATTCTACACACCACTATCAGTCATACTCGGCTGCCATCTTTGCGGCAGTGAATATTTCGCTTCTAGCAAGGTTAACTCTTTGGCCTTTGTCACACGACAAGCATAAGCATTTATTTGCTTGGATTTATTTTGGCAGCCAACCAAGAGGTTATAGCATTGACAATTGTGCCTTTAAGCGTTTTGGTGCCCTTTTTTCTGCACATAGTGCCCAGAAATCCATAGAAATACACACACACACACACACGTTTTGCTATGTGTTCTTTTACTAAAATAATTGCATTATTTCTAAATAAAAATATAAAAAAAATGATAAACATTAATGTAAACAGAATTGATCAAATCAAAATTGTGTAAGATAAATATATTTGTTTTCAAATATTATTTTTTATTGTTTTTAGCAGAAACCACACTACATTTTATATTTGTTAAAAATAAAACAAATTCTCAAATGTATATTCTCCATGATATTTAATGTATTCTCAGTTTTAAAGCATGTTGATTTTGTAATGTTTTAATTTAATTATTTATATATATATATATATATATATATATATTATTTATTTATTTATTTTGCCGAGGCACAACCCACATAAAGTTGATAATTCCGCGCGGACGGTGGAAAGCACGGTAATTCGAAAATAACACAGGTTTTTCTACTAATACAAAGCTTAATGCTAAATCCTGAAGTATCCCTTTAAGACTGTGCTTGTGAGGTTTAGGGTTAGGGGATACACGACAAAATGGGCATTTTTGTGTGCATTCTCTTTTGTATCTTTTTAAAAGAATTTGCCTGAATAAAAACGTGATCATATAATTCATCCTCAAGTTGTTCCAAACCTGTATGAATTTCTTTCTGCTTCTGATCACAAAAGAAGATATTTTGAAGAATACGGGTAACCAAAGTTCATGGGCCCCATTGACTATTTGTTTTTTTCACATTATGGATGTCATTGGGGTCCATCAACTGTTTAGTTACCCATATTCTTCAAAATATGTTTTTTGCTCAGCAGAAGAAAGAAATTCATACAGGTTTGGAACAACTTAAGGGTGATTAAATGATGACAGAATTAATTTCTCGGTGAACTATCTCTTTAATAGTTCAGAGTTATTGGAAGGGATCACATTACGGTTACCTACCTTCCTCACTGATTAAGCAAATACAATATCTCTTATAATATATTCAAGAAATTTGAGACGTGCGAAGCAAGCTGGAGAGCCTTTCTCATAGATTTCTTAGTGGAAGGGTCAAATGAGTCAGCCCTCCTGCCATTCGGCTGATGAAGTTTACTTAATAATGTCTGAATGTCAATATCTGTAATAACTCAAGCATATAGCAATAAAAGACACTAAAATAATAATGGAATGGATCTGACCTACCGTGGGACAAGAGCTCATGTTAATTATGTGATGGAAGATCAGAGAGAGGGTAAGAGCGTTCTCCTACTGCAAAAAAATAATTTTATTCATTGGTATTTTCATCTAGTTTTCTACTAAAAGAAATAACCAATCATTCTTCCCACTGAAGTGCCTTGGAATGCGCAGCTTTGTATAATGCGTTGACTTAATTTCCACCAAAAAAGGAAGTTCAGATGGGACATATTGAATGGCTCCTCCCCCTTTTTAAATAGCCAATAGCGTTTAGTTTACCTCACAGATAAGTCAAGTCGTACTTGACAGCACCATGGATGCGAATCAGAATGCTGATGATACGTTGGCTCAGTAGAGGTGCAAAATAAATTTTAGCCATTTCATTCTTTACCAACTTACAGTTGGAAGAACGGAATAGAACTCGAGTGTTTTAGCAACCGAACACACATCTCCGTGACGTGTTAACAGTCGCTTTGGTCAGGTGGTATTTATAGCATACGAGGCGGGATGCTTTAGATTATATCTCCTAAACACGACTTTTGTCATTGTTTTGGTAGCCTGGCTTACCAGACCTACATCAAGATGTTAGGTCTGGGAATTCATCATTGACGGGGCTCAATCCGTGGGACGGGATAAATGGTTGTCTTTCAAATTCTCTCTGCACGCAATTGGATAGCGCTACAGCCAATCAGAGCAATGAAGAAAGTGACGTAGTCAGCGGAGCTGCGGAGCAAGTTGATATATTAAACTTTTACCGTATCCAGTCCAGCTGTCAACATTGGACATTGAAAATAAGGGAGATTTCCCGGAATCCATCGCCAAAAATAAATGATTTTTTAGTTTTTCACACGAACCACAAACTTAAAAAAAAAAAAAAAAAAACACTAATCATTAAAAGTCTAAAGAGTTTATAACTAAGCCTACACCGTGTGAGAAAGAGACAGTTTGTGTGTGTGTGTGTGTGTGTGTGAGAAAGAGACAGTGTGTCATTAGAAAAATAATATCATAGAGAATTTTTAAATACTAATATCAGCTTACGAGGAAAACTGTCACAGTCCTTCGTCTGCACCATCCTGCCTGCGTCTCCAGCACTACACTTCCCATGATCCTCTCGTCTGCACACCTGAACTCACTCCCTCATCAGCCTCCCGTTCAGCGTCCTGTTCATCTGTTTCACCTGTCTTCACCTCATTATGTTTGATTCTTCCATGTATTTAGTTCCCTCTGTTTCATTCTGTCCTTGTCGGTCAATGTTGAATGTTACCTGGTGTACCCCGTCTTCCTGCCTGTATTTCTGAATTAAATGTATCTTTATTGTGACTTTGGACTTCTCCAGTTCCTTCTGCCTGCTCCACACCCGTGACAAAAACGGAGGCGGAGAACTGGTGCTTCGGAGAAGATTCGGGAGAGGTTAGTGCGCCTTTACCGATCAGAGCGCGTGCTGACACAGAGGAATGCATTTATACTCGACGCGTCCGCACGAGCGTGGCAAAAATGACAAGTTGATTGTTTCGCCACAGCTTTTTTGTAACAGCGCAGCGTCGGCGCCGCATCCGAGGATGAACGTCTTCAAACCGAATATCTCTGAGCTTGCTCTGACCGTCACAACTCTGTCATCATTATGTTAAGCCCGCCCACCGACTCTATACACACTGTAGGCGTTTCTCAATGTCAAGGAAGGATCCTCGGAAGCCGTAATTTCGAGGATGCTACGTCATCGACGTCCGTCGAAGGACTGTTCCAATGTCGAGGATCCTCCGAATTTCAACCAAGGACTGAGTCCTTCGTTCGGAAAATATCCCATACACAGGAAAGGATGCATATGTGTAGCCTTCGCGCTCTTAAATCACCCACAATCCTTTGTGCAGCTTTGCTATCTTGTTCAAAAACTAAAAAATGTCGACCGTTAGCGGAGTCGGAGTGATAACGGCAATATGCTTTCAAATGTAAGCAAGTATAATTTCAGTTTAGCCATTTATTTAATGTTTGTTAAACTATTTAACATATCGGCTCAAATTTGCTGAGGGGATTTAAAGCTGTTCCCTTTTACTGGTGATTAACTTTTTAATTTTTACTTAATATAACGTTATAGACTTTTTTTGTTGGTCACATATTTTACAATTGCATATGTTTTAACAGCTAGATCATGTTGCTATGGAGGTAGTTCTGTTCACTCCGGTAATATAATCGTTTTTGAATGAATAAACTCCTTTTTAAATCAATATTTTGTGTCAAATTATTGATTTGTTTGGTAGGTAGCCATGTTATAAGTGGGAAAATGTATAGCGAGGCGGTTGTTACAGCGAATACAACCCCTTCAGGCTGATCAAGACCCCTCTGCTTTAGAGTTTGCGGGGTTGAATTCACTATAAGTACAACCGCCTGGTTATACATTATCCCTTATACTTTATTTATTTATTTCTATGAGGACTGACAAGACAAAATAAGGACTGTCAAGTGTATTTAAACAGTGCAGTACGCCAGCACTATGATTTTTGCAGCGCCGAAGCTGACCTTTCACTGATGTAATGACGCAATGACGTGCACTTGCTAGCCTGTTCCATTTACATGTTCTCCGAATGCTAAAGAGGACCCTTGCCTAGCCTCTGAAGGAAATGACTTGGAAGGACCCGTCCTGCCAAGGAAGTATCCTTGACATTGAGAAACACCTTGTGATTGGCCCGGCCAGAGTTGGGTTAATCCAGCTAAAACGTCTATGGAGATTTGCTAGACCACACTGGCAGCGAAATAATTTTTGCTGCCGCTAGGGTGCGTCTAGATTTCTAGGCTATTGTTTTGGAGCACAACAGCCTATTAATAACTATTTATAACTTTAAGACTAACATATTCATACTAAAGGCTAAAAAACGTATATTTTGATTTCAGGGGGTCTTTAAATAGGATTATTTACTTGAGAAACAAAACTGCCTAAGACTTGTTTTCAGAGAATATATTTTAAAATAGTATTTTTTTTTTTTAACCTGGTTGGAAAATCGTCTTTTTCCTTGTTTTTTTTTTTTTCTTCTTGTAAACTTCACACATTTGTGTTTTTATTATTAAATGAGAGAAAACATTAAGCAAGGTTGCTCCGCCCACCACATAATTTAATTTGTCCAAAATTAAAGATATTTTCTGAATAGCCCTAAATATATAAATGTTCTATATCCTTAACCTGTTAACTGTCACCCCCCCTTTTTTGAATAGACATGAAAATGCACATTTCGAACTTAAATGGTTGTAATTCAAGAATGCTTTGGAATATAGATATATGATTGGTCTTGTTTTAAAGAAGACATTTGGCAGATTTTTGTAGAAGTGAAATAAATTAAGAAAGTGAAACAGAAAAAAAGTTATAAAAGTTTGAGTTTGTGGAAATGTACAATGTAAAAATATTAATTATTCATATTTTACATAAAATATATATTTTCAAAACCTGGGCTACTCTAAAATGGCAGAAAGATCAAAGCCAAAAATCTGAACAAGTTGTGTTTCAAATTTTAGGTTGATATCTCAAAAAATGAGCTTTCAGTAAGATTTTGTTTGAGCGCAGTACCAAACTTTTTCACTAGGGCACAATCAGACTCCATTACTGCCCATATAAGGGCGCCTGCATTTCCATTCGTGTTTTGAGTGATATGAATCATTATTTTCACAATTTTCATACAATTTCTGAAGTAGAGATCCTATTCAGGAGTAGCATGGGAAGTTTGGCAGATTTTGATATGAATTGAACCTCTAAGAAACACATACAAAGAACACGCATGTAAGTCATAGCTAGCTGCCACGTCACAAATGGTGAATTTATTATTTTTTTTCTTGATATTTCAAACTTTTCAGACCTTTTTTTTCCAAAATAATTGAATGGATTCTATCTTTTGAACTTTTGGCATGAAAACAAACTGAGGTATCTACCATTTTTTCATGATTTTTCATGTTTACTGCTATTTTAAAATAAAGGTCTGAACACGCCTTATGAGTATGAAAATATTCTTGTTTTATATTGATAAATTATGGCTCCTCTGTAATATATTTTGAAAATCAGTCACCAAATATGGAAACTAGAGATTGTAAGCTTTCAAATGATATATAGTTTGTCAATATTATTTAAGGTATTTACTAAGATATTATTGTTTTAAAAATATAGTGGCAAACGTCCCACCTGTGGGACGGTGACAGTTAAGTGGTTAATCATTTCTCATGGAATTGTGTCCACACACAGCCTTGCACTCCGCTTCTTTTCGGCTCATCCGCAGCAGTTTCTTGGGATTGTGCCCACTCTGCCCGCCTGTTCCTCTCAATGAAAATTAATTGCCACCTAGCAGGTAACTTTTTCAGAGCAGGTCCCAGTGCCGTATTTCACCGCCCCCTCAAACTTCTACTGCTATCTGTCTGTCTTCCCACAGAAAATAAAAAGTTTTTTTTTTTTTTTTTTTTTTTTTTTACATAGGCTACTAGAAACCGCATGAGCACCACACAGTTCTGGTCACAAATCACAGAATGAACACACCCAAGTTCCTATTTATTTTTGTAAATTTTAACTTTTGACCCTTGTAACCACTCTGGTTATCAAACTCACACTATTTATTTACTGTATTACTATTAAATCTATGGATTTAATTATTATATTTAAATCTGCAGTCCGTAGCAGTCCAAGGCTAGTATAAGCTATATTGTGTGTGAGGATATTGGAGTTGGAGATTTATTGCCTTTTCTCACAGCACTTGATATAATTAAATGTATTAATTTGATGGCGGATCCAGAAAGGTTCAAATGACAATCACCAGTGACGACTGGAGACTCACCCCTTTTAAAATACAAAAAAAAAACCGTTCATTCGGACTTCGGAGTGGCTACAGAAAAAAGGAGACTGCAACCAGACTCATGCGAAAACAAGGATAAATATCGGAAGGACTTTAAATGTAGTCACACAATGCTGACGTTGTTAAAATTAACAATTCGAGAACAAAGTATAATTTGCACGGTTTTGCGTGATAAGCGATTGTTAGATTTAATCAGCGCGATTTACTGCAATGTCAGAACTAGAACAAAAGATGATGTTTCTTACTTATTCAGATGAAACTTTCCGGCGAAATTGATTATGTTGGTCATACTTCCAAAAAGACTAACGTGTGATTCTGAATGACGGTATCAACACTGGCGCGGCGACTGACAGCCTCACACTCTCCTCAAACATTGTGTTCATCCACCCTGTGCCGTGTCGAGGGTGTCGAACTACAACTCACGTAAAGTTAATAATTCCGCGAATGACTGCAATTCCAGATTTCGAACAGAGATGGCGACAAAGAGGAAAAACTTCGGACTACAGCTTTAAGTATTTAACTACTATTACTATTATTTCTATGATAATTGTTTTGATTTATTTGTCAATTATAGCTAAATAAACATTACAAACGATTACATATATATTTAATTATATTGTGTATTTAATTATGTATTGTATTATTATTATTTGTTGTTATTAATACAGTTATTAATACATTTAATTTTTATTATAACATGGTCTGTCTGAATTCTCGATTCTGATTGGCTTGAAGGTGTGCAATAAAACTGTTTAATGCACAGGTAGTTCCAAGTCAGTTTTATCTCTGTTTCTAAATGAATGCACTTTCACTGTAGCACACACACATATGGTTGAACACACAAACATCAGGAGCACAGAAACGTATCAACGCTACCCGTCGATATTTAGTAATACAATCGATTCGCTACTGAATCGCTACATTATATTCCTCAGCATCATTTTTTTGTCCTGATTAAACTCTCAGCTTTATTGTTAATGGAGAGAGAGGCTGAAAAGATGCAGGTGCATCTCTCATCTCTTTCTCTCTCGATAATTTATTCAAATAAATGCTATAATTCATTCATTCAAATAAATGTAATCTTACTTTATCTCTGTGTCTGATTCAAAGTGGACAGAATTCTGTATCTAAAGAGATGTAACTGATAGAAATATCTGTTAATTGTATACTTCTGGTTAAATATTGCACAGCAAACATCAACAACAGCTTTAAGTTGTCAATGCTGGCAAATGACCATGGTATAAGCGGGATAATCTACAGTTAGCTGTGCATTAAACGATTTTAACGGACTGCGTCGAGCGTTCTTTGCCTCCACATTGCCTCCGCATTAAAATAATTTAATTCCCAGCTAGCCGTGGATCATCCCTTACTTATTATTATTAACTTTATATTATACATTTATTTTCCCTAAATTTTGACTTCATAATGCCTTTTATGCAGGCATGAACCTTGCAGTTTTGCATTATAGTGTGGTGCTAATGGGTCCTTAATATTTACGTCTAGTGAAGCGAAGCCCCTGCTAATGAGACCACTTTGGTGTGTGTGTGTGTGTGTGTGTGAATGAGTCCGAGTTTATTGTTTATGTGTGTCTGTTTAGAGCTGATTTACATAATAATGTGTTGCGAGTGCGACTGGATTGTACTGGGAGAAAAGGCATGAATAGTAATGTGAAAAGGCTTACTTTTATCCATTATGGATGGTACCGACACCACATGATGAGCAAACCTGGAGGACTTTGGGACCGTGTGACATGCTGCAAGAGATCAAACAGGAAGCAGAAGAGTGCCAGCAGAAAAAAAAAAAGATTTCTCTCCTTCCCGATGGCGGCACACTGAAATATTAATCAGTGCATGGAATGGTGTGCAAAGCTTTTGCTGCTGGCTTCCTGATCCACAGGATGTAGAAAAGCATAGGCACGCATGCCATGGCAACCAGACTGCCAGTTTACCTTACACTCAGTCAACTGCCAACTTCAGCTGACACACATTTGCGCAATTAGTCAGAATCGAGCTGGAGAACGGCTACTTGTGCTGCAGGTGTGTGTGGGAGTGCGTTTGTGTGTGTGCTTGTGTAAACAGAGAGGGCACAAACCTCTGTAATACACCCACAGTAAATAGATGGTTTTATTAGGAGACAGAAAAGCAGCAGCCCACACTTGCGTATCACAGTGCGTTTGCCCCTAAGCCAGAACATACACTGAGCATGTTCTCGTTTAATGTTCTGCCAAGTTCTCCAGCGTTCAGCGCTGCCCTGGCTCTGGCTGGCATACAGTCATGTGTGGGTTCAGTGTAGATGTTGTTCAATGTGTGTTCACCTCACACTCGCATATAATGGTGTTCATCGCCTGTTAAAGCTAGTGGGATGCAGAGTATTATCAAATAGGAGCTTCAAACTTTTCAGGACATGGAGAGCTCAATCTACTGTATACTTTAATGTACAAATCTGCTTTTGCACACAGTATGCAGCATCGACCAGCATCTTGGATCCATTTTATAAAATCAAAACATTTTTGCAAAGCCAAGCATTTGACAATTAAAATTGTTCACTGTGATAGAGATAAATCTATTTACAGTATATATAGTTTTTTTATACACTCACCTAAACGATTATTAGGAACACCATACTAATGCCACTAATTCAGAACTGCCTTAATTCTACGTGGCATTGTGTTCAGGTGCTGAAAGCATTCTTTAGAAATGTTGGTACATATTAATAGGATAGCATCTTTCAGTTGATGGAGATTTATGGGATGCACATCCAGGGCACGAAGCTCCTGTTCCTCTAAATCCCAAAGAGATCTGGTGACTGTGGAGCCATTTTAGTACAGTGAACTCATTGTCATGTTCAAGAAACCAATTTGAAATGATTCGAGCTTTGTGACATGGTGCATTATCCTGCTGGAAGTAGCCATCAGAGGATGGGTGCATGGTGGCCATAAAGGAATGGACATGGTCAGAAACAATGCTCGGGTAAGCCGTGGCATTTAAACGATGCCCAATTGGCACTAAGGGGCCTAAAGTGTGCCAAGAAAACATCCCCCACACCATTACACCACCACCACCAGCATGCACAGTGGTAACAAGGCATTATGGATCCATGTTCTCATTCTGTTTACGCCAAATTCTGACTCTACCATCTGAATTGTTGAACAGAAATCGAGACTCATCAGACCAGGCAACATTTTTACAGTCTTCAATTGTCCAATTTTGGTGAGCTCTTGCAAAATTGCAGCCTCAATTGAGCTCTTGCAGCCTATTTTTCCTATTTGTAGTGGAGATGAGTCGTACCCGGTGAGGTCTTCTGCTGTTGTAGCCTGTCCACCTGAAGGTTGTGGCACAAATGCTTTGCTGCATACCTCGGTTGTAACGAGTGGTTATTTCAGTCAAAGTTTCTCTTCTATTAGCTTGAATCAGTCGGCCCATTCTCAACAAGCATCAACAAGGCATCAACAAGGCATTTTCGCCCACAGGACTGCCGCATACTGGATTTTTTTACCTTTTCACACCATTCTTTGTAAACCCTAGAAATGGTTGTACGTGAAAATCCCAGTAACTGAGCAGATACTCAGACCGGCCCGTCTGGTCCCAACAACCATGCTACGCTTAAAATTGCTTAAATCACCTTTCTTTCCCATTCTGATATTCATTTTGGAGTTCAGGAGATTGTCTTGACCAGGACCACACCCCTAAATGCATTGAAGCAACTGCCATGTGATTGGTTGATTAGATAATTGCATTAATGAGAAACAGGTGTTCCTAATAATTCTATTTGTGATGTATTTATTTTTTATTTTAACAGCTCAATTAATATTGATGCTGTATCTGAGCAGATATATACTAGCATGTTTTATCATTTATTCTATTTTTTTATTCTGTTTATTCTAAATAAATTGAACTATGAGATGTGAAATTAAGAACTCGAAGCTTACATTTACAGTACGTTAATCAGGCGCTTTTATCCAAAGTGACTTTTTTTTGTTTTGTAATAATGGATGATGGATTTTTTTGTGCATTTTTTTTTAAATTGATGGATAGACTAACATTTTTGGATAGATAGTCATGTGTAGATGGATCAAATAAATTAATGTGTTGACAGTAGGCATAAATGACCATCTTTAGCTTGATCGATCTATCTATCATTCAATTGTTTGTTTTATAATTTTTTTGACGTTATATCTGTTGTTCATTCTATCGTTTTTTTCTATCTATCATTCCTACCATCTGTATATCGATCGATCGATCGTTAATTCTATCTCATTTGTTCGCTGTATCTTTTGTTTGTCTATCTATCTTCCATTCTGTTGTATCGTAAGTTCTATCGTTTGATCATTATATCGTTCATATCGTTTGTTTGTTCTATAATTTGTTCGCTCTATCATTCGTTCTGTCTACTGTTTGTTCATTATGTCATTTGTTCATTCGTTTGGCTATCAATTGTTCTTTCAATCTCATGGTTTGTTGATCATACGTTTTTTTTTTTGTTAGGATTAATTATTTGTTGGCTCTGTCATTCGTTTGTTTGTTCTTTCTATCATTTGTTCGATCTATTGTTCGATCTATCGTTTGTTCATTCTGTTCGTTCGTTCAATCTTCAATCTTCGTTCCTTCTATAGTTCATCATTGTTTGTTCTATTGCTCATTTGTTCCATCTACAGTATCTTAAAGCAGGACCAGTTTTTGTGGGAATCCAACCCATGACCTTGGTTGTGCAATGCTCTTTCATTTGAGTTAAAGCTTTTCAGGTCTATTCTCTTCTTTGTTAACACAGCAGAGGGAATGTGAGACTGCCATTATGTGCAAAGAAGATACTGGAATAGTGACATGTTATATTTTCTGCTGTGGGATTTGTGCGGAGGGTGTGCAGGCTTCATAATTGATCCTTTTATCTTAGCAAAAGTGTTACTCGGTGAAAAAGGAGCATAATGAATCCGCTAATTGTGGTGATGAATGTAATTAGTGACTCTTGGGCTAATTGTAGTCGAGTCAAAATGTTAATGAAGATTGAAGACTGCAGCTGTAGAAAATGAGCCGTTACTGTAGCTCGCAACTTGTTGTAATACCTCCTTCATACTGATCAATGGCAGATCCCCAGATGCTGTAACACTACCTTTACTGCTTGAAAGTCTGCATTCTGGTTATTTGTTTCCTCTGCTAGTTGACATGGAAAGGTTACATTTCAAACCACTTGTTCAGTGGAAGGCTTGGGTCAGATATCAGTTTCAGGTATACTAATTACTTTGGATGCTTCATTCAACACTTACTTCCTCAGATGCTGATTTACAGTTTTGTTCACTCAAGCACAAGTGCAAAGAATCTGGCCATAACATATAGAAACCTTAAAACCTTGACATATTTATTTTACATTCTTTGGGCCCTTTCTTGCACCCGACGCAAATGACTTTGTACACAACGCATTTATCATTCATATTTTGAACCCGCGCAAAGCGGACTTTTCCCTCCACGTACACACGCGGGTAAACTAGGGAATGAACTTGTGCTTCCTGGGCGGGTCTGCGCAAAAAAGGAGGCGTGTTGGGGCACAAACATTCCCTGGTTCTATTTTGCAGTTCCAGAAAACAATAGTGCCACTGACCAGAAAAAACCTAGTCTAAAGTCAATGATGCGATTTTAAGCGCACATGCTTGGCCATAATACAGAGTGTAAACAACGCGCATACACTGTAGATGATTCTCTCATCTACACAGATGCATTTTACTTTTTGCAAATGATACATTATTATAAGAAAAATATTACAACACAGGGGAAATCACTGTTGTGTTCATGACGATGGGAAAAATAGGCATAAAGCTTACACATTTACCCAAATTATCATATACATGTTTAACCGAAGCTAATTTGGGTGAGTTTGTCCCATCTAATGTCACTTCTCTTTCTTTTACGGCCCTGATGAGAACATTGATCTCCTCGGCTGTGAACTGTTTGTAGCGCGCCTGGTAAATGCGCCGTTATAATAGAATAGCGCCATGGAACAAGCGAACCTCGTTCATCTTGCTCTTAAAGGGAATGTAATATAACGCTCTTATTGGTTTGTTTCTGTTACACCCAACCCACACCAATGAATAATGAAGCTACTTCAGACCAACCCCTTTTTAGATTTGCGTCGAGTGCAAGAGTCATTTATCCAGCCGGTAAAATAGCAAAGTTACTTGCGCTTTGCACTTGATACTTGCGTTTCAGATTGTTAAAATAGAGCCCTTTAAGTTTGAATTGCTAATTGCAATTGTACATCCCATTTTTTAGGTCAGTTAAAATTTTTATTTCATTTAATTACATTCCAGCCATTAACATTGCTGCAAATTCTCATGGTGCTTACAAAAATCAGGCGCTAGCTGATCAGATCATTTTGAGTGGACTTCAACAAGAATTGGTTTTATATTTTATATTTAGTTTTTTCCTCGCGTCTCAGCTCCACCCCTTGTAGGATATGAGGAAAGGCTGCAAGGATAGAAAATGAGGACAGAATAATCGATTTAAAGCTTTTCTATACATTGGAACCCCAATACTTGTTCACTCGGGCGTCACTTCACATTGTTATCAGCAACGCTCAAAGGATTTGCCCGTATATGGAGTTTGGTTATTTAAGAAATTCATAATAAATAATAATAATAAAGCAAGTTACCCTTTTGAAAAATGTGAGATGTGTAGTTATATATAAACTGCAAAGGTAAAGTATAAATGAAAATTAGTGTGGCCGATGTGAAGCGGGAGAATTTAGATGTGCGTCATATTTAGTCGATAAAACTCTTCCACAAAGGATACACCCGTAGGCTATATCCTCTCTTATGACTCCTCAGGAAGCATCCTCACTCCTCCATCCTCGCCTTCCTTCAAGATGGCGGAGCTCGATTGGTTTCCGGGTCATAGGATGGAGGACGGAGGAGCAAGGAAACGAGAATGGATATTGAGAAGCACTCACTCACTCACTCACTGACTTTGACACTCACACACACTCACTCACTCACTCACTCACTCACTGACTCTGACACTCACACACACTCTCTCACTCACTCACTCACTCACTCACTCACTGACTTTGACACTCACACACACTCACTCACTCACTCACTCACTCACTGACTCTGACACTCACACACACTCTCTCACTTACTCTCTCACTCACTCACTCACTCACTGACTTTGACACTTACACACACTCACTCACTCACTCACTCACTGACTCTGACACTCACACACACTCTCTCACTCACTCTCTCACTCACTCACTCACTGACTCTGACACTCACACTCTCTCACTCACTCACTCACTCACTCACTGACTCTGACACTCACACACACTCTCTCACTCACTCTCTCACTCACTCACTCATTCACTGACTCTGACACTCACTCACTCACTCACTCACTGACTTTGACACTCACACTCACTCACTCACTCACTGACTCTGACACTCACACTCTCTCACTCACTCACTCACTCACTCACTGACTCTGACACTCACACACACACTCTCTCACTCACTCTCTCACTCACTCACTCACTCACTCATTCACTCACTGACTCTGACACTCACACTCTCTCACTCACTCACTCACTCACTGACTCTGACACTCACACACACTCTCTCACTCACTCTCTCACTCACTCACTCATTCACTGACTCTGACACTCTCTCTCTCACTCACTCTCTCACTCACTCACTCATTCACTGACTCTGACACTCACTCACTCACTCACTCACTGACTTTGACACTCACACACACACACTCACTCACTCACTCACTCACTCACTCACTGACTCTGACACTCACACTCTCTCACTCACTCACTCACTGACTCTGACACTCACACACACACTCTCTCACTCACTCACTCACTCATTCACTGACTCTGACACTCACTCACTCACTCACTCAAGTAGTAAGTTTCTATACTTTTTGCATGTCCTTAAAATCGAATCGTAATTTCACAGATGGCACTCTTAAAGAACAATTTCTAGCTAATCAAATAGTTTTAAAATGTATATAATTCATATTTTATTATTTTAATTGAACTATATTGAACTTTTCCCTTTTCCATGCCTACATGTTTGCTTGTTTACTGGTCTGTTTAGGTATTGGATTTTTTTAGGATCTGTTTAGGATTTTAGGATTAATTCTGTTGACGAAAACCATTTGCGTGACCTTCGAATGACTCCCAAAATCTTACTATTAGCCCCAACAGATGGCATGTGTCCGGCTCTCCATGCATCTCAGCCGACATCAGCAGGCGCCTAGAAACGATTAGCCATGTGATACATGCTATAAAACATGAGGGAGTGAAATCAGACGGAGGACTAGTGGATCAACTAGTGGGCGTGTTACTAGGTCACTCTGTGTCGTGTCATGGAGGTTTTCCCCAGCTGTTCGAGGTTGATGGCCGCTGTAAGAGAATATCACCTCGTAACTAGAGGATCCGGCAGCATTGATATCAATTTGTGCCCTTTAAATAATTGATGGGGACATCGTGCTGCGATGTGCCGAGCGGATGGCCACGGTTTTGTATAAGTCATTTGACCTGCGGATTTGACAGTTTTGCGTGCTGTGAAAATGGATTGCAATCATCCAGAATTTTTCGGAAAGCTTCACAGATTTGGTATTGTCATGGTATAACATATTGCATGTGTTTCCTAGACAATAGCAAGTAATTGCATTCTATTCTCAGCCTCTGATTACAATATAAACAGACAAAGTAGATGGTGGAGCTCAGTGGAAATACAATTTTTCTCTTATTGCACGTATGATGCTATCTCAAGTAGTACTGAAAAGCAATTTGCTTACTGTAAGGAAACTGTAGGTTAATTTAAAGTGGATGCCCTGCTTGAGAGGGAATGAATGGGAATCGTGCGTATTTACCCTGACAACAAACGTTTTCCTGGGGACCGTTTCTTTAGTGACAGGCAGCTCCTGCTGGTGACTACAGCCACACAAATGTTGCTTTGTGTGAATACTTTTCGAAGTTAAATTGTCATTTTTATTTACAGGTTTCGACTTTTCCAAATGACTCTAACTGTTAGCATTACTTAAGTAAATGCTGATCAGCCTGAAGGGTTTCAGCAACCCAATGAAATCAAATGTTTTTGTGGCTTTTAGTTTGTATCTGTTAGCTTTGACTTCATCTATATGCTAGATAAATGTATTTCGAGTCCTTATTGATGATTTGCACCACACTGTTTTTTTGTCCAATTACAATCTCAGAAAAAAAAGGTACAAAAGCTGTCACTCGGGCTGTACCTTCTCAAAAGGTACACTTTTGTATCCAAAGGTTACATATTGGTACCTTAGTGGTACATATTAGCACATAAAATGTACATATTAGCACCTGAAATGTGCATATTAGCTCATGAAATGGACATATTGGCACCTAAAATGTACATATTAGCACCTAAAATGTACATATTACCACCTAAATTGTACATATTACCACCTAAAATGGACATGTTAGCTCATGAAATGGACATATTAGCACCTAAAATGTACATATTACCACCTAAATTGTACATATTACCACCTAAAATGGACATGTTAGCTCATGAAATGTACATATTTGCACCTAAAATGGACAAAAGTTTACCTTTTGAAAAGGTACAGCCCCAGTGACAGCTTTTGTACCTTTTTTTCTGAGAGTGTATGGTTTCTATAATGAGATTTTCCCATCATTACTAAAGCCTATGAAAAATTGAAAACAACATCTCCAGCAAAATGACCTCTTTGATATATTTTATGCCCCAAATTTCTGTTTAAGTAGGAAATATAAACACCGGTAATATATCATATGGGTTCATATGGGTTGTCTACAAACCGAAAGGTTGGTGGTTCAATCCCCGGTCCCCCGGTTCCACAAGTGTCGAGGTGTCCATGAGCAAGACACCTAACCCCGGCTGCTCCCGACGAGCTGGATGGCTCCTTGCATGGCTGACACCGCCGTCGTTGTATGAATGGTTGAATGTGAGGCAATATTTAAAGCGCTTTGGTGGCTATTAGGTCTATGAAAGCACTATATAAATGCAAATCCATTTACCATTTAAGCATGGTTCTCTAAATCAAACTTGATGCTCTTACATAAGATGATGGCTAAAGCCTTGCATTGTGGAATAGCAAGTGTTATGCATGTTTTTCCTTTCCTCTCTCTGTTGTGCCATATCTTCTAATCTCTCTGTGTGCGGTCAAGGTAATGCAAGGTCACAAACCTCCTCCTCTATAAGTCTCCTCACGCCTTTGCAAAGTCTGTGAATACACTGGCAGAACAGTGTTTCGCTTTTCCGAGACCACATGTCATGAGGATGTCTTAACACTCAGTGCCGCCCAACTGGGCTATGTGGTCATGAGCCAGATCTTTGTTTGACCTCAAGATAAATTCATTACACTACTAACAATCCTTTTTTTCACCAAGGCTTTGACAGTATATAAAGCGATAGTATTTGTTTTAGCACAGAGGTTGCTAATAATGGTCGCCCTGTGGACCGTTACGTATGTGCTTTGCTGTGTGTATCCGGTCAAAGGCGGACAGTGGCAGAATGAGACGTACCAGCGGGATGTGGACCAGTTGGAAGTGATTTTCATTGGCTTGCTGTGTCAGATTAGGCTGCACACATGCCAGTGACCTCTCGACGAGCACCTGTAGGGTGAGGTTATTGACCTTGCAGACTCCTGATGTGCGTTCATCCCTCTGTATTTGGACAGTGTCTCAAATATCTTCAGGCCCTCATCCACTGCAGTGTAAATCTAAAATAATTGTGGTAGCGTCTCTCATACGCTTAAAAAAAACCTTCCCCCAAAAACTATGTGCAAGTATACCTGGGCAAAGGCTGTAAAAGACAAAGGGTGGTCACACCAAATATTGATTTGATTTAGTTAATAGAAGTTTTTGATAAATACAATTGATTTCTGACATATTTTTGAAAGCATCCTTACTTTACAGCATTTTTACACAAATTTTCACAGTACTGTAACTTTGTTGGTAGGTTTCTCCAAGCGTCTTGGAGAGTACTGCACAGTACTGTATATACTTAAACACACACACAAACACACACATGTATTTATATTGAATGGGATTAAAAAATCTCTGTGGTTCTATCAGTGAAGTATCTTATAATGGAAATGATACATTAAACAGGAAACTGCTTGTGTGTTTGCCGGCTTTATCTTCATTGTTTCAACACCTACTTTGGTGGAGATGACATTGTCTGAGACCTTCTCTATTTATATCCGTGTTGGAATACCCCAAGCACGTTCAGTTTTTCCGGGCATCTATTTTTTTTATGGTGCTAGAAACACGTGTGTCTCTGTCCTTCATATATATATATATATATATATATATATATATATATATATATATATATATATATATATATATATATATATATATATATATATATATATATATGAAGTGCATAGTGCTGTCAAACGATTACAATATTTAATCGCGATTAATCGCATTAATGTCATAGTTAACTCGCGATTAATCGCAATTAATCACACATTTTTATCTATTCTAAATGTCTCTTGATTTCTTTTTGTCCCATTATTTTTTTTCTCATTTTAATGCTCTTATCAACATGGAAAAGTGGATTGGCTTGCTTGGTGCAAATGTTTTTTGTTTTTTTGTTTTTTTGTTTTTTTTTTAACAACATTGGTATACTGCGTTCAATTTCACTCTAACATTCTCACTTGGAGCAAATAATCTCTCACACAATGTAAAACTGTTACTGTACTGTAAAAAGGGGGTGGAGAATTCGCATCAACTGTGTGTGTGTGCGTGTGTGTGTGCGTGGCCATCATCAAGCGGTATTTCAGACTGGACCTGCTGCTGCGATGATGATAGCTCAGTTCACAACGACAAAAGACACAGATCATTTTGGTATTGTCAGTTGAACCATTTGGCAACTTTTTAGTAAAGTTTCCATTCAGAATCTTATTGGCATCCATTTCGGCGTCTCGCGCTCGTCATACACTCAAAACGTAACGTAACCCAAACGAGTGTGTGCGGCGTGCCTGTTGTTTTGTTTACGGTGTTCAACAAAGCAACAAAACGTTAGATAGATTATAATATACTTGCATGCTTTTTGTTGTTGAAACCAGCTGTATTTATCTATCATCTCACATTGTACTATGCCATTGCATGGTACTTCAAACAAAACCATGGTACTGCTTTCAAACATGTCCAAAACACATGGTAGCACCTTAGTTTGTTGACCAAAAACCATGCTTTACTCAGTGAGTATTTTGGTCTTAATTTTGCTTCTGACATACATACAGGTGTGATATGTGTGTTAGCACGTTTGTGAGTTAGCACAACGTTCAATTACAGGTCAATAAAACACTGGAACAAACTCCACCAGGCCGTATGGAGATTTGAAGAGTTGACGGCGCTCTCACTGCTGGGAGTTTACTACTAGATTTATGCCCTTCACAGGTAGGCTGGCTTCAGTTAACTATTTGTGGTCTAACATTGCGGAACCCGGTGCAGTGACCTTGTCGTACGGCGCTATTATCTGAGCAATAGATCTGAGTGTGTAATATTAACCTATGGCAGCAGCCTGTAGAAGAGGCAGACAGAGACAAACGTCCTCACCCAAAGGAAAAGAATTGCTTGAGTCTCCGATGAGGAGAAACGGAGGGAAAAAGAGGGAAGTGCGGCGAGAGAGGGAGGATGGATGGCCGCGACTGGGGACAGATGTGCCGAGTGATGATTTATCTGACTGTCTCAGCCTGTTCCCAGGGTGCCTCGGTGTAGCAGGAGCCACGCTTGCATGGGATAAACACATTAAGCGGCCAGTTAATTAAAGGGGCCGCACGGGCGACCCGAGACCTTGAGGATTTGATTCTGCTGGTTGCGGACTAGATACAGTATGCAATCAGGATGTGTGTGCGTGTGTGTGTGTGTGTTGGATGGTGTGGTGAAATGAACTCTCTCTGTGATACTGTAGACTGGTAATGTAGGTCAAAGCATCTCGTCTGAATGAGAAGGAAACTTGTTCAATGGCTGTAATCTGTGGGACTTTGTTTGTGAAACACAAAAAGAGAAATTTTGAGGCACGCACTTTATCAATCTTTATAATATAATGATAATGAATGGCAAATGTCAAAAATGAAAGGATGCACTATGAAAGAATTGTCAAACAAGTGACAAGTGTCTGAAGCCAAATGATAACATTATGTGAGGAGCAAAATTCAATTCTTCAATAACATTCCCTCTCTGCCATTGTTTGTCGGCTGTGTTTTAATGATGCCAAAATGTCCAACCTAGTGTTTTGTGTTTTAAGACAACAAGAAAAGGGTAAGATTTTCAGAGACGACTTGTCTGAACAAATATTTTCTATGCCTTCAGAAGACTTTTAGTTTATATGAACATATGAACTACTTTTATGATTATTTCAATGGTGCGTTTTGTAGCAATGCACAAAATATTGAAGTATTGACTGATGTTTGCGAGTTTTCAACCAGATTAGATAAATTAATGTTATTTCTACATTAAATTAGTTCAGCCAAGAATTAAAAATAAATAGTAGATTCTGTATTAGTACTCAATTCAAGCTGAAATTAAAGCTTGAGCTTATAAGCAGTATCCAGAAAGTATTGCATTACTTTCATATGAATTACTTTCTAAATGTCATCGATATCAACCTTGATCAGTTGAACAATACAGGAACAGATGTAAAACTGGTCTTTTAATTATTTGAAATAAACAATATCTAATTGCATAAACGATTCCCGAACCGGTTAAAGTGTTTAAAGACAGAAGGTTACATTTCAAAACTCACTGTGCATTTTATCATTAGATATTACATTTTGATACTATTGTTTTATATAGAATTGCTCTATAGTCTATACGGTATTTAATGCAATTACATCAGAAGTAACTGTAATTAAATTACAGAAAAATTAAGAGTAATAAGGGGGAAATAATTAAATTACTGCAATTATTTAGTAACGAGTCACACCCAACACTGTTTATACTGTACGTATATTTTATTTGGAATTGTTTGTTAATAAGGATTCTCTGAGTAAACATTAAAAGCTATAACTGCGTATCTTTCTAATACTGCTGTTCCCATCATGCACCGGGGCATGAAAAATTAATAAGGTTGCATTTTTCACTGTTTTCCAGTTGCATTAACATTGTTGTTGTTAGGTTTACTTGCCGGTTTAGTTCATCATCAGTTCAATTTGTACTCGAAATGACCCATTCATACTTAAAAAACTATCTATAAAGTGTGTGTTGTGTACCATTGAGGTTTCTGTGTTCGTTTGGGTAGATAGTATACAACATTCAGATTGGTACATTAATTTTTAAAAATCTACTGTATTGTTCCCTTCAATGCAAAGTAAAGCATAGACTTTACAACTAAAAGCATGGCTTAATTCAGTGCTACATTGTTTGAGTAAGATTTGCAAACATAGTGAGTAAATACATTTTTACTCCATTAATATTAACTATATTGGTACTATTGTAAGTAGTGTATTCTAAAAAACAAATCCGTTTGTGTTCCAGTAGGGAAAAAATGGGTAATATGGGTTTGGAACAACCCAATGGTTAGCTATCTCTTCAAAACACTAAGCCAGAATGAAATGAGGCGCTGCTAAGTAGAACAACAATTTAAAGAGCAGCAATTTTTTACGCTTCTCCTGTCACGCACATTTGCTGACTGATGTTTGTGTACAGTGAAGTTAATTGGCTAGATGACAGCAAATTGCCTGATTAGCATTTAGTCTTCTTTCATTGAGCATTTGGACCGTCTTTGATTACTGACTTCAATAACAGTTGTCACGCTCGCCTGCTGTGTGACTCCACTGCCTGACCTTGTTTGTTCAAGAATCCGGGTCCGAGCTCTTCTGTGGCACCAAGCTCCGGTCTGCAGGGTCAGTCCAGTTGCTGTCCGCTAGGGTCAAGGGGTAGAGCGATGTGAACTCATTATGGTTTCCAGTGACGACATGATGTTTTAAGACTTTTGAACTCAATACGTTCAGACGGCTGTGGACACGTGTGGCATCTAGGGGGACACAGTGTTGTGATGTCTGGTTCTCCACTGACCCCTCTCGCAGAAGGCAGGATTGGTGTTATTTGCGTAGCCCTGTCCTTGAACTGTGAGGTCAAGGAAGTTAACACTTCAACGTTTTGACATTATTTTTATTGGGTTTTAAAGGAGCCAACAAAGTCATTCTTTCATGAGAAAGAACTTACTATAGAAGAAAGTTTGCTAGTCCCCCCACCCGCACACGCTTCACTGGTCCAATGCCAGTTTACATTAGTGCATTTGTGCTTACGCCACCGACTGGCGTGAGACATTTCCCAGATGGTGTGTGTGCTCTACTTTAATCTACTCTGCCCATCCGCTCACTAAAGACCTGGAATACAATACATGCGGAGCTTTGAGAAAATCTCTAGTAATTTGAACTGAATCTGGATTCATAAAGTTTGGACTTTTAAATGCGCAGTGGGCTTTGCTGTGTCACTCATCACAGATCTGCCTGTGAACTCTCTATGAGCCACTACTGATCATGAGCTGCTTTGAGATGGGAAAGTGGGAACGCGTTTAAGACTCTCACGTCCGTGCACGCACACACAATTATTTATACATGTTTATTTGACTGTTATACCAATCACTGCAGTGTGAACGCATTTAGACAAGCTCTTGCTCAAATTTACTTTTTATTTCGTGTTACAAACGATTTCTATTTTTTTTAAAGCTGTTATTTTGAACTAAGAATCCTTGAAAAAAAAATGTATCACTGTTTTGACAAAAATACTAAGCAGCACACGTTTTCAAGATAGATAAGAAGAAGTTTATTGAGCAGCAAATCATCATATTAGGAAGATTTCTGAAGGATCATGTGACACTAAAAATGCCTATGTGTGTCTGTTTGTGTTTGTTTGTATGTGTGTGCATGTTATACTGTATAATTGTATGTTTGGAGATGCCCAAATTTAGGTAACTTCTGAGGTCAATTTTGTTCCCAAAGTATCAGCAAACCGACACAAACATCAAACTCAACACTAAATATAACATCCATTATGTTCATATCAGCAAAAAAATGATGTTTAATGACATTAGTATGAGTTATTAACACTGATGAGCTCTTAATTGAGAGACTAATATCCCTTTTAAAAGTAGCATTAGGACTCATTCTGGGTATGAGCAAACACTATTAAGTTGCCACATTTTGAAAGGAGTTTATTTTAAGGTGTATTTTGCCATTATCATAAGGAAAATGGCTTACTTTCTATTTTTTATTTTTTTTTTGTTATGCGTACTGACTCATGGAGCACAGAAAATGCTCACCCATGATGGCCTGTTCTCCACACCTATTTACCGTTTTTATATTTTTTTGTTGTGTTTTTTAACCCTTCTACCCCTCAGCACTTAACTCAGGTAAAGCTTGTACACATCTTTCTCATGTACCTCAAATTCTACACACATGTTCTTTTCTTTTCCATGCCAGTGTGCTTCGTTCACTTTTCCCAGAACCCATTCATGGAACCAGATCGCCACCAAGTGGCCAACTGGGGAACGGTTTTTGGTTTTGTGTTGAAGTGATCTGTGTGGAATGAAGCAGAGGGTGACACAATCATCCATACTGAGCCTGAAGACGTCAAACAAAGCATAGAGTGAAATGTTGGAGCTCCATTTTGGCCAGAGCGGTCTGATCCGCTGCTCTTGAACGTCAGGCATCTCTGTATGCACGTGGTGATAGTTAGATGTTTGGAGGGTTGAATAGATACATTGTGTGCCACTCAGAACAGGGTGAACGTTAAGCTGCGTTTGAGAGTCTGCCAAGCAGCTGTCAGCTTTAGCGCTAACTATCTCTCTCTCTCCCTCTCTCCCTTATGCCCCCAGTAAACAACTGGAACAAATCCTGTTTTATTGAAGTATTCATTGTGCCAGTACTGTTTGTGAGCACTGCGCATGCAGTCTTGATTTGAGTTTATAATGTTATTTTGCTTAAGGTTTATTGCGTCAAAAATATAGTACTTTAGTTAGATACTGTTTTACACGGTCTGACCTTAGAATCAAACGGCTTTTTTTTTTTGTTGCTGTTCCTTTAAGAATTGTGTGCGTGTGTAAATGACCCCTGTTGTGATTGTGAACTACGCTGGTACTTGAAGGTTAGCCAATTGTTCATCAGAGCGGTTTGAGTCGCTGAATGTTGAGTAGGAATTAATGTTAATGCATTCGTGATCTTGATATCAACTATAATGATGTCTGATTTTTAAAATCTTTACTAATTTGTATTGTGGCTCTGTTCCTGGGTGAGCTGCCTTGTTTTCTACTGCATGCATAAGCTTCATCCTAACTGATTTTGGTTCAAATATCTAATTTTAGCAGTTAGCATGTTGCTAGGTTAGCAAATTTAGGGTAAAATATTCTATTTTAATTTGGTTGAACTATTTTTTATCCCAATTTTTTTGGTATTAATTTGGTTGAACTATTTGTATCCCAATTTCTTGGTATTGAGTGAAATTTGTCATAGAGCACAACTGTGATCTATTTTGGTTCAAATATCTAACTGATTTTGGTTCAAATATCTAATTTTAGCAGAGTTAGCATGTTGCTAGGTTAGCAAATTTAGGGTAAAACATTCTATTTTAATTTGGTTGAACTATTTATTATCCCAATTTCTTGGTATTGAGTGAAATTTGTCATATTATTAGAGCACTGTGATCTATTTTGGTTCAAATATCTAACTGATTTTGGTTCAAATATCTAATTTTAGCAGAGTTAGCATGTTGCTAGGTTAGCAAATTTAGGGTAAAATATTCTATTTTAATTTGGTTGAACTATTTATTATCCCAATTTCTTGGTATTGAGTGAAATTTGTCATATTAATAGAGCACAACTGTGCTCACACACTTTTCCAGCAGGCTTCCAAAAGTATTTTTTCTCCTATTTATGTTTCCCCATAGGGATTTAAAAAAATAATAAATCTTTGTGAAAGAGTTTTAGGCCATGAACCAAACCAACCATTTACACGGTAAATCACAACACTACAGACTTTTATTTGAAGCAAAGAAGCATTTGAAAATCTACAAAAAGACTGAAAATACAAGACTGTGCAGTGATGGGCATTGGGAGAAAGAACTACAATCCCATGTACCATGACAATGATAGTTACATAGAATATAGAAACAATCTATTTTAAGTTTATTGAAAAGTTTACAAACATTTAAAGGGATAGTTTACCCCAAAATTAAAATGTTTGTCATTTATTCACCTCCATGTTGTTCCAAACCCGTATAAATTGCTTTCTTCTGTTGAACACAAAATAGATTTTAAAGGGACTATGTGTAGGAATTGCTGCCATCTAGTGGTGAAAATATATTTTGCATTCAAACGAATTGTGCTCTCCAGCGCCTCGCTTTTTCTAAGGTAGCCATTATGTACCAAAAAGCTATGACTGGATTAGCACTTCGTCAAGTGTTCCTTCGGTGAACAGGTTTGTTATTTCAAACAAACAGCACTTTGACACAACATATAAACGAATGTTACAGTATGAATTAAGCCGCGTTTCCACGGCAGGAACTTTCCCCAGGAACTAGGAACTTTGGGGTGGTAATCGGTGTGTTTAAACCGCAGGAACCAGGGTCTAAATGAAGTTCCGGGTAAAAGAAAAGAAAGTCCCTGCTGACGAGGTAGTACTTTTACAGAGGGTGGGACTTGTGCGCTGAACTTGTGTGCTGATTGGTTCTTACCACTTGTTTTTTCTGCCCGATGGCACGCGTTCGTCCCATCCATCTCACGGTCAATGTCCGCTGATTTACAAACGTCTACTTTTATATAGCATTACGAGCTTTCTCTTTTCTGCCGTTTTGTTAATTACCTCGTTAGTAAACCAGTTGCACACAAAAGCAGCCCAGCTTGAATCTCCTCCATACAAAACTCAAAACAAACGCGCAGACAGAGAGGAGCAGTCACTCGCAGTTCAACGTCACTACATAATCTTCCCGCCAAAAAAAAAAAGTTCCTATATGAAAAAAGTTCCTGGTAATTGCGGTGGAAACGCGCCTTTGCTGATTGTAAAAAAAAACATGAACTATTGTAACAAGAAGTTATGCCTTCTTTATTCGTTATATTTTCTGAAGTAGCCTACGTGCTTTAGATATCATCATCAACTTTTAACTATAATTGTTTATCTGTCTATATAATAAAGTACACAACCAAACAAGGAAAAAAAAAAAACTTGTAATAAAGACTGTAACATTGCCTTACCTGTCGAGAAGAAAGCAGGACTTCATTAGCCTGCTCCTGCATTAGCTCTAAAAAAAGCTAACGTTATCCCTACATTAACTCGTTTTTTGTATTATCCGGTCACGTTTCCTTTTATGATCTATTTTAGACTTTTCTGGCAACAAGGATTTGCAATGTAGCCTTTGAAACTTGAAACGAAAATGCATTGTGGAAACGCGTTGGCCTTGTACTTTATGTCCCTCTCTGCTTTTATAGTTTTTCAAGATGGCGGAACTAAATGGAAGCCTCCGTGGACTTACCCGTCCCATGTATATAAAGATAATAAATGCTTTGCTGTCGAGGATAAGTCTGATAATTGGCAGAGGTATTTGTACACCATTGAGGACATATTTATGAATAAACATATTGATTTTGAATAAAAAAATTACATATAAAGTTACACATAGTCCATTTAAAGAATGTTGTTGACCATTGATGCTGCCTTACTTTGAAAGTTTGAATTCTAAACACATTTTTATTTTATTTTTTATTTTTATTTTTATTTTTTGTGGTTCATGAACTTAAGCAGTACTATTATTTGTATCATCGTGCCTTGAGCAAGTCACTTCTCGGGTTGCTTCAGGGCGACCGAACCTGCCATTTGCTTTAGTTAAGAAAGTGTCTGCTAAAACACTGTATTGGACATAACAAGATCTGATTTGACTAATTCATCAGTTCAACACATCCAAAGATCTACAGAACTGAATCATCTGCAGTCCTTGTCAGAAATCGTACTCGCCCAAAGGTGTGCTCAAATCATCTCTGGGTAGAAAACATCTGCAGAAGGGGAGGGAAAGGCAACATTTCGGAATTAATCTTAATTACTGAATGAATTAGCTATGTCTGTCTGCTGTTGAGGTAATTGCAAGTGTTGAGATGGGAAAGGTTAGCATCTTGTTATCCTGGTTTGACCGAGAGGCTGATCAAAGGTGTGTGTTGGAAATGTCTCACTCTCACCAGTTTTTCATCAGTCGCATCAGTTCCAGATAGAGAGGGTGCCATGGCAACTGCTGGGATGCTGAGATGATTCTTTATTCTTTGCTTATATACGTGTATGTCCATATCAAGTACATTATTGCCAGTTAAATAAGGGGATTTGCATGTGTGGATGCATGCTGATGTGTGATTTTCTATACCTCAAAATATGCTCAAGAATTCTATTGAAAATTCTATTCTGATTTGGAGTCGATCCTAATAGGAATTTTCTTTCGGGATTCCAAACGAGATTTATTTAAAAGCCCTTTTCCTAACATTGCTATTAAGAATGTGAACTTCAAGAAGATCTTTCAGTGTTTTTACATCTGCAGCAGCTCCCTGAGCAATTTTGTTTCACTGTCCCGTGGCATCTTGTTTCAATGCCAGTAGGATTCTTATAATGATTACACTATATCCAATAAGACTGTAGGAATCAAATAATAAGGATCATAAAATCTTTTAGGCATTTTCATTTTTATCCAGTAGGATTTTATTTAATTCCTACATGATATTACTTGATTCTGTTAATATTGGTTCTAAAATATGGTATCAGATCCAGTAGGAATGCTATACACATTCCAATTGTTTTTTTGTTTTTTTTACACATCCTAATTTTTATGTGAATAACTATAATACTATATATATATATATATATATATATATATATATATATATATACTGTATATACCATATATATATATGATGAGTTCAGAAATGCAAAAGCCTCAGTGCCATCTGAAATTTCAAGCTTGTATATTTAAGTTCAGTAATTTCCCTTAAATGACAATTAATAGGTAATTTAAATGAAATTACTAAACTTAAATATAAAGCCTTGATAAAAATGAACATTCTAGAAGAAAATTTCAGATGACACTAAGAGGCTGAACTCTTCATAGATAGATAGATAGATAGATAGATAGATAGATAGATAGATAGATAGATAGATAGATAGATAGATAGATAGATAGATAGATAGATAGATAGATAGATAGATAGATAGATAGATAGATAGATAGATAGATAGATAGATAGATAGATAGATAGATAGATAGATAGATAGATAGATAGATAGATAGATAGATAGATAGGCTGCATTAGGCTGCATTTATTTGTTCAACAATATTGAAAACCAGTAATGTTGTGAAATATTAATATATTCATATTTAATTCTATTTTAAAATACAACTCCAAATCAGAAAAAGTTGGGACATTTTGTAAAATGCAATAAAACCAATAATCTGTGATATGTTCATTCTATTTAACCTTTTATTAGCTGGCAAAAGTACAAAGAAACATTTTCCAATGTTTTCACTGACCAACATACTGTAATTGTATTTTGTAAAAATTAACAAATTTAGATTTTGATGGCTGCAACACACCTCCCAAAAAGTTGGGACAGAGACCAAATAAAAGTGAAAAGATTATCCAAATTAAATTATCCAACTATTTTGAAACAGTCCACAATGAGCAGTTGAATTGGTAATATGAGGGTATCATACTTTGGTGTAAAACTTCTTCTCAGTCTTTTTAAGCTACGATGGGTCATGGCTCATCTCAAATATCTTGAGAGAATTGTCAAACATTTAAAATTATTTATTATTTGGAAATATAGAAATTAATATTTCTCAATCCAAGATTTTAAAGCATTTATGCCTTTCATCATCTTCCATACAAAATATTGTCACAAGATTCAGGGAATCCAGAGAAATCTCAGTCTGTGTTGGGTATAAGGCAAACGACCTCTGTTGAATGTGCGTGAAAGCGCAAAGAGAAAGTGGAAATGTCTGCTGTGGTCAGATAATAAATATAGAAGTAAAAATACAATGAATATGCAATATAGTGTTTATTGTTATCAAAATATAACATTTGACATTGTTCGAAACCTGACAACAGACTGAAAGATTCTAGGGATTTAAAGGCATAGTTCACCCAAAAATTAAAATTGTCATCATTTACGCACGATCTTGTCGTTCCAAACCTGTAAGACTTTCGTTCATGTTCAGAACACAAACTATATGTGAATAAAATCCTAAATTCAGTCTGTTCACCATGTAAATTGTTCACATTGACTTCTCTCTTTATGGACTTTTTGAAGCGTTAAAGTGCTAGTTGTCTATGGAGGGACAGAAAGCTCTCAGGTTTCATCAAAAAGATCTCCATATGTGTTCCGAAGATGAACGAAAGTCTTACGGTTTTGGAACGACATGTCGAGTTTGTGATTACTGACAGAATTTAAATTTTTGGGTGTACTATCCCTTTAAGAATCAATTTCAGCTGTTCAAAATGAGATCTTTTTTTTTTTTTTTAAATAAAAAATTTCCCAGCCCTAATTTAAACTGCTGTGTGGGTCTGACTATCTGTCTCTGCCCATGATGGTTGAGTGTGAATCACCAGCACACACACAACCGCTTTTGTGGCTCCCGGATGACTCACACGGTGACACCGGTGGTGGAGCACAGGATCAATTGGCAAAAGAGACTTCATTTTATCAGATATCACTAGAGGAGCAACCTGTAACCATGGAGACAAGACACTGGCTGGTTGCTGTCATGTCCCGTAGCGTGTGTTTCACGGGGGTTTCCAATTGCATTTGAGCAGTGGAACAACATCTGTGTACATATACAATATCATCCACAAAAATATTGTGGGTAACTGTAATGAGTGATGAGAGCTAAATTGCATGAGGGTTATTGTTCTGCTGATTTTTAATTACACCAATTACAGAGAAGCCACTTTCTGTCCTGTAGATTCTGAGTGGAAAAAGAAAGAAAATATAGGCTATTACTGGTAGATCTGTAGCTCTGTTACAAAACTCAGTGAGCTCCCTACTTAGACAGTACTTTAAGGCATCATATCAATAAGGCAACATTATGCTGGCATCCATCATTTTCATTCATCAAATTTTTAAAAAGAAGCCCACATAACAACTGGAATATTCTCCAGATTGTTTGTCTTTAATCTCAACAGCAAAATATCCTGAGGAATGCATGTAAGCGAAAGAGACTTCTTTTCCAAACATCCCAACAGCTCATGGGAAATATATATATATGTGTGTGTAGAGGATTAGATTCTTTATTGGCAGATATTACAGGCTCTCTCTGGCTTATCATCTGACCTCTTCTTTCTAGGAGAGTGTGTGTTCACAGCAGATTACTGGAGCTTTTGAAATGCTAGATGTGCCTTTATGTCCGTCATTCCTTCCTCCTCACCCCCATGCGTCACTTTTAACACATATTCTGTAATCCACGGCACCTGACCCAGCCGGGGTCTCAGTGAAACTGTTGACATTTCAGATCAGGATTAGAGCGCTGCTTTAAAGATTACCCAGGTTGATGTTTGTTTGCTTTGCTCCTGGCGAGGCAGAAGTGGGTTAGACGTAAGCAACCCATCTGATTTTAGTGTCGTCCGTCCTGCGGGTACGCTGGCATTCTCCAGGCCTGACTGTGTGGGGCACGGTTCAAATGAAAGATTAAAGCACTAGGTAAAACCTTTCAGATAAGGCTTTGCAAACGCCTGTCCTGAGTATTGGGATATCTCGTGTTTGGTTTGATTAATGGTTCTGTAATGTCTGAATTCCTTCACCGAATACTGAATACTCTGCTGAATACAGATTGGATCTTCAGTACCACAGCAACAGAAATCACATTTGAGCTAAATTGTGAGCTTGAAATCTGAATTGAATTTTATGTGAAAGACCGGGGTCATTACAATAGTACATACAATACATGTAGACAATAGGCCCTTTAGTAATTCCAGTCAATTTCTGTAAAATAACAAGAATTCGAAGCAACTACCACTTTGACACTTCAAAAAGTTCATCTAATCCATATGAATTGAGCAGTTTAGTCCAAATTTTCTGAAGAGACTTGATTGCTTTACGTGATGAACAGCTTCAATTTAGGCTTTTATTCACATATAAACATTCATCAGGAAACATAAACAACCGAAGCTCAACCGAGCTTGCACCGAACCTTCTTGACAAGGGTAGAATAAACGGTAACGCTTCCTTTTACAGTACAGTACTTACAGTGTACTTACCTAGAAAGTACTGGCTAATATAAGGTAAGTACATGGTTCAGGGGTAGGTTTAGGGGTAGGTTCAGGGTAAGTACTAGTTATTACACAGTAATTGTAGTTACTAAAATAAGTACATAGTATTTACATGGGTAACTGGACTGTAAAAGGAAGCGTTACCGAAAAAACCTCATGAACTTCAAGAATGAACCTCATTCTTGCAGAAGTTCAAGTTTAATAGCGTAAACTTCTGTTATTGTACATCACACGCATCACACACATGACCAGCGTCAGCTAATAGTGAGCCTACGTGTGACGTAGCTCTACGCTATCACATTACGTTAACTGACTAGAGGCTCATAGAGAAGGAAGTGAATATTTGAAATAAAGTCGTTATTTTTGTTTGTTTTTGCGCACAAATAGTATTCTCGTCACTTGATAAAGTTAAGATTGAGCCACTGTAGTCACTTGGACTATTTTAACGATGTCTTTAATAACTTTTCGAGGCCGGCAAGTTTCAATTCCTCAAGAAGCCTATGGACTAGTATGCAGGAGTGATCCAGCTTTCAGATTTCATCAAAAATATCTTAATTTGTGTTCTGAAGTAGGGCTGTCGCGGTAACCGCAATATTGCAGTACCGCGCTTCTGACAAGTCAACCGCAGAGGATTGCACGTAACCGCAGCAACCGCGATATTCACGTTTTTTTTTTATAAGGCTAATAAGTGAAGCATCAGCTTCCGCGTTACCCATGCGACGCATTGCTGATCAGCTGAGCCTTGAAAAGTGGAACTCAAAGTTAAAAATAATTAACATCTTGTTTCATTACATCTCTTTTAACGAATCAGCTTCTTTGAACGTGTTCGTTGAATGAACGGTTCAAAGTCCATTGTCATAACAATATGCGCGCTGAGTGAAGTGAAAGCCTTTCAATCATGCTTTCAATGCGCATATAGACGCTGTTTAGTTTCGGTTATTGGTTAAATGACCTCGTTTTTGTCCATATCGTAAACTTTATTTATATAGCAACAAATACTTATAAATTAAATAAATAAATAAATAAATGGCGGTAATACCGCATATCGCGCTATTGAGCCACTCAACATTACCGCAAGGGAAATTCCATAACCGCGCCAGCCCTATTCTGAAGATGAACAAAGGTCTTAAAGGAGTAGTTCACTTTTAAAAAAAAAACTTTTGCTGATAATTTACTCGCCCCCATGTCATCCAAGATGTCCACGTCTTTCTTTCTTCAGTCGAAAAGAAATTAAGGTTTTTGATGAAAACATTCCATGATTTTCTCTATATAATGGACTTCAATGGGAACCAAACGGTTCAAGGTCCAAATGAGAGTTTCAGTGCAGCTTCAAAGGGCTTTAAACGACACCAGACGACGAATAAGGGTCTTATCTAGAACCCTTCGAGTCATGACTCGAAAAAAAGTTTTATTCATTTTGATGAACGAGTTCGAACAGGAGAGTCACAAACGCTCATCACAGAACATAGCAAGGCGAACATTTGTGCTTATAAAACTTAAACTTTTTTATTTATTTTTGAAATGACCAATCGTTTCGCTAGATTAAGAACCTTATTCATCATCTGGTGTCGTTTAAAGCCCTTGGGTTTGCACTGAAACTCTCATTTGGACCTTGAACCGTTTGGTACCCATTGAAGTCCATTATATGGAGAAAATCCTGGAATGTTTTCATCAAAAACATTCTTTTTAAAAGTGAACTACTCCTTTAAGCGGTTGGAACAACATGAGGGTGAGTAAATACTGACAGAATTTTTGGGTGAACTATCCCTTTAATATTGTGGAATCAGAACCAGAGTAGTTCCATTTGACTTCATATGATTCCCATTGCTTAGTCAGTATAATAAATGTGACTCTTTGTATACATATAAATATTGTTGAGAATATATGTGATGCTCGCGTGAAGGAATATTTTCATAGGATTACAGAGAGTTTAGAGTTGTGTACTTTCAGACTCTGCAGTTGGATGAGTTCATTTGAGTTGGAAATCTGCGTATGTAAACAATCATTAATCAGTCATTCGTTTTCTCTTTCTCTCATACATGCATTACACACACACACACACCTCCCACAGCTGTTGCTCCTTAATGTATGTCTGTGACCTAAACTTTGCCCTCACAAGAACTTATAATAATCAATGTTGTGAAATGTATATGCCGCTCTGGGTTGCATAGCAACAGGGTGAGAGGAAAATTAGGCTGCGTGTGAGTGATCTGAGGTCCGTGTGAAAGGTTGAAATGTCACACAATCGATCCCTTTTTTTCTTCCATGTAGAGATGCCCTTGTCTGAACAGGTCATCCCACAGCTATAAGCACTTTATGATTTATAATTGGAATCTTATTTTCCTGTCAGTACGCTTGTTGCCTTTGTCGGTGTTATCGGTGTTACACAGTGTTTGACCATACACGGATTACATCACTTGCTCCCCTCGGCACTGCCCCAATTGTCTTTTTGATTTTTTGATATTATTTTTTTAGTTTAGTTGGACAATAAACACTACAATTATAAACTGAAATACAGCACGAGTTGCAGCACAGTGCATCAGTAATTATAATGTGTTACAATTATATAGCGCTTTTCTAATCACTTGAAAGTGCTTTACATAGAAGGGGGGAATCACCTGGATGATGCGACGGAAAGCCATTGTGCGCCAGAACGCCCATCACATACCGGTTTACTGGTGGAGAGGAGACTGAATGAGAGTGATGAAGCCAATCAGTGTATATGGAGATGATTAGGAGGTCATGATGATGGACAGGGGCCACAGGGAAAGTTTTGGCCAGGAATACCAGGTCACACCCCTACTCTTTTAAAGGACATCCTGGGATTTTTAATGACCACAGAGAGTCAGGACCTCAGTTTAACGTCTCATCTTAAGGATGGTGCTTTTTGACAGTATAGTGTCCCCATCATTATACTGGGATGCTAGGACCCACATAGACCACCTCCTGCTGACCTCACTAACACCTCTACTAGCAGTTAATTTTCCCAGGAGGTTTCCCTTCCAATTACGGTCCAGGCTCAGCCCTGCTTAGCTTTAACTCAATCCCCGCCAAACACGGAATTTTCCGTGTTTAATGAAAAAACGCATCCCTGCCAAACACGGAATTTTCCGGGTATCCGTGTTTTCGGTGGTATACGGTAAGGAAGACCCGCGCGCATGTCCTGAATGAGTGCGCAACTCTTTGATCAGAGAAACAGATTGCAATCGTCTCAAACAGTGGAGTAGTGAGAATGTATCAGACAGACAATGCAGAGGTATATGGCTGAAGTACTGGAGGTTAATGGACTCGGAGTCCGATCACTCTTTATTTGATAATTCTGAATCTGATCGGGACGAAGTAGTCAGTGAGAAAGATGCACATGTTGTCAGAAAGTTGTAGCCATGGACGTGCCGCAGATAGATCGTATAATATTATGACACTATAATATGTATGTGTGTGTGCAGGCATTTATGTGTGGCTGTCTAAATATGAAGGTGTAATTGTCAAATTATTTCTCTCGTTGTGCACATTTACCACATTGTAATATGTATTTGTGTGTGTGTGTGTCTAGGCCTTTTTATTGTAATTCCAATTATTCATTATTCACAGGTAGAACACAGAGAGGCAGAGGCAGAAGTTTTATTGCAAAAGTTACATTTCCCTTACATCCTGGGAAATTTGATATATTTTACATTTATTTATGTTTTTAATTTATTTTGGAAAGGAAACAACATCTGAATGTATTCTGCTTTTAAATGCACTTGTTTGATAAAAATACCTTTTTCTCAGTTTTTTGTCCAAAATGTTGTGTTTTTGACAAAACCTACCTCTGTTCAAGAGGCAATAAAAAAAAGAACAAATGAAGATAAAATAAAAACGTTTTTTTTGCCTAAAAGCAGAGGCTCAGATCTTTATTTTTATATATATCATCTTCATATATTCATGGAAGAAAATATTCAGCGGGGCATTAAAATGTAGCGAAAATCGTCAAAAACCCTGGCGGTGGCTGGCAACTTTTTTTTAAAACGCTGGCGGGGAAAGAGTTAATGGGAAACCAGTCTTGGGCAACAGGGTGATATGGCTGCTGATAAAAGTGATTTTAATACCTGGCATGTTGATATTAGCTCTCTGATGCCTGCACAGAGTACACGTGATCGTACATTCGAACGTGAAAAGCGAGTGCTTTCAAAAGCAATTTCTATACCCTGTTTACTGTACTTGCTGTGTGTCGCAAGTATATTTACTGGTGTGAAAATTTCCTCACTGTGACATGCTTAGTTGTCGGTTTATTAAGATAATCAGCTTAAGTTTTATCTCTTAGGCATTTCTCACAACCTCATAATCAAAGTCTTCATTCAACAGCTTAAACATTAATGGCTGCATTCTTAATTCCCTTTTTCACAAGATGTAAAATAAGTCTTTGATGTCCCCAGAGTGTGTATGTCAAGCTTTTGCTCAAAATCCCAAACAGATATTTTAATATAGCATGTTAAAATTGTCGCTTTTTGAGGGTGAGCAGAAATGCACCGTTTTTGTGTCTGTCCCTTTAAATGCAAATGATCTGCTGCTCCTGGCACAGAGGGCGGAGCTACAACAGCTTGTGTCCTTAGCAGCTTCGATTACCTCACACAGACAAGCACTGAACATTTCGAAAACTTTTAGCCTTTTATGTTCAAACTGGAGTCAGACAAAGATGGAGAGACTCAAGATGAAGTGACAACATTTGTGAATTCGTTATTTGATGAATTTATATAGCTTCTGTGTAGTTATCTTCTAGTTATTGATTAGCATATTCTGTCGTAATAATCTATAAATCACGTTCCCAGTTGTGGGGTTCCCGGGAGGACACTTGTGTAGTCCCTACCAGCCGTTTGTTGTCTAGTCTTTAAAAAGCAATTTCTATAAAATAAAATATCTCCCTTTGCTTTCTAATTGTGGTAGAAAGGCGTTTACCACACGTGGCAAGCTGTTTCGAACTCCAAACGAAGTTCATTTTGGCAAAATTTTGTTCTTCAATTTCACTTGAGGTATATCTGGGTCTTAAATTGTAAAATGGAGTTATATTTATAAATTAGATTATGTACTTATCAATTTTATTGCGAATGAGTTGGCCTGGAAAGAGACTCCACCCACGCACTCTTCTGATTGGCTGTTAATTTTTGTAGTCATGTCTGAAATTCTCTTCTTGATGTCCTTGCATATGTAACTATGGCCTCATTCTAGGTTGTTGTGGATGGTGGCTGTAGTGTTTCTAACTGGTTGTTTACTGGCATGATAGGCAGATAACTTGATATGGTTTTAGTGCCTCTTTTATGGTTCTCAAACATGTTGCTTTATGTTGGCTTTTAGAAGATGGCCAGTGGGGTCGACCAACCAGTGATCAGCCAGACAATGTCTGATACAAGTATCTGCTGAGATTATTTCTGTGTTAATTTTCCCTTATTGCTCTACAATTACCAGCACACATGTATTCATACAAGGCCTGATTATGAAAGTGGTTCAGTTTTCGGGAGTTCTTTATGCAGGTAATGAAAATGACACACAGGCAAACTCAACATTGTCGAATCAAAGACTATGTAAATGAACAGTTCTGGGGATACAGACAAGCCACTGTCTTTTGTGTGCAATGTTCCACTTCCTCTTTCATCCAACCATGACCAGCGATCTCGCAAACACTCCCCCCACACACAAAAAAAGACAAAAAAACAGTCTGGTTCTCCTCCGCCGCCTGCTGAATTCATAATAAAGGTGTACATATTGCTGAAATTGCACCGTGTGCATGTATATAAAACGTCTCCATAAAATTAATTTAGCAAAGACGTCCTGCTCATTCTTGGAGGGACAATGTGGAAACTAATTTCCTCGAGGTTGTCTTTATGTCAGTTTTTTCGATACCCTCATGTCATCGTGCCGCTTCGAAAAATTAAAGCGGTGACTGGCAGTTTTGACGGCTTTCATTGTTCCCACCTCATGCACTTTGCCATTTTGTGTGTTTCGAGCACATGAATTGAAGGCAGTTATTATATTTGTGAACAGTCCATTATGCCCAGGCGAGCATTCGGGTCCGTGCACAGGGGCCCGTTCTGTTCGTCACAGAGACCCTGCTTTGATTGATGTGGCCGGGGTTTGTCACAGCTGGGAGGGAGATGATAGACTTGGGTGGTATAGAGAAAGCGATGCACCACACAGAGCTATGCAATTAAGCATGTTTTCTTTCGGTTAATTAAAAGCAAATTAGTCACTGCTGTAAGAGGAGCTGTCGGCTTCCAATTGCCACCCAGCATTGCCAAGCATAAACCTATTGTTGAAACGGTCTGTCTTTACTTATTCTCTCATGTTCTGTGTCGCAGGGCCGGCGGGGAAAATCAGGAGAACCGGGCACTCCAGGACCACCGGTAAGACTTAGTTTATAGTTTGTGAAAAAAGAGTGTGGACAAGAAAGTGGCCAAATATTTAACAATGCGTGAGACCGAAAACTACTGTTACAGTTCAGGAACTGATTTGTACGGTGGCTGAGAGAGCTCAATGTGCTGCTCCAAATACAGAAACACAGGCCACAACGGAAATGTTTCCATGGCAGCTCGTTTCTGTATTTGGTTATGTTGTGAGTATTTGGAGCACATGTGTGTTGTGAAACTGATGATATTTTTTTTTTTTTTGTACAGGTGTTTTTTTTTTTCTATTTGCTTGTGTTTTTTTTCTCTTTTCTATTTGCATGCAGTTTTTTTTTTCTATTTGCATGCGTTTTCTTCAGTTGCAGCACGTCAAGCTCTCTCAGCCACCGTAGATTTGACTATTTTTAATTATTTACTGAGGAAGCACATTGTAAAAAAAAAATTCTGGTATTACCTGTTGATGCAGTAGATGACATATTTGTTATATATCAGCATTAACATTATGAGCCACTCTCAGGCCCACACAGAATCTGTTCCTGTAAAACTCTGCAGAAATCTTCATAAATTTCTAGGCCTGTCATTCACAAAGTTTTAAACCCTGCGTGTTTGTCTCTTATATATTTTGGTGAGACATTTCAGCTTCTGTTAGAGCTCCATTTTACAGTTTTTAAACCCTAAAAAATATCATACATTGTGATTTCTGGACTTTTTTTATGGGTGTTCAAATACTTATTTTCCTCACTGTATATATATGAAGAGTTCAGATGCAAAAGCCTCTAAATGCCATTTGAAATTTTCTTCTTTAATGATGATTTTTAATCAAACTTGTATATTTAAGTTCAGTAATTTCACTTAAATAACAATTAATAGGTAATTATTATTGCCATTTAAGTGAAATCACTGAACTTAAATATAGAAGCTTGATAAAAATGATCATTCTAGAAGAAAATTTCAAATGGCACTTAGAGGCTTTTGCATCTGAACTCTTTATATATATATATATATGAAGAGTTCAGATGCAAAAGCCTCTAAATGCCATTTGAAATTTTCTTCTTTAATGATGATTTTTATCAAACTTGTATTTTTAAGTTCAGTAATTTCACTTAAATAACAATTAATAGGTAATTATCATTGCCATTTAAGTGAAATCACTGAACTTAAATATACAAGTTTGATAAAAATCATCATTAAAGAACAAAATTTCAAATGGCATTTAGAGGCTTTTGCATCTGAACTCTTCATATATATATATATATATATATATATATATATTAACTAATTAATTGAGTTTTTTTTCCCTGTGATTAATCACACCTAACATTAAAGTTTTTAATAGATTTGTATGTTGTAATTTCACAGTTAATCTTTAAATTAATGTAGAATAATAATGTAATGTTATCAAACAATTCACAGTCTTCACTGCTTTTTTAAAGGAGCCGTATGCAAGATTGTGGCCAAAACTGGTACTGCAATCACTTTCATATTACTGTAGAGTGGTGTATCCCAATGTTGACATGACAACATCAACATCAGTTGAGGGCTGCAACTTCACTTTTAAAATGACATTATCGTGGCCGGACTACTGTTGTCAGTGATATAAGTATTTGAAATGAACATGATTTCTTAATTTCTAGTGACATATCAGGGAAAATTCATGATTAATTGAAACAAATTTCTTGCATACAGCTCCTTATTAAAGTTGGAAAAGTTATTCAGTCAAGAGCAATTAAGTTTTTTGACATGGCGTTGACACACATCCCACAGCCTTTCAACATTTTACAGTCAATTAAGACATTATTTAAGTCATGTGTCCTTAAAGAAAGAATCGATTCTTAACGGCTGAAATGAGTTTCTCATTTGCACCTTTTAGTTTACAGTATATCACTTCTGTTCCTAATTTCCTTCCCCTGCAATTCAATCATTTGCAGAATCAGAAAGCATAATTATTGTCATTAATCTGCTTCAAAAAGCAAACACAATTTGACATGTTGTGCTAAATGGTCAGATACCTGCTGCTATATTTATTCCCCTCCAGATGAGCAGAGCTTTCTTGGTTTTTGCATTGGTTTGAGTGAAATCTCCATGACATATGCGGTGTGGCTCGACGTTTCAAATTACGATTTCAAGCAGCCCAGAGGGCCATATTAAGAGCAGTCCCATGCATAAGTGTTATTGAACATCCTGAGGAGACTCTCAAAGGGGCCCTAGTTTACTGCTTGATAAATAGTCATCTCATCAAAGCCGTGGCATCAGTTTGAAAATGTGTGTGAAGTAAAAATCGCATGCACACACTTCAGCCTTTGAAACGTATGTTGCATCAGAATTGCTGGAATATTTACATTGCCTTAGGCTTTGTGTTTGTACCAACATCTATGGAACTGGATAAACATTGCCGCTTTACTGAATCTCTTTTGAGTGGGAAAAGAGTGATTAATTCTTCGCCATATTGAATGAATACTTAAAGGAACGGTTCATTACATTTTTTTTTTTTTTTTTTTTTATTCTGACACTTTTTTGCTGTCATTTTGTTAACCTGTGCTGGTCACTCTTTTCTATGCAGTTACTATAAATGAAAACTGGATCTCAAACTAAAATTTAAATAAAAGATCACATTTTACTTTCGAACTATATTGTAAGTGGTCTAAAGTCATAAGATACCTACGTTTGATAAACAAGCTGAAATTTAAGTCATTATTTACTGATGAACTTCACCAACTGCTGCAAAAAGTGTGAATTGAAAAACAAATTCAAACTGGTTTTGTGGATTGAAACATTGAAAAGATTCAGTGCCAGATGTCATGAATTTTAGTGAATTAGGGTCTATTTCTTATGCAAATATATAATATGGCTTCAGAAGACATGAAATAGCAGTCGAATTGATTTCGATGACATTTTTGCAACCTTTTCAATCTTGAATACCCCATTCATTGTAATTGCTTGTTCGATTAATTGTAAATGTAAATGATGACTGCATTTTGGCATTTTTTTGTTGAACTGTTCAGTTAAAGATTTATTAAACTGCAAAGTTGCCTGCAAACTGCAGATTTGTTCTGAATACTAACAGTGACTGACCCTTTAGTTTCACACAATACTGTAAATCTGTCACTCTTCACCACTGTAAAGTTATAAAGTGGTGGAGAGTCGAGGGGTGGTTTTATGGAGTGACATTTTTAAATGGCAGTGTCTCAAAAATTTCCATGGCATCTGCCAACCTTGCTTCTGTCCCCGGGAGCTGGCATTTATGAGTGGCCTGTTGTCGGTGGCAGAGACGAGGGCCCCGGGCGGCACAGACATCCTCCCTCAGCCTCGAGGTGTCGAGGAATGCCATGTGCGGTCCAGGAGCCCTTATCTGTCTGGATATTTAGTTGAGCTGATGTGTCTAGTGACCTTTGTCAAGGACATTTTCAGGTGTTGTTGCTGCAGTCGTGGGCGACAGAGGCTAATACGCAGCGAATGTTGTCCTGGTTGGTGTGTCAGGCTGTTAAAGCTGAATTTTCCTTTTGTTTTGCGTTGTACAATAGCAGTTTTGGGATTTTGTCTGAAATTATCTTTCTTACCCAAAGTATGTACATATGAACTACCTAATGGAAGTGTAAGTTTGAATTACTAACATTGAGATTTATGTCTTCAACACAGGGTCCACCTGGTACATGTGATGCTGCAGCTGTTAAGGTAAGATTTACCTCTGTATTCCAGGGTTTAAATGTAAGGGTAACACTTTACAATAAGGTTCGTTAGTTAACATTAGTTAACTACATTAGTTAATATGAACTAACAATGAATAGCACATATACAGCATTTGTTAATCTTTGTTAATGTTATTTTCAACATTTACTAATACTTGATTAAAATCTTGTTAACATTAGTTAATGGACCGTGAACTAACATGAACAAACAATGAACAGTTGTATTTTCATGAACTAACATTAACAAAGATGAACAAATGCAGTAAAAAATGTATTGCTCATGGTTAGTGCATGTTAGTAAATACATTAACTAATGTTAACTAATGAACCTTATTGTAAAGTGTTACCAATGTAAGTTTTTTTTAACTTAAGTAATCCAATCATAATTGTTGTACATTCAAAACATGTCTCTGTTTGTTTAAACCACTCGACCAGCCTGACATATAGAGGGAATGCATTGACGTCACTTTCCCACCGGAACAACCCCCCTCAGCCTGACTGAGTGGCAAAAGATCTGCTGCGTGACTGGATTTAATAGGGGAAACTGCAAAAATGCGACTAAAACGAACAATATTGGGTTTTTTTTTCAGTGTTTATTAAAAAACATCCAATAATAAAGAATATGCACTGATAAATATTGAATTGATGAATTGTTTAAATATATATGTAACAATACAAAATATATGGGCATGGTTTTACACCTAAATTCAGCATATTGACACAAAATGATAACTACAAATCCACCTTTCGCTGACTGGAGTCCAGTTATTTCTGTGAATTGCAGTGATCCATTTGCTCCTCTTTCTAAAGCAGTCTGTAAAAATATACCTCCGATTTTTTTTGTCAAATCTAGTTGTACAATCAATCGCAAAGCTCTTTCCCACTTTATATGTGTTCTGTTTGTTTTTTGCGGCATTCACACTGAAAACAAATACAGCCGTTCAGTCTTTTTGCCACTCACTGTGAGTAACTGCAGGCACTCCGGCCGATGGTGACGTCACACGCATACCCTCTATAGAAACATTGGCTCAACCATGGCATGAGTTTGCGGTGGAGCTAATTGTTTGTTTGTTTTTTTATCAATGATAGACAGGGAATGTGTTTGACTGTTATGTTTGGTGACTCTAGTGGCAGTTTTAAGCTGAAAAATATAATTTGTTGAATCGTGTTTATCATCAACAACCTGGTCACTGTATGTGGCCTTTATGTACATGTTGAAAGTCTAATGGTGCTTTTCATTTAAAATTTGTGCATCCTTGCTCCCTTTGCTCGCTTCCTTTCTTTGTGTCTCAGCTCCATCCACGTAGGATGCGAGAAGCAAGGAACGAAAATTGAGGAATTGAAGGAAATCTTATTTGTATATTGGAATATCCTTGATCACTCAAACGTCATCATCTGCACTTAAGGGATCTGCTCTTTTGTTGTTGAACTTTGGATATTTAAGAAATACCTAATTTAATCAAAATCCATAGAAACTAATGTCTCGGGTTATGATGACTATGACCCTTGTTCCCTGAGAAGGGAATGAGACACTCTTTGGGGATGCTCCCTAAGCGTGCGCCTCTGAAGGATGAATGAAACTATTCCAATCCTGATTGGTGTTGCTTCGTGACGTAAAATGTGACAGCATACCCGGAAGTATAAATGTGATGCTTACACAACACATACCAGCCTCGCGATGAAGCAAGACGCTTTAAAGCCTCAAGGGGCATGGCAAAACGACGCAGTGTCTCGTTCCCTTCTCGTACCCCGAGACATTCCCTTTTGAGGAAACTCTACACTGCGTCGAGAATTCGACTCTTTGGGGAACGAGTGCCCACTAAGCCACCCACCAAGTAGGCCTGTCCCGGAATGAAACTATTTAGGCACTCAGCATTGATTAAGCACGTGTGCGCCAGGCGTACTAGGAAGGTGAAGACTGTAGAACCTAATAAAAGTGTGTGGGGTTGCCCAGCCGGCTGCCTCACAGATCTCCTGTAGGGGTACTCCCTAAAGGAGGGCCCTAGAGGAAGCCATGCCTCTAGTTGAATGAACCCTAACGGCTAAATGTGAAGGCAAGTCGCACACCTTGTAAGCTGTGGTAATAGCCTGAACAATCCAATTACTAAGGTAATAGTTTGCTTGGATGCCGGGAGCCCCTTCTTAGGTGACCCAAAACACACTAATAATTGGTCCAACCTTCTCCAAGAAAAGGACCTCTCAAGGTACACGCTCAAAGCTCTGACGGGACGGAGCAAATTAAGCTTCTCTTCTTTTGCCGACACATGAGGTGGAGGATAGAATGCCTGAAGGACTGTAGATCTAGCCATATTAGATGAAACTTTAGGCACTCTGGTACAAAAAGGCCTTCACTCTGCCAGGGGCAAACTCCAAGCAAGCTGGTGTCACTGCCAGGGCTTGGAGATTTCCCACCCTCTTAAGTGAGGTAATAGCCAAGAGAAATACCATTTTTAGCATTATGTCCTTAGGCAAAGCTGACTGCATAGGTTCGAATGGGGCCAGGGATAACCCTTCAAGAACTATAGCCAGGTCCCAGGCAGGAACCCTGGACCTGGTTGCCGGTCTCATCCTCCAAGTACCGAATGACCAACTGGTGCCTCCCCAGAGGCCCATCACTTAAAGGTGCATGGGAAGCCACAATGGCATCCACGTACACCTTAAGCGTGGAAGGGGAGAGACCCGCAGAGAAATGATCTTTAAGAAATTCCAGAACTGAAGCCACCGGGCTGTTAACTGGATTTAACTCTTGTTCTCTACACCAAGTGACAAACACATTCCATTTGAGGCCATATAAACATACATTGTTTCCTAGAGGGCTCCGCTGCGAGAACAACCTCAGTTGTCCTGCAGGGGAGGGGACAGCCCTCAGAGGTCCTACCACTTCAGCTAGGACCTCTTCCCTGAAGCCCCCCTAGCCTGAATGACGTCCCTCAGGTCGCCTCTCTGGCTGAAGGACTTCAGCTGAGAGCGTTTCCTCTGTTGCCAAGCTCCAGGAGTAGGGGCTCTAGAGGAAATGCTCTCTCTCTACTCTACCCGATGCGAGGAGCTGGCTGACAGCTGGGTCTGATCTCTTTGCCCTACCCTACTTGATTTAGATTTGGCCTTACGGGGGAGGTACTGCTGGAACGCCACAGATTGTTTCTTCGCCTCCTGGAACCTGTCGACGACTGATGTAATGGCGTCACCGAACAGGCCAGAAGGCGAGAGTGGGGCATCCAGCAGAAATGACCTGTCTTTTTCCTTCATTCCAGACAGGTTTAGCCACAGATGTCTCTCCGTGGCCACCATAGCTGCCATAGAGCAGCCAATGCGCAGGCCGTCTCTTTTGTGGCCCGGAGAGATAAATCTGTGGCTTTCCTTAACTCCGCCACATCTTCAGGTGTCGGGCCCTCCCCCTCATCTAAATCTTTCAGGAGACCTGCCGCCATGCCAATAAGTGCAGATGTATCTCTGCAGGGCTTACTAGGCAGCGCCGGGATCTTTAGGGAAGATGCCGCCTCAGGGGAGAGGTATCCCGCTAATGCTTCCTCTACCTTCGGCATCTTCCCATAGCCCATGTCCCCTGCCCCCACAACATGACTATAATCCACCACACTGGGATTGGAGACACGGGACGAATGCGGTTTATCCCACGATCTCAATATTTCTTTGTGGAGATCGAGGAAAAACGGCAAATCCCAGCGCTGAGACTGTGACCTATGCTGCAGGAAACACTCATCAAGCTTGCTTCTCGCTTGCATTCCCTGCTCATCTTGTGGCCAGCTGATGTTAAGTCTGGCCACAGCACGAGTCACAACCTCCACCAGCTCCTCATATGCTTGGCCGTGAACTGGTGCTCCTAACTCACGGTCATCCGCATCGATACTGAGCACATCCACTTCCTCGGAAGCAGAGAGCTCGAGTATCAGGACCTGATCGTGGGCAGAAGAAGCCACGGCTTCTGCACCACTCTCAGTGGCTACGGGATCATCAGACGATGAATGAGAAAGTGCATCAGCAGTCTCATTCTCATCTGCAAGATCCCGCTGCGAACCCCACGATCTCAATCGCCGCGCCGCCTCAACGGACGGGCTGGCAGGCGGGGAGCGCAACACTCCATGGGTAGTGCTTCGGGAGCGCCAGCCGGGAGCGCAACACTCTCATGGGTAGTGCTTCACAGTCAGCACAAGCAGCTCCCTCGAGAGCTGCTCGTGCATGCTGCGCTCCCAGACAGTTCACACTCAAAGCATGTGTAACCCCACATGCACACACCTCTTGAACTGTCCGCCAGCCATTTAGATAAACTGAGTGACAAACAACACCACATATGACAGACAGTTTCAACACAGAGCGCTTGCTGAAGAACGAAAGCTAGTATGTTTTGTGTCAGCGTCACCTTTATACTTCCGGGTATGCCGTTACGCTACGTCACGACGCAACACCAATCAGGATTGGAATAGTTTCATTCATACTTCAGAGGCGCACGCTTAGGGAGCGTCCCCAAAGGGTCGAATTCTCAACGCAGTGTAGAGTTCCCTCGAAAGGGAACTAGCAAACAGTACTCAGGCAAAGCAGAATTTGCAGGTGAACAGAATGCAAAACAGAATGGAAATGAATCCAAAACGAGACTGTAACACTAATGGTTTTATTAGTTATTTTTAGTGGTAAACAGTGTGTACTGCACACTAAACATCATTAGATTTGAGTTGTTTTGAGGTCAGTGGTAACACATGCACCACTGTCAGGGACATAGAAGACTGTTGAGGCGCATGTGCTGTCTGTCTGTTGGTAAAGTGAGATGAAGCATTTATTCTGTGCTGTCCTTCGGAGAACAGAGAAGGAAGGACATGCTCACATCCTACCGACTGGCTTCCCTCAGTCAAACGCTGGCTGTCTGCTTGGGTTGTTAAACAGCCACACACACACACACACACACACACATCCTGCATCACTTCTCAGACTCAAGCCTGACAGATGGTAATTATGAACAGTGCTTTTGCAAAAAGGTCTGCAATAATTTCATGAAGCCCAGGGGTGTCATATCTCACTAGGGGCAATGGCACTGTATGAATATAAATATACAGTATATAAATATTTAAATATATATACAGAGTGAGAGAGAGAGCAAGAGTGAGTGTTTACATGCAGCTCCTTAACTCTTCAGTTCACACCACCGCTGATACACACAGTCAGGTCTCAAGGTGGACCACATGCCTGTCTGTTCTTTAACCTTCCTCTGATAATTTATCCACATAATGTTACATAATGAACAGTTTGCTTTCTATTTGACTACTCGTCACCTGTTTTTATGTTAATTTTTACCCCATTATCTATTAAATTTATTAATTTTGTTTTAATCATAAACCTCAAATTTGTGTTAGACGTGTGCATAAATTAGAAAATAAAATATTTTGTCAGTGAGATATAAAGAAAGCATGTTAAAATGATGGTCTTAGTATCATATTTGAGTCACAAATAAATGTATCTGTTTTTTGTTTTGTTTTTAGATGTCTTGGTTTCACTTTATTTTAATGGTCCCTTTAACACATTATGTTGACTATAAGTAATGTTGCACCTACATCTCAACTAACTCTCGGTAACAGTACACTAAAAAATAATCCTGTAAAAAACGGTAAACTACTGGCATCTGTGGTTACCAGCAAAAATACAGTGTGTTACTGTTTCTCAAATTAACGGCTAAATACCGTATTGTCAGCTACAATATAAAACTTTAATTAAACAACTATATGCTCGAACACAAAAACAGTAACACACGGAATAGTTACAGTATGGTGCTGGCAATCACAGCTGCCAGTATTTTACCGTTTTTTACAGGATTATTTTTTACAGTAGACAGTAGACTGGTAGGGTGCAAACTGTAGACGTGTAGTTTCAAAGTTACTTATAGTCAACAGAATGTTCAAAAGAGACCATCAAAATAAAGTGTTACCAATTTCTTTTCTTCTTTTTCCCTGTTTTTATTTTTATTTTTTACTATACAAGAACTAGACAACTGGTCTTTTTTTTTCCTAGACAAGAACTACTGATTTTCTTTTTGCTCATGAGTTTGTCACACCAAAACATTCCCTAAATACCTCCATTAATTCAAATATGTTTTATAGCCTATACTTTTCCAGTCAATTTGACACAACATGTTTCAAGTCCCTCGTTTGACAAGTACAGTAATTAAAGTGAGTTAATAATTGTTTATCGTTCAGATAGTGTGATGTCTAAACACTAGATTATTTTTATTATTGTTCTGCTGTTAGTGGCCATTTTAGATCAAAATAATCTTTCTTAATTTCTTTTAAATTACAGTAATTACTGTTTCAGTGTTGTTAAATGGACAAAGTAACCAAAGCAACAGTGTTGTTTACCTGATCCCACACAAACTCATCTGACATATTAACTTCCTTTGTTTTGTTTTTTGGAGGGACAAATGATTCAGGCTTGGGTAGAGATGATGCAATATCAAAATTCCACTAGCCGTTACCAATACTATTAAAATTTGATGGTTCTCAGTATCAATTTCGATACCACAGCTAAATCTGTTGGAACTATTTTTCTATTTTATTTAACTATTTGTACTAATATTGTGTGGTCAATACAGTACATTAATGTTTCTATACAGTAAAACATATGATCCTGAGACATTTGAGTTTTATGTATGAATATGCACACACTCCAAACCCTTGTGTGGTGAGAAGTTTAGTTTAACCTCTAGATGAGCTGAATTCAGAGATAAAATGTTCCTCATTGTTTCGGTGGGGCTTGGACCCTTTGGCTTTGCGTTTAAAATCAGCCTGTATCATACAGCATCAGGGCCGTCTGTCAATGTTTGACCTTCCTGCGGTCCTTTCATAGAACAAAAAATGCCTCAGGGTGTCTGTTATTTTTTCACAGGCCATTAGGAATACAAAATACACAAGAAAGCCAATCAGAAAGGCTGCTGGCTTGTTTTCAGAACTATGAAACACTTGCTTTTTTAAACCCATTGCATCACGCCAAACTATAACCATGTTATAATAACCACTTAGTGAAAGTTTTAAAACTGTTGTGTGTTACATCGAACTTGTTTTGTGAAAAATATTATACATTTTTACTCACATTATTTGTTTAAAATGATCAGTTATTATTAACTGTAAGTTGTGGCACCATTAGGCTCGGAATATCTCACTTTGCATGTAATGAGTCTATATAATATATTAGTTTCACCTTTTAAGTTGAATTATTGACGTATTTGTTGGGGCAAAGAAAAAAAATTGATGGCTCCAAATGAATGTCAAAAACATTATTATCACTCTCTGATGCATGTACAATGTTGGAAAGTTAAAAGGTGTTTTTCAAGGGAGTTTTTGTTGTAGTTTGTTTATTTTTATTTGTGAGATGAGTTTAGAAGTCGACAAGGTCAAATGTGCACACAGCACCTGCGTTTACGAATGGAAGTGTAAATGGCCTTGCATTTACTGATTTAAACAGGGGTTTGGGCTCTCGTCAGCTGGTTAGATTAGCCTGATGAGTGGTTTGGAGTGGTGAAGCAGGGAGTGTAACTTGACTATAAAACTGCTGTTTTGCCAAGCTACATGACCAGTGAACCATCTTGGTTCAAGTTGCTTTTCTCAGCAGGAGACCCCAAAGTGAGAAAAGCAATTGTGTCGTCGAGCTCACAGTAGAGCTATTCAGACTCTGTCCATTCTGCGTGGCTTTTATTACTGATCACGAGTGACCGTCTATCATCAGCTGGCCGTAAAATACACTATTCCCTCAGCAAGAACATTTCCTATAAATCTTCTCACAGGGATTCAGGATTACACAGGGGTTTGGCGAGCATGCTGGTGCTTGACAAAGAGGACCAGAGGGAAAGGCTTTTTGCTTCACTGCACCTTTGAGCTCAGACAGAAAGAGAGTGTGTATGCACTATGCAGTGCTCCAATTTGCTGTTAAGAGCGCTGTGTGTGTGTGTGTGTGTCATCTCCACCCGTTCACACGGGCATTGGACTGTGACTGGACTCTGAGAACAGTGTAGCAGTCTGCATACGTTTTTCCTGACAGTGTGAAGAGAGTTCAAGAGTTAGCCGAGTAATTTCTGCTTTTTCATTTCGGAGTTGCTTGTGGTTAACGTACTTTCGGCCTTAGCAACCTACTAGCCTAAAGTCCATTGAGGCAAGTTACAGTAAGAACCCAATATGAGGGTTATTTATATGCAGAAGAATCACTTAACAACAATCAAGACAATTAACTAGTGCTGTCAAACGATTAAATTATTTAATCACGATTAATTGCATTAATGTCGTAGTTAACTCGCGATTAATCGCACATTTTGATCTATTTTAAATGTCTCTTGATTTTTTTTTTCTCACATTCTTTTTTTCTCATTTTAATGCTCTTATCAACATTGGCATATGTGTTCAATTTCCAACGCATTCTCATCCTTTAGCGTCATATAGAACGCTATATGACAAAACGGCGCTATACTACGCACATGGCACCCGTTATCATTAATATAACAAGCGCTGTGAGGGCTAAGTTTAGGTGTGGGGTAGGGTGTGCGTGTCATATTCACGCTAAAGGATTTATAACGTCTTGGGTTCGCGTGTTATATTAACGATAAAGGGTGCGTAGTATAGCGCCGTTTTTGCATATAGCGTTCTATATGACGTTAAAGGATGAGAACGGGCTGGCTATTTCACACTGAAACATTCTCACTTGGAGCAAATAATCTCTCACACAATGTAACACTCTCCATCAATAAAAGGGTGAAAGAAATACTGACAAGGTCCTGATATTGACGAGGGGGCAGAGAAGTCGCATCAGCTGTGTGTGTGTGTGTGTGTGCGTCTGTGTGTGCTTGGCAATCAAGTGGTATTTCAGACTGGAACTGCTGCTGCGATGATGATAGCTCAGTTCACAACGACAAAACACAGATCACTTTGGTCTTGTCAATTCAACCATTTCGCAACTTTTTAGTAAAGTAAAGTTTCCATTCAGAATCTCATTGGCATCCATTTCGGCGTCTCGCACTCGTCATACACTCAAAACGTAACATTAACCAACTTTTGGCTGGCTCGCAAGCCCAAATGAGTGTGTGTGGCCTGCCTGTTGTTTTGTTTCCGGTCTAGCTAGATCCGCTTGCGCTTTGGTCGACGACAAACAAAACAAAATGTCTTCCTCGTGCGTAGCACAGCGCCGCACATGCCGCATCCCGTTGCAAATTCATATGAAATAAAACTACAAAGTTTGGTAGGCCAAAAAGACTTAATCACGCGTTAAAAAATTGACTCTGTTAAAATGGGTTTACGTTAACACCGTTTATAACGTGTTTAACTGACAACCCTAAAATTAACCAATCACAAAACAGAACAGAGAAACACAATCATCAGAACAACCAATCAGAACAGGACGCATGAACAGGGAAAACACATGACAAGATCGGAAGAGGGAACACATGCCATGACCGGATATCAGACTATTATATATGGAATATATATATAGATATATACGTATATAGAATTGCTAAATGAAAGACAAGAAAACATGAAACCAAAACAAGTTTTTTTCAACTATTTATTAAACTGCTGTCACTTTAAGACTGAATGCATGGGTATAATATACTGATAAACATCATATTTTCTCTCAGCTGTTTACCTGCACTTAAGACATAAACAACTGTTTGTTGAATATTCTTTGAATACTCCCCAAGCTGTTCATTTTTATATATTTAGTTTTTTTTTTTATACATATATTGATCGTTTAGACCTTTTTTATTCCATTAAGTTTTTATTCCATGAAGTTTCACACCAATTCTAATACAATTTGAAAATGAAATTTCATATAGTTTAAAGCTACTGCGGGATCATTTAAACTTGCGGACATTTTATTGCTTTTATATCTGATAACAATCAGCATTGTGTCCTTTAAATCTGGTTATTTACATTATTTTATATGTATTTCAAATTTAATTGACATATATTATAGTATTTTTAATTAATTTAAAAAGTATTTATTTAAAATGTTTTTTTATATAATTGGTTATTTTGAATTTCATAATTTTTTTTTTTTTTTAATGTATTTAATCAATAACGTTTATTTTTGTTCAAGGAAACTTATAAGGGCAGCTTTTAATTATAGTTTTGAATAAATCGTGTTTTAAGATTGTAATGAAGCTGAGGAAAGCAGGCCAAAACGAGGATCTAAACGCAGGGTGATTTCATAAAGTAACAAATGAAGAGTTCAGATGCAAAAGCCTCTAAATGCCATTTGAAATTTTCTTCTTTAATGATGATTTTTATCAAACTTGTATATTTAAGTTCAGTAATTTCACCTAAATGGCAATGATAATTACCTATTAATTGTTATTTAAGTGAAATTACTGAACTTAAATATACAAGTTTGATAAAAATCATCATTAAAGAAGAAAATTTCAAATGGCATTTAGAGGCTTTTGCATCTGAACTCTTCAAATAAAACAGATAACATAGAACTCGGGGAAAAAAGGAACAAAGCCAGGGGATCACAGAGGCAACCATTACACATGCAATAACTGACAAAGTAACAAGTGAAACACAAGGCTATAAATACACAGGGACAAACAAGCTAAACTAAGTAATGAGGAAACAAGATACACCTGAGAACAATCATGAACTAATCAACAGAAAAAACTACAAAGGACTACAACCACACGGCACAAAACAGGAAACAATAAAAGTCCACACAAGACAAGGGGAACTCAAGACAGGAATCATGACAAAGATAATATAATCCAATGATATATGATATGATATTCAATAAAGAAAGGTTCTTAAATGCTATGCAACACTGGGGACATACTAGGGAAGGCTTTTATTTCCATATTTCTCTCAAAATTGCATCATGAGATTGAAACATTCAGAAAGCCGATTATAAAAAAAAACATGAATTTCTAACGTATTTAAAGCGACAGTGAAAACATATGACAACTTTTCGAATATAACTTAAAGCTTTTGGTGCTTTTTTACTGATTTGATTGCATAGTGCGTTGCAGAGCCCTCAAAAACGCAATCAAAACAGACAGCAATCTGATCACTCGGGAGGTGGCAATTACAGAGAAGAACAGAGATTGTGAGCTTTGGCATTATATCAAACACACTGGTATCTTTTGTGTCTGCTTGGTTGTTCCTGTAACTGTAAGCGATTTTATTGAAAAGAAAAGCTTGTACAATTTGGAGAAAATGCCTTTTCCAGGTTGAGTAGACAAATTGTATTACCGTTCCATAGAGCTCCTCGCAGGAATTTTAATGTGTCAGACTCTACCGCATGCTGAACAGTGTACAGTATGTAGTGTGTGCCAGTAAGCACACCACATGATTGTGTTGTGATGGTCCCTTCTCTCCAACACCTACTAAAACATTCTCTCAATGTGGTTATTGGTGTTTTCATTTGAAAGAAAACATGGCATGCAATTCTAAACCCTTCATCTTAATATCATTTAACTTTGAACCCTGTGTAATTGGAGTATCCAACCCAAAAATGGTTTTCAGACTCCGTACAGTAACTGCTGTCACGTCTGCTAGTGTAAAAGATGCCCAGCTTGCTTTGTCTAAAGAGAGGACAGCATCTCAAAATGGATGCAGAATAAGACAGGAATTCATCTTCAGTGAGAAAGTGCCATCTATTGGCCGATAAATTCCCGTCCTATCTGTGTGTCTTGATGTGCTGTGGTGAGTTACGGAACATTGATTTCATGTTTAGTGGCTGTAATTAAGTGGTAAACCAACATGTGTGATTTATGCAAACATGAGAACATTTGTGTAATGGAAGTTAGATCAAATAAGAGTTCAGAGATCAGTTTGACTGTGCCATATAACACTGCATCAACAACCACCACCACCACCAGAAAAAAAATTGTGATATCCGCGGTGCTGGATGCTAGACTCCCTGCATGCATCACAGCATGAATGAATCATGAATATTACAGCGTCAGATTGCTTTTGTTCTGCTTTGTTTGAAATGGTGTTGTCTTTTGTGTTTTCCCATCTTTGACTTGTCAAAACTTGATGTGTTTTTGAATGTCACATTCATTGCAGTTTAGTCTTTGCTACAAATTGTGATTTTTCTTGGCCTGAAAAAAGGTCAGGAAAATAAATAATAGTCAGTGAAGTGGTGTTGAAATTTAATTTTCACTTTATTTATGCTCATCTTTAAAATATTTAGATTCATCTTAATTTACACTATTATCTGTGTGCTCATATGTTGTATGTGTGATTGTTGTTGTCTTTCAGGGAGTGAAGGGTGACCCGGGTGTCACAGGAATGGATGGACAGAAGGGTGATGGAGGGAACGCTGTATGAAACATCTCAGAGGCCTGATTAAAAATTCCATCAGATTCTGTGTGTTTATTTACCTCATGATAAATCCATCTCTTCTAACATTTCACTCCACAGGGTTTGCCTGGCCTGGAGGGAGCCGGTGGAATAAAAGGGCAAAAGGTTTGTAATGCATGTTTTATTTGTTACTTCTGTGCGTTTGTGCTGGAAGGAGGGTGATCTTTTCACTTGTTTGACGGATCTTTGTAGTCTCGTGTAGACAGACTTTTGACTGACTGAAGTTCAGATTTAACTTTGTTTGTGTGTCTTTTATTATTATTCCCTTAGGGTGAAGAAGGACCCAAAGGACCGGCGGGCCCCGTGAGTACTGGCAGAGGTTCAGCCAGAAGTTCTGATTTATGCAGATGCTCTCTACATAGTATTTACTGTAGACATACCGGCCTTCATGCCATAAACCACTCCGATAAATGATTCAGAGCCAGTGCTCTAGGATTCATTTGAACTTTTAATTTTTACAGAGCCCCTAAAGGGACATGATGAAAACATGACATGGGAAGAAAAGGTATATGTCATGTTTTGTGTTCCGCTGATAAACTTTGCGTTCTTACACAAAACCTTTGCATTACCTTGCATTCCCCCGAGAAATTTTGTCTTCACTCACAATAACGTACTCGGTTATTAACGTAACCTTGGTTCTCTCAAGAGGGAATAATATCGTACGTAATATCTTGTGTACTTGTGATATACTTGTGTAATATCTTACACTAGGAGAAAACCTCTTCTCCATGAGATATTGAAGCCAGAAATTATTCTTAATTTTGAATAAATGTAAAACGTGTCGTGGGAGCATGCAGACATGGGCAAAACGGCTTGCGTGCCTATTGGCTGTCCTGTGGCAACTGCAGCAGCCTATTGAGAGGTGACGTCAGATCCAATGGGGGCGCTTCGCGCCCACTACGTCACATCCCGTGGACAGAGACAGGCGTGGCCTGGGCCTATAAATTCAGCTCGAAGGGCTGATATAATCGCCGAAGCGACCCAGAGCGTGTTGCAGGCATGGCAAAGATATGCAGTACTCATTCCCTCTTCCAGAGAGAACCCTCTTCTAGAGAGGTTTTCTTACGAGAGGTCCTCTTGTACTGCATACGCCTTATTCACGGCAGCGCCATCTTTGATTTTTAATGAGAATGAAAGCGAGGCTGTGAGGGATAGACTTGCATCTCTTCAATGGGCTGTACTGTTATTTAATGTGTTTTCGGATTGTTCTGCTCATGAAACACTGGAAAAAAATCTTTCCAAGAAATTACAGTTGACAAAAAACTCCCGACAATGTCAGCTGTGGAAAATTGTAAGTAATCTAGGAGCTTTATTCAGCTTTTTACAGCGGATGCCATTGGAAACACGGTAAGACTATCCCTCACAGCCTCACTTTAATACCTGTCATGGCGCTGCTCTGAATAAGGTCTATAATATCTTACGCTAGGGGAACACAATGTAAAACGCTGTGCGTGATGGGATCCAAAACCAAAGTCCCAAGGGCAGGTGCCCGGGGCTCATATAGTGCATAAACACCAGGGACTCACAGAGAGTCTGAGAAGAGAGGCTATAAGCATCATTCCCAATAAGTAGCATCCTAAGTGAGCTAATTACCTCAACAGTGTTCCACAGAGTCAGAGTGAACATGTTTGGCCTGAACTGGGTAACAGTATGGGTCTCACTCATTGCCCATGGAGTTATTTTATCAATCAGAGAGCGGTGCTCAAGTACTTTCAATATTCTGAGCTGAAGCAACAGGACAGTGCTGATCTTTAGACCGAAAGTAGTTTAGCCAGTAAGGCAAGAACCTCTAGGTTATAAAACCTTATAAATGTAGACGGGGAGGCCCAGCCTGCCGCCATACAGATATCATGCAGATATCCTAGACCAAGCCCACGATGATGCCACACCTCTTGTGGAGTGCGCTCTGACACCCAAATGGTAAATGGACTGCATTTATATAACGCTTTCATAGACCCAATAGCCACCAAAGCGCTTTACAATTTGCCTCACATTCATCACCCATTCATACACCGACGGCGGTGTCAGCCAAACAAGGCACCATCCAGCTCGTCGGGAGCAACTAGGGTTAGGTGTCTTGCCCATGGAAACCTCAACACTTGGTCAGGTGGATCCGGGGATTGAACCACCAACCTTTCGGTTAGTAGACAACCTACATGAAGCACTGAGCCACTGCCGCCCAAAGGACACTGCAAGCCTTTAGAAGTGTAGGCCAGCACTATAGCATCAACTATGTATCTGGATAGGCTATGTTTCGATGCGGCTAGTTCCTTAGAACATCCACTGAACGAAACGAAGGGCTACTCAGTCTGTCTGAAAACAGACACATAAGCTCTTAATGCCCTGACTGGGCAAAGGAAGCTTGCGTCCTTTCCCTCGTTGTAAACTGGCAGGGCAGACAGGGAAATAACCTGAGCCCTGAACGTTGTGTTGAGGGATTTAGGCACGCACCCGTGTCTTGATTTGAGTATGACTTTCGAGTTATTTGGCCCAAATTCTATAAATGTCACGCTTACTGAGAGTGCTTGTAAATCCCCTATGCGCTTCATTGAAGCAAGAGCTATAAGAAACACCCTCTTGAATGACAAATGTTTCATGTCTGATAAATGGATTGGCTCGAACAGGGTCCCACATGGGGACTGAAGGGGGTCTGGGAGGATTCAGCATCTTAGCTCCCTTAAGGAAGTGGATGACCAGTTCGTTCTTCCCCAGTGGCTGGCCAGTCGCTGGTTTAGTAAATGCTGCTATGGACGCCACATAAACTTTGAGCATTGATGGGGTACTGCCCTTATCCAGTAGCTGGATAGAAGAAAGGAGAGAACTAGGGGTTGAAGTCTAGGGGTGAAAAGCCTCAAACTTCGCACCAACCAGAAAACATTGACCATTTTGAGGAATAGAGTCGTCTAGTAGACGGGGCTCTAGCCTGCGTCATCATGTTTAACAGTCCTTCACGGAGGTTAGCAGGTATCCGTTGATGGCCCACGCATCTAGGGACCAAAGCTCCAGGCGAGGATGCTAAATCGAGCCCTTGGCTTGAGAGGGGAGGTCTTTCCTCATCGGTATTGGCCATGGGGCAGTGCTTGTCAGCTGCATTAGAACTAGGAACCAAGTCTGGTTTTTCCAGAGCGGAGCCACAAGTAGGACTGAGCATCCGTTTTCCCTGATTCGTTCCAATACCTGAGGCAGGAGCGAGACGGGGGGAAAGGCATAGAGTGAGCAGTGGGGCCAAACGTGGGCCAGCGCATCCCTGCTCTTGGGGAAAATCTTTGGACAGTGGGCATTTTCTTGGGACGCAAACCGGTCTACAGTAGGGCAACAGTAGGGCCGTCTGCGGGGGCAGAAGCCATACTCCTGCTCCTTTTTCTGGATGGTATGTCTGGTCCTAAATTCAGGTGATCAGGCACATGTTCCGCTAAGATTGTGCTGAGCCCACACCAGGAGGCCTTCCGTCAGCCTTTAAAGGTTTTGGGGCCTGACGCCACCCTGGCGATTAATATAAGCCACAACTGACATGTTTTGATTGATACTGTGAAGCTGCTTTGATGCGATCTATATTGTGAAAAGCGCTATATAAATATACTTGACTTGGTATGCCTGGCCCTCGAAGGCGAATATCAAGAATCGCCTGTGACGTGATGCTATTTGTATTTAGAAATACGCATCCTTCAGATCTATTGAAACAAACCAGTTCTCTTGGCAAATCTGCACAAGGATTTTACTGGTTGTGAGAATTCTGAACTGTCATTTCGCAAGCACTTTATTCAGCTGTTTTAGATCTAGAATGGGTCTGAGACCCCCTTCTTTTTTCAGTACCAGAAAATATCTGCTCTATAGACCTCCTTCGCTCTGAGCTTGAGTTAAAGGCTCTACGGCCCCTTTGCTCACTAGTTTTGCTATTTCGGCTCGAAGTAGATGAGCTACTTTGGTTTTTACCGTAGTTTCAAACCATGCCGTATAGCAGCAGGGACGTCGAGCGAAGTGCAGCGAATAGCCTCTTTTTATAATGTTCAGAACCGATTCTGATACCCCAGGAAGCTTTGTCCACGCATTTGCATAAATAGCTAGAGGTAGAATGAGATCTGTGCTCTGGCCGCAATATAGTGGCGACCAGAGAGCTTCAATGTGCTGTAAAATGAATGCTAAGTGCTTGCAGCATTTGAGGTGGTGGGCACGCCGATCAAGGCTGGCAGCCTGCCCATGCTCGACTCCCTTTTGGCAGTTTGCAGAGAGAAAGCGAGCGGGGAAAACCCTGTGGGGCTTAACATGTCTGTGAGTGAATGTGGGGACGGGACAGTGGGCGCATTTACTGCACTGAAAACAACGTCGGCCTGAGCTGATTGTGTATTGGTTTCTTTTTTACAGAAATCGTGGGACATGCAGAGTGTAGTGTTTGTGGGCACTTGATAGTGAGTCTATTTTATTTGTGCGAGCCCTGTACTGTGGTGGGCTGTGCTTGTGTGTTGGAATAAACACTGAGTCATGGGCATTTTTATCTCATTATCTCAATCTTTGGCCGGCACCCACACTGATGGGGGTGGTTTCCAGCAGAGCGAGAGCGTGGTCTCTTGTCCCAGGCTTGGCGGCGGCCAGAGGCTGTGGCTGGGAGCTTCAAGCAGACGGCTGTTTTGGGCGACCTGCTGCGAAGCTAGAGCGCTTTGGTAAGAAGTGCTCCATAGCCTGTGACATCTTCTGAACCTCAGCGAATCTATCCTGTAAATCTTTGATGGATGATCCAAAGAGGCCAGCTGGGGAGATGGGCGCGTCAAGGAACACGGAGCGCGCGGAGTCCGGTATCTCAGATAGCGTCAGCCATAGATGTTTCTGAGCAATGGTGAGAAAAGCCATGTTTCGGCCAATGGCCTGTGCTGCAGATTTTGCCGCGCGAACAGCCAGGTCCGTTGTTCTACTTAAATCCGGCATGCTGATAGCTTCCGGTCCTTCCTCATCCAGTTTTCAGAGAAGATCGGCTTGGACGATCTGCAGTACGACCATCGATTGTAGTGCCGATGCAGCCTGCCTAGCTGTGGTATAAACGCAGCTGTGCATAGCAGAAGTAGTGCGGCAAGTTTTAGAAGGGAATGCAAAATTTGTCTGGGAAATGCAATTTTGTTCAGGGTAATGTAAAAGTTTTGTGAAACAAGCAAAGTTTCCCAGGGAAATGCAAAAGTTTTGGGATGGAACGCAAAGTTTCTAAAATTTCTAAAAGCAAAGTTTCTCGGTGGAGCGCAAAAGTTTTGCGATGGAACGCATTTTCGAATATCTATTATTGTATTATCTCCCGACTCCCATTTTTTTTCCTTCACCATGTCTCTTTAAGGGCTCCGTACATTTTAAACTATCATTGGTAGAAAATGTAATGAGTACGAACATGGTTTAAACAAATGTTTATTTGTACTACCGTTCAAACGTTTTTCAAGATTCCTTGATTATTAGAAAGTTTAAAAGAACAGCATTTATATGAAATATATCTATTTTTTGTAAAAAAAAAAGTTTTTACTCTCACTTTTGATCAATTTAGTGCAACCTTGGTGAATGAAAAACAAACAAACAAAAAAAAAACTCTGACACCAAACTTTGAACAGTAGCATATGTTAAAATGCAGATATTTTAGTAACTCGATTATCAATTTCCTGTATATTCTGCTTAATAAATTCACATTTTCTTACATATGTTTAATTAAAAGACCACATAAATGACCACCATTCTCTAAAAGGAACCCTGTTGCGTTCAATGCTAAAAGGGTTAGTTTACCAAAAATTCAAATTCTGTCAATAATTATTCTCATGTTGTTCCAACCCCGTAAAACTTTAATTCATCTTCAGAACACGAATTAAGATATTATATTATATATCTGAGAGCTGGATCACTCCTCCATAGGCTTCTTAAGGGATCTAAACTGTCTGACCCAAAAGTTATGAAAGACATTGTTAAAATATAAGAGTGACTTCAGTGGCTCAATCCTAAATTTATCAAGCAACAAGAATACATTTTTGTGAGCAAAAAACGAACAAAATAACGACTTTATTCAACTATCCATTTCCTTCTCTGTTGGCACATAGTAAAACTTCGCAAAGCTTCTAGGTTGTATGTCACATGCATCACACACATGACCAGTTCGGCCAATAGTGAGCCTATGTGTGACGTGCAACACAGAAGCTTTGTGTAATATACACTAAGCGAAATCTCACGGTTCTGTTGACAACAGAACTGGAAGACAATACAATGCTGAAAAAAGTTGTAGTTTTTGTTATTTTTGGACCAAAATGTTTTTTTGATAATTCAAAACAACTAACCCACTGATGTCACATGGACTACTTTGATGATGTCTTTATTTCCTTTCTGGACAAGGACAGTATACTGTATATATTTTTTCATACAAAATGAACGGAGGTCTTACGGGCTTGGAACGACATGAGGGTGAGTCATTAATGACATAGTTTTCATTTTTGGATAAACTAACCCTTTAATTTCCAAACTAAATTCAATTTAATTTGAACTTCAATGCTTATTTGAAAAGACACATGACCGATAAGAACAATTCGCTCACTTGTATACACCCGGGAAGACGCGTCCCCATGAAAACGTGATTTAGGATCTTTATTTCTTGTTCATTCTGTATTTTTATGTTCATCCAAGTTGAAATGAACTACCAGCACCAACATTTTTTCCTAATACAGACAGTGGAGAGTTTACTGCATCAATGCAGCACTGTTCATCGGCTTCATCTTGACTGGCCAGTAATAAGAAAAACTTTGAGAGCTGGGAAGCCGAAAGCTTTTTTGTCGCACTTAGCAAGACATTTGCAGGTTTGGAACAGCATCGGCAGTGTCAATTAAATCAAAGGGGGGAGACGAGAGGTGCGATTTGACAGCAGGGCACAAAATCAATTGATGCTGCCTGCTGTGTGAATCTCTAGCTAAATGGGAAAAGCGAGATGACTGTGGCCCTTTTGAACCAATTTACAAAGATTGAGGAAGACTACAGAATCTTGTCTTTGTTGTTTCTCCTGTTCTGAAACGGCTAATTACGATGATGGGTGACTCAAATATGAACCGGCTTTTAAGGGTTTGATTATTCTCTCATGGTTTCCTCTTTAGTTCGTAATTTGATTGTAACTGGCTCTGAATGGAGTGTGTTGTTTAGAGCTAGTTCTCTTTTAATTAAGGATGTGTAATTAATGTTTTTTTTTTCTGTCCAAGGAGAAAAAAAAATATCTTTGAACAACTGTAACCTAAATCCTATTTCAAGATTTTAATTACATTCTTGTTAAATGGTAATTAGCTGTTTTTTTCTGAGCTCAGACTAGAGCAAGTCAGCGTAGGGTTGTGCTCATCTGAGTTCAATGTATTTATTTATTTATTTATTTCACTTGTTTTATGACGATGTATTGCACATCAAAGCTCTTTTTTTAAAGCTTGTGAGCTGCCTACCTATACATAAATTAATTTCACTGCTGATGCAGGTCCAAGCAATTGCAAAAATAATCTGCTTTCTAAGATGCTGTAATTTTGGTATAATTCAAGGCGGTATCACTTTTATCCTTAAAGGGACACTCCACCCATTTGCATTAAGCTTCCAATTGTTAGAAACCCAGTTATACTATTGAATGGTCGTGCAACACTCTCTTGGTTTGTCTCACTATATAATCTCACTATAGGTTTGGTTCAGAGCTCATATATTTTCCATGCTTTTATTCCTCACAATGAACAAGAAAACAATCTCCATTTTGTTCCCTAGACCAACTTTGTCTTGAAGTTACATCCGGCCTCCTGTTGTTTCATCTTTATTCATGGATTGTTTTACACCGCATGAAAGACAGTAGATGAATCCGCAGATACATCCAACGAAACGATCTGTCTTTCACTGTTGACTGAAAGCCGTCAGAATGATTGACAGGCTACTAAACCCTGCTGAGCACTGGTAGTTAATGGGTAAATGGAAAGTCATAAAGCAGATTCAGAGTTCACCTTAATGTGCCTTGAAGAGGGTCTGTATTTCTCGAGGTTCTTGTAGCAGTAAAAGGCTCTTGGCATTTTAAATGTCATAAGCCCTGGATTAATGTTAATCTCTCACATAGAGGCCATACAGACATAGAGAGAGGAAGCTTTTGTTTTATTCTTGTGTGGAGATGTTGAGGTTTTCTCTAAACTGAGATCTAAGAGCAGAGCGTGAGAAAACATTAAATCACAAGCGATGGGTTCATTCTAGCACATGTGCTTACTGTCGTGATGGTTTTCTGCAACAGCATAAGTTGACATCAATATTAAAGATCATCTTTTTTCTTTATACAGGTCATCACAGCACATGGACTAAGACTTCTTTCTGGAACTGTAAGTTTGATGTTAGGCTTTTTACAATGTACACAGCAAAGTCTGAAATGGCATTTACACTGAATGTTTAATGATGCTCAGGGGTGGCATAAATGCATTTGCATAGCAATTATAACTGTAAACGTTGATACTGGGGGTGAAGTGGGTCAGAGCGGCATTATTTCTTCAGGATCGTCAAACAGAAATTTGAGCAGCCTTAACTCAGACGTGTAATATTGTCTTCTTCACTAGTAAAATGCTACATTTTTGGGTAACACTTTACTTGAAGGGATGTGCTTAAGACTAACATGACACCTTCATAATCATGACATGACATATGTTATGAATATGAAGGAAGTTTTATGCATGTTTTTGACAACTGTCAAACATTTTTAATGCGAATATGTCATTGTTTGAGATGTCTTTGTTATGACACTTTGACATAAACCAATACATCATAACCTGTCAGTGTCTTTGTCATGACATCTTGACATTACTAAGACAACACAACCTGCTATAAACATGACATAGCAGATTAATTATCAAACTTAAGAAACCACCTAGCTTTATGGGTTAACATTACATTAAACTTTCAGGTGGTTGGTTTTGACATTGGCTGTCAAGAAGCCATTATAACTTTTTAATGACAAATTCAATTAGTACCACTGTAGTTGAGCTCACAAAAAATATTCATGACACAGTTATAATGGCCTCATGACAGCCAATGTCAAAGCCAACCACATGACAGTTTAACTTCATTTTATGTCAAGTTGTCATGACAAAGACACTGACAGGTTATGATGTTATGGTTTATGTCAATATGTCATAACAAAGACATTGTCACGGGGTATAAACGAATGACAGGAAGCAAGAGCAAGTTGACTGTTTATTAACGTCTCTCAGAGTCGGCAGTGCAAACAGGTGGAGAGAGTGACGCAGGGACAAGATGGTCAGTATCCGTGGTGAGGTGAAGTGAAGACACGGTGAAGAGACGAACGATGAATACTGGAATCCAGACAACGACACGGGAACACAAGGCAGGAACTCGACACCGGTAGACCAACACGAACCACATGAAACAACGATCTGACAAGGATGAAAGAACAGCGGTGAGTATAAATAGAGTGGTGATGATCAACTGCAGCTGGTGATGTGATGATGAACAGCTGGAGCGGATCAGGTGATGTCATACAGACACACCTCTCACACACGTGCATTCATACAACAACAAAAACACAAGACTAGGAGGAAACAGAGAAAACGTCTACCGTGACAGTACCCCTCCTCCTAAGAACGCCTCCTGGCGTTCTCAGACTCCCTTACCTGCCGATTGTAATCATCGATAAGAGAGTGATCCAGAATGTCTCTAGCAGGAACCCAACTCCTCTCCTCCGGACCGTAACCCTCCCAGTCCACCAAGTACTGGAATCCGCGTCCCCTCCGTCTAGAATCCAGAATACGATTGACCGAATAGGATGGTTCCCCGTCTACGAGTCGCGGCGGTGGGGGAACCGGGGCTGGCGGATTAATGCGGGCATAAAAAACGGGCTTGACTTTAGATACATGAAACACGGGATGAATTCTCCTGTACGCAAGAGGAAGTTTGAGGCGGATTGCCACCGGACTAACGATCTTGGTGACAGCAAACGGGCCAATAAATTTGGGAGCAAGTTTATTCGAGACGGATCGAAGCGGAATGTTCTTAGTTGAAAGCCACACTTTGGAACCGACGACGTATACGGGAGGCTTCCGCCGGTGGCGATCGGCTTTGGCCTTGGTGCGTGCTCCCACTTGGAGTAGAGTCTCGCGGGCTCTAGTCCAAGTGCGATGACACCTCTGGATGAAGGCGTGGGCGGAGGGGACCGCGACTTCGGACTCCAGACTAGGAAAAACAGGTGGCTGGTAACCTACGCTACACTCAAACGGAGAAAGGCCCGTAGATGACACTGGTAACGTATTGTGGGCGTACTCCACCATAGACAGTTGTTGACTCCAAGAGGAAGGATTCTTGGAAACCAAACATCGCAACGTTCTTTCCAAATCTTGGTTGGCTCTCTCAGTTTGACCATTGCTCTGGGGATGGAACCCAGAGGACAGACTAACAGTCGCCCCCAGCAATTTACAAAACTCTCGCCAAAATTTGGACACAAACTGGGGACCCCTGTCGGAAACCACGTCCATCGGGAGGCCATGTAACCGAAAGACGTGGTCTACGATCGTTGCCGCTGTCTCCTTAGCTGAAGGCAATTTGGGTAAGGGGATGAAATGTGCTGCCTTCGAGAATCGGTCCACCACAGTTAAAACCACTGTGTTCCCCTGAGAGGGTGGGAGGGCGGTAATAAAATCGAGAGCGATATGGGACCAGGGTCTCGAAGGCACCGGCAGCGGCTGAAGTAACCCCTCTGGCGGTCGATTGGAAGACTTACCAGTGGCGCAAACTGAGCAAGCCAAAACAAAATCATGAACGTCGCGAGTCATACGTGGCCACCAAAATCGTTGCTTGACTGAAAACCCAGTACGATTAACTCCTGGATGACAAGCTATGTTGGAAGTGTGACCCCACTGAATAACGTCCGACCGTAATTCCTCCGGCACAAATAAACGGTTCGGTGGGCATCCGGGCGGAGGCGTTACCCCTTCTAAGGCTCTCTTGACCTTCGCTTCGATCTCCCATGTGAGTGCTGAGACAAATATGGTCTCGGGTAAAATACACTCGGGAGTAGCCGGGCGTTCGGAAAAATCAAATATGCGAGATAATGAGTCGGGTTTGATGTTCTTGGAACCCGGACGGTAAGAGAGAGTGAAATCAAAACGACCGAAAAAAAGTGCCCACCGAGCCTGCCTGGAGTTCAATCGTTTAGCAGTTCTGATGTATTCTAGATTCTTATGATCAGTCCAGACGATAAAAGGTACCCCCGACCCTTCTAACCAGTGACGCCACTCCTCCAACGCCAACTTGACTGCCAACAACTCTCTGTTACCAATGTCATAATTGCGTTCGGCTGAGGATAAACGATGTGAAAAAAACGCGCAAGGGTGCATCTTGTCGTCCACAGGTGAACGCTGGGATAACACTGCTCCTACTCCCACCTCCGACGCGTCGACCTCCACCACGAACTGACGTGATGAATCAGGGGCTATGAGAATGGGGGCCGAAACAAAGCGGCTCTTGAGTTTAGAAAAAACAGCCTCGGCTGAGTCAGACCACCTGAACGCAGTTCGGGGGGAGGTCAAGGCAGTCAGAGGCGCGACCAGCTGGCTGTAATTGCGAATAAAACGCCGGTAAAAATTGGCAAACCCCAGAAACCTCAACAGGGCCTTGCGTGAATCTGGACTTGGCCAATCCACCACAGCTTTGATCTTTTCAGGGTCCATCCGCATTCCCTCGGACGACACGATATACCCTAGAAAAGGGACAGACTGTGCATGAAAATCGCATTTCTCCGCCTTGACAAAAAGCCCATTCTCTAGCAGCCTCTGAAGCACTCGTCGAACGTGCTGCACATGTTCCTGGAGAGACGAAGAAAAAATCAATATGTCATCCAGGTAGACATATATGAACTGATCGATCATATCTCGCAACACGTCATTGACCAGTGCCTGGAAAACTGCTGGGGAGTTGGATAATCCGAATGGCATTACCAAATATTCAAAGTGCCCCCTAGGGGTGTTAAAAGCAGTTTTCCACTCATCCCCCTCCCTGATGCGAACCAAATGATAAGCGTTACGTAAGTCCAACTTTGTGAAGATAGATGCTCCCTGCAACCTCTCGAAGGCTGAAGACATCAGCGGCAAAGGATAGGTATTCTTTACCGTGATGTTATTCAGCCCTCGGTAATCAATGCAAGGTCGCAGCGATCCATCCTTCTTCCCCACAAAAAAGAACCCCGCCCCCGCAGGAGAAGAGGAAGGGCGAATGAACTTGGCTGCTAGAGAATCAGAAATATATTTCTCCATGGCCTCTCTTTCAGGAATTGAAAGTGCATATAACTTGCCTTTAGGCGGAGACTTACCTGGCAGTAAATCTATAGCACAGTCATAGGGACGATGCGGAGGGAGAGAAGCAGCGCGAGACTTACTGAACACTTCCTTCAGATCTAGATACTCTGCGGGCACGTTAGACAAATCCCCTGCCTCCTCCTGTAACATAGAAACAGATACAGACGAACACGCAGACAGAAGACAAGACTTATGACATTCCTTATTCCACTCCAGCACAGCCTTATTAATCCAGTCCACACGGGGGTTATGTTTGATCAGCCAGGGATGTCCAAGTACAACGGGTGCCAAAGGAGAGTCCAAAATGAAAAAAGAAATAGTCTCGGTGTGGTTGCCAGATGTAATCAGTGTGATATCTTCGGTGGTGTGAGAAATGGTGGGAAGTTTCTGACCGTTTAATGCATGAACAGATATCTGCTGGTTGAGAGGTTGGAGGGGAATCTGAAATGTATGTGCAAAATTATAGTCCATAAAATTACCTTCCGCCCCGGAGTCCAACAGTGCAAAACAATCGTGCTGGTGAACTGACCATCTTAATCTAACCGGGAGGAGTGTGGAGGTAGATGTAGTCGATGAGGTCTTCCTGGCGGAGATCCCACCCGATAGTAGCCTCAAGTTTACTATCGGGCTTGGCCTTTTACCGGGCAGTTGTAAGCATAATGTCCCGCTCCTCCACAATACAGGCAAAGGCCCTGGGACCTCCGCCTCTCCCTCTCCTCCCGGGAAAGCCGAGCTCGACCCACCTGCATGGGCTCGGGATCGAAGGCGGGACTGACCACGTCCCTGCCGCTGGATCTGGGAACGTCGACTCCTCCGAAGGTACGGGTGGACGGAACTCGGCGCTCGACCCTGGATAGCCGAGCGTCCACCCGCAGAGCAAGATCTATCAGTCCGTTCAGTGTGGTAGGAAGATCCAGGGCGTAGATCTCTCTCTGGACGTGGTCAGCCAGCCCATGCAGGAACATATCCCACTGCGCCTCCTCGTTCCAGCCGCACTCCGCCGCCAAAGTCCGGAATTCTATGGAAAAGTCTGAAACCGATCTTTCTCCCTGACGTAATTCCGTCAAGGTTCTGGCTGCTTCTCTACCCGAGACCGCCCGGTCAAAAACCTTCTTCATCTCGTCGGAGAGGGACTGGAACGAGACGCAGCATGGATTTTGTTTCTCCCACACCGCCGTTCCCCAGAGCGCTGCTTTTCCTGTCAGTAATGTTAGTACAAACGCCACTTTAGCCTGTTCCGTCTCGAATGTGCGTGGTTGCAGAGCAAAATGCATCGAGCAACGGGTCAGAAATGCTCTACAAAATGCCGGTTCACCAGAATAGTGTTCCGGTACCGGCAAGCGGGGCTCCGTCATCACGGATCTCTCTGGGGCTGTGGGGGGAACGATCGGTGTGGGCGGCGCAGTGGGAACCTGAAACCGTTGGATATGCTGGGTGAGCTCGGACACCTGCGTCACCAAGGCTTGCACTGCGCGACCTGTATCGCTGATCTCTTTCTGCTGGGCATCCATTCTCCTGGTGCTGTGATGAATAAATTCCTCCATGGATCTCTGCGGCGAACTCGCTGCTTCCATCTTAGGGTCAGATCGTTCTGTCACGGGGTATAAACGAATGACAGGAAGCAAGAGCAAGTTGACTGTTTATTAACGTCTCTCAGAGTCGGCAGTGCAAACAGGTGGAGAGAGTGACGCAGGGACAAGATGGTCAGTATCCGTGGTGAGGTGAAGTGAAGACACGGTGAAGAGACGAACGATGAATACTGGAATCCAGACAACGACACGGGAACACAAGGCAGGAACTCGACACCGGTAGACCAACACGAACCACATGAAACAACGATCTGACAAGGATGAAAGAACAGCGGTGAGTATAAATAGAGTGGTGATGATCAACTGCAGCTGGTGATGTGATGATGAACAGCTGGAGCGGATCAGGTGATGTCATACAGACACACCTCTCACACACGTGCATTCATACAACAACAAAAACACAAGACTAGGAGGAAACAGAGAAAACGTCTACCGTGACAGACATCTTATACAATGTCATATTTGCATTCAAAATGTCATTATTGAGCGAAAGACACTTAATGACAGTTAAGTCATATGTCATGTCATGGTTATGAAGGTGTCATGTCAGTCTTATGAACACTGCTTCAAGTAAAATGTTACCATTTTTTGTATATATGTTACATGTAATTTGAATTTATAATTGTAATATTATTTTTATCGTAAAAAGTATATATTTTTTATTTTATGTTATTTGTGTAAAGGCAGAAAACTGTATAATAGTGAAAATAATGTTAATGTTACTTAAAAACTTACATGAAATTTACAAGTGCAGTGCATTTCGAAATTATTTTTAGTCATGTGATAGCATGCCATGCCAATTATTGTAAACAATCTCCCTCCTGCTGTGTACTTTGGAAATATAATCAAGCATTTCTTCTGTTAATAACCGTTATGCATTTGTTTGTTTCCGCTCTCTTTAATCTATGAGGGGGAAGGAGGTGATAAAGGCCAGAAAGGAGAGAAAGGAGACCAGGTTAGCCGCACATTAACATCATTTGTTATGCATCCACAACAGTTTGTAAGATCATTAAAAGGTTTAACTACTGCCGGATGGTGTTTAAAGTCTTGTCTCCCCCAAAAAAAGAAACAAATAAAAGCTGTATTTTAATCAATGCAATGGACAGCCAATCAAAACGATCAGTCCGGCTTTCTCTTTGATCTGTCAGATGTTTTGATGTATTTTTCGACCTTGAAAGTCTCTTTTGTAAAATCTTTCATGCATTGCGTTCAGCATTTTCTCTTCTTTCACCAGGGTGAAAAAGGTTCTGAAGGCTCTCAAGGGCTACAGGTAAATATAGCCTGCAATAACTATAGACCTTATGCACCAGAGAAACGTGGGCGCCGTCATCTTTAGAAAATTGTCTTTGAACTTCCGTTTTTGCGGTCGCTCTGTATATTTCTATGGCATCGCTGTCGAGGAGTAATTAGCTGGTGAAGTGGATTTACTTATTGTAGAGTTAACAAAAGTTATCAAGAGCATTGTAATGTTTATCATAAGCATTTAACAAATGTCGACCGGGAATTTTTTTTACGAGCAGTTCATTCATACCTATGCAAGATCGCTGTGAAAATACAGACCAGAAGTCAAAACACAACGAGCGCAACGCTGAAAAGGGGCGGGGCTACATAAGGTCTATAAAGTATGCATAATTACATGAAACTAACCCGAAACCTATTCCTAACCCTATAGTAAGTACATAGTTAATTATTAATGCTTAGTACTTAATTAAACAGTAACACGGACACCTTAAAATAAAGTGTGACCAAATGTTGTGCAATGTTTGGTATGATGCACATCCGGGGAACAGATCGTAAAGCAGTCAGCATTGTTAGTGAGAAATTATGTGAGAAATTAAAATAGTGAGAAATGAAACGTTAAACTGTCTTTATTAAAGGGTTAGTTCACCCAAAAATGAAAATTAAGTCATTAATTACTCACCCCCATGCTGTACCAACCCCGTAAGACCTTCGTTCATCTTCGGAACACAAATAAAGATATTTTTGATTGAATCTGAGAGCTGGATCAGTCCTACTGTCACAGTCTTCGTCTGCACCGTCCTGTCTTGTCATCTGCACTACACTTCCCAGGATCCTCTTGTCTCCACTCCTGAACTCACTCCCTCATCAGCCACCTGTTCCTCGTCTTGTTCATCAGTATCACCTGTCTTCACATCGTTATGTTTGATTCCTCCCTGTATTTAGTTCCCTCTGTTGCATTCAGTTATTGTCGGTCAATGTTGATGTTACCCTTCCGTGTCGTGAGTGTTTCCTGCCTGTACCCGTGCCTGTTGGCTATTCTGAGTTAAATTAAAGTGTTTGCATTGGAGCATTCGCCTCTTGTTCTCCTTCTTCTGCCTACACTCCACCGGCCCCGTGACAGATTGACCGACCCAAAAGTGAGATGGACATTCCTGCAGTGGCTCTTCTTTGCCTGGATCAGGAGGACCGTTCCCTGGAATCCCATACACGGGACTTTCTGGAGTTGGCGTGCCTGACTCACTATTCTGACCACTCGCTGAGTGAGTTTTACATCGCCAGCCTCAGCGAGCGGTCCCGGGCACGCCTCCCAGGGAACGGTCCCGATGATTTCGCCGCCTGTGTGGAGTGGGTGCTGGTGTGCTGTGGGTCTCCATTCACCGTGGAGAAAGTCACCAGCACCACCCCCAAGCTCGAGCTCTCCACTCCGCTGGTTCCGTCCAGCCCTCCAGAGACTGTATGCTCTACACTGCTGGTTCCGTCCAGCCCTCCAGAGACTGTATGCTCTTCACTGCTGGTTCCGTCCAGCCCTCCAGAGACTGTATGCTCTTCACTGCTGGTTCCGTCCAGCTCTCCAGAGACTGTATGCTCTACACTGCTGGTTCCGTCCAGCCCTCCAGAGACTGTATGCTCTTCACTGCTGGTTCCGTCCAGCCCTCCAGAGACTGTATGCTCTTCACTGCTGGTTCCGTCCAGCCCTCCAGAGACTGTATGCTCTTCACTGCTGGTTCCGTCCAGCTCTCCAGAGACTGTATGCTCTTCACTGCTGGTTCCGTCCAGCTCTCCAGAGACTGTATGCTCTTCACTGCTGGTTCCGTCCAGCTCTCCAGAGACTGTATGCTCTTCACTGCTGGTTCCGTCCAGCTCTCCAGAGACTGTATGCTCTTCTCTGCTGGTTCCGTCCAGCCCTCCAGAGACTGTATGCTCTTCACTGCTGGTTCCGTCCAGCTCTCCAGAGACTGTATGCTCTTCTCTGCTGGTTCCGTCCAGCCCTCCAGAGACTGTATGCTCTTCACTGCTGGTTCCGTCCAGCTCTCCAGAGACTGTATGCTCTTCTCTGCTGGTTCCGTCCAGCCCTCCAGAGACTGTATGCTCTTCACTGCTGGTTCCGTCCAGCTCTCCAGAGACCGTCCAGCCAGCGCCAAAGACCGTCCAGCCTGCCCCAGTGACCGTCCAGCCAGCGCCAGAGACCGTCCAGCCAGCGCCAGAGACCGTCCAGCCAGCGCCAGAGACCGTCCAGCCAGCGCCAGAGACCGTCCAGCCTGCCCCAGTGACCGTCCAGCCAGCGCCAGAGACCGTCCAGCCAGCGCCAGAGACCGTCCAGCCAGCGCCAGAGACCGTCCAGCCAGAGCCTGAGACCGTCCAGCCAGAGCCAGAGACCGTCCAGCCAGAGCCCGAGACCATCCAGCCAGAGCCAGAGACCGTCCAGCCAGAGCCCGAGACCATCCAGCCAGAGACCGTGATCCCACCCAGCCTCCCTCTCCCACCTCCTCCTATCCATCATGTTTTCACCGCCTCCCCACCACTGCTTGGCAGCCCCACTGCTTCCCCGGAGTGCTTCGAGGAGGTAGAATCATCGTGGGTCTGCCGGCCACCAACTCCATCTGGGTCAGGGGATCCCCGGTCTCCTCCTCGAACCTCCTCGACCTGGACTCTGCCTCAGCCTTCCGGTCCATCACCTCCACCATGGCTCTTACCTCCCTCAACCCCGCCGTGGCCCCTCAGCCCACCAGCTCCTCCAGGCTTCCTCGTCCCCCCGGTTCCACCTTGGTCCTTCATCGACCCGCCCTCGCCCTGGGACTACCCTCCTCTGGCTTTGCCTCGTCAGTCCATCCTTCGGGCTCTGTTGGGCTCTTCTCTCCCTCCGGTTCCACCTTGGTCCTCGGTCGCTCTGGCTGCGCCGCGGTCTTCGGGATCCTCGTCTCGGCCTCGGTCGCCAGAGCTGTTGGTGTCGCCATGTCCCGCCAGCCCGTCTACATCGCCCGGTCTCGCTGGCTCGATGGCCTCACCCTGGTCTCCCCGGTCACCTGCTCCGCCTCCATCAGTCGGCTCCCTGGAGTCGTCTGTCCCGCCTCCTCCATGGCTCCTCCCTCCGTCGTCTCCACCTAGGACACCTGAGGGTCCATCCACTCCGCCCTGGTCTCGCCCTCAGCCTGCTCCGCCCTGGCCACGCCCTCAGCCTGCTCCGCCCTGGCCACGCCCTCAGCCTGCTCCGCCCTGGCCACGCCCCGCCCAGGCCCCAGTTCGTCCCCCCTCCTTCCTCTGTTATGCGGCGTGAGGTCACGCCTCCCGGGAGGGGGGAGTTCTGTCACAGTCTTCGTCTGCACCGTCCTGTCTTGTCATCTGCACTACACTTCCCAGGATCCTCTTGTCTCCACTCCTGAACTCACTCCCTCATCAGCCACCTGTTCCTCGTCTTGTTCATCAGTATCACCTGTCTTCACATCGTTATGTTTGATTCCTCCCTGTATTTAGTTCCCTCTGTTGCATTCAGTTATTGTCGGTCAATGTTGATGTTACCCTTCCGTGTCGTGAGTGTTTCCTGCCTGTACCCGTGCCTGTTGGCTATTCTGAGTTAAATTAAAGTGTTTGCATTGGAGCATTCGCCTCTTGTTCTCCTTCTTCTGCCTACACTCCACCGGCACCGTGACACCTACATTGGCTGCCTAAGGGACTGGCTCTTGACGGCCCATAAAGTCATTAAAGAAAAGGTTTAAATATTCCATGTGCCTACAGCGCCTCAATTATAAGTTTATCAAGCGACGAGACTACTTTTTGTGCGAAAAAAAAACATAAATAACGACTTTATTCCACTATTCCATTACTTCCTTATGGGCGCATGCGCGAGAACTGAGACGAGGACGTTCTCATTAGTCTACTTCTTGTTACCGGCTGCTCACCGCTTAGGAGTTTTACCGCCCCCTACCGTATAAGATGATGTGCTGATATAGCTGGAAGCGCAAAACTTTCTGTTTACAAGCAGAGGAAGATGCACGCTGTACATACGCTTTTCAATTTGCGTATTTTCCGCACTATAAGGTGCACTTAAAAGCCTTTAATCTTCTCAAAAAACGACAGTGTTCCTTATAATCTGGAGCGCCTTATATATGGATCATAATTTTATACGGTAGGTGGCGGTAAAACTCCTAAGCGGTGAGCAGCCGGTAACAAGAAGTAGACGAATGAGAACGTCCTCGTCTCAGTTCTCGCGCATGCGCCCATTAGGAAGTAATGGAATAGTGGAATAAAGTCGTTATTTATGTTTTTTCGCACAAAAAGTAGTCTCGTCGCTTGATAAACTTATAATTGAGCCGCTGTAGGCACATGGAATATTTAAACCTTTTCTTTAATGACTTTCTGGGCCGTCAAGAGCCAGTCCCTTAGGAAGCCAATGGAAGAGTGATCCAGCCCTCAGATTAAATCAAAAATATCTTTATTTGTGTTCTGAAGATGAACGAAGGTCTTACGGGGTTGGAACAGCATGGGGGTGAGTAATTAATGACTTAATTTTCATTTTTGGGTGAACTAACCCTTTAATGTGTAATGCAAAATAAAGTAAAAAATCGTCTATCGAAATGTAGTTTTATAGAAATTAATTTGTCACCCAGTGCCCTCGTTGTCTGTCATTTATTTTTTTCTGCAATGCAGAATCTTTCCCTTTGCTTTCATTATAATATCTATTCCGAAATGTTCTTGTAAATGGCACAATTTTTAGAGAAAGATAGATGTCTCGCTTTCTCACTCTCCTTTTCTCACTGTATTTTTTTTCTTCTTTCCTTCAACTCACAAAGGGCATTAGTGGATTGCCTGGACTGCCGGGGACACCAGGACTTGAGGTATGAACCTCCTGTCTCTCTAAACCTTCCATTGTGACAAACCTTCCATGTGTTTTGATCAAGACAGAAAGAACTCTAAAGTTGTTCTACATTTATTATGATGGAATTATTGTTGACCTTTTCAATAAGAGAGCAGCTCTGCAATGATCTCGCTGGTTTACTGGCTAGTGCCAAAAGCTTTCTAAAGAGTTCTTGCTGGGTTAAATGGGTTCAGTTACAAAAAGCAGCTGATTGTGGCCTTCATTTTAGTTTAGGGCACAGAAAAGGGCCTCTAAGAACAGCAGTCAAAATGTTTCAATTTTCCCAGATGGTACAAAATCAGAGTACTTGAAGCAAGAGTTTTTCATTTGATCTCATACTTGCTCTTATGGAAAGATCTTAACATGTTTTTTTGTGTGTGTTCTTACAGGGAAAAGAGGGTCAGCCTGGTCCCATTGGCCTCCGTGGTCTTCCAGGAGACCCGGTAAGCAGGAAACAACTAGTGTCTCAACTTGTCCCGCAATGCCTTGTAAAATGCATATCAATAGCTTCAATGGTGTAACTTGAAACATTTTGGGACCAGAATACACAATCTTAAAACTAAAGGTTTGAGAAGCCATTTAAGAACCTTTTTTTTTTTTTTTACATGCACCGAATTTCTGCATTTCTGCGCTGATACTGATATTTTGATTTTCTTTAGGGGAAAACAACAAATAAACTATACAGGGAACCCTCTCATTTGGTACATTACTATAATATTATATTAAACGTATCAACGGAGCCCAAACAATTATAGTCAACTGCTATTTATTTTTCACATATAATAATTACACTAATAAAAACTAAAATGTTTGTATATTACTGATTTGCAGTCTAGTGTTTAAAAAAAAAATATTGCTCACTAACAAACTGTGAACACTGGAAAACTTTCCTGGGGTAAATGCAATGTTAAGTGACACTTTGTTCACAAGTTGTTTTATGAGGTATTTATGTGGTTAAAAGACAGATTGAGCGAATATAATACATTTTGATATCTTTTAATGTTCATGCATGTTTTTTTTTTTTTTTTGCTAACTTCTGTAAAAGTGGAAGAAAATATTTTTTAATGGCCATATTTAAAAGCGTCAAAACTGCATTTATCGTTTGAATTTTGTGATACAGTGGACAGAATTTAAAAGCTGAGACTTTGTTTCCTATCAGAAGTAACAGAACAAAACTCTGTGATTATTGGATGTGTTTCAAATAATGTTTGGTGTAGGAAAAAAAACACAGACCTGGCAACCCTGGCTTGATCTATGGATGGTTATCACCGCTATTTTTTTTTTTAAACTGTTAATGTGTTATTGTTGCATTTTCATTGACAGCCCTCAATTCAACACAAAAGACTTCACACACAGTATGATTTGCAATCTGACATGTTTTTTCCGTCCCCATTTGATTGACAGGATATAATCGGCCCTGTGCATTAGGAGTAGTTCAACTTCAATTTACTCACCACCACGTCATCCAAAATATTCATGTCTTTCTTCAGTCAAAAAGAAATGAAGGGTTTTGAGAAAAACTTTCCAAAATTAGTGGATTTTAACAGGAACCAACAGGCTGAATTACAGTTTCAAGGCAGCTTCAAAGGGCTCTACCCGAGCCCAGCCGAGGAATAAAGGTCTTATAGCTAAACCATCAGTCATTTTCTATAAAAAAAATAATCAACTGATATACTTTTTAAACCAAAAAAGCTCATCTTGCACTAGCCGTGAGGTCACGCATGCCATGCTATTGCTTTGATCTTATGTGAGTGGCAGGTTGTCCCGCCCTCACACTGGTAAATACGTCATCATAGGACCTAGTTAGTAAGACTGATTACCTGGTTCAGGTGTATTTATTTGAAGTTAGAGCTAAGTTGAAGTTTGGAGACCCCTGCTTTAAAGGGTCTTCATTCAAAGAGGCTTTTTAAGAGTGTAGAGACTTAGGGATGAACATAGAAAACCCCAGCAATCACATAGCAGCGCACTTAACACCTCTTAGAATATCAAAGCAACCGCATTGCAAGGCTCTCGCAATCACGCACAATGTCTTAGCGTAATAACAGGGAATTTTGTATGGGCTGACACTTTTAGTTTTTCCCACTCGCACTCACTCACAGAAAAAGACAATGCACATATAAATAACAGAGGCGTGAAAAACGAGGATGCAGAGCTGTAAATTGTTGCGCAGACAATCAGTAATCAATCAGTAATCTGAAAATTAATTTTCAGGGACGGGTGCATCTGAGTTCTCTACGTGTGGGAAGAAACAGCATCAGCATCACAATCTGTTCTCGACACCTGCTTCTGCTAACAAGCATCTGCCTTTATTCCAAAAAAAGATGGGGACACAGGGATGGGGGGTGTTGGGGATCAAACCCAAAATGAAAAAGAAGGAACTGCTAAAGCTGCATGTGTCTTATCACTCCTCTTTTTTTGTTTTGTTCTCAGGGCTCTCCTGGTCAGCCAGGTCTGTCGGGAAAAGATGGAATGAAAGGAGAAAAGGTACCGTTTGGAAGTACACCGTGACTGAGGCCACATGTTACTAGTGTGATCTTTTCCATGTTTCTGCAAGCACAGGGTCATGTTCACTTTAGGCTTCACTGAGCTGCTTTGCTTGTGCATTTCGACAGTTTGCACCAGCTGTAAGTGGATAAAAAGCTGTAGGAATAGCTTGTTACTTGAGGTATCTCAAAGAATTATTGCTTTATGTTTGTGATTTATTGGGGTTCTTGGGAAGTCAAAATGCATTGTGTATAGAGATACGGGAAAGCGTAATGAAACTGGATATCCAGTCTAAAGTACACTACTACCTCTGATCTGAAGGCCTATACCAAAATTGATCCTCAGATGGTTTAAAGAACTAAGGGATGGCAAATGTATTTAATTCTCCCATCTTTTAGTGACAGAACCTGAGGACGTAATAATGACGATTGTAATTAAAATGAGTGATTATGCAAAATGTCTTTTTTGGTAGGTCAGTCTTCCACTAAAGCTATCGTGCATCAGTATTATTTATTTTTTGGATAATTTATACACTATTATAGTATACTGTTATGTATTATTCTTCTGAATGGTCTGTTTTATTTTTTCCTTTGATTTTTTTTTTTTTAAGTTTTAATGATTTGATATGCTTTTGTTGTTTTTGTCTTTTTTATTTTACGTTTAGTTTGTTATTTTAGTACTTCAACTCACACGTATTTATTTCAGTTAATTGCCAAGACAACTTTTTGAACTTAAGTTGTTTATTATTATATGTTATTATATTTCAGTTGCTGAAAAAATATGTAATGTTATATTATTTATTTACTGTGACACTTTACTTGAAGGGTTGTGCATAATACTAACATGACACCTTCATAATCATGACATGACATATATAAGTTTTATGCATGTTTGTGACAACTGTCATTAAGTGTAATTCTCTGTGTTATGGCACTTTGAATGCAAATATTATGTTATGCAAATACTTTATGACACCTTGACATAAACCAATACATCATAACCTGTAAGTGTCTGTCATGACAACTTGGCATTACTAAGACAACACAATCTGTCATAAACATGACATAGCAGATTAATTATCAAACTTAAGAAACCACCAAGCTTTATGGGTTAACATTACATTAAACTGTCTGTGGTTGGTTTTGACATTGGCTGTCATGAAGCCATTATAACCTTTTTATGACAAATTCAATTAGTACCACTGTAGTTGAGCTCACAAAAAATATTCATGACACAGTTATAATGGCCTCATGACAGCCAATGTCAAAGCCAACCACATGACAGTTTAACTTCATTTTATGTCAAGTTGTCATGACAAAGACACTGACAGGTTATGATGTTATGGTTTATGTCAAGATGTCATAACAAAGACATCTCAAACAATGTCATATTTGCATTCAAAATGTCATCACTGAGCGAATGACACTTAATGACAGTTGTCATAAACATGCATAAACCCTACTTCATATTCAAGTCATATGTTTATGAAGGTGTCATGTCCCCTTTAAGTAAAGTGTTACCTTTTTTTAGTACATTTTATTTTATCATTACTGTATACTGTATATATGCTGATCTATATTGTATTATAGCAGGAAGGGGCCTTAAGTGCATTTAATTTCCCTCTAATAATAATATGTTTGATTCATTCTTTTTAGCTCCGACCACAAAAATGAAAGCTATGGTGAGAAAGTTCGACTGGCGAAAATGCTTTCAATATCTAACAATCATTACAGCGTTTTTAATAAAGTTCATCGTAGTAGATGTATAGTGAGCTTTTTTAGCCTCTAAATCTCCATGAAGTGATTCTATGTTGGTGGCATTTGCCCCGGATGTCTGTGATATTTACGTCCAGCTCTTGTTTTTGTATGTGCGCGTGAAGCGCGTATGTGTGTGCATTTGTGCGGTGCTCCTCAACCTGTCAAGTGACAAACCGGAGGTGGTGGCGTCTCTAAATGCCAGCTGTCGGTGTGTGTTTGCAGGGTGATTCAGGCGGAGCACCGGGACCGATCGGCCCCCAGGGCCTGAAGGGTGAACCTGGAGAGCCCTGCTCTGTCGGACTTTGCACTGGGGTAATTACACAACACCATCCTTGTGTTTCTTTTTCACTTCACCTGCATGTTCCCCACTCAATATCTTGTCTTTCATCACCTCTTATAGTTATAGACACAAACAGAATATCATCCGACACTTATCCAACATCCCACCGCGTCGATGACAGCTCAGGCACACTGACAATGACATAAATATGCCTTAATATATCCGACAGCTAGTGCGAGCACATTCTTGGTCCGCCAGCAGCCGGGGTTATTGATGACAGCCTTGTTTGCAGCTATGACAAGAAAAATGTTGTTCATGCTTAAACACCGCTTTGGTAAAACTGTCCTAATGGTACACCGGTCACCTGTCCAAGCCGTGAGAGAGAGAAAACACCAATCAGATCTGTTGAATTGTTCAGTTGGTTTTCTTAGACACTTGTGAGATTAAATGACAGCACATGTGTCACAATGCGGTAGAAACGAGGAGGAAGCAGGATCCGCACACAGCACACTTTATTCAATTTAAACTTTATTCACTTTGTTCAATTCAACTGAAATCCATACAAAGACTCAGAAGCAGTGCAACCAACATCGACCGTGACAACACAAGAACTCATAAAGTCTGGACTAAAACACAAAGTTTAAATGCAAGGCCAAACAAGGTAAACAGGATAACAAAGGGGCGTGGCTAATCTGAAACACCTGGGGAGACTAATAAACATGACAGGGAACTGCTAAACATGAAAAGACAGTCATCACAACAGTAGGGAAGAGCGGGGCAACAAACACATTTTGGTTTTGGCTCAATATTAAAAAAAAATATTAAGTTAGATTAACTTTTTCTTTATTTTATACAAGCAACATACACATTTCTGCTATAAATGAACACTTAAAGTTTTATTCTAGGACCTACCATTTTCGTACAGTTGTAGTGAAAGTGACAGAAGTGCAAATGTTACAACTTACCCCATATGCGGGGTTAATTGTAACGGATAGAGGGGTTAGTTGTAACACTTGTGTGTAACACACATAATTCAGTCCAATTTTATTTGTAAAGTTTGATATTGTTTGTGCATCTGTATAGACAGATATCCATACATCCATCCCTCATCCAAACATCCTTTTTTGTGTATCAATATCATGGATAGAGACATAGAAAAGGGCTGCACAGTTTTAAAATAAATAATAATAATAAAAAATCATAAAATATTGTAATTGCAATTAAATTAGATTTGTGTGTAACAGCTGCATGTAAAATGATTATTATTAATAACAGTAATAGTAATACAAATGAGCTTAAAATGAAAATTTAAAAAGTTTATTGTATTAAAAACAGGCCATATTTTAAATAAATAAACAAATGCATAGTAAACACAATTTTAAACATTTTAAATTCCAACATTGTTTGTGAAAGTCCAACAACAGTGTTGTAGTCGAGACCACCTCACTTGAGTCCGAGTCGATACCGAGACCAGAGAGAGTCGAGTCCGAGTCAAGACCGAGTCCATAGAGAGTCGAGTCCGAGTCGAGTCCGAGACTAGAGACGGTCGAGTCCGAGTCGAGACCGAGACCAGTGAGGGTTGATTACCTAATTTACTTTTATTTACTTAGAGAAATCTTTTTTTTTTTTTACTGAATTTACTTAGACTTTAAAAAAATATGATCAGTTTAGGGTAAAAAGGCCACATAGTAGGTGGTGTTAAAAGTAATTTTATTACAATTTTTCATGCGCAGTTGCGCACTAGAAAATCACCAATCACTGGGCGTGTCAATCAATTTAAAGAAATATTTTATTAACATACATTAATAATCATGAAAAATATTTATAATTGAACTCGAGTGGACTCGGGAATAATTCCAAGTCCTAAAAAAAAAAAAATGTTCGAGTACGAGTCAATTCCGAATCCAAATGGACACGAGTCCATGACAAGACCAAGACCATTAAAATATGGTCTCGAGTCCGAGTCTCGAGTACTACAACTCTGTCCAACAAAGTTTAATCTATAAATACTCAAACCTGAAAAGTTGTGTGGCTCCCTGTTTTCATTTAATTTGATCGTTGTACACTTACTAACCCCGCTGTGTATTAAATATTTTAAGCCTAGCTAACAGTCGCTAGGAATAGCAGACATGTTTCAAAACAGTGCTATGTTTGAGCAAACAAGACAGTGATTAAGGCAATATAAAGTTAGATTTGGAAACGTATACACCCAACTCAGAAACCGAAAAAAAATCTATGATGAAAAAATGTACTTGCATGGTGTCAAAACACTCTTTGTCCAGTATCTTCACGAAATATTATCAAAACGTTCCGCAAATTCGCGGGAGACCGTCTTCTGGCAGCAAGAGAACAAGAGCGGAAAGACAACCTGCTTGGTCCTGACTAACTATGTAAAAAGTCTGTGTTACATTTAACCCCGCGTTAGGTTGTGCCCCGCGCTCCCCTATGGCTTCTTGGTTTTCTCAGACTGGAAAGAAAGCTACAAATCTCTAGAGTTTTTATCTAGAGTTTTAGAAGAGATCTCAACACTAGTCGCATTTCAATTACAGTTTTGTGATTTTTACAGGTTTAATTGAAAAATGACAGGTTTTCAATTACATAAACTTTCGCGATATTTTTATTTTAACTATTTATAGCGTTTCCATTAACCAATGTGATGCGACAAAAACATATTTTTTTCCTCTTGCGATAAGTCATTCCGAAAATCATTTCAAAGGATGTTGATAGCCATCGCGCTAGCCCTTTTTTAATCAATGGATACATTGGTGTGTTATCCAATGATCAATGACAAGGAAGTCCCTTATACTTGGTACCAGCCACGTATGAGGTGTTCTGGGTGTTTCTCCCTTCTACGTATCTGTTTCAAGGTCTTGATAAATTGTGGCATTTCTTTGTTGTTTAGAATCCAGTATTCTTGTAAGTCTTTTGTCTTTTATGAGTAAAGAACCTTGTCTCGTCTTCTGTCAAAACATACCGCGCCATCTTTAAAGAATGAACAACTTTTACGTACGCCAGATGCAGGGCCGGCTTTGCCGACAGGCGACACAGGCGGCCGCCTGGGGCGCCATCTGCTGGACGGGGCGCAAATTGCAGAATTGAAAAAAAAAAAGTTAATTAAATGTATGTATCGTATGATGAAAGCTGCACACACGCTGTACACTTTTACTGTGCATTGTCCACACACTGCTTGTTTTTGTACATTTCTTTTACAAGATTATACAATTTCCTAAAAAACGACTGAGTCACTCTGACAGGCAGCTGTCAAACTCACGAGCGTTGCTCAGCAACCGGGAGTGGCGCGAAAACATCTGATAAGCTGGTTTTAGCGCTTTAGTTTCCTCGGTGTGTTCTGCGGTTCCGTGCCGTCGGCTCAAAATAGTCCTCGTCGGCTTTGTTTCGCCCGATTCGACATGTTGACAAGGGGATGCCCGCGTATATTCAAAACGGTAAGCATGCGCTGCTTTGTTTACGTTATGTGTAACGTTATCTGCGGCGGCAGCGTCGGTTCGTCGTCATTATACCTTCAATTGGTCTTCGTTTCCTGTTTACACTTCTGGGCTTCGGGCCGGGGTATATATGACCCCAACAATTTATTGAGTAATTGTACAAAAAATATACATTATTATATTTTTTTGTTTACTTCTCATCTATTCATTTATGCTGTGTTTTTGGAGATATAAATTTTTATCCATTTACCACACAATTCCTACTACACCATTAGCTTGCATATGAAAAATTATTTTTTATGATACATTGCATTTATGCTCTAGTGCTAGGCCTTCATTTCTGTGTAAAAATTTTCAGATTCATGACGGATTTTTCTATATATATATATATATATATATATATATATATATGGGGGGGGGGGGGGGGCACTCTCGCCTTGGGCACCAAATAACCTAGAGCCGGCCCTGGCCAGATGACCTGTAAATTGGAAAAACTGCTTCTATTGCAGCTTTGCAGATATTCCTTTTTCAAATAGCCTGAAAAACCACCTCATGCGAGTGTAGAAAATTTTTTGCGATATATATGGGAGTTTTCGCGAAATTGGCGTATTTTCAATTCGCAATAATTTGCAATTTTCAATTTAAACTTGGGACACTGGGAGACAACATGTCAGAAAGATAGATTCTAGAATGTTATAGAGTCACATTTATAGTTTGTGATGTAGTACGATCATCACTATTTAAAGATATATAGAAGTTATGATCAACTTTCCTTCCCTATTGTGACGTATATCCAAGTGAAATCAAAGTATGACTGGATTGGGTATTGATTGGATGGTTGTGGTTTGCTATTGGTCGATCTCATGTGAGCGACAGGTTATTGACCTTTTTCTCCTCCGACTGCCGTTATCAATCTCTCTATATCTTTTTCCTCTTTTAAAAAAAAAACATTTATGGATAATTTCTTTTGCTTTTTGAGCAAATGGAAATAAAAAAAGTACATTTAATGTAGTCTCTCACATTCACCGCTTTAGATTTTTGACGACCCAACCATGACGACTTCAGCTTCTGGAACCTGGAAATGCGAAAAAGGTCAATCGACAGATTTGAGTTCACAGTTTTCATGCTAGTTAGATGCCAGCTGGAATCTGATCTAAGAAATGAGGTGTGTTTGCGAGAGAAGGAGATAAACTCCTCTAAAATATTAACTGTAACGGTGGTGTAGACTTGGAATTAAAGCCTCTTGTGTTTCCCCGTTATTATTCAATTTACGGGACCAGACACCAGTTATCTTGCCAAGAAAGTTTTATTATATACTGTATTATATATATGTCAGGAGAGAAACTTCATGATGTTGTGTTCATGCCTGGTCTATGCGTTTCTCTGAGGCGGTACAATGTGACATTGAGTTTTAATACATCACACATTCTTACAGCTTCCTTGTAAGGTAACAAACATGTTGCTCTGAGCTTCTCAACTTAGAACGTATATGTCATACGTGCGCTACTTTCCTTGTTATGTACATCTGTGGTACACTTGCATCAGTGGAAACATTTATGCTGAGTGAACATGTTACATTGCACACATACCTCTCTGAGCAATATATAGCTTTCCCCTGACATATGTTCTTTTCATGCATTCAAACTTGAAACTCCATAGGATAATACAGTGATTATGAAAACTAATAAAGAATAATAATAAAGATACATAATATTTAATAATGAAATAATATTAAAAGATGACATTTTAGTCTTCAGTGGCAATACATCCAGCACGAAGCATATGGACAGATGGGTGGTGGGCAGACAGAGCACTTGTTGATCAGATGAATGATGGTTTGTTGGTCTGAAATCAATATAGAATGAAGTCAACAGCCACCCTCATCATTTCTGTTTTAGTGGAAAAGAGTGAACGAATGAAATCAAAACTAACACTATTCACAGTTTAATACTCATTCCTGGTCTCTTTCTGCACCTGGTCTAATTTTTTTTAACTTGATCCATTTGAACTAAATGGATTGTGAAAGTGGATGTTTATATTATTATTAATACTTTTCACTTTTCCATTTCAGACTCCACTTTTTTTTTGGAAATAGGCTCATTTTACAACTCCCCCAGAGTTGAACAGTTGGGTTTTTACCGTTTTTGAATCTATTCCGCCTATTTTCTGATATTTAGAAGAATATCAGTAATTTAGTATATTGTTTGTCCTACTAGTCAATGAGACCAGAAACTGTCTGGTTACTGATATTCTTCTAAATATCAGAAAATCGGATGAATACATTCGAAAACGGTAAATCTCAACTGTTTAACTCTGGGGGAGTGGTCAAATGAGCCTATTTCCAAAAAAAAGTGGAGTATCCCTTTAAAAGAACTTACTGTATTTATTTAATCAGTTCACTATACTTTAGTATCCTGTATTACCAATTCACGGGATGCAAAATGTCTGCAATGCGAAAACTACTTGCTAATCTAATTCTTGCTGACCACAAAAATCAATTTTCCATCAGTTGTGTGTAGCAAATAATGCTTACTGTAACTCTTTTGTACTGTCAGCACCTACAGTATCACACTGAGAAAAACAATTAAAAATTTGCTGTCAAATCAAGGCCATGCAACATTTAGCGATGTTGAGAAAACTACTTTACAATCTTGTCAAGCTATAAGCAACTAATTTGAAGTGGTTTAGAAAAAGTAGTTTGATTAGTAGCCTGACAGTAACTCATATGTTTTAGAATACTGTAGAGAGAGTACTTTTAGAATAATTTTAGAGAGAGAGAGAGAGAGAGAGAGAGAGAGAGAGAGAGAGAGAGAGAGAGATTTTACAGATAACAATTTCAATAAAAGTTTCCCAATTCCTCACTTTTGTCTATTTATCTGTCTGAAATAGAATCTTATGTAAGTTCTAAGAACATGGTATTCATTTGAGATGTATTTTATCTCTTGCTTTGCTCTAGGAGGAGGCTGTGTCTGGTCCACGAGGGTCACGGGGTCCTAAGGTTGGTTACTGTGAAGATTTTTTTTTTTTTTTTTAGTATTCAATTTTGCACTTGTTAAGTTTATCTGCAAAGTAACAGCCCCAGAGTTCATATCAGTCAAATTACCCTGTGCTGTGCTTTGCTATGTCTTTTAATCCACTTTTTCTTATTTTTGGTATTAGTGTGGTAAGAAATATTAGCATTGTGATGTGAATAATTTAAAGAAAAGTTCTGGGTTCATCAGTGACAGAGATTATCATTTTTGGAACAATGAAGAAATGTGTCTACGGGTTCAAACAAGTTACAAACTAAAATTGATCTTAACTTGTATTGAACCCAGAACATTACTTTAAACCAATTTCATGCTGTCATAAATGCTAAACACGTCATTAAATATCTATTTTTTTTTACTGCTGTGTAAGCATCTGTTTGTAAATGTTTCATTTTAAAATATATTATAGATAATGGCTCAAGATGGTATGGTGTTGCTGTGAAAGCAAATTCATTTTAAACCAAAATAATTGTTCAGACTCGCTCAACCCGAGTTTATTTAGTTTAGCTGTATGAACTTTTTCGGGTGGGTTCTCTCTGCCAGGGTGAGCGAGGTGTACCTGGAGTACCTGGAGATGCTGGAGAGAAAGGAGAACCTGGGATTGGAATCATGGGACCCCCTGTAAGTACCTGTTTGATTTGAATTTGAACTTTATTGTCCTTCAAAAACACTTAAATAGTCTTCATTTAAAGGGACAGTGCACCTAACTTTATTAAAGCTTTCCAAGTATCTTTAAAGTTTAGCATTTTAGTAAATGCATATCACACTGAAAACAATAGTATTATGAGATAAGTGTAGTGATTAATAGGAAATAACTTTATTTATTTATTTTATATAGGGTCTGATGGGATCTAAAGGGGAAACAGGAATTCAGGTAAAGGATTCAGTAACAGCCAAGAATGTAGACAAAGCATGTGAATTTTGTATATTTTTCTAGAAGTTAAACAAGTTAACACAGAGATTGAATCTAGATTGTGTTGAATAAGATGAAGCAAAGGAAGTGAATTAACATGACGGTGTAATTTGTACAGGGTCCTCGTGGACCTCCAGGAACTGTTGGATTGCCAGGAAATATGGTGAGAAGTGCTTTTAATTCTTTGTAAGCATATCATGTTAAAAGGGGACATATCTCACTATGTATATCCCTACAGTATATGTATGAATTATATTATTTCAAAAATTCTTAAATACCTTGAATATTTATATATGCATACATGTATGTGTTTCTTAATCTGAAAGGGACCTCCAGGCCCACAAGGCAGACCAGGGTTGCCTGGACCTCCTGGAGAACCGGTTCGTAACATTTTATTTCGTAGCATTATTAGTACAGCTGTTTTGTTCGCTAATGAAAATAGTTGACATTGCACTTCATGGAGAATATAATGAATTTTTGCGTTTGTGTTTGTTAATGTTGTATCTAATGCTGTTCTAAATAATGTTTCCCTTTCAGACAGCACTACCCATTGTGGGAGACATGGGGACATTACTGAAGGTACTGTATGTCCTCCTGTGCACTTATTTCCCAATTTTACCCGAGTAACTTTTATAAATTATTTATTTATTGCTGTTTATTGCTGTCTTTGAAACTCTTGTATATTCAGCTCTTTCAACGTTCACTCTACGCACTCCCTTTAATTTGTGCCTACTGTATAAGTACATTCTGATCTGTCTTCCTCCTCCACTGCTCTTTATGTTTCTGTCTGGACATCATGCATTCATCTTTTTGCAACAAAACACTTTTGACAAGATAAATACAAATTTGCTGAAATACTGACGCAGTGAGATTCTTGGGAGTGAACCGTCAACCACAACAACACATTGAGCTACTTACAGTAGCTAATGTACTGTAGTTCATCTCCAGCTTACATGTAAACACAAAGAAAAGAAAATGCATCAAAACATACTTGAATATTTAAAGAACAAGCAAGCACAGGGCTGCTGTCTACAGAGTTTAAATTGGAGCTGATGGATGATAGATAGATCCGGATTACACCTGTATTTAGTGTCCACTTTTGATCCAATAGACAAAAACGACAAAAATGCATCTTAAAGGGATAGTTCACTGTGAAATTAATTTTTGATATGTTTTAGCTTACCTCAAGGGCATCCAAGTTGTAGGTGTCTTTGTTTCCACAGTATTTTGAATTTTGATTTGTAGGACAAACTGTTCTTGTCTGTCAGTCATATAATGGAGGTATAAGGGGTCCACCTCAAAGAGCATGCACAGAGAAGTCCAAATTAAACATCATTTATGTAAGCACACATTGATGGCCTAAGACACGAAACGAGTGGTTTGTGTGAGAAAAAAAAATAGTATTTATATAGTTTGTTTACCCTTGAGGTAAGCTAAACATATCAAAAATAAATTTCAAAGTGAACTATCCCTTTAATACCAGAGAGAAGTAGTTAGGATGGAAGATGGATGGATGGGATGATAGATATAAGATATAAGATACGATAGATATATAGATAGATATATAGATAGATATATAGATAGATAGATAGATAGATAGATGGATGGATGGATGGATGGATGGATGGATGGATGGATGGATGGATGGATGGATGGATGGATGGATGGATGGATGGATGGATGGATGGATGGATGGATGGATGGATGGATGGATGGATGGATGGATGGATGGATGGATGGATGGATGGATGGATGGATGGATGGATGGATGGATGGATGGATGGGTAGGTGGGTGGGTGGATGGATGGGTGTATGGATAGATGGATAGATAGATAGATGGATGGATGGGTGTATGGATAGATGGATAGATAGATAGATAGATGGATGGATGGGTGTATGGATAGATAGATAGATAGATAGATAGATAGATAGATAGATAGATAGATAGATAGATAGATAGATAGATAGATAGATAGATAGATAGATGATAGATAGATAGATAGATAGATAGATAGATAGATAGATAGATAGATAGATAGATAGATAGATAGATAGATAGATAGATAGATAGATAGATAGATAGATAGATAGATTTCAAATTGTTATTACAAATGTGGATGATTTACTGTATATATTGTTAATTTCAACAACAACAAAAACGGACAAAAAAGCAACATAAAAATTCTATGAAAGTACATACATTTTATGATTTTAGAAATAATTTTGTACATTTAGCTGTATAAATTATCATTCACTTTGGAATTGAGCAGCTCTGAACATCTAACAACATTTTTTTGTTGTTTTTTTTTTTGGCTAAACTATTCCTTAAATATGAATTATTTAATGAAGCTCTGATACATATTTTTGCAGCCAAATCCATAAATGTCTCTGCTAGGTTTTTCTTACATGTTCTTCAAAAATCTTTACCTCAAAATCTTTTGAATAATCTTTTGCTAAACGTCTGCTGTTATATCAGGTCACATGCTATTTTGCTAATTGCCACTCTTGCACAAAGAACACAAATATAAATGCACTTCCTGGATCGTCCTACACTTATTGAGCGGGTCGGACTAATGCACTAGTAAATTGCTACCTTCAGATACACTTGTGCCATGCGCGAAAAGTGCATCCAGTGTGAAATGTCAGCGCAATCACTGCGACCCATTACGGTAAACCTTTGATTCCGCTTCCCGGATATACAGTTACACTCTTTAAAGAGAGCAGAAGAGAAAAAAGTAGCTTGCTTAGCCCTTGAGTTTAAAACCGCTTTTGAAAGCACATTCACTTTTGCTTTTCCTGTTTTTCTCTGTATCATTGGGTAAATGTACTGAGTTGAATGCATCAGGTTGACAAGGTTAAAATCAGGAGGAAAAGGGCTTTAAGGGAAGAAAAAAAGTACTTCCCTAATGCATACCTTTTATAAAGTTCTCTGCTTTTAAGTTTGACCTTTAGCTTTTTAGCAATGTACAAAGCTAGACTGCTCGTCCATATGTGTCTCTGAAAGCTGGTGAAAGCAGACATGTATTCTATACAGATATGCAATTAAAGTCAATATACAGAAACAGATAATGAGATGGAGGTCAAATGAATCCACATTTTATTTTACCTGCTCAAATTTCTTCATGCAATGATGGATCCTTTTGTTTTATTTGTGGAGAAAGCTTCATTTTAAAATGCTTTGCACCCAGAGCTCATCTGAACAGAAGGAGAGAAAGTTGGACTGCTTTACCTTACTGTGTGTGTGTGCTTGTGTATGTGTTGTTGACAGAACGCCTGCAGTGTGTGTCAAACCAGAGTACCAGGACTACCAGGGCAGAAAGGAGAAAAAGGTTCCTCTGGAGCTCTGGGTATCCCAGGAGTGGATGGAGAAAAGGTAAAAACGGCTGCAATTTCATCTCCTCGCTAATTAATATTCTGTCCCTCCACATGAGATTCTCTAGCTCTGAGTGCTGTCTTCTTGCCTGCCTGATGCAATGAATGATTTGTTTTGCAGACTCAAATACAGACATTTTTGCATTCCAGTGTATATTGTATAAAGAAAAGAAAAATGCTCTACAACAGCCCCAAGTAGTATCAAAAAAATAATTCTTAAAAATGCAGGCATGTTATTGTATTAGATACCAAATCTGGAAACTAATTTCCCTTTTCTGCGCCATGATTACGATAACTTGAAATGTTTTGCTTGCAATATGTGCTTGTTTAGTCTTTCTTTTTTTTTTTTTTTTTAGTTCTCTAACGTGATGACATTCATACGTTAAATGTGGCCTAAAGGCTACAATACACTACATGACTTTAGCTAAGATATTTGCCCCAATTTGCTGTCTGGACGAGTAGTCAATAGTTGCCAAAAGTTTGGGCAGTCAGACTTGACAGATTTCAAAGACAATTATGTAGTGTATAATGGGCACAGACTCTTTTTTGGCTACAGAATATGATTTCATCTAGTTGGAGGATGTCAAATGTTTGATATCTTGAGGCAATTTTAGAACAAATCGTAGTGTATGACGCTTCACTACTAAAAATGAGGCGGTCCTCCATCTACTAGTGTTGTAATAACATACAGTACAAATACATTAACAATACTATGAACAGAAAACTACATTAAAGGAGTAGTTCACTTTTGAAAAAACTTTTGCTGATAATTTACTCACCCCCATGTCATCCAAGATGTCCATGTGTTTCTTTCCTCAGTCGAAAAGAAATTAAGGTTTTTGATGAAAACATTCCAGGATTTTTCTCCATATAATGGACTTACATGGGAACCAGACGGTCCAAAGTCCAAACGACAGTTAATAACAGTTTCAGATGCAGCTTCAAATGTCTTTAAACGACACCAGACGATGAATAAGGGTCTTATCATGCGAAACGATCGGTTATTTCAAAACTTATTCCAAAAATTTAACTTTTCTAAGGACAAATGCTAGCCTTGCTCTATTCTGTGAGGCGCGTTTGCAACGTCACGTAATACGTAATTACGTTCAAAAGGTCACGGGCGATGTAGCCAGAAGTACAGAGTCAAAATCGTCCGACATCGTTGTTTTACCTTTTAATTCCTTTTTTGTAAACTGCGTTTGAGTTAGTTTGCACATTCAACCTGTGCGTTCAACTTGTAAACACTCTGACTCTGTACTTCTGGCTACGTCGCCCGTGACCTTTTGAACGTAATTACGTATTATGTGACGTTACAAATGTGCCTCACAGAATAGAGCAAGGCTAGCATTTGTCCTTAGAAAAGTTACATTTTTGGAATAAGTTTTGAAATAACCGATCGTTTCGCATGATAAGACCCTTATTCGTCGTCTGGTGTCGTTTAAAGACATTTGAAGCTGCATCTGAAATTGTTTTTAACTGTCGTTTGGACCTTGGACCGTCTGGTTCCCATGTAAGTCCATTATATGGAGAAATATCCTGGAATGTTTTCATCAAAAACCTTAATTTCTTTTCGACTGAGGAAAGAAAGACATGGACATCTTGGATGACATGGGGGTGAGTAAATTATCAGCAAAAGTTTTTTCAAAAGTGAACTAATCGTTTAACAAAACATAATATTTGACTTCAGCATAAACAAAACAACTGACGACGCCACTCATCTCTCAATCTCAATGTAAGATCCAAATCCATGTTTGTTTAATCGGTTACGCGTGAGTTTGTTGTGTTCGGAATTATTAGAATGTCCGGTATGGTCTTCAGTTTGAAGGAAAGTTTTTCTCTTGATATCATAAAGTTGTGTAGTGTATTCCAGCTTTAAGTGTTAAAATAATAGTCTTTGCCCCTGCTTATTCTTGTGTCTGTCCTGTGGATCTGGCTTCTTACGGTCTATGTTGATTTCAACAGGGGGATCAGGGTCTGCGGGGCCCAGCTGGTAATCCTGGAAAAGAGGGTCCGAAGGTAAGCCACCATAAATCACAGATTAGAGAAAAGAATCATGTGATCAGTAGACATATGAGCCCCCCAAGTCTTGGAGAGATTGGCATGGTAATGCTTATGCCAATGTTCATTTATTTGGTTTTGGCGAAATAGATCTCCTACGCTACTGCTGCAGAACGAGTACCAAGACTTGCTACCGCCAATAGACCTTATGTAGCCCCGCCCCTTTTCAGTGCTGCACTCGTTGTCTTTTGACTTCCAGTTTGTATTTTCAAAGCAATCATGCATAGGTATGAATGAACTGCTCGTAAAAAAAAATTCCTGGTCGACATTTGTTAAGGTGGTGCATAAGGTCTATACATTCACAGACATTGCTGTGAGCATGTAAGACATGCTGCTGCTGCACATATATCACACATGAATAAACCCCCATAGCAGATCTATACAGGTGGAGCTGGGGAAGGTGGATGGTTTTTGAAAGCGTGCTGCACTGCTAACTGCAACACTACCAGTATTTAAATGTTGAGCCGCAGCTCATTGGCTGCTGATGCAACAGCAACCAATCAGCCTTATGTAGTTAACGATGTGATCGCTAGCAGACAGATGCCAGAACTTCATATATCTATGTATATGTATGTATATGTATATATGAAGAGTTCAGATGCAAAAGCCTCTAAATGCCATTTGAAATTTTCTTCTAAAATGACCATTTTTATCAAGCTTGTATATTTAAGTTCAGTAATTTCACTTAAATGACACTTAATAGGTAATCTTCATTGCCATTTAAGTGAAATTACTGAACTTAAATATACAAGCTTGACAAAAATGATCATTTTAGAAGAAAATTTCAAATGGCACTTAGAGGCTTTTGCATCTGAACTCTTCATATATATATATATATATATATATATATATATATATATATATTCTTTTTGGAAGTACAATCACATGCATTTCCCCCTATTACAAGGTGTTGTGAGGTAAAATTTTATAAACGGTGCAACAAATAAAGCAATATATATATATATATATATATATATATATATATATATATATATATATATATATATATATATATATATATGTACAGTACAGCACAGTCCCTGAATGTGAGACATTCATTGACAGCCAAGAACTGAGGCCAAAAGAAAAGCATTAATAATGTATGAGAACATTCTTTACAGAGAAACTTAATATAAAGTGTGTGCTTCCTGTCTCAACTATTGTTTATCTGTCTCCTCATCATATAGGGAGTGAAGGGTGAGAGAGGCTTTCCCGGTCCAATGGGGGACAAGGGTGATGAGGTGAGTTATCAGACTAACACTGTGTTTACACTGTACAGTATGTGTGCGGCTGGTGCAATGCGACATAAATGCATCCTGTTATAGTTAGTGGAGCTGTCCGATGCGTCATAGTTGACAACTATTCAGCTTCAACAGTCACTTTATTTTCCCTGTCTGTCTGAAATAAAGTCTATCTATCTATCTATCTATCTATCTATCTATCTATCTATCTATCTATCTATCTATCTATCTATCTATCTATCTATCTATCTATCTATCTATCTATCTATCTATCTATCTATCTATCTATCTATCTATCTATCTATCTATCTATCTATCTATCTATCTATCTATCTATCTATCCATCCATCCATCCATCCATCCATCCATCCATCCATCCATCCATCCATCCATCCATCCATCCATCCATCCATCCATCCATCCATCCATCCATCCATCCATCCATCCATCCATCCATCCATCCATCCATCCATCCATCCATCCATCCATCCATCCATCCATCCATCCATCCATCCATCCATCCATCCATCCATCCATCCATCCATCCATCCATCCATCCATCCATCCATCCATCCATCCATCCATCCATCCATCCATCCATCCATCCATCCATCCATCCATCCATCCATCCATCCATCCATCCATCCATCCATCCATCCATCCATCCATCCATCCATCCATCCATCCATCCATCCATCCATCCATCCATCCATCCATCCATCCATCCATCCATCCATCCATCCATCCATCCATCCATCCATCCATCCATCCATCCATCCATCCATCCATCCATCCATCCATCCATCCATCCATCCATCCATCCATCCATCCATCCATCCATCCATCCATCCATCCATCCATCCACCCACCCATCAACAATCAGATCCATCCATCCATCCATCCATCCATCCATCCATCCACCCACCCACCCACCCACCCACCCATCAACAATCAGATGGAACTGTATTTTCCTAGTCTAAGACAGTTGGACCAATGGATTTTCATTCAAATTAAAATAGGAATGTATTTTATTTTCATTGTAGTGTTGTTGAATTCTACCCATAAGCTCACAGTTGACTGGTAAAGGGTAACAGAATTCAATTTATTATCACTACTTTTTTTTTTTTTTAAGTTAAGAGTTTTGAGCTGTGATCTGACATTCTCTGTTCCAGGGGACCCCGGGTGTGCCAGGATTGCCTGGATCCACTGGCCGCACAGGTGCACCGGTGAGGATCTCCCAATAATGGCTAATTATGGCTTCATGGTTTTGATATGGAGCTTTATTTCCTTAGCAATCTTTTTCCTCCCAGCGTTATGTCTAATCAAAATAATCCTTACGCATGTTCCTCTGCATCCAGGGACTTCTTGGCAGACCAGGACCTGTTGGCCCCCCAGGACCAAAGGGAGAACGGGTAAGCATAATCTAATTATCTTTTCTTTAAGATTTTAATATAATATTAAGGACCTTCAAAATAGATCATGTTATTGCAAATCATCTTATTTGAGGGCTGAGGTTGATGGAAAAGGTCATAACAAATTAAAAAAAAAATGTTTTGACATAATTATCATCTCAGAAATCCTGAAATATAGTGCAAATGGACCACTTTTATTGTATTTCTTTATTGTCAAATTGTCTTTGGCTCACCAGCACATAAACTAACTATACAGGCAGTAGTTAAAAGACAAAAAATAAACAGATTCAAATTACATAGATATAAAAATACAGTTCATGCCACTTTCATTGATTATCGATCACTTGCGGAGTTGCGAAAATTTTAATAAATTGGAATAAAAGACCTCTTAAACACTTTTAGATTCGATTTTACTCATTAATTACTCAAATATCAAACAAAATAAAATGATGTATATTTTATGTATAACATAACATCATCGATTATGCATATGATGCATATGAAACTTTTGTAAATATTCTGCAATTATATTGAATTTCCCGAGTGGGATAAAGACAAAACGTGATACAGATCTTCTGTGTCTCACTTTCCCCAACATTATAATTCTTTGACCCATCAGCATCTGTATGAGACTCACACACACACTGTCTGATAAACGACTGGACTAATGCTCTCACAAACGGTTAGCGGGAGATAGTGAATATTCCGCTCGATGTGTTCAACGAGCTTGTACGGTGCCCTGCAGTGTGCAGATACGCACTAGAAAAGGAATAGAGGCATTTTTCACCGTTTTCATCAGCTGGTCGGGTCCACTGAGAGCCAATGCAATAAGAGCTAAGGGCACCAAGTCTATCCACAACTTCCAAAGGCTCTATCTGAATCCTGTTGTTATTCACATCATTTGCTAACACTGCCGCATGGTGTCGGCGCTGACTCTCAATGCAATCACACTCTGTGTTTGGTGAGGCAGAGTTTGTGCTATGCATGTAAATAAAAGAAATGTCTTTTTTATTCCAGGGCAGCGAAGGAATGCAAGGCAGACCCGGACCTCCTGGACCTCCTGTAAGTTCTGGTGCTGATTGCAAGTGTTTAGGATGACTCAGCTTGAAATTTAAAAACATGTGAAATCTTAAAAGTGTGCATTTTTTTTTTTTTTTTTTTTTTTACCATCACTAGGAATTCAAAACGGAATTGCAAAAGCAATGAATGCATTCTAACAGTTTTGCATAACACTTTCACTCTTTTGTCATTGGTCAACAACCATATAGATATTGTATGAGGGTATGTACTTTTACCCAAACACCCGATTTGTGTAATTTGCCTACAAATGGTAACTCATAATTGTCCTTGAAAGATAACAGAGGGGACAAAATCCACACTTTAGCTATAAATGATATATGAGAGCCCAGGGAAACTTTATTTGTAAATTTGTGTTTGTAATTTCTTAAAGATCTGAAAGATTCACAGTTAATAGCGATTTGTATACTTTTCCAACAAAGTTTAGTGATTAACCCTATAAAGCTATACTCTATCATATTTTATACATAGGCCTCTAAATCATCAACATGATAAATCTTTGTTGTAAAAAAAAATCTGTTGTACACAATCATCTGCATGCCTTTTTTAGTCAAAGTAAAAGGCTTTTTATTATAATTCTAAAAATGAAGATGAACACTTACTGGACAGAAACAACTTAGGTTTACTTGATTTTAAATACATAAATGATTTTTTTGTCCTTTAAAGGGGTGGCAAAGTATGATTTCACTAGTTAGTTAGTGTGTAATGTTGCTGTTTGAGCGCAACATTATTAAAGTTACAACGCTCAAAGTTCAAAGCAAAGGAAGATATTTGCTTTTAAAGAAAAGGACTGCAACAAACGGCTAGTAGAGACTACACAACATTCCTCCTGGGTTAGTGACATCACCAACCCTAAAATGTACATAAACCCCGCCCCCGGGAACACGCAGTCCATGTTGAGAAGAGAAAGAGTGGTTGTATAAGAGTACATTTTGTGAGTCAGCTCAAACTTTAGCATCCATCCATAGAAAGTCACTGTGTGCATCTCACAACAGTTCATATATGAGCGATTTATAGATTATCATGACAGAATATCATAATTGAACTCCACTTCAGCAACATAACCATTCAGAGACATCCTGTTGTATTCTACAAGTTTTTACTTCTTATTGAGTCTCTCCATCTTTGACTGACTCCATTTTAGCATTAAAGGGACAACAGTTTCTGTCATTTTAGTGTGTCTGCGTGAGGAAATCAGCCGCTGTTAACTCACTCAAGCTCTTGAAACCCCGTCCTCTGCAGCAACTCATTTGCATTTAAAGGGCCAGGCACAAAACGGTGCATTTTTGCAAACCCTCAAAAAGTGACAACTTTAACATGCTATATAAACATATCCGTGGGATATTTTGTGCTAAAACCACTCTGGGGACATCAGAGATTTATTTTACATCTTGTGAAAATGGCATTTTACCACCCCTTTAAATAACATCTGCACCAAATTGGATTATTATTTTTAATTAATTTACTTATTTACTTTAATTTAGTCCTCTGAATAAAATTGAGGTGTTTTTTTCCACTCCTCAAGTGTGAACTATATCATACTATGTTGTCCATAAAAGCGCGATGTAAAATATGATGTAAAACACATGTAAACATTTTATAATATATATATATATATATATATATATATATATATATATATAGTTTGCAGTTTCAGTAACTGCATAAGGCATTAATATGTGCTTTATAAGTACTAATAAACAGCCAATATCTTATTAATATGCTAGCTTATAAGCAACTAGTTAATAATGAGATTTGGACCTTAAACTAAAGTGTTACCTTCCTTACTCTTTTTATCGCCTGGAGAATGATAAAACTGGAGAAAACTCTCATTGACTTATATTTGTAGGAGAGACCCACACACATCTGGAGACCAGAATATCATATTAACTATGTTTTTTTTTTTTTTTGGTTTTTTACTTCTTTTCAGGGTGTTCCAATTGCAGAGGGCAATGGAATGAGCAGTCTCTATAAGCTTCAGGTAAAACTTTTACCTGATACTAATGCAGTCACGGTATTTTAGTATGTAATTGGATTTGTCATGCTGTTCATTTTTGATAAACTATTATTATTTTCTTTACAGAATGGAGCAGCTAATACAGGCCCGCCCGGACCACCCGGACCCTCTGTACGTTTTATTTATTTATTTTCTAAATGATATCCCGCATAAAATAAAAAGCTGTTTTGAAGCTAACCTACCGCAGGGAATCAATTGTTGCACTTTTAATGGAGTTTAAATGTCAATACACAAAGAAGCTACATTGATTTGGGAATCTGTTTTTCTGTTTAGCTGAGTTTTACTCAGCATTATTTGAAGGACGGACCACGGCCACACAGACACAAATATGAAACACAGAAAATAACAGTAGCCCAAAGGGAGAAGGACAAAACAAACACGTCACACATAGTCAACAATGTAGCTGCTTGTAAAGGAGGGGTAATTGAAATGCAGCTCTTTTACAAGGGGAGAAAATTAAATATATAGGCTATATATATATATATATATATATATATAAGAGTTTTTCTGCCCTAGTGGAATCATCCGATTAGCTTATCAACACAGCGACACACACACTTGTCTACTCTGTATTTAATGTGCCCTTCCTTTCCATGAAGAACAAGAGTGTATTCCCTCCTGGGCCATCTTTACCAGACCGCCCAGAAGTCTGAAAAATGCGAAACCCTTATCAGCAGGTCTGAAAGGGGACACTCTCCAATCTCCCTCCTCACTGAGATAGACACGAGGAGCTGCTTACAAGTCCCCCAGAGTGCTTTGTTTTTGGCTTATCCTTAGCTGAACCTGTTCTGAGTGGGACGTGGCTCCTCTTGTTGACGTGCCGCAGCGCGCTGAGACACAGATCACTTAAACTTCATTTGAACTTTATCTGAACAATCAAAAAGCTTGTGGTTGGGAGAATGAATGACGTGACAGGGTTGTGACAGCATGCAGACCCAGATAGCAAACTGACATTGAATCAACGTGGAAACGACGTCTCTCATGACATTGAAACAACGTTGATTTGCTCATCGAATTAACGTTGAACCAACGTCAGACGCGGCATTCTTCAAAGCTAAATGAAATCGAAAATTGGTTTGCTTTCATAACGTTGAAACAACGCGTTGATTTCAAGTTGATTTTCCGTTAGTTTTGAAAGAATGACGCATCTGACGTTGGTTCAACGTTAATTCGATGAGCAAAACAATGTCAGATCAACGTTGTTTCGATGTCATATTTCCACGTTGATTCAATGTCAGTCTGCTATCTGGGGAGTTGCTGTATGTTTGCTCACTGGGGTGTTAAAGGGTATAATTAGCTTTTGAATGCAAGTCATCTATCTATCTATCTATCTATCTATCTATCTATCTATCTATCTATCTTTCTATCTATCTTTCTATATATAATTTGCTTGCATATGAATGGAAGTCAATGGAACGGAAAGTGTAGTGTGACCACCCCTTAACGCGTAAACATTGGAAGTGTGCAAGCCAGACTGGATTTGTTGGCTGAAGACCCAAGTTTGGTATGAAGACCAAAACACACCAAGCACAATGTCCTCTCACCATTCCTGATTTCTAACACACTCACTGCGTTTGGCGTGATCTTGCTGCTTTCAGACCTGCTGCTCTCCCTATATTTTTCTCTAATCTCCGGTCGGATTCATATGTAAAACGCGTGAGCTTATTTTATCCATTAAAGATTTGAAAATCCCAGCAAAATAGTCCATGCATTTATCCACCCCTAGACCCATCGCTTCGAAGAAATCAGGACAGAAGTGGTCGAAAGTGGACAAAAGAGACAATTAAATGCGCTTTCATTTTACAAACTGAGGTGAAAGGACACTTCCCAAGACATTTCCCAGAATGCCACGTCCCTATGTGGTGAAAATCAAGCTTTTGATGTTGTTTATATCTCTATAATGCATTTTTTTATACATTTGCTTTAAGACAAACCATGTGTAAAGTCATCAGTCAACACCATTGCTGAGTATTTTCTCCTTAAAACTGCAGTGAACCAAAGAGAATCTCAAAATACAGTTTGAAATCGTTGGGGTTTCTGACATTGCAAACTACAGTACTCGTAACCAATCAAATCAAAGTTTGATCATCAACGAGTGAGTGGAGCTGGGGCTAATTTTCATATGCATAGAACGTGTATACTATTACTATATGAGGCTATATGAAAAAAAGTTTAAATATGTAACTTTGGTGATCAAAGAATGAGGTTTAAAGGATAAAAATATTGACTAAGATGGGACTTTAGCATCATTATTATTAATAGATTCAAATCTAGTCAAATATTCATCTGATAAGATTGTAGTGGCGATTTTGCGACCATCCAGTGGCTATTTTGGCTTTTTAACTATATCCAATCTGTTGAGTAAAAATGTATTCTATATATAAATTGTCATATTTGGTCAATTTTTATATAGAATTATTTGTTTAGTCACTTCAAAACATTAATTTCTTGTGTGATCTACTAAATTCTACTTCCTGTCATGCTAATGAAACATTCCTCCCGTGGCCCTCCCTTGCTCAGCGCAGGCTAACCAGGTGGCGATTGTTTATATATAAATCCATTATTGGGACATTGCCCCCTTATTTATGTAGGCTTATATCCTTCAAAGCCAGCAATCATTCCCTGCGGTCCAATGGTTATCTCCACATGATTGCGCCTAGGGCTCGAACAGAGTTAGGGAAGCAGGTATTTAGAATCTCTGCCCCATCAGCGTGGAACCTATTACAGAATGCCTTAAAACTTGATAACTTGGTCTCCTTAAGAGGCTAGTAAAGTGTCAGGAAACAGGCACAATGGGCACCTGTCCCTGCTTCCCAAATTAGGATAAGTGTATAATATTTTAATTTGTTACATAGTATTTTTAACTGTTGTAAGGTCATTGTATTTTACTTTTTAAGCATTGTAACTGTAATGTATTTTATAATGTTTATTGTATTTATTTGTGTTTTGTATTTTATGTGGAACCTTTACTGCGGGCTGGTTCGCAAAAGAGATTTGTACTCAAAGGATTTCCCTGGTTAAATAAGGGTTAAATAAAAATAAATAATTCCTGTGATACATTGCTAGTACAGTTCAAGTTCACACTCATAAAATCCAAAAGCTTTAATTCTTAAATTCTGGATCACGCTCAGTCTTGTTAGATAGGCAAGCTCGCTAGGTTCCGTCTGTTTTCTCGTACAGGTCATTTGTTTGAGTTTGTTAGGGTATGACATCATCTCTAAGCAGATGTCATCCAGCTAATTACACAGATTGGATTAATTCATAGCACACATAGAAATAAGATCAGTTCCATAGGCTAATTCTGTGCCCTTTCTTTTCCAGGGGCCCAAAGGAGATGAAGGAAGAATGGTGAGTGTTGCTTCACTGTGATTTGTATTAAATGGTCCTCGTCCTTGTGGTCCTTCTATGCCAGTGGATTGCGAGAAACAGGCATGCCCAGCACTCGCTTTTTGGCTAATCTCCATTAATCACAGTTTCTGGCTCAGAAGTAGCCCGAGAGCAGCCGAGCACAACAGTTTAGTCACACGGCATTCTCAACAACAATAGGAGTGATCAGGAATGCCGCCCAAATCAAATTGTCGCCGCATATTTTCTTCTGCCATTGGGGGATGTTGTAAACGCAGTACATGCACACACACCCCCCCCCCCAACAAAAGCACATCAGCGACGGACCCCTACAATAGCAGCAATTCAGCTCCCACAGGCAAAAAGCTGGCACTTCCTGTTCTCACGGGTGCAATTTTGATTTTTGTGTTTCTTTTTTTTTTTTTTTTGCTGTTTTTGCGAAACGATTTTTCAGCGCCATGCTAATTTGACATTTGAATAAATGGTCCCAGCAGTCTCCAGCACTGTGCTAGAATTACACCCATCTGTCTCCAGGCGATCCTCTTTTTTTGGTTCCACGTAGGTCTGCGCTCTGTTATACATGGCAATCTACACGCGCGACAATTACTGTCGCAATCCGTTAACATGGCGCCCGCTGCTGTCCGTCAGTAGCGACTGAGGCATGAGACGAACATAATGTACGACACTAGAGCGCAGATTCTTCAGCGCTCCGTGAAGAGGTTCGGCGTGGGGTAGCAGCCAATCACTTGGGGTTGAATTACGAGCTGTTCTGTTCACGGCGAAGTACGTGTGATTTATTATCGTGGCAGGCTAAATGAAAATGGAAGGGGGAAAGTAAATGCTTTGTCAGGATGGTAATGCGACAGAATTAGAGTTAACGCGACACACATGTCAGGACGAAGATAAATCTGTGTTTTTTAATTGAAATAATCAGTGACATGCTGGATAAATGGCGTTTGGTGCTTGTCCCCCAACCAGTTTGTTTGCTAAACCGTTGTGATCTGTTTCGTCAGTCGGAATACACTAGAAATACATTTAGAGTTTTATGCAGTGAAGGAAACAGGAACGTCACAGCTTTCTAAAGATGTGTTTTCTACTCCAAAACGTTGCTGTGATACAATCATTTAAGGGTATTTCTTCAACTTTTCAAGCACTTTTATGTCCCAGGGGTTGCTTTTTATATTTAAAAGATAACATTAAAATTGACTTGGAAACTTTTTATGATGCTTTTATCATTTTCCAAATTCAATTTATGTACAGATTCATCATGTACATCATATTTGTACATTTTGAAACCATTATAATGTAAAAAAAAAAGAGTAAAACCCTTCCTATACACACATACTGTACACATACACAGTACCATTTCAGTACCTAAAAGTAATTGGTTAAATTTTACAACAAGGTTAATTAGTTAACATTAGTTAATGTATTATCTAATGTGAACTAACCATGAGCAATACATTTGTTACTATTTTAGTTAATGTTTGTTAATGTTAGTTAATGAAAATAAAGCTGTTCGATGTTTGTTCATGTTAGTTCACAGTGCATTAAAGGAGTCTGTGTCATTCTTACTTTAGTCGAAAAGAAATTAAGGTTTTTGATGAAAACATTCCAGGATTTTTCTCCATATAATGCACTTCAGTGGGAACCAAACGGTTCAAGGTCCAAAAGACCTTCATTGCAAGCTGCAAACTGTGCTTTAAACGATTCCAGACGATGAATAAGGGTCTTATCAAGCGAAACAATCGCTCGTTTAAATAAAATAAACAAAAACAAAGTTTAAGTTTTATAAGCTCAAATGTTTTCTGTTCTGTGATGCATGTTCGTGACTCTCCTATTCTAACTCATTCATCAAAATGAACGAATCTTTTCCCGAGTCAATTCGTTCATTTTGTTCGTTGAAATGATTTGTTCATTTTGATAATAAGAAGACCCTTATTCATCGTCTGGAATCGTTTAAAGCCCTTTTAACAGTTTGCAGTTTGCACTGAAACTGTCTTTTGGACCTTGAACCGTCTGGTTCCCAATGAAGTCCATTGTATGGAGAAAATCCTGGAATGTTTTCATCAAAAACCTTAATTTCTTTTCAACTGAAGAAAGAATGACATGGATATCTTGGATGACATGGGGGTGAGTAAATTATCAGCAAAAGTTTTTTTTTTTTTTTTTTAAAGTGAACTACTCCTTTAACTAATTTTAACCAATACAACCTTTGATTGTAATAATAGTACATTTTGTTACCAAGTAATTATTAATTTTGTTCAAAATTTACACTGTCCCAAAAATTCACCCAAATCCAGCTGTAATTTGGTCAAACTGTCCAAAACGTGTTTTTTTTATTCTATTTATGTATGTAAAATGCATAAAATACTAGCTTTTAAATTAGCTTCAGTAAAAACAAAAGCGCCTGCCATTTTATTCCAAACTATAATGCTATTAAACACAATACAGAATATGAGAACATTTTCCTTACTTCAGTCCATTATAAAAGTACATAGGGCTAATATGATTTGAAAGTAAAGATGGTTTACTCTAAATCACTATTTGTGCATTTCTCCACAAATTCATTACGGCTTCTGACCCAAAATGACAGCGTGCCTCTCTGCTACTCATAACTAGCTTGTTAGTTTCTTAAAAAAAATAAAAATAAATCTCCTGGAGTTAGTTGCATTGCCACTTTTACATAGTCACTCCCCAAATCTGACACACACAGACAGACTCTTTCACGCATGAAGGTGTCTGTGCCGAGCTGGAATGTGTTTCTTTTATTCCAGGGTGAGCCAGGACTGATGGGATTACCGGGACTAGAGGGGCTGCCAGGTGCTAAGGTAAGCCCGTTTGAATGAATCGTGTCACTGGACGCTCTCTCACACTTTCTGAGCGTCCCAGATTACACACAGCTTCCAACAGCTCAACCAGACGTTCCACTCTGTACCCTCACGATTCGACATGACATTGCAGTTTCGGTGTGTGTGTGTGTGCGTTTGACTGACAGAGAGATGAGTGTAGCGGATAGACAGAACTGATTCAAACATTGTTAGTATTCTAATTTCACCGCAGTGCTTAGTCAAAGCACTTGAGAATTCAGGAGAAAGACCATGAATACGAGAATACCAGAGAGGGTAGAAATAATAGGCTTCATTAAATGGAGCCCACAGAACTGTCCAACCGACTGTTTCCTCCTGCACGTATCAGAGCGCCAGTGCATGGAGACTCTTTTTCGGCATCAAACTCGCCCACTCTTCCCAGAAAGGACTTGTCAAGATGTAGTCGCAGCATTTTGCGCGCTCACCGACTCCACAACTGCCACACGAGGCTGCGTGATGATCTCAAGCTGTTTATTTGCATGCTGTGCCCCAAAACTTAAAAGCAGCTCATTAATTCCTAAAGTCAGCAGTGCGCATATGGAGGAAAGAGAGCAGCTCACACACACACACATACTCTGAGAAGGGTTTTTGAGGACTTGTCAAGCACAGTTGGTATTGAGAACAGAAAGAAAAGCAATCATTGTGTTTTTGCATTGAAGATTGGACTTAACATGAGTATGTTTGTGTGTTGTAAGGGTGATCCTGGGCTTCCTGGTCCTATTGGTGTTACTGGTCCTGTTGTAAGTCATTCTGTTGTCATTTTTCTGCTTTCGGATGACACTAATACACATTGAACTGTATATTGTTTAGGCAATAAGCCACAAGCAATAAAGGTAGTAAATGAATAAAGCCTTCAGCCTTCATTATAGTCACAAATTTTCATTTATTAGTAAATACAGATTTATTAAGTGCTGTTAAATGCATATTCTAATTGATTCACATACAACATACATTATTAATTTAACTTTAATAAAAGCTAAATATAGTAATAAAGTAAAATATTAATATAATGGCCAATGATGAATATTGTGCATGTTTTCCATATTTGTACATTTATATAACCTTTACATTGCTTTTACCTTTGTCTGATTCTTAAAAAATACATGTAATCATTAGCAAATCTCATTATAAATGTTACATTTCCATTCTGTACATTATAACTTTACTCTTTTTTTTGTATTTATTGCTATTATTTATTAAAACTCTATTGTGTATATATTTTATTATGAAAGTAAAAGTAATATACTTTCATAATATATATATATGTATATATTGTATGTATATGTGTATACATAAATATATAAAAAAAAAAAATATATATATATATATATATATGTATATATTTTATCATGAAAGTGAAAGTAATTATGAAAGTACTCGTATCAGCTTATGAGTATATGGTGCAACCGTACTTTATGCTAATATATATACTATACTCACTGACAAGAGTAGCAGATTTTCATTACATGACATGGTCTGTCACAAGATATATTATGTTCATATCACATGTGAATTTTTCGGTAAAATCAGTGTGGGTTTGTAGCTGTGTCCCCAGCCTACAGGTGGTTTAAATGGACACCAGGTTTGAGGTCTAACTCTTTCTCTCCTTGTTCCTGTGAAGGGAAAGCCAGGTCCGCGTGGTGAGAGAGGGATCCCTGGAGAGCCGGTGAGATCTGCTTTGTTGCTTGTTAGCTGCTGTCAATCATATGGCAGGTTTTGGCAGCAGGATGATGCGAGACTGATGATGTCCCATTTTCCCTCTTTCTCTTTCCACACAGGGAGAACGAGGGCCTCTGGGAGAAACTGGCTTCCCTGGACCCGAAGGGCCTCCTGGAGCCCCTGTAATCAATCTTAACAATCACTACACATGTAATCTGTAATGTGTACTAATGCACACCTGCCTGTACATCTGGGCTTTTCAAACATCCTTATGATAGGACCCCCACATATCATAATCCCCTTATTAGGGACCCGCATCCTTAAATCATCTGTATATTTTCAGAACAAAATATATTTATTTTATTTCATGAAACTATAAAACGAACTTGGAGTCGAGGGAGGGTTGGGTCCTAATGCAGTAGGTTCAGTCCCAAAATACAAATAAGCAGTAAGCAATAATAAGCTATGATAATAAGCTATAAGGTGCGTTCACGTCATGTCGTAATTACCGCAATTATATGATTTCAGCTTGTATAATAGCGTTCAAGTTCAAAGTGAGATGGGAGTTTTATGAGAGCTCAAATTTGTACCACATGACCGCTGCAGATTCATTTAGGCCTTGATAGTGGTGCTATTGGAACACATAATTCCCAGTTTGAGAACAGCTCAGAATAGTGTGATGAAATCTCGAGACTATGACATGGCAAGAACGCAGCAATATATACAGACAAGCTAAAAAATTAAGGTGACAAGACACCAGTGGCGGTTTTGTCAAGGGAGTCTGAGGAACTCACCAAGAGGCTGTTCACGTATCGCGTCTTTTGTGCGCTCGAGGTCGTTATTTCACACGTAGGCGCACGGGAAGCGCACTCATTATTGAAGCAACGCACTCATTTTTTCCGAGATGAATAATTGTAAATGCTTCAATATGGGAGTGCACATGCACCCAAACACGTTGGTGTTTTTCTCTTCTCCGTAAATAAATCTTTTAGCAGAGCTACAGTTTTTCTGTGGTGGAAATACATTAGCTACTAAAACTTCTTTGTCATTGTTTAGAGCGCAGTACATTAGTTGTATAGGAAAGACAGCCATGGGAAAATCGGACCGAATTTTACTATTAATAATAAAAGATAAGCTACTGTGCATTATATGGAAATGTCAGGAATGTATATTGACTCATTTCAGCATTTAAATCATCTTTATAAAAGAATATGGGAGGTTTATCCTTTTATAAAACCTTTTTTGTTAAAAGCTTATTTGAACGTGTGCATGTTAGTGGATAACATAAAAGACACTCCTTTAAAACAAATCTTGTTATTAACAATGTTAATATATCTTGTTATTATCTTGTATTAACAATGCAATGTTAGGCTTTTTGAAGTAGATTCTGTGTATAACCGTGATCATTATGGTCACTATATTAATACAATATGGGGGGGGGGGGGGGGGGGTGTATCAAAGTAGAACCGCCACTGTAAGACACCTGTGGATAGATATAGTCAAAAAGACTAGAAATAAAACCTAAAAGTCCATACAAACAGGGAACATGTAACACAATGAATTTATGTGTGTGAGTGTCTGTTTCTAGTTTCTAGTATTTTGAGATGCTAGAAAACACTTTCATAATATTCTTTTAGCAGTTTCACGGAAATGAAAATGAAAGACAGGTTTCACCTCAGAGTAAAACATTCAAAAATTCTATACATAATGATATAAAGTTATATCATTATATCATCAGTAAAGTTGTAATTGTGAGATTTTCAAATAAGCATTTGAGTTTCAAATATGAGATATAAAATATAAATAATTGAGAAATGTTGCAATTGTGAGCGTCACACATAGGGAGAGACATGAATAGAATACAACTATGTTTTATCAAAGACTATTATTATTATTGTTGTTTTTTGATCAGATTTTCAGTGCTGAACCTGGTTGTGATCTACGGTCTATAACATTTAGTTCTCATTAGTTTCTGTCCTCTGTGATTTTAGAACAGACTGATGCATCATTTGATCCAGCCTTGAATTGCAGACCAGATTTAATTAAGTGATTAGTGTGATGATTGATTCACAGTTTGACTCGATGTAGATTCACACATTCTGTTGGGGTTTATTTTTCCTCAATCCTTGATTCCCGCTCACTGGCCTGTAGTTTAATGCAGAGTCTAGACTGTTTTTAATTAAATATCTCAGAATGCTGAGGGAAAAAAAAAATCATTGTAAACAACCATCAGAGATATTAATACGCAACTGGATATATACAGGTTTTGATCGGCTGAATTGCTATGGTTTCTAATGTAGTGTGATAGAGAGCTCCGTGTTTGGTTCTTCTCAATAAACCACAGCAACTCTTTTCAGCTGTGATATCTCACTTCATAGCACAGAGTAATCTCTTCATATACTTCTCAGTTCTGTGGTGTTAAACCTGGCTGATTTGTGCTGTGGTAATGTGTGCAGTCACTGGGGTAAACATTTGATTGGCTGTCTCAGTGAAGAGACATCGGCCTCATATAATTGCTTTGTTATTCGCACAGCCATAATGCCTTCAGCACCTCCGCTGAATGCACACAGTTCCCCTGAGGAATTCCTGTTTCTTCCAGGTGACGTTTAACGATTCATTCCTAATTTATCCAGCTCAGTTCCTAATTGTTCGCACTTAACCTTAGTGGAACGGTGTACGCTTAGCTAACTACAGATACTAGACATAAAAGTTGACACATTGGCTCCAAGAAGTATTTGGATGCTTTAGACACAATTAAAACGCAAGAATGTCATTGCGTTAGATTATAAAAAATATCAAATCAAGTGGAATTTATTTTTTTTTTCTAAATGAAACAGGACAAAACTTTGATTTTTTTTTTTTTCCTTTTATATACACCTGCCCTGATGAATCAATCACAATATGACCAGGAATTTTGATTTCATATTAATATATTTCTCTTTCATGTTATGAATTCTCTTAATGTGTTTACCATCACATAGTATAGTTAATTTTGACTTTCGCAACATTAGCATTATTTATCAAAATTGCGTCCATTTTTCAACTCTTTGTGACTAATTTAAAATCTTACAATTATAGTATTTATTTATTTATTTTTTATGGCTTCCATTTTCCCATAAAAATCATGAAAGTGCTTTTCTAATAGCATCCTTAAACATTTGTACTTATTGCAACATCTAAATACCAATAGAAATAATAAACAATGCAAAGTAACAGTTTTATTTTAGTATCATTGAGATACTATTATAGTTTTTATTAATATTTTAAATTAATTTCTAAGTTTTAGTAATTTTTTGTCAAAAAAACATTTAAATACAGTATATGTCTAAGCTTTTTATTCATTTTTATTTCATTTTTAGTTTATTTTAGTATACCAAGTTCAACTACATTAAAATGAGAAGTGTTTGGCTTTGTAACTGAAAAAAACAACATTATTTTATTTTATTTCAAGCAACAACAATGGTTTTATGTTTTTAACAAATGTTTTTATGGTTTTAGTTTTAGATTCAGGTAACTACAATTACCTTGGATTGCAAAGATTGATGGGAATGTTCTGTCTCCTCCGCAGGGAAGGCCGGGAAAAGATGGAATTCCAGGCTATGAGGTATGTGAGTCTATGGTTTTGAGAGAGGTTTGCCTTCAGCTGTATAATGTTAGTAGAAAATGAATGCTTTTACTGTAATGCATGCAGCATCTAATAATTTGTGCCTTAATATTTTGCCAGCGAGTTAGAATAGTGTAGGACAAAGGCTCGGTTCTGTGCTGGTCTATGTTTATCTCTGTCTCACTCGATTTCTTTCTTTCCCAAGCAAATAAAAGCCCAACACCAGTCATTAGTCTTGTAAAGTTTTCAATAATAAGACCGCTTACTCACTGCTGATGCTCTCCAGTGTGGATAAAATCCTGCCCATGAGCCATTAAATCATGAATAATGCATGCGATCACTAATTAAATGTCCCCTACAAACAGGTTTGTAGTTTTGAAAGCCTTGTCACGTTAAAAAAATAAATAAATAAATAAATAAAGTTGTTTTCTCTGATGCCTTGTCACAACAGAACTCATGTCTACGGCAGAACTGTATGACAAATCGCACTTCTGCACTTTACAGCAGCAAACATACACATCAGAGAGCCGCCAACACACGAACGCACATATATAGACGCCTCCGTCAAAGACTGACAAATGCAGTAAATACAGCATCTGCAGATCTTAATGAGGTCAGTGAGAAAGCTGAGAATTGAGTCAGAAGTCAGTTTGCTCAGCGGCCATCTTGCTAACATTCATGGATGGCTATTTTCTATAGAGTGCAACAGTGACCGTCCACTTTTCCAGTGGAGTTGGACATTTTTTTTCCCATTAATTTCTCTCATAAGAATTTCCAAAATGTCTTTCCATGAACCAAGCCAATCAGCTACAAGGTGAATCATAACATTAAAACTTAAATTTGAAGCAAACATTTTTTTTTTTGAAACTCAACAAGACTGTGTACTTGACAATCCCATGAAGCATTGCAAACAGCACAATCAAATTAAAAATAATGGAGAAATATAAAACTACTCATTTAAAAATGTTGATTATATAAACATATTTTAAGTTTATTGCAAAATATGGTTATATATTGAAATATTGAATTATTTTGAGAGTGTAGGGAGACTTCTGGCACATTTAGCTTGTTTCGAATCTCTTATTGGTGGAATTTTCTGTAAAGCATCATATGTAATGAAGTTTTTCACCATAAATTCCGATAAACAATTATTTAAAACAATTATTTTAAAACTAATTTGAAATAATATGGGCTGAAGGATTTAACTGAAGCAAATACTATCAATTAACAACATCATAGTTCATAGTAACGGTCTCTTTAAAGGTTTATAAGTCATCGTTTAAAACCAATTTCCCTATGGAGAAAATGAATGGAGTTTTTACTTCTGGAACCAGACTGTTGCTCTCTATTGGCTGTAAGAATCTAGGGGTGGGTGCGTCTGAAATCGCCTACTGTCTTAGTAGGTAGTACATTTGAATCTGAACTTACTTTGCGAACATTAAAAAGGTATGTTCTATAGTATGAATGTGTTTATGAATGTAATTCGCCATGTTGTCATTATCACGTGACCTACCAGCGTCAGTTACGACGTTTCACTGCCATTTTATAAATCCTTTCCCGTGGCCTCATGGGATAGTAAAGTGTCCAATGAATGCACACTTCAGAAGTAGTAGGTCTTCCGGAGACTTTTTCCCTACTTTTTTTCCCAAACACCATGAATTCGGACATACTGCTCTTTTCATGTACTATTTTTCGCATGCGATATATTAAGGAAGTATTCAATTTCAGATTTTAGATGGTTAGCATGGTCAAGTTAGCCCCTGCTGATATATTCCGTAGCTACAATATCTTGCAGTAATAATCAATCGTTGTGTCCAGTGTTGTTTTAGTATCATGTACTATTATAGTATTTATTTTAAAGGGGTCATATAATGCCATTTTTGTATAAGTTAATATGAATGTTTAGGGTCTAAATTAAAACTTTGTAATATACTTTTATTTAAAAATTCTCATTAGTATTTTAAGAAAACACTCATTTTACCTGGTCAAAATCAGCTCTGTTTTCAGCATGCCGTTTCAGTGCATATGCCTTTAAATAATAAACCCCGCCCCTCTGTTATGTGGGCCTTTAGACCATGGTTTGACAGAGCACACGTGGAGTGTTGCCTTGACAACAGTTGAAGGTATATTTGGAGAGAGAATGGCTGCAGGATTCTCTGAGAACACATCTGTCCTATTGTATCGGTTTGAACTGGAGTCGCACCCGGAACAAAGTAACGGCCGCAAAGAAGTTTGACAATTAAGGCTCGAACAGGACGTTTCTGAATGTTTGGTTAACATAATGTCACTTTGATCTATCTTTGTATGCACTGACAGGGTAGAGTAGTGAGATTTGAATGCTGTGTGTTTACTGATGTAGTTATACGTTAGTTCATTGAAAGATTGACGTTAAAACTAATGGTCATGAAAAATGTTTTCCCGCGATTTGCAAAGATTAATATAAAGGTTAATAAAACTTTACACTCCAACAGCTTCTTACCAAAACCATCTTTATACTGACCTTCGTTTATGAAGAAGTCAACGATAAATTATTTGTGCAAACATGAAAGTATTGACGTTGAAAGTGGGGAACATTCCCATCGTAAACAAAACTTAGCCACTGCGTTCAAAACTTAGCCACTTCAGCGGTTCCGATTTAGGAACATCAAAATGATTTCTTTGTTTGCTATTGCACCCAAGAACAGAACACCACAATCGTTGAAGAAATAAGTTTTTTTAAAGGCAGGTTAGGCAGTTTGTTTCTAAAACACTTTTTCCAAAATTTGTTTTAACTGTCTTTATACACTCACCTAAAGGATTATTAGGAACAATTTCTCATTAATGCAATTATCCAATCAACCAATCACATGGCAGTTGCTTCAATGGATTTAGGGGTGTGGTCCTGGTCAAGACAATCTCCTGAACTCCAAACTGGATGTCAGAATGGGAAAGAAAGGTGATTTAAGCAATTTTGAGCGTGGCATGGTTGTTGGTGCCAGATGGGCCGGTCTGAGTATTTCCCAATCTACTCAGTTACTGGGATTTTCACACACAATCATTTCTAGGGTTTAGAGAATGGTGTGAAAAGGTTAAAACATCCAGTTTGCGGCAGTCCTGTGGGCGAAAATGCCTTGTAGAGGTCAGAGGAGAATGGGCTGACTAATTAAAGCTGATAGAAGAGCAACTTTGACTGAAATAACCACTCGTTACAACCGAGTTATGCAGCAAAGCATTTGTGAAGCCACAACGCGCACAACCTTGAGGCGGATGGGCTACAACAGCAGAAGACCCCACCGGGTACCACTCATCACCACTACAAATAGGAAAAAGAGGCTACAATTCTCAGCTCACCAAAGCTGCAGAGCTCACCAAAATTGGACAGTTGAAGACTGGAAAAATGTTGCCTTTGTCGGATGAGTCTCGATTTCTGTTGAGACATTCAGATGGTAGAGTCAGAATTTGGCGTAAACAGAATGAGAACATGGATCCATCATGCCTTGTTACCACTGTGCAGGCTGGTGGTGGTGGTGTAATGGTGTGGGGGATGTTTTCTTGGCACACTTTAGGCCCCTTAGTGCCAATTGAGCATCATTTAAATGCCACGGCCTACCTGAGCATTGTTTCTGATCATGTCCATCCCTTAATGGCCACCATGTACTCATCCTCTGATGGCTACTTCCAGCAGGATAATGCACCATGTCACATAGCTCGAATTATTTCAAATTGGTTTCTTGAACATGACAATGAGTTCACTGTACTAAAATGGCCCCCACAGTCACCAGATCTCAACCCAATAGAGCATCTTTGGGAATATGCAGTCAGTGCAGACAAAAAAGGGTGATGTCACTCCATGCACTGCACTCCTCTCCAAACGCGTCCTCCAGCTGAGCAGTCGGCATCATGTGTCCATGTGTTTTGGGGGCGTATAGCTTTGGAAGGAGCCCAGGAGGGGGTGGGAGTTTCTCTGTTGGCTATATCTAAAATCCAGCAGTTTTCTGCTAGTTTCTCAAACTTCTCAAACCTACCTTGCCTTTAAGTTTAGGTTTTATTGCCGATTTTTTTATATTCTATTTTATCTGAGCTTTATTTTCCAATTAACCCAAATTATGTTTAATAGTTTTAGTTCAAAATGACCTATTATAATTTAGTCTTTAGGGTGCTTTATACTGTTTGAGCATAAAAAAAGGTCTGCAAAGCACAAAGTCACTCCAAAGGGCGTTATTCTCTATATCATAAGCATTGTTTCTGAACTCCCTCGATTGTAGTCTTGAGTTTGTGAAAATACATGTCACAATATTCCTCATTTAAATAATTCCTGACCAAAAAAAAAATCTGAAATACGATTAAAGACGTTGTCCAATCACAGCACACTCTTCCTGCCTAACCAATCAGAGCACATTGAGCTATTTGGAATTTGAAAAAGGGCATAATGGGTCCCCTTTAACAATAACAGCACTGATCGTCATTCGTGACATCATTTCCTGCATTTCACGTGGGTTTTGTGGCTAACTCGAACTGACTCAAAACTGCTTGGGAGCAAAACTGAGCTCCTGTGACCAAATATGGTAGAATTTATACCGAGATTTTCGACAAGTGGCCTACCTTTCTCCCCTTTATTCCACCTCCGGATGAGTCAAAGGTTCAAACGGGTGCAGATCGTCGGGAGGAAGTTCACTGGCCTTATTTTCGCTTTCATTCACGTCACTGTCTTCTCAAATGGCACGACTGTGTGTTTGCAGGGTGTTGGACCACTCATTGAGAATTTTTTCCATTCTCCCCCCCCCATTCTTCGTTCATGGATGGCTGTCTGTTTCTTTCGGTGGTGCAACAGTGCCATCTAGCAGGAAGGAAGTTTCTCGGTCCTCTCCGTTTCATACTTTTCCATCTCTTTTATGGCAGGGGCTGAGGGAAACACAATTCAGTGGGCACGGTGATGGCTTTAAGCTCTCCTCATCAGGAGCCTGGGAATAGAGAGGAGGAGAGAGAGTGTTAGACACTGATGGGGGTGTGAATGAAAGCAGATGGTTGTGGATGCTTTCACAAAGTGCCGCCCGCTTTAGAAACGCAGGCTAGATTGCATTTCTTTTTTGCTCGGCTGCTGTAATCCAGCAGGAGAATTTGATACAGAGATGTTCCCTGAGGAGCCAGTGGGAGCCGTGATGCGAGAGAGGAGCAGAGATAGATGGAAAAGCAAGGGGAGAGTGGTTTTGGAGTACAATAAGAGGTATTTCTCAACAGAGCCCTCTCAGAAGAGAGGGAGAGGGAGAGGAATAAGAGAATGAGAGATCCAGAGGTTCACGGCTTTGATGAGTTTGGAGAGAAAATGGTCATTTGTAAAACCACGAGCTCTTTCAATCTGCTTTCGACTGAATAGCTGGAAAAGTTGGGCCATTAAAGCAGCCAAAATAATTTCATTCCGCTAATGCAGTTTGGGAGCAGTCTTTTGAAATATAGTGCGGTTTAGCTGTCTATATGTATGAGGGTTTACTTTGGGGACCAACGAAAATGTGCCTAGACGTTTGCTAAATCTGACAGAATCACCTTTGGAGACTTTCTCAGTTTGAAAACAAAAGTGAGAAGTGAATTTTGTGTATGTATAATGCGTGTGTGTGTTGGTGTGTATGTAAAATGCAAAATTAACCATCAGATTATTTATATGTCCTGTCAAACCTCCCCATATAAAAAGTGTATACATTTTTCTCACTTAACATTTTCACAGGGAGCCACAGGTAGACCTGGAGACAGAGGCACTAAAGGAGAACGGGTAAGATTTTAACATTTTGTGGATGGATTACATACAATATAAAAAATTATCCGTGTGACCTTCATTTGTATGCCATTTTCCATTTTTATGCGTAAAGAATAAACCCGTTCAATGATGATTTCAACTTCTGAATATATATTAATGATGTTTTTTCATCATTGTAAAAATCACTGTTGTGTAATTAGGAATCAGGAAGAAAAATATCCCTAAGAAAACAACATATCAATAATCAAAGTCAACACATTTAAAATCTATTGTATTTTTTATTGTATAAAAAATCAGTTTTGATTATTTTCATCATTCATTGAATTACTCAGTTAAGGTTAAGGCAGCTCCCAATAGGCAGCTTGTGTTATTTGTGTTGTTATGTTATTTATATTCTGGCTGTGGTTTTGCAGGGAGATCAGGGGATTTCAGGAGAGAGAGGAGTCCAGGGAGAACGAGGGAAAGCTGGAGACAGAGGGCCCATTGGTCCCCAGGGGCCGCCTGGTGAGAAAGGAGAACCGGGCTCACCTGGATCTTCAACAACACTATTGGTATGCACAATATCCTACTGTTACAACCCATAGACTCTCCATTTTGAAAGACTTCACTACACTTATGGAAGGATTCATGGTTGGTTTGACTTTCTTAGGCTAATGCTGAGACATATATACACTGACATTCAAAAGTTCAGGCTCAGTAAGTTTTTTTTTTTTTTTTTTTTTGGCCGGGGTAGATATTTCTATTTCAAACAAATGCTGTTCTTGTCTAGTCATCATAAAATACTGAAAAAAATGTATCAGTTTCCAGCACAAAAATGTTGCTATTAAGGTGTGCCCTGATTGACAGGGTCCCTATCAGTGTTCACTGCTCCACTAGGCACGGGATATCTGTTGAAGTTCACTTCACTTAACAAAATGCGTTCATTCATAACATCCTGTAATGTTATCAAGCACAGATGAAACTCAAATTGCTCATATTAGAGGAATTTAAAGGGGTCATGAATTGAGAAATCAAAATGTCCTTGATCTTTTGACATATCAGAAATCATTGAACTCTAAAAGCGTCCTGTAATTTTCAGAACTTTCAGAACTTGTTAGTTTCAGAAGTTCCTCATTAGTCTAAGACAGCTTTTATTGAGTCCAATCTCAGAAAACAAATCATTTGGAATTGTGTCACATTATGGCGCGCATTAGAGAGAAACAAATCAACGCCTGCTTCTACATCATTGCGTCTTTTTCCACGCCCACCGGTACGTTAGTTAGCTGAGAAGGAGATAAGAGCGATACAGATCACTGGACTAACAATAGCATTACCTTCCAAAGGATCCTAATGCTAGGAATGTTTATTTTCAAATATGTGAATGTCTCAGTAGCGCATTATTTGTTTGTTTGGTACATTTCACTGTGAATTCTTTGGTAAACCAGTCGCATTTCGGCATAAACAGTCTTTTACTGTAAGATATGGACCCGACAGTAATACCACAACATGCAAGTAACAGTGTTAACTCTAATGCCTGATCTGTGATCTGTTTCTGATATGATTCATGTACAGTCAGACGTTCTTTGTCTCAAAATCGTTTATTGCACCAGTGAATTAAGCCAGTGACTAAATGCTCAACTTCACATTGTTTCTGTTAGTAATAAAATAATCAGTTACTAAATTGTGATTGTTATGTGTAGAAAGTGGTCAAAGAACACTCCTTTTATAATCGCTGGAGCGGTCAATCAAAGTGAGAGAGTTTATCAGTGATTAGAGTCTGGATAACTGTTATAATCAATGGCGTTGTCCACACTCTTATTTACATCGTGTTTGAACTGTTAGTTTTGAAAGCATTCAATGCAGATATCTAGTTGCAATGATGAGATCACTGCATTCATGCGCTCAAGAGACCTATCTGTGATTGGCTACAATGCTCATCACTGCAACCTTTTGACGCTTTTGACATTGCGTCTACATCTGACGCACATGGCACCCTTTAGCGTCAATATGAGACGCAGATATATATGGGCCAGAGGGCGCCTCCTAGTGGTCTAACCCTAGCCCTACCCCAGACCTAAACCCATAACTGAAGTGTGTCATATTGACGCTAAAGGGTGCCATGTGCGTCGGATTTACACGCAATGTCAAGAGCGTCACCTATATGACGTCCAAGGATGAGAATGTGTTGAAATGTAATGCTGTAATCAACACTTTTCACATAGAGCAGGTTTACGTCATTAAATAAATTTTTTTGATTATTTTTAATTATATTTGTATTCGTTTTATTAGAACATATATATTTTTGGAGGTGTTGATACAAAGACTACTACATCCCATTTGAAATCAGATTTTCAAAAGCTGCTGCCAGTGGCACAGCCACTCAAATAAACTTTAGGGCCTTCATCAGCAAGAACACCCACTACAATCAACTGTACTGCTACTCCATAACCTCCAGCAATAAACCCTGTCAGTGACTGCACACTCTTCTAGAGGTGGAGCACCTCTTTGACCTCAGTAAAGATTCAGTTGCTGGCTTTTCTCCCAATCTGCACCAGCCTCTTGGCCCCCATCCCGAATCCATAACCACGGGGTCACCCCACGCTGTTCAGAGGGCAACCGTCATTGATTGCTTTGTTGTGCATAACACATGCGTGAACAGTCCAGAATAAATAATTAGTAGCTCTGCATAACAATAATTACCCACACATGTCCACGAACCCATTAGCCTCTGAACAGCACAGGATGCAGCAAATTGCCGCCCGCTTCGATGTCTATATCCAACGCTCAGTCCCAATCAAACAAACTCACAGGAGGGGATCTTCAGGAGTGTATTGTGTGTGTGTGTGTGTGTGTGTGTGGTGGGGGTGGAAGGATATAGTAGCATCAGGAGCTCTACTCAACTTCACCTCTGTAAACCACACACACACACAGAGCAACAAACATTAGTGTTCTTTGAAGGAGGGCTGTTGTTATGGCAAGGTTGTGCAGGTTTTAAAGGAAAACTTCTGTTATTATTTATCCAATCCTCGTGTTGTTCCAAAGGCTTTTTTTTTATATTTAATGAAACTGAATGAGAACAAATGCTGTAAAGCTTAATATAAGACACAAAAGCAATAAAACTGGGAAAATAAAACATATACGGTATTGTTAAAAGATTAGGGTCAGTGTAAAATATATAGGGGAGAGCGGGGCACAACCTAACGCTTTTTGGTTTTGGCTCAATTAATTAAAAAATAATTAGGTTAGATTAATACTTTTTTTTTACATAAGCAACATACACATCTCTGCTACAAATGAACACTTAAAGTTTTTTTTCTAGGACCTACCATTTTCGTACAGTTGCACTGAAAGTGACAGAAGTGCAAATGTTACAACTCACCCCATATGTGGAGTTAATTGTAACAGATAGAGGGGTTAGTTGTAACACTTGTGTGTAACATGCATACTTCAGGACTATTTTATTTGTATAGTTTGATATTGTTTGTGCATCTGTATAGACAGATATCCATACATCCATCCCTCATCCAATCATCCTTCTATTATGTATCTATATCATGGATAGAGACATAGAAAAGGGCTGCATTGTTTTGCAATAAATAATAATAAATAAAATTATAAATATTGTAATTTCAATTTAATTAGATTTGTGTGTGGCAGCTGCATGATGTACAATTATTATTATTAATAATAACAGTAATGATAATACAAATGAGCTTAAAATAAAAATTTAAAGGGTGTATTGCATTAATAACAGGCCATATTTTAATAAAATAAACAAGTTATCATTCATAGCCTACACTAAATTTTAAACATTTTAAATCCCAATATTGTTTGTGAAAGTCTAACAAAGTTAAATGTATACTCAAACCTGCAAAGTTGTGTGGCTCCGTTTTCATTTGATTATCATTGTACACTTGGAGGCTTAGTTGAAACACTCTGTTACAACCAACCCCGCTGTGTATTACATATTTTAAGCCTAGCTAACAGTCGCTAGGAATAGCAGACATGTTTCAAAACGGTGCTATGTTTGAGCCAACAAGACGGTGATTAAGGCAATATAAAGTTAGATTTGGAAACGTATACACCCAACTCAGAAACCGAAAAAAAAACTATGATGAAAAAAATTACTTTCATGGTGTCAAAACACTCTTTGTCCAGTATCTTCACGAAATATAATCAGAACTTTCCGCAAATTCGCGGGAGACCGTCTTCTGGCAGCAAGAGAAAAATAGCGGAAAGACGGGCGGCTTGATCCTGACGAACTATGTAAATGGTCCGTGTTACATTTAACCAGAGGTGGAAGTAACGAATTACAACTACTCAGATTACTGTAATTAAGTAGTTTTTTCGTGTACTTGTACTTTTATGAGTACATTTTTTAGTCTGTAATTTTCCTTGTACTTGAGTACAAATTAAGTTAAGTAATGTACTTCACTACTTTAAAAATCCCATTAATTACAAAGTACTTGTACAATTTGAATTCAACAATTATTCAAATTTTTGACCAGCATTTGGGTATCCAATGGAAATAACTGATCATGGGCGGGCCAATAAAAACCCTTGTATTTGGAGCGGGAAAAAAGCCTGGTTCCTGGAGAGCTATATTCGTCCTCACACGTCCTTCAGTTTGTATTTTAGTGTTATCAAAGAACTTTGCCGTAATGGACATGGACATTCGAGATACTGAATTCATTGAAAATTCCGAAGAAATACCAGATGACGAATGCCCATGACCCCACATGGAGGAGTTGTTCTTATACAGAGGAAGGAAAGGAGACGTTTTATAGAAACTTTGTTTCTGCAGTGATATGTGATAGTTCAGTTGTTTTTGTTTTTAAAGTTGGGTAGACCTCACGATAATTTGACTAAAAACATCACTTGAAACATGAGCTTCAGCGTTACTCAGATGACAAGCACATATACTGTAATAAAGATTTAGCATTGTAAACTTAGATTAAAAAGTTATATTGTATGTCATTGTCAACACATTGTTTTATTAATATTGAATCCGTGTTTTAAGCTTACAATGAAGAGTTTAATAATGACTCTTTCATAAAAACAGTATCTTGCCGGCCATGACCCACTGGCATAACAGTGTAACTGCACTGATTGTCAGTCTGTCTAGATGGCACATTTGTGTCAGTGCTAAATGCTGATAACTTTTGAAACTTTTGAAATATTAGTAGGGTACTTTTGGAAATCTTTATTGTAAAAAAAATAAAAATAATTAGTTTATAAATAAAATAACCCAATAAGCTTATTTATTTTGCATTATATTCATTAATAATAATAATCATATTAGACCATTTTTATAACTTGGTTTCCATAAAAGTAAATAAATATCACAGGCTAAAAGTAATTAGTAATTAGTACTCGAGTAGTTTTTGAGAGGGGTACTTTGTACTTTTACTTAAGTACATTTTTAACACCAGTACTTTTGCTTGTAATCGAGTATTATTTTAGCAACTACTTGTACTTGTACTTGAGTACAAATTTTCAGTACTCTTTCCACCTCTGCATTTAACCCCGTGTTAGGTTGTGCCCCGCGCTCCCCTATTGTTAAAGAAATTAATACTTTTATTCAGTAAGAATCTTATCAAAAAGTGACTAAAGACATAATGTTACAAAAGATTCATATTTTAAAAAAAAAATGCTGTGCTTTTGAAATTTTGGTAACACTTTTAAATAGGGTCTCATTTGTTAACATTAGTTAACTAACATGACTTAACAGTGAGCGATACATTTGTTACAGTATGTTAGTTAATAAAAATACAGCTGTTTAATCGAATGTGAATTGAATCGAAATGAATGTGAATCAAATGTTTCATATAGACATTTCTTGAGCAGCAAATGAGCAGCAAATTAGAATTTAGAATGATTTCTGAAGGATCACGTGACACTAAAGACTGGAGTAATGATGCTAAAAAAAATTCAGCTGTGCCATCACAGGAATGAACTACATTTTATAGTGTAATAAGATAGAAAATATTTTATTTACAACATTGCTCTTTTTACTGTGATCAAATAAATGCAGCCTTAGTGAGCATAAGAGACTTGTTTCGAAAACAGAGAAAAATCTTACCAACTCCGAACGTCTATGAGGAACACAAAGTTTGAGTTTGAGATTTTTTTTCTTCATGAATCAAACATCACAACTTCCTCTTGAAATCCTTTGAGCGTGCCAAGGCGAGCAGCGCAGATATAATCTTTTTTCTTTTTTCTTTTTTTTCCACGAATAACACCTTTGATTATGTTCATGCTAAATTCACCAGAACCCTCTCAAAGCAATCATTAGTACTTTTTTCCAAGTTCAAATGCATAAAATCATTCGCTTTGACCATTTTCACAGTTTTTTTCTTTTTTATGTCTAGTGCTTTATTGCTACCAACCTTATAAAATCGCCCTTCCTTGACACTGTTTGCAAATACTTTCTTGTGGAAGTCAAAATAAAATGTATGGGTGAAAAAAAAGAAGAAAAAAAAATATTACCTAGCTTTTGTGTGAGTCAGGACTTTTGTATGATACTGTAGTAGCATCTTTTCTTTTCTACGCTGTGGTATGTTGGGGTAGTGGGATTTCTGAGTGGGGTAAAATAAGACTAGGAATGCTAGTTCAGTACTGAGGTGTTCTCTGCCCTCTGTAGATGTAATTGAGAAAAAAAGTCTTCCATTATGAATCATAAAGCTCACCCCCTCCATAAAACTGGCTCATTTAGCAATAGACTTGTATCCACGTTGCTCAAAAGAGAGATTGTGGGCCCTATTTTAATGATCTAAGCGCATGGTCTAAAGCGCATGGCCAAGTGCTCTTAGTTTAACGAAGGGAAAAATGGTTGGCGCACCCAGCGCATGATCTAAAATGGTTGTCCCTATTCTCCTAATGAGTAATGGGTGTGATTTGGGAGTAATGTGCAATAAACCAGTTTCATTTCCCATTCCCATTAAAAGCCAGTTGCGCTTGTGCCATGGTGGATTGCTATAGCAGAATTTCCACGCCGAAAGACTGAACCCTTCAGAGGAAACAGATCTGCTCGTGCGCGAGGTTAAAGCGAGCCGTTCCACCATTTTTATTTACACAATATTAATCGTTTACATTGTAATCCTTTTATTTTTAATATTTGGCATGTTTGTGTACTTGTGTGTAATAAGTAGTGTACGTGTGTTGTGGACCCATAGGTGCATATTACTAATGCGCCCTTTAAATAAAATAATAAAATACTGCGCCATTGACTTTAGAAAAGGTTTCAGTTGGTCAATGGCGCAGTCTATTTCAGTTGCCTTAAAATTGCAACGTACCAACACAGCTTGTTTTCAGACCAGCATGCCGATGGGCGCAAAAATATGCGCAAATGCTTTTGCTATTTAAACAACGTGGCGCAGGACGTGAAAATGATAACTGCGTCAGGCTGAAACTAGCTAAAAACACTAGCGGATGTATGATAGGACCCGTAGAAACTGTTTAATCAAAGTTGATCATGATTTGTTGTGTACTGTGCTATAGTGCCGAAGTGATGATGTCACTTTGTAGGGCAAACTCAGAAGCTAGCGGCGCATGGGTTCCCTAAATCGAAAAGCAATGCATTTTCCCCCTAGACTTTTGGAAAATTGCACAAAAATAAGATCTGTGTTCAACAAAGAGTTGTGACCCTTACACGTTTTGTCTATCAAGATAATCTAAGTTAAAGGGTTAGTTCACCCAAAAATGAAAATTAAGTCGTTAATTACTCACCCCCATGCTGTACCAACCCTGTAAGACCTTCGTTCGTCTTCGGAACACAAATGAAGATATTTTTGATTAAATTTGAGAGCTGTATAACTACCACATTGGCTGCCTAAGGGACTGGCTCTTGACGGCCCAGAAAGTCAATGCAGAAAATGTTTAAATATTCCATGTGACTACCGTGGCTCAACTATAAGTCTATCAAGCGACGAGAATACTTGTTGTGCGAAAAAACAAACAAAAATAACGACTTTATTCGACTTTTTCTTTTCTTCCTTGTTGGCCTGAAACAAGACTTCCATACGATTTCTACGACGCATGCGCGAGAATTGAACTGAAGTAGTTAAAGGAGATCGCAATTCTCGCGCATGTGTCGTGGAAATCGTATGGAAGTCTTGTTTCAGGCCAACAAGGAAGAAAAGGAATAGTCGAATAAAGTAGTTATTTTTGTTTGTTTTTTTGCACAAAAAGTATTGATAAACTTATAGTTGAGCTTAAACATTTTCTTCATTGACTTTCTGGGCCGTCAAGAGCCAGTCCCTTTGGAGCCTATGTGGTATTTTTACAGCTCTCAAATTGAATCAAAAATATCTTCATTTGTGTTCCGAAGACGAACGAAGGTCTTACGGGGTTGGTACAGCATGGGGGTGAGTAATTAATGACTAACCCTTTAATGCAAAATTTATACATTTTGAAGCCTATATAAAGATTTTTAAAAACACAAGCAGACACAATAAAGTTAAAAAAAAAACACAAGCAGCTTATAACTGTGTGTTCGATGTCATAGATCAAAACGTGAAAATATTTAGAGGCTTTGTTCACCACAGACCGTATTACAGGCGATTTAGCAAAAACCCATTCAAAAATCCCATAGAATTTAGAGCGAGGGAACCGGGAGTGCTAAAATGCGAACTCACTTCCGCGTTTTGGCCTACAGAGTGATGCCGTAACTTCGGCACTCTATTGTGTCAAACGTGTTAGGTTGGTGTAAATGTTTTTATCTATATTTAACTTGTTGTGTGTGTTGCTGTTGGGACGTATGATTCATATCAAATCAAATGTGTAAGCCCTAACACACACGGTTTTTAGACTGATCGCTGAGATTTTCAACAGCCCGAGGCACTGAGCGTCGCTGGGGCCTCTGAGCATTTGACTGAATGGCCTTGAACTGGGCAAGGTATGTTTTTGATTAGATGGAAGAGCTTTGTTTTCCTACGAGATTTTCTTCCAAATTCAGGCCTTCTCCCATGTAGAGCAGTGATCATGAATGGCGGGATGCTTTGAGGAGAGATTGTGATTGCGCCATTATGTGTCATCCATCCCTTTGCCTCTGAGAACATTTCTCAGCATGAATAAAACATGAAGCACTGCCATTTTGAAGCTGCACTTTTTAATCTGCAAATCATGTTGTGCTGATGTTTGTTTTCCCTGTCTGTCTTCTTTTTTTTTCCACTTTCGTTCCTGTTTTCAGGGAGATAGAGCTGCCTTGGAGGAAATTAAAACATTCATCCGAAATGAAGTATTGCGTGTATTTGAAGGTACTTTATCTGCCACCACTGAGGTGTTTTCACCAGTAGATGAGGGTTTCTGTTCTTTTCATGTATGTTTGTGACAAAACTTTGTTAAGACATTTAAAAGGCATAAAAAACTTGTCAACATCAACAGTACTGCAAATGAGCTTTTTAGCAGATGGGATTCAAAAAGGAGCACAGTTAAGATAAAGTGGAGTGACTTATAATGCATTACCAGCTGGTGTTTTAATGTGTGCTACTACAGAACTTTGACCTTAAACTTAACTAATGTTTCTTGAGCACCAAATCGTCATATTAGAATGATTTCTGAATAATCATGTGACACTGAAGATAACGAAGTAGTAGTAATATTTCACAAAATCACTGTTTTTACTGTATCAAATAAATGCAGACTTGGTGAGCATAAAATACATTGAGTACTGCAAATGATTAGTAAGTTTATTATAATTTTCTATTCCATATTTAGTTGGGTCATCTATAGCCGTTTCGTGACCGCGGAGAGTGAAGGTTAGTTTCTCACTGGATTTGTCATCTATAAAGGTTAAAGAAAAAAATGAGCCGGGGTGCCCCTCACAAAAATGTGGGGAAATTGTGTGAGAGCCCGATATCCAAAATGGCTGCCGTCGGCCAAGAAATGAACTTTTGAATGGTTTTGCCCACGGTGCTGCATAATACATGGTTTCTGAGACTATTTGGGTCAAGAAATTCATAAATGATGTAGCTTTATTGATTTTACCTATTTTTGACCTTCAAAATCAAGATGGCCGCCAATTGGCTCTTTAAGGTGAGACACCACTACAGGTGAATAGGGTAAAAATTTTAACTTGCAGACATCACCATGAAACTTTACCAGTTGATTACTCGCATGAATAGGAGAAAAAAATGTATTGTGAGTTTTCTGTAATTGTATGTTTAAATATGCTAATCGGACTATATCTAATTAAATATGCATTGATATGCATATATTTTGAAGTGACGAATCTCACCATTGAAAAAAACAAGGTTCAAAATTATTTTAGCATTTTGTTGATATATTCAATGAAAGACATTACCAGAGGGGATTATGAATATTTCTTTTTGTTACCCTGGAAATCAGAAAATACTGCCAATAACATTTTGGATATTGGGCTCTCACAAAATTTCCCCACTTTTTTGTGAGGGGCACCCCGGCTCATTTTTTTCTTTAACCTTTATAGATGACAAATCCAGTGAGAAACGAACCTTCGCTCTCCACGGTCACAAAACGGCTATAGATGACCCAACTAAATGTTTATTCCGTTTATTTAATTTTGTTATATTTGTATTTTTTTATTGTATTTTATTTATTTAATCTTTTATTTGATTTGATTTGGGGGACAATTTGACATTTTGTTCACTGACTACTCTGTTTCATGCCTTGATATATGATGTTTAATATAATATAATATCTTAATTGTGCTTTTTTTCAGAGAGGTTTTCAGACAGTTACTCTTCGCTGCAGAAGACCCCAGCAGCTATATTAGCCGCACAGGCTCGACAAGGCCCTCCGGGGCCACCGGGTAACGATGGCTCCCCAGGACCCCCTGGAGAGCCAGGACCTCCAGGCTCCCAAGGTAGGAGCCAAAACCCAAAAGACTAAACCTATTATGGACCTCTTTACGCTGCTCCTACGATGGTCTTGGCTCACACAAAAACACAGATGAGCAAGACCATGATTTATTTATATGACTCATCCGTTTCCCCAGTATTAAGCTTTTTTGCTTGCTTCTCAAGGATTCCAGGTTTTGTTTTCTTTCCCTCTCTCTCATGAGGTAAAAGTGTGTTTATGGGTATGTATTATATTTGGATTTACTGTATTGGCTTCTCCTCAGATGATTGAGTTACACTGAACTGAGCGGGTAGAGGTCATCTTGCTGTTATGGCCAAGTCGAGCTTTAAACCTCAAGTTTTGATCAAAAAAGCTGAGGAGTAAAAAAAAGGAGTCAGCATCTATTTGAGCCAACAGTATCTAGCTCAGAAGACTAGAAAATGAGCAAGATGGTAATGCCCTTCCTTACACGCCATGCAAAAAATGGCCGTTAATTGGAATATTATGCATGAGGGCTTCACAAAAATCTTTCCGGCTACGTCAGAGAAGAAAGAAGACGGTTAGCTGCTTGACAAAGTGGCATATGGTGCCGAGAGCCCGGCGGGACATATGAAGACGGATGAAGAACCGGCCCAGAATAGGTGGATGTAATATCGCCCTGGACAGACTTGTGAGAGCAAGAAAGATAAAGAAGTGAGCGGATGGGAAAAAAGCCACGCAATAGCTCACTTTGTTGGATTAAGCCCTGCAAAAAAAAAAAAAAAAAAAAAAAACGAAGGGGGGTGAGGAAAATAAGCAATTCTGAACATTCATCAAAGACTGGCAACTAAATGTCATTCTCCACTTGGGTTTCTCATTGATAATGACATGCAGTTTGGTTCTGTCCCTCCTGTCTGAGTTCCTAAGGACCCTTAACCATTAGACAATGATGCCATACTATATGGTGTACATTTGAACTTCTAATAATTGATGTCCATGCAAAGAATGCATACTTTGGGCTGTGCTGAGTGCGTATACACATCTGTGAAGATTGTATTATTTATATATAGATTGTGTTGATGCATTTACAAACAGAGGAGGAAGCTCTGAAATCCTCATTTCTATCACTTTAATATGTATTTGTGTTGTGTCGCACATTTAACTGTGGATTGTGCTTTTGGAGAATGTTGGAGAGAAATGATTCTTAGCAGGCACGAGAAAACCAGGGATTTTAGTCCTGGTTAATCTTTTTTTTTATTATTGTCATATGTTGACGTCCACCTCAGTTTGGCTTTGCGGGTAATATTTCCTCATTATTCCTCGTCATCCTCTGCTGGAGTCTGTCCTCCTTTGGAATCCTCAATTTGGCCACTTTTTTTTCATGTGATATGCTAAAATATATCATTATGAAGACAAATATCTCAGAAATCTTGAATGCTTTACGTGTTCGAGTCACATTAATTCCACTCAGGGTCTGTTTTCTTGCTAGTTATACTAAATGAGAATCTGCAACATTGTAGGTGTTTTTCAAGAACGCTTCCAAATGCTGGTGTTGAATTGAAATGCTTATGCTTTTTTTATGTCATTTTTGTGCCTTTTTTTGGATGCCGTTTAACTTTTACTTAATTTTGATTTCAAATATATTCTTAAAATGAAATGATTTATTGTGTTTCATATTGTTTCTTAAAATGCACATGAACCACATATATATGGTTCATGCGATTTGAGAGTCTTATAACATCATAACCTCTAAAACTACTTATGCAGCTGTTTTACAAACCTGTAATCAGCCATGCTTTTGTATAACACATTTTTTGGGATAACAATTTTTAATCCCTTTGTATCATTTATTTTATTATTATTATTATTTTTTTTCATTTAAAGGGTGATGAAAACCTCTAACTTGGTTTCATTAAAGCTGCAGTCTGTAGCTTTTGGGGGGTTAAAAATGATCAAAATACATATTTGAAAAAATACATAACCAGTCAGTGTTCAAAACTATCTGCTTGCCTTAGCTCGATTCAAAGCGGTAAGCTTGTAATAATGTTTTAAATCCCAGTAGTACTGGTTGGAGATTTATGGCCTTTTCTCACGGCACTTGATATAATTAAACTTATCAATTTGATGGAGGATCCAGAAAGGTTCAAACGACGATCACCAGTGACAACTGTTGAAAATGCGAAAGACTTTGGTCGGACTTCGGAGTGGCTAACTTACAGAAAAAGCAACCGGACCCATGCGAAAACAAGAATACATATCAGATGAACATTACATGTAGTCACGCAATGCTGACGTTGCTAACATTAACAACCTGAGAACAAAGTTTAATTTGCACGGTTTTGCGTGATAAGCGATTTTTAGATTTAATCAGCACGATTTACTGCAATGTCAAAACCAGAACAAAAGTGGATGTTACTGTACTTGTTCAGATGACACTTTCTGGCGAAAATGATTATGTTGGTCATACTTCCAAAAAGAATAATCTGTGATTCTGATTCTCAAACATTGTGTTCATCCACGCTGTGCGGTGTCGAACTACAACTCAAGTAAAGTTGATAATTCCGCTAATGACTGCAATTGCAGATTTCGAACAGAGATGGCGACAAAGAGGAAAAACTACGGACTGCAGCTTTAAAATGTATCTGATATTTTACGCTGTATTTTCCTGCATCCCAAGAACATACCCAATTATACTTAATGCTGAGTGAGCAGTGATTATGTGAATAATATACCAGGATTTTTGATAATCTCAATGCAACATTATTTTTTTTAAACTAACTGGTGGTTTATATGAGCAAATTTCATGGAAATGCAATGTTGAATTAAATGTAAATACACTATAATGTTTTCGTTCTCATTTGTATTTCTCCACAAGGTTTAGACTTTTTTTTCCTCAGTATGAAAAAATGATTTTAAATGTAAGATCTTAGCAGGGCAAGTATTGTATTGCAGCTCCCCCTGCCTTATATTTGTGCAGTATGAACTCCCTCCTCGAGCAGGAGTTTGTATTGCAGTTGTTGTGAGGAAGCCATGATGTGATGCCACAGGTAGAGTTCTGTCCTTCATTGGAATGCCATTGCATTGGATGAATGCATCTGAAGGTGTCGACACACTTTAGTTAGTTAGCTAGCTAGTTAGTGTGTTTGCTTGTGTAAATTAGTACGGGCGGTCACACTGACGATTACTGCATTACTTGGCATCTCTTGGGTATTTTCTTTATTAACACCTACTGTGTTTCTGTTTCAGGCTTGGCTGCCTTAAAGGAAACACATTACCAATGCATGTGTGTTTTGACTGGAGGCAGTTTTCGGCATGTTATTAGAAGATGATCTTATGAATGGTTTCTTACTGAGTGTGTGAAAACAAAACTAAAAGATCAGCAACAGCTAATGCATTTTTGTTTGTTCGTCTCGCCTGCCCGCTGTGTGTGACATTGCCCGTCCAGCACTGTCAGCATTTGTGGTGCTCTTTAAATACTTTGAAAGCGTGTTTCTGATAGATGGATTTGTGATTACTCTTGAAGGGCTTAGAAAACTGTATGAGACTAGTTGTGTAATACAACAAATTTGGACAGGGTTTTATGTGCAGTTTCCAACTGTTTCCAACTAACTTTTTTTTAAGAATGCACTTCTATGGGAATGTAAAGTCTGAGTTTATGTGAATCTAGAACAGAATTGTTTTTGATGTTATGTCTCAGCTAAACTAAGATCCGTCAATGCTTTTTCAAAGATGGTATACAGTGAAACGGATTATAATAATAGTCACTTGACTATTACTCCCCCTACTATTACTCTGTATAAAGACTAAATATATGTATTCTACATCTGACATTGGGTTTTTGTGTGTTTTACCCCTGCAGGGTATCGAGGGCAGAAAGGAGAACGAGGTCAAATGGGTTTGGGAATTCCAGGAGCTCCAGGCCCAACTGGCCCACCAGGTACAAAAATGACTTTTTTATATTCATAAAATAAATGTTACTTTTTACATGAATTTACTTGTTTTTATAGAAATAAAAATATTGTTCAGCAAGAACACATTAAATTTATATCAAAAATGTGTAAAAATATATAATATTATATAAAAAAATAATGATTTCTGTTTCAAGTTCCATTTCAGCTTTGTACTCATCAAGAAATCCAGAAAAAAATGTATCACAATTTCCACAAAAATATAAATGACCTGTAATAAGAAATGTTTCTTGAGCAGTAAATCAAAATATTAGAATGATTTCTGAAGGATCTTGTGACACTTAAGACTGGAATAATGATGCTGAGAATTCAGCTTTACCATCACAGGAATAAATTACATTTTAAAATATATTTAAAGGAGCATTTCACCCATTTCAACATTAATCATCTTTATTGAAAGTGGATCATATATGTAGTCGAAATATAAAATAATTTTTGAATTTGGTGCCCTCTTGACCGAGAAAAGACGCATTTGGATGTAAGACAACAACTCCCACAATGCACCACATTGCACAACTCCACAAGCCACACCCACTGATCAGGAACAGCACAACCAGAGAAATCACTCTTCCGTTCCGTCTACAAGGCTAATGTTAGCTGTCACCAGAGTTTGAAATTCATTTCACACAAAATGTCTAGTTAGTTGGCTGTGGTGAGCAGGACAATCGAGGTGAGGGATGTAAGAGGACGGTGTGAGGCCGGTGGCATGAGTGATAATGAAAGACACCTCTGAGGCGTGCGCCGGTCTCGCGTCTCGCACGGAGGAGCGAAAGCATAAAATGAGCAGCGACGACGGCAGATGGAGAGATAAACAGGCCTGATTTTATGTTGTTTTGTTTCTGTTGTGAGTAACGTTACAGCAGTAGTCAATGAGGCGCTGCTGGCTTATACTTTCGTTTTGTATTTGTTCATTTTACTATTAAAATGTTTAAATGTTCGCCGGTTCCCACCTCCTCCTTCCCACAACAACAAACCCTGTTAATGTTACATTGGCAAACTCATTAGTGAATTACTCCTCGTTTGTATTTATTTCTATATGGTGAATTACTGCATGATACCTGGATGTTCAATCAGGCGAAACTATCACAACACAAACGTCCGTGTGCTCGTCTGATTCAGAGATTGTTGAAATTTTTTGCAGCAGACGGACTCTATATGTGTTCGTAGTTCACAACGAGAGCACATGCACCAGCAGTCCGCCCAGCTCGAGCCAGTTCGGGCTCCTCGACCGCGACAGGCAGCCGCCTCCTGTTCCTCCATCAGCCTCAGCTGCTCTAAACTATACTGCGACTCATAAAGATAGCCATGAACATCGGATTCGAGTAGCAGAACTTCAAAATCCTCTTCTTCCATATCATGTTTAGTTTCTTCCGTCATTGTCATACTTACTATCTCCACAGCGCTTGTAAGCTTAGCTTCCAAACAAGATGGTGGATATTGATTCAGTATCTGCAATCAAAGTCCCACCCACTGATCTGTAATAGGCCTGTAGCGTGAGTGGGTCCCACACCCTTGAATACTAATGAGCTAATGTTTGTAGTCTCTACACTTTTTAATGAAATGTGACTTCCTGCTTATTATGACGCAAAACGACGATTTTTACGTCATAATAAGCAAGAAGTAAAACACTTAAATCCTTATTTCTCCCATCTCAGGGGAAAATGAGTGAATAAACCATGACCATTCAAAAATATGACTGGGTTTCTAAAGATACAAAGCTTAAATAGAAAACAGCTATTTAAAATAGGAATAGTATTTTACAATATTTCTGTTTTACTGAATTTTTGAACAAATAAATGTAGCCTTGATGAGCAAAGGAGACTCCTTTCAAAAACATAAAAAAAAGTCTTACTGACCCCACACTTTTGAACATGAGTGTAAGTCCTTTGCATTTCAGCTCTAGACTTTTCCATAAGAGCATTAGCTTAAACACGCTTTAATCTTTGTTTTTACAAAATGAGGGAAAATTGAATTATTTTCTTTGGCAATTGACCACATGCCTCAGATTCTCCAAATGGACCTTAAATTGTATTTAACCCAGAATATTCCTTAAATACATGAGCCGTGATGCTACAGTACGTAATGAGTAGAGATAATTAAGAAAAAACGAATCTTGTTTTTGCTTATCTCTTTTAAAAGAGTGAGAGGTACATTATCTCTTACGTGACAGAATATGTTTTGTTGAGTTGTAAGAATGAATAAACTAGATCAAACTCTGTCATGTAGAACCATAGAAACATTGCTTTGTGTTTTTGCTGGGGTCCAGAAAGGCCCTCATTGCTTCCCTGATGGCCGTACTTTACACTTTTAACATTCTTGATATCTGCAACACCCAGATAACAGCAATTATTTAAATTGGTGCTTCTAATGTTTAACTTTTTAAAAGCTCGGGCAGATAATGGCTCTAAACTAAACTAATGACTATGGCATTCTTTAATGAACGGCTCTTTTATAGAGGTACAAAGAGTTCACTGATTTGTCTTCAAGTGAAAAAATACAAAGGAGACTTCTAACTGTGGCTTCTTGATAATTACACGGCACACCGTTATCATTGTGTGCTGTGGTTTCCCTCTTCCCCCCTTCCTCCGCAGTTAAAGGGTAACAAGCCCATTAAAAGTATTTTTTTGTGTGTTTATATTGTGAAATATTCTGTTGTGACCACTCTATGGTAAATCAACAACACTCCAGCAACATAGTGATGAATTTCACACATGGTAAACCACCTGTCTGATTTGTCCACAGGTTCACCAGGAATGGGATTCCAGGGGCCTCCAGGTGCCCCGGGGCCCCAAGGTCCGCAGGGAAAATGTAACCCCAGTGACTGCTTCCATCCTCACGCCAGACGGGACGGGTAGAATCCTACGCTTCCTCATCAAACCTGATAAGAAACCAATGAACCAGCTCATCTACATAAGCTTCAAAATCCTATTAAAAAGAAATGGAGGAGAAGACTCGAGCAAACCTCATCCCCGTAGTGCAGCCATGACTGGTGATGTCATTTCATCATTTATCTCCGTTTCATTTCCTATATTTGTGACCAATGCATTTACTCATTTCCCATGTTTTGTCGGTATGGTGTGAGAATTCAAGTCCCGTCATTACACTAATCACAATGGACAGGTTTATATGAGACGGCGAATGGAGGTGAAATGAGAATTTTACGTGCGTTCGCTTATTTTCTTCAGGCTGATGTGAAGTCGAGTTTTAATTAAATTGTGATGGCGCTATGCAATCTAATATAGAACATATGATAACAAATATTAAGTTAATGTAAATAACAGGCATTTGAATTATTTCAAAATTTTTTTGCTTTTAAAGAAGTGTACTTTCCAGCCCTGCTCGTGAAGGGAGTTATTTTCATGTTTATCACCTCAGATGCACTGATGTTACATACAGTAATGGAGCGCTGAATATAAAGACATACATTATTAACAGTAAATAAATCCTAAAATAGTGTAATATATAAATAAGTATTTTTTATATATTCATTTATTGTTTTGTAGTATTTATTTATTATTTTATTTAATAATCATAAACAAATGTATCCTTAAAGCGGAAAATGAACACAGACAGAAATATCTCATTTCATATGTTGTTCATTTTATCTTTCTTATTTTATTTTGATTTTATTTCCATGTTTAAATTAGACTTTGAATCCCATATCTTCAATGTGGCATCAGACTTTTATTTTGTTTTTTGACCAAACACAGCAAAGAGAAGCGATTGGAGAAATACTACTCGTGATCCCCGCTGTGTTGGCCAGGGCTGGTGAGGTGAAAACTGCTCATGACATTGATACGCTTTAATTGTTTACAGGGAAATAAGTTTAAACCCCCTTATATCGGTGTTGTATGTATATTTTGTTCTTTACTTGGTTTGTTATTTTCCAAAGAAAAGATGTGAAGTGCTTTTAAATATATTTATCTTTGCATTTGAATTTAATTATCTCTCATTTCTTTTGCTTTGTATGGAAAGCGTCCTTCCATGTTACTTGAATGTTTTTACAAGACATATTTGTCAATTTCATGTTCACAGTTTAACATAATGGCAAACCTTTTAACATCAAACTTTGTACATTTTTTTTTTTTTTTTCATTGGTAGCAGTGTGTCTTAACCATGTTTCTGTGTAATTTCGTTTTGCAAGGATTGTAGTCCAGGGTGAATTATTTATTTATTTGATAGACATCATTAATATGGTGATCCAAAATCAGTAAGGTAAGATATTCGAGTCGACTCATTGCTATGTGCATGTGAGCGACGCTCAATGTTCCGCTCAATCGCTCACATTCGTACATGGGTACGAATCCCGCTCTGACATGAAATAGACCTTATGCGGCAAAGAAACAAGCACGCATAATTTTGTTTTTGAACGTTTTTGCGGTAACTCTGTATATTTCTATGGCATTGCTGTGGAAAGGTAATTAGCTAGTGAAGTGGATTTACTTATTGTAGAGTTAACGACAGTTATTATGAGCATTGTAATGTTTGAATCAGATGTCATAACAAATGTCATGAGACCGGAAATAATTTTAAATCATTCATAAATCCGTAAGATCTCACCTTCATGCTGTGGAAATACAAACCGGAAGCAGTTCGAACACAACGAGAGCAACGCTGAAAAGAGGTGGAGCTACATAAGGTTTATACTACAGCTGTTGAATGCTTGAATCTGATTGGTTGATGGACTTTCTAAGGTGTGTACTTATTTTCAGGGAAATGCACTGCTAAAGTAGTTCCAGGCAGGTTTTGACCGCATTACAGTTCCATATCACTTCGCCTGTCCTACAACAGCAAAAGAACCAAAACCCACAGTGATGCTGACCGAGCAAGTAAACAATAAGTTAAAAACGACAAATTATTTCCGTGTGTTTTGGCACAAAATTACGTTTCATTTTGTACAGAAAGCACATAATCTCTTTCTCCCGCTCAAACGCGCACACAAAAGTGTGGTCAGCACTGCTTGGACGATTTATTAGTAAAATAGTTTTGCAAATTAAAAGCCCTGCTTCGTATTGTGGCTGCATTACCACATTTTTTAATAATTCAACAGCCCGTCGTTAGTTATTGCTTACATATTGTATAAATAAATGTGACATGATTTGACTGGAGTGCCGAATTGCAGAGCTGAATCTCAAACTATCCTATTTTGTTATGAGAGCAAAACGCACTGTACATATGAACTATATAATATGTGACGATACACTTGACGCACGAGATGATATTTTAACACTGTTTTTTAACAAAACTTCAGTGGCGAAATATGTACAAATAGAGTGCCGAAGTTACGACGCCACTCTGTAGGCCAAAACGCGGAAGTGAGTTAGCATTTTAGCACTCCCGGTTCCCTCACTCTAAAGTCTATGGGATTTTTGAATGGGTTTTTGCTAAATCGCCTGAAATAAGGTCTGTGGTGAACAAAACTTCTAAATATTTTCACGTTTTGATCTATGACATAAAACACACAGTTATATTTTTTAAACTTTATTGTGTCTGCTTGTGTTTTTTTTTTTTTTAATCTTTATATAGGCTTCAAAATGTATAAATTTTGGATTAACTTGTAAAGATTATCTAGATAGACAAAACATGTAAGGGTCACAACTCTTTGTTGAACACAGATCTTATTTTTTGCGATTTTCCAAAATTCTATAGGGAAAAAGCATAGCTTTTTGATCGAGGGAACCCATGCGACGCTAACTTCCGAGTTGTCCTACAAAGTGACGTCATCACTTCGGCACTCTATTGTCTTTTATTCGACAGTCACATGATGCAAAACAATCCAGGTGCATTAGAAATGGTTTAACTAATCATCTTGTAATGAATGTCACTTCAGTTCTACTTTCTGAGTAGCTATGAATTATCATATGCAGTAAAAGACAGAACAATATAATCTAAGCACCGTAGAAGTTTTTACCACAAACACAACTCCATTATTCATGAGACAACTTTCAACTTGATGAGAAAGATTGTCATGTTAATATTGCGAGATCTCGTCACACCCCTAATATAGGCTACATATACATCTAAACACCGCTCATGGAATAAAAATTGAAAAGGTCATTGTTTTTATTTATTTTTTTACTTGCAATTGCGAGTTTATATCTCACAATTCTGATTGCAAAAAATTGCAAAAGAGAATTGCAAGACATAAACTGGCAATAGCAAGAAAAAGTAAATTACGATTTTATATTTTGCAATTCTGATTTTGTAAGTTTACAACACAATAGAGAGTTTAAATCTCACGATTCTGACAAAAGAAATCAGAAGTGCAAGATAAAAACTCGCAATTGCAAGAAAGTCATTTGGAGTTTATATCTTGCAACTCTAACGTTATAACTCGCTATAACTTTATATCTCACAATTCTGAGAAAGAAGTCAGAATTACTAGATGTAGAAATTTTTTTTTTTTTTTTTTTTTGCCCCCATAAAAAAGTGAGCAGTTTTTAGATGAATATAAATATTAGATGTGAGACCTCTCGATATTACCGTTATTTCTCGGTGAGGTGAAAAACATTTTTTGAAGAAAAAAAAGGGATGTTTGCTAACAGCTGCGAAGGTATTTGTTTTGTTTTTTACCCTAAACATAGAACGAAAAAGAACTTCGCTGTTAGTATTTCACAAAATGAATCTTTGCTAACTCAGTTTCTCCACTCTCCCTTTCAATTCCTTATCATTTGTGCGTTAATTTATGTATAAGCTTCTTTAAAACAATATTTGAACTCATCAACCTTAGACGCATTTCACGTATCCTCAAACCAGCATGTCAGATAAGGGCATTCTGGGTTGAGCGAGCGGCCCTCAGCCGAATCTTCAGAAAGGCGCTTAATTATTACGTAACATATCCGCTCACATGCCCTGTCATAGAATCTTTTGACTTCACTCATCTGCTTTTGTTCAGAAGATGAGAGTGTACTGGAGTCATGTGAGTGGATGACAGTTGTGACATTCTGCTTTTGCTGTGTTTGCGTCTTCCTAGTCGTCCTCCATTACATCTTTCTTTCTTTGCAGCGAAAAGTACGTTTGACGAAGCAAACCCTTATTAGGTTTTTGCTGTTTTACTCTTTTAATTGTATGCTTTATATATACAGTATATATATACAGTATATATATATATATATATATATATATATATATATATATATATATATACGTGATGTACCAGATTACCTCTGCTGAGAGTTTAAATATTGATGGATCAAGTCATAAGGCTCTTTTTGTTAGAGATCATTTAACTGCAGTGAAAGTTCTGTCAACTTTATTTATCATAAAAAAACATATTTGCATTGGTTTTCAGTCAACCCACAGATGTTTAGTTTACAGAAATGGGCTATAAAGAAATTGATGACATGTAGCATGAATACAATATGTTTCTCAAGGGCTAAAACTGTGGACTTACTTGAAGGACAGTCTTAAGACAAAACACCACATCTACCTGATATGCACTGCATCACCAACTCAATATGTGGAAGATATAACATGGTTCTGTTCTCAATAGAATTAATGCTCATTGTGGTCAGATTTTGTTGTTCTTGGTCTTGTTGATGCATTTGGTTTGCATATTTAATTGTACATTGTTTTAATAAATGTACTTAATTTAACATTCATTGTGAAACAGTAGTGTCTTGCGTACATATCTCTGAATATGCAACAGTTTTTTGTTTTTTTCGGACATTTTCAATGTCAAAACACTATATACTGTATGAGGGATAAAAAGTTCAGGGCCCGGTTTCCCAAAACGTTGTTATCCATAAGTAGTTATGAACCTATTCCTTAACCTCTCTCTTAACTCGACACGTTCGTACGCTAAGTAGATCTTCCATAAGTCACACTTTCGTAAGGTTGGACTGGACCATTCGTAAGCTCTCTCTTTGCGTGGTTTGAGCTCAAGACGCTAGTCGCAATGGATACAGCCTATTTATGAAGTTGATTTATTTGGTATCAGAACTAATATGGTGGTAATTAGCCTACTGTAGGTTATTTCGTAATGTCATTCGTACATCACAAAGATGTCTATGTGATCTGGAAGACAAATTTTTTTAGAGCAATACGTCTATAGGACGTTTCCTGTCAGATGTCAAATAGACGTTTAGAAGATGTCTTTAATATGTAATGATTTAGAATGTATGTTAAACTGACATCTTAAAGACGTCTATCAGATGTTAGTAAATAGCAGATGCTTTCCAGATAAAGTGATCTTTAACAGACATCTTGCAGACCCAGATAGCAAACTGACATTGAATCAACGTGGAAATATGACATCGAAACAACGTTGATCTGACATAGTTTTGCTCATCGAATTAACGTTGAACCAATGTCAGACGCGTCATTCTTTCAAAACTAACGGAAAATCAACTTGAAATCAACGCGTTGTTTCAACGTTATGAAAGCAAACCAATTTTCGATTTCATTTAGCTTTGAAGAATGCCGCGTCTGACGTTGGTTCAACGTTAATTCGATGAGCAAATCAACGTTGTTTCAATGTCATGAGAGACGTCGTTTCCACGTTGATTCAATGTCAGTTTGCTGTCTGGGGACGTACGTGTGCTATCTGGAAGTTAAAAATTTAAATTGGTAATCACTTTTGATAATTAAAATATGCCAAACAATTTGGCTCTAAATGGCTAATATCTAAAAATGGGTAAGCTGAGTGGTGTCCAGTAAGCGACAGCAATCCGACATGTCTTTGTATTGAATCAAAGATGGCGCCGGCCGCGGAGCCGTGAAGTCCATGTCAATTTTTCTTATTCGGCAAAACTTAAGCCCTTTTGACATTTTGCCTGCCGTGGCTATATTAAAAAAATTTCGCCTCCCAAGACAACTCATTAGGGAGCGGATAGACCTTCTCAGACCTGCGCTAGCTAGGCTAACACGGCATAATTTTGCTTGAAGCCTTTAACCAATGGTAGTCAATAGCACATTAAACAGAAGTAACTGCAGCTGCTTGCCAATCAATTCTGATTGTAAAGTACATTACCATTAATATAAAAGTGTAGTACATCATTTTTAAAGTCGTTAAACCCATGTCAAGAAGCGGCACAAGTGGCACAACAGGATAAGGGTGGATGATTAGCAAGGGTTCATCTACCCGTCACAACATATCATGTGTACATATTACTGACAATTTGATAATTTAATTAATAGTCTATATTTTACTGATAACTTATACTATGTTAAAATAAATGTTACTGGAATAATTTGAGGAAAGTTTCGTTTGCATAGTTGTCTTTCTTAACGCCGTGATGCACCTTCGCGTGAAGTGGAAAATTGATTCCTGTGCAATCGATGCCAACTAATTTAGCACGTTCACTTGGGACAGCATCTTCACTTGGAACAGCGCCTTTGTGACGTCGAACGTAAGAGGCAGCGTGTTAAGGGACACTTCGGGGAACACACTTAAGAACATGAACAACTTTAGTATAATGTATCTTTCGAGTCTTCTTAGCGCGCTAATAGTGAACGTTATCGGGGAACCAGGGCTAGTTCATTTCAAATGGTAGGCAGAAGGTAACTTGCCTTTGCAGACTGTTATATATTAAACTATGAATGTACTAACACGTTTGGTTCTTTGTATATTCAGTTAGAAAAGTATTGTACTTTTTTTTTTGTGGTGTCATGTAAAATATTTGTTAATAATTTTACTTTATTGGTTGTTTCCCATACTTGTGTGACTTAATGTCATATTGCAATACCATTAATATGTTCTGTAGATTATGTGCGATAGAAGGATTTGCTATATTTATTGCAGTTTTATCCTTTGCTTGGTGTTTTTAGGATGCTCAGACTTTCAGAATTCCACTCATATTGTTGTCGTTTTAAATGTTGAGTGCATGAGATATGCGTATGTACAGTGGAATTAACAAAAATAATTTGGAGACTTAATTATTATTGTTCCAAACTTAAAGGAATAGTTCCCTTAAAAAAACTCAAGTAGTTTCAAACCTGTATAAATTTCTTACTACAAAGAAAGATATTTTGAATAATGTTGGTAACCAGACAGTTGATGGGCCCAGTTTACTTTTTTCCCTTCTGAAGTCAATGGCCAATCAACTGTCTGGTTACCGACATTCTTAAAAATGTCTTCCTTGTGTTCAACAGAAGAAAGAAATTCATACAGGGTTGAAACAACTTGAGGGTGAGTACATGATGGCAGAATTTACATTTTTAAGGGAACTTTTTGTAAAAAGTTTTTAAAAAAAATTTACTTTAACTTTTTGTAAAACGTTTTTGGTTTTTAATGCGCCGATGTCTTGTGTCCAGATGCTTTTTTGATGCCACTTTATATATTCAGAAAATGTCTCATTTTAATTAACATCTAAATAATTGATTTAATAAACATGCATTCACTTAATGCATAACCATTATCAAGTCTGTATTTCATGTTTAAATTTTTAATTGAAGTGAATAACATTTTTGCAACCCTTAGTTTGATTCTGCTATTGAGTAATTGCCGAGTTCAGTTTGCCAGCATTTCCAAATTAGCATCTACACTAAAAGAGCAATCTGAATGTGTTTGTGCCACTATTTTGCACTGGCATGTAATGAGTTATTTAAGTGAGAAATGAGTTACGAGTGCAGTCAGAAGCATTGGAAAATGCATCATAAAAATGTTTGAGACCTCCATTTATTTTGAATTCATATAAAAACATTCAAATTTATTCAAATGTGTCTCCCTTGGATCTCTGTACAAACTTCATCGTCATCAAACACCTATGTAAAATAAATAGAAATACCATGAAATGACATATCTGCATTTCTTGTGTGTTTATCAAATGCATCACATTCCCGCCCACAATCCTGGAACAATAAATCACACTGATTGTTTTTTTTTTTTTAGCAGAGGGAGTGAATTTCATACAAAACCACAATCATTTACATAGATGTATAGAATACATTAAATACATCTTCTCTCTTTTTGTTTCTGACAGCAGGTCTCCAGCAGCCGTTTCTGTTATGAACTTCGAGCACCATTAATATTTCGGCCAGGTTTATCTTTGCCACACAGAAATGAAAAAGGCCTCAGGTCTGAAGGCCAAATTGACGTTTGTGGATTTAAAGTATAAGCTGGAAAAACCAAAAAGTCTAGAGAACATTAGATGACCAATAAGTTCTGTGAAAGTTAATTTGCACCGGGTGAACATGGGAAGCTGGTAAAGTGTTTTAGTCATCACAGCTGTAGTAAAATGATCTGCGAGGGGCGATAATGATGTGTGCTCTTCGCAGAGCTGTAACGGAGTCTCTCCGAATGTCCTGAAGGTTTTTCGTTTTAGTTTCTACCCGGTCCCTTCAAGCTAGAGTCTTCGAGAGACTGGTGTGCGGCGCCTGCACTAAGATTACAGGCCGAAGGATCGCAGTAACCGGGTGGTCCGGCTGTACCGGGAGGTCCAGGAACGCCCGACGGACCGGGGGAACCAGGTAGACCCCTTTCTCCATCACGCCCATCCTGACCGTATCCCGGTTTTCCAGGTTCACCTGCAATACAGAAACAGGTCAGTCATCTTCATTTTCCAAAAAAAAAAACTCTTATTTGAGATTCAAAAAGCCAAAGCGTGGTAAAGTTAATCTCATATGCATTTCCGCATAGAATACACATATAGTAGGATAGTTCACCCAAAAATGTAAATTCTGTCAGTATTTGCTCACTGTCATGTTGTTCTAACCCCGTAAGACAAATTAAGATATTTTTGATGAAATCTGAGAGCTGGATCACTCCTGCATACTACTCCATAGGCTTCTTGAGGAATTGAAACTTGCTGGCCTTGAAAAGTTTTAAAGACACCGCCTTTCCACTGCACACGACAAACGACTGCAGTCGGACCGGAAGTCATTCATTTCTAATGGAGAGTCGTATGGTAGCAGCGGGGAGTTATGATGCGTATGCGGAAAATTTGGATCCGATTTGAGCTTTGGATGTGTTGAAATATCTGAACTTCTGGGGCTAGACCATATGCGACCAGCCAATCGGAAGTAGGGCCCTATGAAATCCATTTTATTTTTTCCCACATTCCGTCTTATTTTTTCCCATATTCCATTTTTTCTGTTTTAATTTTTGGGAATTAGGTTTTTTTTTACCCTTGACTGTTATTTTAGTTGTAAAAATAGTATGCTTTTAAGGTTTTAAATACAAATAAATTAGGAATGACCTTAAATTTATTGAGGTAATACCGACATTTACTCAGTAGCCTTTTCAGGACAAATACTGCATGATGACACATAACAGTGCACTCTTCAAGTAACAAGAAAATATGGTTATGAGCTTTAAACTGTAATATAAATTATATTCATTTATATAAGTTTAAATAAAGTCACACTCTGTCTCTCACGGAGGGAGAGCGGGGAAATACAACTGAAAGAATACGCTGCGTGTTTTAAACAGTGTTAAAAACCGAAACGCAGTATGTGGCGGCTAATTAGTCAAATTGTGGGAAACACTGCATAAGTCACGTGCAAACTGCTCGGCACTGACGGCTTATAGCGTCGAGTTTCTTAACTTTTAGCCGACGAAAGGAGAGCCGTGGAGAGCTACTTTGCCATGCTTTCATTGATTTGATTTCATCATTGTAGCTGAAATGACGGGTTGAGGGGTTTGTGTCGCCCAGATTTGCTTCCCCTGGGCTGCATTTTCACCGGACATACATTCTTCTCAGAATTTCAAACCAAATATGTAAAAATCCATGAAATTCTGCGTTAACACTAGATTACGCGTTAATTGGCCAATTCCGCAATTCCGCCCGTGATTTCATTATCCCGGAAATCATAGGGCCCTACGGAAGTGATGTATTCTGATAAAAACTGAGCACGAGGCTAGAATTACCAATATTTTAACTCTTTAATGTTTTTCTGTAAACGCTCTTCCTGTAAAATGTTGGTTATAATTAACTATAGCAGAAAAAAATATTTTATAATAATGAAATCAATATTTACATTAATTAGCTCTATAAAATCTACTATGTTTTTATTTGAGATGTATTGAGGGTCATTTGTTTTGTGTAGATATATTCATGCATGCATTACATTCATTAAAATCATTCATTTTACCATTGTGAATATCCGAGGGTAACGGTTGCTTCACGACCAGTTTCAAAGTTCCGTGTGACTGACACTAGGGGGCGAAATGCGACAATCGTATGTGAATGTCGTGTGCAATGGAAAGGTGGCTTTAAAATAGTCCAAGTGACGACAGTGGCTCAATCTTAAGTTTATCAAATAACGAGAATACTTTTTGTGCGCAAAAAACAACAAAAATAACGACTTTATTTCAACTATTCATTTACTTCTCTCTCTGCCTCGAGTCAGGTTACTAGTTTAATAGTGTGAGCTTCTGTTATTGTACGTCACACGCATCACACACATGACCAGCGTCGGCCAATAGTGAGCCTACTATGTGTGACGTAGCTCTACGCTATCACACTACGTTAACTGACTAGCGGCCCATAGAGAAAAGTCGTTATTTTTGTTTGTTTTTGCGCACAAAAAGTATTCTCGTTGCTTGATAAAGTTAAGATTGAGCCACTGTAGTCACTTGGACTATTTTAATGTCGATGTCTTTAATAACTTTTCGAGGCCGGCAAGTTTCAATTCCTCAAGAAGCCTTTGGACTAGTATGCAGGAGTGATCCAGCTCTCAGATTTCATCAAAAATATCTTAATTTGTGTCCTGAAGATGACCGAAGGTCTTACGGGTTTAGAAAAACATGAGGGTGAGTAAATACTGACATAATTTTCATTTTTGGGTGAACTATCCCTTTAACTACCCTTGTTTGTTTTTCCAGTGTCTGTCCAACTGCAATATTCTTCACCAGTATATGGTAGAATTTGAATGTTTTGGGTGATCTACTTCTTTAGCATCATTTTAAAATATCTTAAAGTAGGCTACTGAATGAAATGCATTAAAATTAAAAAACTTGACATCAGCACACGGCACCGCAGCCGATCTGTCCGTTTCAATTAGACTACTAGGTAACGACTGCATAAGAAATCCTATTTAAACAGACAGCTTCATTGGACTGACAGTAAGTGTCAGTGACACACAAGAAGGCTTCATATACCTCCAATTCTTTGGACGCCTGACAGCTTCATTTAACACCAATTTAACTTTGCTTTCAAAAGTCTATTAACAGGATGGAGCTAAATATATATATCTCCAGGTTCATTTCAGAAATGAATTGAGTTGTTTCAGATTTAATTGGTTTGCAGACGGTATTCATCAAAACCATTAATACCATGATTTTCTTTGACAAGAGGAAGTAGGATATGTGACGCAGTCGGAACTGACCTGGTAATCCAGGAGGTCCCGGCATGCCTTTGGGTCCCCGATGTGTAGGTCCCCTGTCCCCTTTGTCTCCCATCTCACCTGTAACATGCACACAAACACTATTCAACACTACTATAACAATAATACTCTCATGACCGTGCCTTTACACAGAATACTCTAATTTAGATATAAAATATACACTTGAAGTAGTTGTGAGGTTTTAAGTATTTCAATAATTTAATGTCACAATGTCGCATTTTCATGGTTCTCTGATGTTGGTTATGTTCACATCGCATACAAGTAAACAGATCAAATATTTATATAGATATACTGCACATACAGAGATGGAGTTGTTGAGAAACAGCATTTACTCTGAATTGAGGCGTTCCGATGCAAAGAAAGCAGTGAGCTGCATTCCTGTACCAGTGCTGCGATTCACTTCATAAAAACAAGCGCAACACACTATGTATCTATGTATTTAATCACACATTTTAGTTGTAATTTGATTCATTTTGCAGCCACATTTCAGCTTTTAATCAATTCGGAAGCCCTGTAGTTCATTCCATTATATGTTGTTCTGGGAACAACAAGCAATCCAAACTCACAGTCACATTATAACTCACCTTTCGGCCCCTTGACACCCAGAAGTCCCGGAGGCCCTTTGAGTCCCGGGAGTCCTCTTGCACCAGCATGCCCTGGGAAGCCGCTGTCACCTGGGGGTCCGGGAGGGCCGGGGGGACCAGGTTTGCCTGGCAGTCCGACCGCACCGGACTCTGGTCTCCTCAGACTGGCAGCTAACTGGGCCAGTTGCCCTGAAATGGCAAAGACCAAATGCACTAATGAGTGTGAATGGTCCCCTGCTATTAGCACAGCTCATTTTTATTTCATTTCTCCATTGATTTTGCAGTTGCACTCACTAATTAGAGTCATCTAACACTGCACACTGACTGCTTTGTGATTTGTCTATTGTGCTTCAGAACTAATGCTAGGGCGCCTCCTTGAGGTTGATCCATGTTCCTGTTCTTTGTCTTCTTCATTTACACTATACTTTAAGGTGCAATAAGCAATTTCAGAGAAACACTGTTGATATTTAAAATCAACCCAAACAAACACACCCCTTCCTTCATTGTTTCGCCCCCAAAATGAGCAAACGATGTCTCTTTATCATAGCTGAAGCCAAGCAAAATAACACTCTGTGAAAAATCAAGCAAAGATTATGAACAAATAACAATGAATATTAACAAATTAACATACTGTATCCACAAGTTTTCTACGCCCCATGAGGCCTTGCGTCAAAAGTGGGCGCGACTTCCGGTTGGAAGTAAACAAAGCACGATTTGACATGCTTGACACTCGTTCATTCAACAGTTGACAGTCATTCAAGTTATAGCGATCCAAACTAGCAAATGATGTGGGAACACAACCTCAACGAAATTAAAAAGGGTGAAATAACAGTACCTTTACCCTCCGCAGTAGTTGATTGGGAGTATTATAATAACATTATTAATTATCAATACTCATCAAGGCATGGTGACAGACAGTTGTGTGAGCTGACAAACAATTAAAATAAAAAATACACACTTATTCATTGTGCTTTGGAGTTTATTCAAAATTATAAATGAATGTTCTACTTTAATACATTAGCTGGCACATTTGGTATTCTGTCAACACAGGCTTTGATCCTGAGTTTAGGTGTAACATCAGTAGCGAACAGCCAATCACATGCTGAGAGAGTTTAGAGAATATTACGAATTTAAACAAATGTACACAGGAAGATTCGTCGTCTTTTGGGAGGTGATGGAAACTACAGTCGTTGGCAGGATCAGAGACGGGCTCTGGCAGGATCACTCTGATTTCGTTTTCAGCTTATGTTCAAAACAATCACGTTTAAGCCACTAAATTAGTTTAGTCCGGTTATACATACAACCGCGAACAGCACATGTTGTCCATGAACTCCGTAATACCATCTCTCATAAAGATTTGCGTCTTTAAATAGTAAAATAATTCTCCGAAACTAACACACAAAATACCATTGGAATGCTACTTCCGCCGCCTCACCGGAAGTTTCACCCACTTTATTTTTTACAGGAGCGCCCCTCGGAAACTTGTGGATAGCACACAAGTATATACAAGCAAGAGTTTGTTGTTAGTAACCAGCAGCACACAATCTCCAGACAAACAATGATACTCAGAACATTACAACGACAGCATAGCTTGGTCCTGTGAAACAGCAAAACCAGTTTTACTCATGTATGGAGCAGAAGCAATGCAACTTTGGCCTCCGAAACACACTTTCTTCAAATCTCATTCTTGCTCACTCTCTCTTCCCCCATCATCAGTGTATGCACAATATGGAACTTCACATCACAACTTTAAAGGTGCATTAAGCGATTTCTGAAACACACACTGTTGAAATTGTATCAGACCGAGCACCACTACACACCTTTAGCCAATCAGCCGTAGGGGGCGTATACACTCATAATGGGGGAGGAGAGAGAGTGAGTGAGCAAAAGGAGGATTTGAAGAAAGAGTGTAGAAAGAGAAATGGCTGAGAGACATTACAAAAAGGGAAAAGCTTGGAGGAATATGACTGGAAAAATTAGAGAGTGGATAAGACACATGCCTTTGGTGTGAGAGTCCCCGGTTCGAATCCACTGTGAGACACCAATGAGCAAGACACTTAACCCCTAGTTGCTCCAGAGGCGTGCAACCTCTGACATATATAGCAATTGTAAGTCGCTTTGGATAAAAGCATCAGCTAAATGAATAAATGTACAAATGTAGCTATGATCAGACAAGAGCTTTAATAACATTTTTTTTTTTTACTTCAATAATGCAAGAAAAGCTTTCTAGTGCTGGAAAGACCTGAAAATGGACACCACATGAGTAACATTGGTTTTGAGTGTCATTTCTGGACCGGCGAATAACAAAGAACTCTTGCTTGTATACGCTTTTGTACTGAGTGTTATTTTTTTGTTCTTCCTTGTTCATTCATCGTCTTCACTTTATTTTGCTTTGCTTCTACTGTGTGATAAAAAGATCCACTCTTGCATAGCGCGTTCGTCCATTTTGGGGGCGGAGCGATAAAGGGAGGGGTGTGTTTGTTTGTGTTGATTTAAAAATATCAGCAGCGTTCAACAAAGATTCTGAGAAATCACTTCCTGCACCTTTAAGTGGAATAAAAGATTGGACAAGTCCTCCAAACGTCGCCAGAGAGAAGTCTGTTGTTTTCAATAGGTTCAGGTCATACTTAGGAGGGAGAGGTTATTATGTGAGTATAGGTGGCCATAAATCTAAATGGACATCCATGACATGCGGAGTTTGTCCAAATCGCTTACCACAGCTATGAAGATCACACCCAGCTCTACTTAAGCCTATCGCCTAACGACTACAGCCCCATTGACTCCCTGTGCAAATGCATTGATGAAGTCAACAGTTGGAAGTGACAAAACTGAAGTCATTTCGTTCAGAAACAAAGATGATGTTCTCAAGGTGAACGCATACCTTCATTCTAGGGGTCAAACAACTAAAAATCAAGACTAAACTCTAGAGTCAGACCTTAGTTTCAGTAGTCATGTCAAAGCAATATGAAGAACTCTTTTCCAAAACGCGATAAATGCCATTTAAAAAAAAAAATGAGTTTGTCGTGTCATTCTGCTGTGGACAGAACCCTTTCACTGCTCCATCAACGTTTCATGCCAAAACGCTATATTTCCTTGTTTAAAATGTACTGCAAGATACAGTTTCTTTCCGAACCGCGATAAGCGCCAGCCCTGTTTTTAGCCTAAACGCTATAAATCCTCAAATTCAATGAGCGCTCTACACAATCCAGCACTGCGGCACTCTGAACAGAGGTTTATTATGTTCATTCATTCCTCAAAATGAGTCCTAGTTTTCTAGTCAACTAGTAGTAGATCATTTAAGCCATTTGTATTATCAGTAATCACATATATTGATTTAAATAAATGGGAGAGAAACCATATGAGAGTTTTTAATTGCCTATTCCGCATCTCAACGTATGCATAAAGCTTGCCACAAAGAACCGGCAAAAGAAATGATTACGCATGAAACATTTGAATTGTTTATTAATAAACTAGTGTTTTCTGTCAGTGTCAGCAACAAAGATAAAGTTGATGATGCTTACTCGCCATCTTCGCAGTGAACGTGCATAGGCCTATAGAAACGCACTTCGAATTAGCCTACATACGCAGAGAGTTGCCAATTTATTTTAGTTTTTAATTGTTTTGTTTAAAAGTAGATATTTAAAGCTTTCTGTAGCTTAGTTCTCAGGTCTGTGTGAGGCAAGCGTCGCGGTGTTTCGGTTCATGAGACGCGCTCCGGTTCACCTGCGCGCCTCTGTGTCCTGATTATATTGTCTGATATTTCAACACTATCTCACGACCAATTCGTACGAATTCGACGCATGATTAAAAAGTGTCCAATTCGTACTAATTCGTACGACCTCACTCGTACTAATTTGTACGATTTGTCTAAACCCACGTGATGGTTAGGTTTAGGGGCGGGGTCAGGGGTAGGTCATTCGTACGAATTCATACGAATTGGCCAATTCGTAAAATATGTACGATTTAGCAAAATCGTATTAATTCGTACGAGTGAGGTCGTATGAATTGTTACGAATTAGCCACTTTTTAATCATTCGTCGAATTCGTACGACTTGGTCGTGAGATCGGGTTGGATATTTACTTCTAATGTATTAATCCAGTCAATTTGTCGATGAAACATTTATTAAAATGAAGATACAATTTATATGAAACGAAATTTACAAGCTTTCTACAAAACAAAACTTAATAAGTGGTCAAAATCATGTCTGACGCACTCCAAATATTTTCCGATATTGGGCAGCTTTTGAATTTTGATCCTATCTTACTCATCTCATGCGGTTCCCTTTTCATAGCCTACTCAACATAGATGAAATAATAAAAATAAGTAATGTAATATTATTAAACACAAATGTGAAACGTAGCCTATGTTTATTTTGTTTTTTGTTTTTGTTTTTTACTTATAATTAAGCGTCATGCTGCTCCGCTTTGCTCACATGTTATGTAGCCTGTGTGTGTGCATGTTCTGGAGGGGTGCCCATCTCTTTTTTGAATATCGTTATCATAAATTGATCATTTTTAATAATTCGTTTTTTTCATGCATATGTTGAAATTGGTACTATTTGTTTGAGGTTTGACACTTTACTAAAAATGACTTTACTAAAAATGATACAAAAAAAATGGATGGATTTATAGCGTTTTGGAAAAAAAAAATTAACTTTTAAATTATCATTAACAATATTGTTGATTGATTTAATAATTATTGTTCAAAATGTTCAGACTGAACCAATAAAACATTTAAACAGGATAATTTAAATATACACAAAATGTGTGGGTCTAGGTAAAAAATTTAGTTTTCCTGAAAACTATTGAAATGGATTTATAGAGTTTTGGAAAAGAGCTCTTCATATCTAAATCAGCATAATATCATCTGAAAAATATTGCAAGAATTAGATGCTTTGTTTCTAGTCAAGACTTCGAGAAACTTGCGGATGCTTTCATCACCAGCTGGGTGGATTATTGTAATGGACTCCTCACTGGCCTTCCTAAAACGACCATCAGACAGTTGCAGCTCATACAGAATGCAGAACCAGAAAATATGAACATCACATCAGGTCTTTACACTGGCTCCCAGTTACATTTAGGATTGATTTTTAAGTATTTTTACTGGTATATAAATCTTTCAATGGCCTAGGACCTCAATATATTGCAGATATGCTCACTGAATATAAACCAAACAGATCACTCAGTTCATTAGGATCACATCAGCTTGAAATACCAAGGGTTCACTCTAAGTACAGAGAGTCTGATTTTAGCTAGTATGCCAGCCGCAGCTGAAACCAGCTCCCAGAGGAGATCAGATGTGATCCTACAGTATTCAAATCCAGACTCTGTTTAGCTGTGAATTTACTCCTACATTTGTTTGACTCCTTTTGATTCGAAACTGAATTCAAATGGCAGTGAGAATTGGTTAAGGGAAATGAAACCATGCTAATGACCTGGGTCTGTGGTGGAGTAATGAGTTTGATGTGTAATTAAACTCAAGGTTCTGTGGGGCGCGGACTGGATCGATTCAATTCCCAGAGCTTCAGAACAAATCTTTTTTTGGGGTGCGGACTGATGGGGCAGTGAACCCGAGGTTACCCCTTGAGTCAGTCTTAGAGCTCCTCCTGTCTGATTTTAGGGGAAAATCGGGTCCATCGGGGACGTCCAATAGATTTCTTAGGTGCGCCGAAAGAATTCCACAGACACAGTGTGATCACCCAACACATTCTCAACCTTTGGCATCATATAGGTGACACCATAGGACATTTTGTCGAAATACTACGCACATGGGACCCTTTAGCATCAATATAACACGCGCTGTTATGGGTAGGTTTAGGTGTGGGGTAGGGTCTGCATCTCATATTGACGCTAAAGTATGCCAGTCACCTATATGACGCCTTGGGTTCTGCGTGTTATATTGACGCTAAAGAAGCATGTGCATAGTATTTCGATATGCATAGTATTTCGACACCTACTGTATATGACACCAAAGGATGAGAATGGGCTCGATCACCATAGGAAGATCTCACAGTAAAACAGGGAGTTGTGAAAAATATGATACACCAGTGTTTGCTTGATGAGAAGTTTATCTATGCATCATATTTTTACTCTTTTAATTCATTTTATAAATGTATCATATCTCTTTTAATTCCTTTTATAACTGTGATTATTTTAATTCCTTTCTGTGTAAAGCACTTTGAATTGCCAAAGTGTATGAAATGTGCTAAATAAATAAACTTAACTGGATCTTCTAGACAAGGCAAGGCATGACATTTGGATAAAACATTGTGAGGTAATTATATATATATATATATATATATATATATATATATATTCAATTCATTTGTGCATATTAAAAAACAATTCATTTGTGCATATTGTATGTATTATATATATATACAGTATATATATATATATATATATATATATATATAATACATACAATATGCACAAATGAATTGTTCACAATAAGATCTATTGCATGCATTTAGAAAATAGACAATGGATTTTTATTTCATTCTGACTTTAACCATGAGTTACTGTCTTTTTAACTCCCGGTTAAAGAAATGATTCAAAATAACAAAGCCTCTTTTAACCGTGGTTTATAAAACTCTGTGAAACACTGGATTGTTATGACCAGTTGTTTAACAACAAATAATCAATCATAAAGTGCTTTAGTGGTTACCTTATTAAATATTCATGTGCTTTGTACAGTCTCAGAACAATTCATAAATTATTCTGAGACAATGTTTCTTTCAATATGAATGTTTTTGCTAACGCTGCTTTATCCTGGGTTAGTAATTAACACTGTGTAGTTTGTTTTACATATTTCACATTGTGTGTTTCTGTCTTCTGCAGAACGGAAGATATTTTGAAGAACATGGCTTTCAGTGTTTGGTAAAAAAACACTGACATTTCTTTATGACATTTCTTAAGCATTGTCTTTTGTAAAATATGTTTGGAACAACATGAGAGGAGTCATCATTTACTCACCCTCATGTTGTTTCAAACCTGTATGAGTTTCGTATATTAAACATAAAAGAAGATATTTAGAAGAATGTTGTAACCAGACAGTTGACGACACCCATTGACTTCCATATTAGGAAAACAAATACTCTGGAAGTCAATGGCTTCAGTCAATGGTTTGATTACCAACATTCTTTAAAATATATTATTTTGTGTTCAACAGAAGGAAGAAACTCATACAGGTTTGAACAACTTGAGTTGTAAATATTATTATTTTTTTTTTCATTTTTAAAGATACACTGTGTGATTTTTACCTCCATCTAGTGGTGAAAAGGTATATGACTATCCAGTGAATATTAGTTTCTGTTCCTCTCAATTCTGATTTCGTTTTAACTCCTACGGTGGCCAATGTAGTCCAAGACTAACATGGCTTCCAGTTCGACCTCATCCATGAGTGTTAACTCAAACGTAAACGTAAACGCGAAAGTCGAAGCTTGAATTAACGGGTATGTCCCTCTTTGGCTAATGTACTTTCAAGATGGAGGGGCAACATGGCGACCGACATTAGAACCCCTTACCCGTATGTATTTTCAATGGCATATTATACACTCACGAGAATACTTTATTACTTGAACAAAGTAAATATACATTAATGAGCACATATATTGTTAAAAGAACTAAGTGATTTTAGCTAAGAATAAATTAAAAGAGTTACACAGTGTAGCTTTAAGTGAACTATTCCTATAAGAAGTAAAAAGCTACTCACTCCATCAATTAGGGTTAGAAGAACTGTTCCCAAACAAATAACATGCTATAAAAATAATAATAACAGCAATAATGATCCAATCATATACTCTTATGTATTTGCCTGTTTAAATTCAAACAGCAACTTTTGTTTTGGCCAGTAAATAAATTTAACTTTTACCAATATACTGTAAATAACTGATAAGCACTGATTTGTAACAAAGACTCATAAAGGTTTTGGTGCTTCATGAGTTGTTTTTTTCATAAAATACACATATATCCCTAGTATAAAGCAAATTAATTAATGACTGAGACTGTTTATGGCTGGCTGTCTGCCCTTAACATTCTAGCACCACATTTATTTCACACTTTACACCTTCAGCACTAGCCTGGCTGCGCCCTCCTACGCACTTCCGCTCAATTTCATTTTACTTCTGTGGAAATGAAATGAACTAGAGTCTGGTTGAACCAGGCTACTTCAGCACTGCAATTCAGGCTAAAATGTGTACCTGCTGTGTGTCACTTTGGATAAAAGCTGAATGTGTCAGAGATATGGCTTTGTGAGTATCGCACGTCTGGCTCTTTATTGCACACACTTTAAGTTGCTTTATGTTTCGGAAGTAAATAGACCCTAGACTAATTTTACTCTGTTATAGCTCTGCTATTGTTATGTGAATAAGCAGATCATTTGCCTTGCCAACTTTCAAATTCACTCAAAGCTGTGTTGCAGAAAGCTGTTAAAGCTCACACCTTCCTTTCATTTGTCCTCATTCATCCCTTTGAACGGTGTTCTTTTACGTTTTCAATTTGCAATGGGAAATTGAGCACAAAGGAAGAGCATTGCTGCCGTTTTTATAACTTTCTTTTTTCACTGTGTGAAGAGATAAAAGGGCAGACCGATTTATTCCTGGTGTAAAGAATCCAATCCCGGGCCCTGAGCCATTGAGCAGAGGCTAGGGTACAGCGAGTTTCTACTTTCAGTCGGAAAACGTCCTGAAAATGCATGCGCCACGATGCTTGACTGAGCTTTTTCAGGGAGGAAACCAAGCCTAAGGAGGGCAACTCATCACTATGAGGGAAAAGTGCAGATCAGCTGAAACCAAAATGAATTTTTCAGTGAAATGTGAATGAAAAAGTCATGAGGGAATCGTTGGCGTGCGCTCAAGAGGACTTAGAGAGAGGTAGAAGTGATGGCTAACTCTCTGCGTAGATCATCAGAGTAGGTTCAAAAAGAATCTTTGAAACAAAACACAAATATTTCCTTCTTTTCATCTCACTTTTTTCTTTAGTTGTCAGTAGTTGTGTTCTCCTGCCTCCAGAGTTCTTCTAACAGCAAAAGTGCATGCATAAAAGGAAATTCCGCTTATTTCCGAAAAAGATAAAAACTTTGGCTTCAAGACTCACCCTGCAGGACGCGCATGCACACTTGTCTGATGTGTTGATCACTTGGTTCTTTACCCTGTAAACACAGGAGGAGATGTTTGGAAGAAAATCACACAATCCTGTTACTGTATCTGATCATTTCATCTTATTTCAGACCACTAATTAGCTCTACATCAGAAAATAACAAACACAAACATTGGAATTGGAATGAAGTGTTCTTAAAAGCGGCTGAAGCTTTCAGATATCACAGTATGGTTTTTCTTAATATACACTGTTAGACCTTACCAGGTTTTTACAGTAAAATACTGGCAACACTGTTGCCAGTAATTTACAGTAAAAATGCACTAAAACTAATAAGTTGTATTTTTTAGTTAACTTGAGTTTTAGTGCATTTTTACAGTAAATTACTGGCAACAGTGTTGTAAAAATGCACTAAAACTAATAAGTTGTATTTTTTAGTTAACTTGAGTTGTGGTGCATTTTTACAGTAAATTTTACTGTAAAAAACCTGGTAAGGTCTAACAGTGTACCTTTCCAAACATAATGAGTGTGTGTACAGCAAAACACTGAAAATTGGGTTTTTCACACATTTCGGCCTTTGAATTTTCAGTTCTCCCAGACTGATCTCATGAAGTAGCGTGTGTATGACACGCCAATTCGTATTTCCATTTTTGGCGTGCTATCAAGACGCATAATCGCTTTTCAGCGGGTTTATGAACGCCGTTGACTTAACGTTATTACTGTATATATAAATATATGACTTTCCTCAATCCCGTCCCTAAACCTAACCGTCACTGGGGTTAATGGCATTTATGACTGTTCCCTTACCATCCTAGGAAAAAAAAAGATCACTCCCCAGATGTAGATCTACATTTTACTTCGTTTCGCGCGGACATTTGACGGCGTGTACAGACACGTGGAATCACTCGGACGTTAATGGCGTAGACATACACGCATACACGCGGATAGCTCAAAACTCGGAAGTGGCGAGTATGTTTACGCAAAAGTCATGATGTCATGTTGGTTCTCCTGTCATTTATGAATTCTGGACAAGGATGAACAATTATTAATTTGATAAAGATTGCACTCACAAAGAGCGATTTTCAGCCAATTAAATATACTTTGACTGGGGCATTACAGAACACAATTATGGTCACTATAGTCATGATTTTTAATGACCGTAGGTACCCTGTACATGTCAAAATCCTCTGATTGTGAAAAACACAAACATTGATAACACAGTCTCATCCCAAGACTTGGGATGAGACTGCGCTGAAGCTGACAGAAGGCCAATAAAGCCATATAGAGTGCGCACACCATTCAAAAGAATGGGGTTGGTGCGATTTTTTTTTTTTTTTAAATGTTTTTAATCAAGTGCTTTTATGCTCACCAAGGCTGCATTTATTTGATCAAAAATACAGTATAAATAGTAATATTATGAAACTATGATTTAAAATATTTAATGTCAAACGTGCGATTTAAAATATATGATGTCAAAGCTTAATTTTCATCATCATTATTCAAGTCTATTATTTTGAATTATTCATGTGTCACTATTCAAGACACATGATCCTTCAGAAGTCATTCTAATATGATTTGATGCTCAAGAAACAATTCTTATTATTATCAATGATGAAACCAGTTGTGCTACTAAACATTTTTTTGAAAATCTTTGACAGTGTTGAAAAAAAAACAATTTATTTGAAACAGAAATCATATTATAATAAATGTATATTTATTGTCACTTTTGATCAATTTAATGCATCCTTGCTGAATAAAAGTCCAAACAACAGCAACAACGAAAGAAAAATTCTACTGACCATTAACTTTTGAATGGTAGTGTACATGCAAACCGAAATCAGGATAATGGGCAAAATCTAGTTTTTATGGTAGCACTTTATAATAAGTTTTCATTAGTTAACAAATATTTACAAACACAGAAACATTGCTCATGGTTAGTTCATGTAATAAGTTAACTAATGTCAACAAATGAAATCTAATTGTAAAGTGTTACTGTTTTTACATGTGCAACAAAAGCATGAAAACTACCAAGAATACCGCATTAATAAAATGAGGTTAATAGGTAAAAGGCATAAATATATTTGAATCCATTTCTTTTTTTTTTCCATCTAAATAGAGCCTCGGCTTATGAAGCATAATCGTTGAGAGGTTATAAACATACCGCTGGTCCCTGAGTGCCACGAGGTCCTGGAGCTCCTCTGTTCCCCTGCATGCCACGTGGTCCAGCACTACCAGGAGGTCCCTCAATGCCAGGCTGCCCACGGGCACCTTCAGGCCCTCTATTGCCCGGATCTCCCTGGTTGCCAACCTGAATCACACCAGATATGTATGTACACATTAATAGATATAATTCTTTCAGTAAATCATTACAATGACTTAGTGTTTCAATGTTATATCTGAGGCCTAGAGCTGAGATAAAGCCAAGGAAAATGCTTCAAGGATATTTGAAGTCATATCTGACAGCTGAATAGTCAAGAAAGACGGTTGCACTTTATTTTACAATGTACTTACAGTGTACTTACCTAAGAAAGCACTGGGTAATAGAAGGTAACTACATTATTACTCATTTACGTTTTATAGTAATTACAATAAATGGGTAATAACTAGGTACGATCCCTGGACCTACACCTCCGATATTGCATAATACTACGTATTATAGTAATTACAATAAATGGGTAATAATAACTAGGTAATTAGTATGTACACGAGGAACATGACGGTAAAATAAAGTGCTGCCAGTATTAGAATGATCAAAAACTCACTTCGCCTTTAGCTCCAGGTTGGCCAGGATCACCCTAAGTACAGAAACAGCAAGAGAATTAAAGTTCACCATCTCAGTGTACATTAGCATACTGCATTCATATTATTTTCAGCTCAGTATTTTAGAGCTACTCACAAGATCTCCCTTGTCTCCTGGCGTTCCCTCGACACCTTGATCTCCCTGCAATAAAACACATCATCGTGTAGGAGAACATTTCTTAGATGTCTATGAATAAGTTGTGTTATTGTAAAACTTCTAGAATGGATAAGTTTGGTAATAAAATGTGACTGGATGAGCTGTATTCATAGCCTACAGAAACCATATTACTTTGAGAGATTTGTTTTTGTGATTTTATTCACTAGTAAATGGTATTATTTAATGATTATTGCTGCCTTTACATATTTAAAATGTAAGCTTTATGATTTTTAGATGCATTGAATCATTTGATGCTGGCCATCACACTGACGATGCTCCTTAACCGTAACTTGTCAGTTACTGCTCTATTAAATTGTGTGGATAAATAATGATTAATACACATATTTTAAAAAAAAAATATATAAAAATAAAGCTGTAAATAAAGCAAAGATTTTTGGAATTGGAATTTCTACTTCGAAATTGTTACTTGCCATTTTTTTAACTAATTTGTGATATTTACTAGCAGTTTCTGAGTTAAACAATAAACAATTTATGTAGAGACATGTCAATCCTCAATAGAACTATTTATTTAGGGAAAACTCGTAACTCTAAAGATGGCGGTTGTATGCACATGCCCCGCCCCTCCCGCTGGTAAGCCAATCGTGTGCTTTTAACAGTCAAGCTGGGAAACATGTAAGCCTATCGTCTGGTTCCACTGACGCTTACGCACAGTTGAGGTCTGTGACAGCAGAGACGAGAACCCTCGCGCATGCGTAGTAAACGTATGTGAGAAAAAGACCTTTTAAACCTTATTTTGGGGCAAAGTAATTAAACTTTTTCAGCGATTTTTATCATATTTTACTGCTCTTTCTATACAAGCAGTTTTTATGTTTTGACTCTCTGCCCATTCATTTAGATAGGAGCCTGGTCTTGTTAGTAAGAAATAGCTGCCCGGAGGTGGCATGACTTGCCTAAAAGGACTTTGGTTAAACCTAGTTTCCACACCGAAATTGTTTCAGTGTCGCCTTTCTTACATTTGGTTTTCTTGGTTTTAAAGGTATCTGATGTGCTAGTTTCCACACAGAAATTGTTTCAGTGTCACCTTTCTTACATTGGTTTTCTTGGTTTTAAAGGTATCTGATGTGCTAGGTTTAGTTCTGCAGTGGTGATAATGCGAATCACGCTCTTACCTGTTCTCCCTTTGGTCCAGGTTCACCTGCTTCACCCTGTGAAATATCACAATCAGAAACTCATTCCCATGAATATTTCACTCAAAGCACATGTCTGAAGAGTTCATTATAAAAACAGTTATTTAATAATGTACGCTCAGCATTTTACTTTTTTAATAAATCTTACATCTGTGAGGTGCTTACGTCCCCCCCTACCCAAATGCATTAAAGAAATCATTGAGTCTAAAAGAGACAAATTAGATTTTCAAAAGCCTCATTGTACTTTCAAAGGCTTTTAAACTTTAAAACACCAGTGGGAGCTCATAATAATTGCAATGCCTCAAAGGCTGGAAAAAGTGAATCCTTGTCTAATTGAATAGCTGTTTTTAAAGGTTTGTGGATAACTTTTTATAATGGTGACTGATTTTTGCTGTTGCTGTTTTTGCTGTTGCTTAATAAATAAAGAATTAAGGTTAAAGACCTACGAATTGTGTAGTTTGAGCCTCAGGTTCACTGTCTGATAATCTGATGCATGTTGCATACAAAAAGATGAAAAAAATCACTTAAAACTGCCTGACTGCAACACATATCAGTTCATCAAGGAGCAAAATCATAATGAAAAAGCTATTTAAAGAGATCATTTTGAGATTATAAAAAAAAAATCTGTTGGATGTTCAGTGAAAATGTGGTAGGCACTCACCCTATCTCCTTTTATTCCTGGCAAGCCCGGCGGTCCGGGAAGTCCAGGCAAGCCTAAGTCACCTTTCGGACCCTGAAACGACAATCAATGAACGGTAAAGATGACTTCCAGTCAGAGTCTGGCATTTACATGAAATTCTGGTTCATGTGTTTATATTTCACTCCAATCTCGCTGCAGGATTTCCAAACAGATGGGAAATGTTTAAAACCTTTGTCAACAAAGAGAAAAGAATTCAGAATCACATAGTGCATTCATGCCCACAAAAACACACAAAAAAGAGCAATCTGATAAAATGTGAGAGCAGGACACAGTGGCAAATGCTGATAATTTTGCTCTGTGAACGATTTTCCTTCACTGTTTGGGTTGAACAGTTTTGGAAATTGAATGTCTGTATGACAGTTTAGCTAAATATATCCACAGAGTTTCAGTACATTTTAATGTAATAAATGAATCAAACAATCAATGAAGAAATAACATTTCCAAAATACTGTAGTAGCAACAACATAAAATGATGTCCGGCCTTTATTCAAAATTAAAAGTTAAAAAATTATATAGTTGTGGTGGTCAATTGTTATATTTGTTACAATGCAATGAAACTTTTTGTCAGGCTCTCATACAAAGAAATTATAAATATGCAAAAAAAAAAAAACAAGAGAGAACCAAACTAAATGTTAACAACTGATTACTGGTATGTTGTAGTTAATGCATGTCTTTTCATGTGAGCTTTTTGTTTTTCTATTCATTTTCCTTGTTTGATATAGTAAAATAAAACCTATAGCTATAGTTTGCTTCTTTTTGTCTTTTGCCAAATAATTTTGTCAGATAAATACCATAACCAAGTTAAGTTGCATCCTTCCCTCATGGCAATTCGTACGTATTTTACAAGGTGGCTAATTTCTATGACCTCACTCGTACAAATTCGTACGATTTTTGCATAATTGCACATATTTTACGAGTTGCTCAATTCATATAAATCCCTACAAATGACCTAAACCTACTCATCACTGGGGTTTAGACAAATCATGCGACCTCACTCGCCACCTTTTACTTACTCGTACAAATTCGTATGATTTTTGCATAATCGCACATGTTTTACGAGTTGCCCAATTCGTATAAATCCGTACGAATGACCTACACCTGACCCCACCCCTAAACATACCCATCACTGGGGTTTAGACAAATCGTACGACCTCACTCGCCACCTTACCTACTCGTACGAATTTGTATGTTTTTTGCTTAATCGCACGTTTTATGAGTTGCCCCATTCGTATAAATCCGTACGAATGACCTACACCTGACCCCACCCCTAAACGTACCCATCACTGGGGTTTAGACAAATCGTACGACCTCACTCGCCACCTTTTACCTACTCTTAAGAATTTGTATGTTTTTTGCTTAATTGCACGTTTTACGAGTTGCCCAATTCGTATAAATCTGTATGAAGGACGTACACCTGACCCCACCTCTAAACGTAAAAATCACTGGGGTTTAGACAAATCGTACGACCTCACTCGCCACCTTACCTACTCGTACGAATTTGTATGTTTTTTGCTTAATCGCACGTTTTACGAGTTGCCCAATTCGTATAAATCCGTATAAATGACCTACACCTGACCCCACCCCTAAACATATCCATCACTGGGGTTTAGACAAATCGTACGACCTCACTCGCCACCTTTTACCTACTCGTACGAATTTGTATGTTTTTTGCTTAATCGCACGTTTTACGAGTTGCCAAATTCGTTTAAAACCGTACGAATGACCTACACCTGACCCCACCCCTAAACCTACCCATCACTGGGGTTTAGACAAATCGTACGACCTCACTCACCACCTTTAACCTACTCGTACGAATTTGTATGTTTTTTGCTTAATCGCACGTTTTACGAGTTGCCCAATTCGTATAAATCCGTACGAATGACCTACACCTGACCCCACCCCTAAACGTACCCATCACTGGGGTTTAGACAAATCGTACGACCTCACTCGCCACCTTTTACCTACTCTTAAGAATTTGTATGTTTTTTGCTTAAATGCACGTTTTACGAGTTGCCCAATTCGTATAAATCCGTACGAATGACCTACACCTGACCCCACCCCTAAACATACCCATCACTGGGGTTTAGACAAATCCTACGACCTCACTCGCCACCTTTTACCTACTCTTAAGAATTTGTATGTTTTTTGCTTAAATGCACGTTTTACGAGTTGCCCAATTCGTATAAATCTGTATGAATGACCTACACCTGACCCCACCTCTAAACGTAAAAATCACTGGGGTTTAGACAAATCGTACGACCTCACTCGCCACCTTTTACCTACTCGTACGAATTTGTATGTTTTTTGCTTAATCGCACGTTTTACGAGTTGCCCAATTCGTATAATCTGTACGAATGACCTACACCTGACCCCACCCCTAAACATATCCATCACTGGGGTTTAGACAAATCCTACGACCTCACTCGCCACCTTTTACCTACTCGTACGAATTTGTATGTTTTTTGCTTAATCGCACGTTTTACGAGTTGCCCAATTCGTATTAATCCGTACGAATGACCTACACCTGACCCCACCCCTAAACGTATCCATCACTGGGGTTTAGACAAATCGTACGACCTTACTCGCCACCTTTTACCTACTCGTACGAATTTGTATGTTTTTTGCTTAATAGCACGTTTTACGAGTTGCCTAATTCGTATAAATCCGTACGAATGACCTACACCTGACCCCACCCCTAAACATACCCATCACTGGGGTTTAGACAAATCGTACGACCTTACTCGCCACCTTTTACCTACTCGTACGAATTTGTATGTTTTTTGCTTAATAGCACGTTTTACGAGTTGCCTAATTCGTATAAATCCGTACGAATGACCTACACCTGACCCCACCCCTAAACCTACCCATCACTGGGGTTTAGACAAATCATATGACCTCACTCGCCACCTTACCTACTCGTACGAATTTGTATGTTTTTTGCTTAATCGCACGTTTTACGAGTTGCCCAATTCGTATAAATCCGTACGAATGACCTACACCTGACTCCACCCCTAAACGTACCCATCACTGGGGTTTAGACAAATCGTACGACCTCACTCGCCACCTTTTACCTACTCTTAAGAATTTGTATGTTTTTTGCTTAAATGCACGTTTTACGAGTTGCCCAATTCGTATAAATCCGTACGAATGACCTACACCTGACCCCACCCCTAAACATACCCATCACTGGGGTTTAGACAAATCCTACGACCTCACTCGCCACCTTTTACCTACTCTTAAGAATTTGTATGTTTTTTGCTTAAATGCACGTTTTACGAGTTGCCCAATTCGTATAAATCTGTATGAATGACCTACACCTGACCCCACCTCTAAACGTAAAAATCACTGGGGTTTAGACAAATCGTACGACCTCACTCGCCACCTTTTACCTACTCGTACGAATTTGTATGTTTTTTGCTTAATCGCACGTTTTACGAGTTGCCCAATTCGTATAATCTGTACGAATGACCTACACCTGACCCCACCCCTAAACATATCCATCACTGGGGTTTAGACAAATCCTACGACCTCACTCGCCACCTTTTACCTACTCGTACGAATTTGTATGTTTTTTGCTTAATCGCACGTTTTACGAGTTGCCCAATTCGTATAAATCCGTACGAATGACCTACACCTGACCCCACCCCTAAACATACCCATCACTGGGGTTTAGACAAATCGTACGACCTTACTCGCCACCTTTTACCTACTCGTACGAATTTGTATGTTTTTTGCTTAATAGCACGTTTTACGAGTTGCCTAATTCGTATAAATCCGTACGAATGACCTACACCTGACCCCACCCCTAAACCTACCCATCACTGGGGTTTAGACAAATCATATGACCTCACTCGCTACCTTTTACCTACTCGTACGAATTTGTATGTTTTTTGCTTAATCGCACGTTTTACGAGTTGCCCAATTCGTATAAATCTGTACGAATGACCTACACTTGACCTCCACTCCTAAACCTACCCATCACTGGGGTTTAGACATTTCATACGACCTTTCTCGCCACCTTTTACTCACTCGAACAAATTTGTACGAATTGGTAGTGAGATAGCCTTGGGTACGCAGGGAAGGAGACCAGAGGCTATTTTTTAATGGATGTCAATGGAAGAGAGGTTTCACTCTTATTAGTTCTTTATTGATGTATTTTTAGAGTTTACACCAAAAAAAATGCTATATACTACATTCTATTTAATGCTATTTATAAGAGAAGTCATCGACAATTGCGCAACAGATATGAGTGTTATTACATACTATTTAAAGAATACTTTGTGCAAGTTGTTTACCATAACTCTGACACTTACATTACTTTTGGGCACTACTGTAAAAGATAAAGATAACATATAACCAGAAACAACTAAGTATTCAGAATAATAATAATACACATAAATCTGAATATACAAATGTAAATCCTGAATACATGGCTGTACTGCATTTCAAAGTTTTTAAAGAATCAAATAATAATATTCCTAAAAATGTTGGAATTTAGTCACATAACACATTCATGTTTAAACATTGAGTGTGTGTGTGTGTAGATACAGTAAGTGTGTGCTCATGGGAATGGCAGGGGAACAGAGAGCTCTTTGAGAGACACTGCTGTGGGACATTCTTTTGACTGTTTACTCTGTAGTGAGGAAACAGTGTGATGAGGTCCAATTCAAAAGAGAAGCCGCTGACTCCATTCTCTTCTACAAGGCACAGCATGATGTTTCCCTTCTTACCAGCACCGTGTCTGCTTTTCAGAACTATGAATATTTGCCTTGGTTTGACCCTCACATTAGCATAATATAAAGTCACGAATTCCCCTAAAAGACTATTAGTGAAAAGTTTTTTGAATTCACCATGCACCAAACCGTCTAAATAAGTAAAAGCAGTTGAGCTTAGTGGATGTCAAAACGACTTGCTTTTTCTTTGAACACTGGGATAATGGAATAATTTAAACGTGGTGCTGCCTATGACTTGTTTTGAACTTTCGGATTGCTGGCAGCTCATAGAAAAATAATAATAATAATAATAATAATAATAAATGAGATCTCTTTAAAGTTAGCAGTTCCACACTGCACAAAATCCTTTTATTTTAATCACTATGTTTGTCTTATTTCCCTGTAACTAAATATCTAAACAACCTTAAAACAAGATGCATTCACTTGACAAGCAAAACCTAGAGTTTTTTTTTTCTTTTTCTTTTTTTAAAACGTAAATCTAGTCAAATGTAGTATATTTTATGCTTAAATAAAATAAACAACGATTTTCCAATGATGTAAAACTATGAAAAAGTTAGATTTAAATAAAAAAATCGCTTGTTTATTGGGGGGAAAAGGCAAATCATAATGATTAAAGTAGCCTTCATTATGTAACTTATTTTGTTAAAAATTTACATAATGACTCAGTAGGCCTACATCATGAACCAATATTCCAAAGCAATTTTATTTTTCTTATCCTGGGTTACTATGGTAGGCCTATAATAGGTTTTTACACTGGTCAAAAATGAACACTCGCCAAGTGCCAAATGAGAAAAAAAATCAGCGTTTGCGAGTATATGAAACGGTCGCCAGTTGGTGGTAACATTTTTACGAATTCAAATCAACTCAACAAATACTCATCACATACTTAACCCTTTCACACGTAAGTTTAAAATATTCTAACTGACCCCCCAGCGTGAGTTTTTCAAGGCGACCGTTATTTAGAACTTGCCACTTTAATGTTTCCATGGTGACGCGTCATTGCTTGTCACGTGACACAGCACAACCAGAACAGAGCGCGGAATGAATGATGATCTGCTTTTATGTCATTTTTCCTTTTTTATTAAAAATATTCAAAAATGTATTAGCTATATCATGAAACACTGATATTCCGATTGTCAAATATGTGCAAGTGGATGGGTTTTGTTGTTTAGACATCTTTATAACGATCGCGTTAGTTGAGCTGTATGCACAACGGGCGGCACCATTTTAGTTTCGTTTTCAGTTCAGAGAATCGGATCTGTTGGATTTATAACGTCAATTCATCCACTTCTCACGAAATACATGATAGTAAGTGGCTGGTGAACTGGGAGAAGAATAGGATCAAATGTTAAGCTACTTACACAATGTGTATCTGATATGAATAAAATGTGTCGTCTTATTATAATTGAAAGGATTATTATTGCCGCTTCCATAGACATCTGTGTGTATTTTACAAACTCAAAATCGTTGTTTTGCTAGTACATATGTGTATTTAAATGTCTGAAACCTAAAATAAACATTATGTGGTTGAAAACACTCAATAGTTGTGATATATGACAGCACTGAGTGCGTCTGTCTCTGGCTGAGCGCCAGCCAACGCGAGAGAGCAAGTTTGAATTTAGCAGTTGCTGACGTGTGCACTGAACGTTCTAATCACACCGGTGTGATCGTACGCTCCAGGGACCAGCCAAGACTGATCACACCGGTGTGATCGTACGCGTGAAAGGGTTAAACAGAGAGAAGTAGCTCTGACTATAATGTTCTTCTGCAAGACGGATGTCATTTTTTTATTAACCACTAGAGCGCCAAATGTTACAAAATGCACCTTTAAGATCATTTATTTTTGTAGTGTAGACAGCAATTGGTTTAAATGGAGAACAAATCAAGACATCTGAAACCTCTGAAGTTTCCTGCTTAAAAAATAAATAAAAATCCCTAATAATCTCATATACCTGCAATCTTCAATATGAACATGTCTCTTTAAAATTTCCAGGAGAAAAATAATCTGAGCTATACAGTACATTCATTTGCTCTAAAGGTCCATTCACACTAAGAACGATATATAACCATAACAATAAATATATAGTTCTAAAAATCATTCTAAATATAAAAGAATAGCAGAGTCCACAGAGAGAAAATTTTTGTTGGAATCACTTTAAGAATTATTTTTTTTCCAGCTGAGGAATGATCAGAACCCATATTTCTCATCAGAGCTCGAGCATGTAAAGCGGCAGATGACAAGATGTACTTAGAATAAACAGAGCAATAGAATGCGTTGGTGTGGATGCTAATATAGTTTTTGTTATAGTCATTTTTATAGTTGTTGTTCTTGGTGTGAATAGGCCTTAACTGTGTCAACATTTGTTTTAATTTGTGTTTCATTCTTATTTCTTTTTTAGGAGAAACATGTGAGACAGGGCTCATACTTGAACATGTTTGCTGAGCCATGAAATCTGAGCAACAAAGGTGACCTCAGGACAGCCATCTCTCTACTTGCAGGTTTTTACCGAGTAATTTGTATGATGAAAGTAAAGTATGGCAGATGCTTGCTTTGATATCACAACCATGTCATTATACAGATTATACACTTACTCTGGCTCCTGGTTTTCCCATTGGTCCAAGTGGCCCCGGCTCCCCTCTGTCTCCCTAAACACAAATACACTCTCATTATCTGCAATATTTACCTTAGTGAGATAATATAGACACATCCAGCCTGTGCATTGGCCATTAGTAATGCTGCAATGGGTACTCACCGGCTGTCCAATAGGCCCGATGGGTCCAAGTTCTCCTTGTTCTCCTCGCTCACCCTGAACAGAGACATTTATTGTCAGATCATCTATTCCTAATGGCGGAGCTATTGGACGGTTTACTATTAAACTTACCTGTTTGCCTGCAGATCCCATAGTCCCAAGGAGGCCTGGTTGTCCAGAATTACCCTGTAATCATTTATGTCATTTACTGTACATGACATAGTAGCTTAAGTGTGTAATTTCACCATGGCTGTAAATGGAATTTCAAAAATTTTAAACCAATGTGTCTGCGTCGGGCCACTAAAATCAATCAATCAATCAATCAATCAATCAATCAATCAGCGGAGCAATGCTGAGCCACCTTGTCAGACTATTTAGGAAAAATCAACTGGGAATGTTCAAAATATTGGTATTATATGGGGTTATTGGAGATAAAATATATATAAATATGTATGTATGTATGTAAGTGCTCATATTAGATATTTAAAGGGATACTTCACCTCAGCAAAGATGATTGTGTATTTAAAATCGGTCAATTATGTTGAAGAAATGTGAAATTATTTTTGAATTGGGGAGCTTTCTAGACTGAGAAAAGCCAGAAAATGTATTTTTGGATTATGTGGATGAAAGACAACAACTCCCAGAATGCACTTGCTTCACTGGCCACGCCTACCGGTAACAGAGCACAGTAGTTAAACAACAAGTCTAGGCTACTAGTGAGTCTCTGTGATGAGTCTGCCCAAAAATGTGTTTCGAGATCGCCCATGATTACCGTGATTACGGATCAGCGACACCTGTGGGATGCACCGGTCTCGTATCTCTCACGGAGGAGAGGGAATTTTCTTAGCAATGTTAAAACGCACATCAACCGATCACTTGTTTAGCGTTCATGTAAACACTACATTCAGATTCACAAATCGGAATGAATTCAGTTAGATTGAAACAAAAGGTGTGCGTGTAAACAATGAATGGCGACTGCAGAAAGCAAAAGCTGTATCCCAAGCTGACATCGACGGCCGGACATGTCCATGAAAAATAGGATGGTAACCCCTACTACTCAGCTTTCTCCACAGAACAAGAGCCTGCTAGCTTAGCTTTCAAAAAAAGATGGCCGACTCTATGTGTTCCTTCTGTGAGTGAGATCCCACCCTCTATGGGCGGGTTGAAAACATGCAGGACAGACACTACTACTGACTGTAGGCTTTAGCCTCTGGCAAAAAAATCCTCCGATAACGCAACGCATTCTCACCCCAAGGCGTCACCTTTGACCATGCTTCAATATTTGACGTTTTAGGCGCCCTTTAGCGTCACTTACATGACGCGATCCTACGGCGTCATCTAACTGACGCTAAAGGAAAGCGTCAGTTAAAGGACGCGGTTAGGTTTAGGTGTGGGGTGGGGGTAGGGTACACGCGATCCTAGGGCGTCATCTACCTGACGCTAAAGGGCGCCTAAAGCGTCAGATATTCAAGCATGTCCAAATGCTTCCCAAGGCGTCAGTTAAGTGACACCTTGGGGGTGAGAATGGGCTGGATAACGCAAAATGACAATTTTTGTGTCATTTGAGGATTTTCTTCAGACAAAAACAAAAACATAAATCTCTCGTCTCAGGGGGATATGAGGGTGGAAAGCACGGTAATTTGAAAATACTACAGGTTTTTTCACTAATACAAAGCTTTATGCTAAATCCCAAAGTATCCCTTTAACTGTGCAAGCTCATTTTCCCAATTTTTACATTTTACCGTTATCATCATCAAAATGAACTTATCTGTGAAAACATCAAAAATTGAATACCATTTAAAAAAAGATTAATTTAATCTTTAGTCAATCTTAAAATGAATATCCAATTTTCATACTGTTGCGAGTAAATGTTGTGATTCATTTGTAGCGCTTAAAATGGCTGAACATTTAAGATCAATGCATTTGTGTCACACAGAATTATCACAATTCCAAATCACAAGTAATAACAAAATGAACCTAAAAAGCCTTAAATGTGTCTCTGCATATTAAACTGAGATATTTTTAACATAAGAAAATAACATAAACCATTAGCTGCATATGCAATAGCTGAAGTGAGACTTCTTCATTGTCCAGATAAAAGCTTTTGTCAGTTCAGTGTGTTAAAAAAAAAACGTGATGAATTTACACTGAACACAGACAAAGTCAGCAACATCTCTCACCTTCTCTCCTCCTCCACCTTTTGGCCCTGGGATTCCTGGTAAACCCTGCAGACATGGAAGAGAATGTCTAAATATCAAAAAGCAGTTGCTTTAAACCTACATCTCCTGGAGAATGTACTGAAATGCCTTCCCTTTGTTCTGTAAGATCAAAGTAAAACTCAAGGGGTCTTCGAACCATCTCAAAATTAATGATGATGTGAATTAGTCATGAAGAGCTGACATCATGCTGGATAAAGTCAGAAGGGTTTTATAATCTTGCCCCGCCATGAAATGGAGGCAGACACGACATGCACAAATTTGAAATTGAAATAAATGATTGACTTTTATCCTCTGCTATGGTGAGCTATGAACTTTATAGCTATAAAGAAGACAGGTTGAAGATGTTGTAAGAATTCAGTAATGCATGTCTGAAAAGGGTCGATTAAAAGAGACTTCTTGTTCTGCATCTATAAAAAAGCTAGGATACCTACCATTTAAAAATTTGGTGTCTGTAAGATGTTTACCTTTTTTTTTTTTTTTTTGAAAAGACGTATTTAATGCTAACCAAGGCTACATTTATGTGATCAAAATACAGTAATATTGTAAAATAGTGTTTTAATTTAATATAACTTTTCTATTTGAATATATTTTAAAATGTAATTATTCTTGTGTTGGTAATTTTCAATTTACTGCTGATTTGCTATTCAAGAAAAATGTTCTATTATTATCAGTTGAGCTCCCTAATTTTGTAAATGTGTTGTTCAAGTGAAGTTCGTAACTTTTGTTTTTGAAAGAATGTAAATGAATGTAAACTGTAGTTTTAATGTTATATCCATATACAGTTGTTTTATGGGAAAACATTTCTCAGGAGGATTGTTCACACATTTTGCCTCTTTAAGTATTTCATTAAGGGTTATTAGCTCTACTTGTTTCTGAGTAGACACTCTTATTACAAAAGTTAGTAACCTCCTATACCTGTGATGTTAAAATGATGTTTCTTCCCTGTGTTTTGCATTTTAAAATGAAAAGATTTCAACTGAAATTTAAAATAAAAAAAGAGGGGAAAATGTAATAATGTGGTTTACTTGTTTTTAAAAATAAAATAAATAAATAAATAATTTTACTCAAGTTATCAAGTACACATTACTTAATTTTTTTTAGGGCAACCAGTTTACTCCAATTTTTAAGCATACTAGAACATTGAACTTAAATATACTATGTGTAATAACTGCAAAGTGATTTATATTACAAAACATTTGAAGTTAAATTAACTTAAGTTACCATTACTTAATTATTTTAGGGCAACCAGTTTTCTCACATTTTTTTTAAGTATACGGGCTAGTACATTGAACTTAAATATATATGTGTAATAACTGCAAAGTAATTTATATCACAAAACATTTGAATTTAACTTAACTTAAATTACATAAGTTGCCATTTCTTAATTGTTTTAGGGCAACAAGTTTGCTCACATTTTTTTAAGTATACGGGCTAGTACATTGAACTTAAATATATATGTGTAATAACTGAAAAGTAATTTATATTACAAAACATTTGAAGTTAAATTAACTTAAATTTAAGTTACCATTACTTAATTGTTTTAGGGCAACCAGTTTGCTCCAGTTTTTTTTAAGTATACGGGCTAGTGCATTGAACATTGAACATTGAACTTAGATATACTATGTGTAATAACTGCAAAGTAATTTATATTGCAATTTTTTTTTAAGTTAAATTAACTTAAATTTAAGTTACCATTACTTAATTATTTTAGGGCAACCAGTTTTCTCACATTTTTTAAGTATATGGGTTAATACATTGAACTTGAATATACTATATGTAATAACTGCAAAGTAATTTATATTACAAAACATTTGAAGTTAAATTAACTTTATTTTAAATTAACTTTAAAACTTTATTAATTTACCATTACTTAATTATTTTAGGGCAACCAGTTTGCTCACATTTTTTAAGTAGATTCAACTTGTCCGAGCTAACAGTGTGGAAACTGTTATACTTTTTTTCCAGAATCCTTTAAATAGAAAATTAAAATGAACGCTATCATATAATCTTTATGTAATAATGTAAACATCTGTACTAGTTTTCCCTCTGTTTTGCTCACTTCCCGTTTGCCTGTTCATATAGTCCCTTCCCTTGATTACATGGTTATTCAGATTATTAGATTCTGTTTACCTGTTTTCATCTAGTTCACTTAGTTTTTTCCCTAGTATTTAAGCCCTGAGTTTCCCTAGTACATTTATCCATTATTGTCAATACGTCGTTATCTCCTGAGTTATCTGTTTGAATGATTTAAAGACTGTGTTGTTGCCATTCCTACAAGTAACGCAAGTTAAGTAATCAGATTACTTTTACTAACTAGTAATGTAACACATTACTTTTAAATTTACAACAAAGTTACTTGTTTAAATAAGCATGCATTTACTCATCTCGCTTGCAAAAAAAACAGATTCAGTATTCCTCAAAATTATTAAAAACCTTACGCAAACCTGGAATAATTAAATATATTAAATGACACAAATATAGCATATTGTATGTGAACTTACCTCTGGCAAAATAACTATTGACCTTCACAGTCATTGCAGTTCATATATTTAATCCTTTATTTTTTACATTTAAACTTACAGGGAGTCCTTGAAGGCCAACTTCTCCGGGGCTTCCAGCTTTTCCGACGTTGCCCTATAAAAGAACCACATCTCCATTATTACAACTATCACACTTTTTACATTGCCACGGTTGACTAAGACAAGGCTGTATACCTTGGCACCTGGCATGCCAGGAATTCCCTCACGTCCATCCACTCCTGGCAAACCCTGGAAAAAGATGTAAAGTTTGGATGTATAGAATAATCTTTAGGCAAATCATTTTGTCCACATTAAGTACCAAAAAAGTACCACACTGTCAAAGTTTCTCATGTTATTACCACCTGATACCATCACTGTAAGATAGTACAACCAATATTTTAATTAAATGTGAAAGTTTATGTATATGTTAAACTACGTACACTATCTCCCTTTGACCCTGGAAGACCAGTGTTGCCTCTTGGCCCTTGAGGTCCCTGCAGAAAGAGATTGTTTCATTAAAATCATTATGTATTGCCCTTAGCATGACAGAATATAGCCAAATAAGGCATGTTCCTGGACCAACATCATTTGGTTGTTTGAACGTTGTTCCAGGACTAACAAGGATCCTTGGCTATAGCCTACTTATCATGTAAAACTTCTCAAAGGTTGATTTAATTAACAAATACCTCTGTTGTAATGATGGTTACCTGTTCTCCTTTAGGGCCAGCTTCTCCCATTCCTCCTCTTTGGCCTCGATCCCCCTGGATAAAAAGAGACATACCTCTCAGATGTCTGCTAACATTGATTTGTTTATTTACACCCAAGGCTCAGGACATCAATTTCAAGTCATGCCCATCTTCAAAGCTTTCAACTGTGAATGTGAGGTAAAACTTTCCGTTTCATGATTGTTTACAGCTTTAGATTAGATTGGTTTCGTTTGAATAAGGTAGAGGAAGTTACAGAACTTACCGTCGCCCCTGAAACCCCCTGAGGGCCCGGGTCACCATCAACACCTCGAGGGCCCTGTAAAAAAATAACATTGTTTTATTTATTTGTTCATTTATTTATATAATGTTCTTATTTTCTTCATTTTCAGCTTTTTATGTCGGTTGTAGTGCTACATACCATCTAATGCCATATAGTTGTAAAAAGAAAAATAGTCTCCAAACAGTAATCCCATAAGATATAAAAATGAGTTGTATGGCTTTTACTTAATATTTCTCATCATGTACTGAAAATGAACAACAATATTGATTTCTTATCGTGTATGCTGAGGTGTACTGTACATATTTGTCCCCATCAAATGCTTCATCTATAGAATGAGAATGTTCCTCCCCTGTTAAAACCAAATAACCCACAAATGTCTGTTTTTAAGTGTACCGTACTGACACATTTTCTCATGGTATTACCATCTGATACCATGAATATATAGGGCCCTATTTTAACGATCTGAAGCGCAAGTATCAAGCACGAAGCGCAATTAACTTTGTTTGGTCTTGGGCGCTGTTGCTATTTTACTGGCGGGATAAATGACTCTTGCGCCCGACGCAAGTTTAAAAGGGGTTGGTCTGAAGTAGCTTCATTATTCATAGGTGTGGTTTGGGCGTAACAGAAACAAACCAATAAGAGCGTTATATCACATTCCCTTTAAGAGCATGATGAACGAGATGTGCTTGTTCCATGGCGCTATTCTATTATAACGGCGCATTTACCAGGCACGCTTCAATCGGTTCACAGCCGAGAAGATCGATGTTCTCATCAGGGCCGTAAAAGAAAGAGAAGGGACATTGGGGGTGGGACAAACTCACCCAAATTAGCTTCGGTTAAACTTGGTAAATGTGTAAGCTTCATGCCTATTTTTCCCATCGTCATGGACACAACAATGATTTCCCTCATGTTTGAATATTTTTCCTTATAATAATGTACTGTATATTTTGCAAAAAGTAAAATGCATCTGTGTTGATAAGAGAATCATCTACAGTGTATGCGCATTGTTCACACTCTGTATTATGGCCAAGCATGCGCGTTTAAAATAGCATATGAATGTATTGTGCAACGCCACCGACTTTAGACTAGGTTTTTTCTGGGACATTGGCGCAATTGTTTTCTGGAACTGCAAAATGCACCAGGGATTGTTTGCACTGAAACACGCCTCGTTTTTGCGCCGACCCGCCACAGATTCCTGTTCTTGCAGGGAATCCTGAACTTGCAGGGAGCGCAAGTTTATTTCCTAGTTTACCGATGTGCGTCTATGGAGGGAAAAGCCCGCTTTGCGCGGGTGCAAAATAGGAATGATAAATGCGTCAGTGTATAAAGTCATTTGCGCCGGGTGCAAGATGGGGCCCTTTAGCACTAGTTTGCAAGTAGTTGCACATTATGGTTTTACCACACTGTAACAAACTAAAGGCAAATGGATATTTAAAAAAGAACAGGCAAAATATTTTTATGCTTCAACTTCTCACCTCTATTGAAATCTTACCATTTCTCCTTTGGAGCCAATCATACCAGTGGCACCTCGAATTCCCTGTGGCCCCTGAGATCATGTCATTGAAACAAAGCTTTAAGAAACTAGATCAAGATACAGCCACTAGATTGATTTTTTAATTGAGTGTAGATTGCTCAAATAAACAGGAAATGGACGTACAGTTGGGCCTTGAGCGCCGACCTCTCCAACTGCCCCCTGATCTCCCTCTTCACCCTAAAAAGAGAAAGAAATCTATTTTACAAACTGAGGTCCTAAACAATTTCTTAAAAACGACAGACAGACAGACAGACAGATAGACAGGCAGAGATAGATAGATAGATAGATAGATAGATAGATAGATAGATAGATAGATAGATAGATAGATAGATAGATAGATAGATAGATAGATAGATAGATAGATAGATAGATAGATAGATAGATAGATAGATAGATAGATAGATAGATAGATAGATAGATAGATAGATAGATAGATAGATAGATAGATAGATAGATAGATAGATAGATAGATAAATAGATAGATAGATAGATAGATGGATAGATGGATAGATGGATGGATAGATGGATAGATGGATAGATAGATAGATGGATAGATGGATAGATAGATAGATCATTCTTGCTTTAATGTAATATTTAAAAATGAACTGCAAAGTTTTGATTGAGGTAAATGATGTGTAAATATACTGATTCTGAGCCAAGAATCGTGGGACATACAGCAAGCAAGAGTGAATTAAATGTCACACACTAACGTATTCTTACAACACTCAAATCCCTCATTATTCTTCATGCGCCAGTGGAGTTTAATTCCTATACAGATCTTTAATAGACAGCATTTAAATACATCCTCCACGTTAAAGCAGCCCGAGCGTGAGACCTTAATTATAAATGAGGCTCTGTAATAATCTCCAAAATGTCACAGTGGGAGAAAAAAAATTCTCAAACACGATGTTTTCTCATTACAACAGACCTATTGCTTAATTTATATTCAGACTCACTCTGGAGAACTTCATGACACATGCTGACCTCAAACACACACACACACACACACACAACCCAGATTGTTCTGGTTCCTCCTTTGTCAGGATAATTATATCAAACTTTTAGTAACTAATATAAAGTTCTTGCCTTGTGTCCTTGTTTACCAGGCTCTCCGGATTCTCCTTTCACCCCTTTATGACCCTAACAATGGACAGGAGGACATACTTATTTCATAGTAAAAAGCATGGACATTCATTTAAAAAAAAAAAAATATATATATATATATATATATATATATATATATATATATATATATATATATATACTGTATATTAATAATTGTAAATATTTATACATTTGTGTAAACTTAAAAAAAAGGTGTCTTGATCTTATTAACAAATTCCTTTTACAAGAAAACTCACCTTCATCCCAGGCAAACCAGGATGACCAGATGTACCAGCTGAGCAAGCGTTGGGGCACTTAAAAAACGAAAAGATCCTTTACAGTCAGATTATGTCACTCAGTCCAACCGTATCTAATAGTCAACTCTGAGAACTTTACACGAAAACATATTGCTTATCACAACAAATTTCAGTGTTGAAAGCTTGATTGATGGAGCAGATATCCTCTTACCAGTTCCATTGTTCCGCCCAGCATCCCTGCAGCACCCTGTAAACACCAGGGATTCTCATTACAAGCTCTCACACAATTTGAAAGAAATAAAGGGTGATCAGTTGATTAAGAAAGCCGTTGTGTCACCCTGCTGTTTCACAATTATAATTGCATACAGATGTTTTTAGTTGTACACTGTAAAAAGAGAAAAATTAACTCTTGTTATATTCCGGAACTATTTTTACAAAGATCATGACTCTCTCGTAAGTCCCTTTGGATAAAAGTGTCTGCTAAATGTCAATTTGAAATGACTTTTGATAGTGTAACATTGAAGTCAGTATCATTCATTATGAGTCATTTTCCCCCAAGATGATTGTTGTTTTGACCCAGTTTTGAGTTTAAAGGTCATTGCTGTTAGTCTTGATAAATCACAGCAATACTCACACGGGGTCCGGCTGGTCCACGGGGCCCCTGTGGCCCTCTCACACCCATTGATCCCTGTTATACATAGAGAAACTCATGAATTGTAATACACTGTACTTAAATGACATGAAACTAGAATATTGTATAACTATAATATAGTTATATTATATATATATATATATATATATATATATATATATATATTAAGCAATTTATATATATATATATATATATATATATATATATATATATAAATTGCTTAACTTGGTTAAAACAAGTTAAAGTATGGATCGTATGATTTATAATATGATATAATTCATGTAATTCTTTACAGTGTAGCTGTATGAATACTCTTATATGCATTTATAAGATTGCTCACTTTTTAAATAAAATTACAAAATACTAAAACTAAGAAAAGTACTACAGTAACAGTTCACCATGAAATAAATACCTAAATAAAACCTATGTTTTTTTTTAGAGTTCAAAGGGTTTTTATATATATAGAGTGTCCAGCAGCTCCATGCCCTTATTTGATTTGAACTGCAGTACCATAAATGAATAATATTAGGGCTGTCAAACGGTTAATCACGATTAATCGCATCCAAAATAAAAGTTTGTGTTTACATAATATATGTGGGTGCATTGTGTATAATTATTTGTTTATTTCTTACTTTTCAAAAGTTCTAAATCTATTAATTCCTTGCAATGGCTCTAGTTGTCGATGAGTGAATCTCATGAAACTGGTCTAGAACATGTAATATTTCATGTTCATGTAATTTTTAAAATCAGATCAACGAAGTAGCATATCAAAAGAAAAGAAAAGAAAAGAAAAACACAGCTAAATTGGCTGCTTGCTTAAATTAACCCAGAGACCGATCAGTGTATTCAAAACAAAATCCGCCATTTTGTTTTTGAAACACTACTTCGTTAAAAAAAAAAAAAAGGTTACTCACAGGGGGTCCAACTTTTCCCAGCTCGCCCGGAAGTCCTCCTGGTCCTGGTCGTCCCTGTACAAACCAGTATTACATTTAAACCTTAGAGAACCCCTCACTCCAACCACTGATTTTTTTGGTTAGCATATAAAACAAAAGCAACTTACAATTGGTCCATCAGGTCCAAAACCCTAAAAAGACAAAGAAGGTATACATTTTGAACTGAATTATGTATTTATGTATTTTCCCACATTTCTTTACATATTTACAACTATACATATCTGCTCAATGGTGTTTGTATGGTATGCAGGGGCTTTGGATATGTTCAAAAATGACTTACCGCCTCTCCTCTGGGTCCAGATTTGCCAGGTTCTCCCTGTTCCACAACAACAATTACACAGTCTCATTGTAGGCTAAACATAATTTAAAACACATACACACACACACGTTGTGTTTCCATGTTTTATGGGAACTTCCCATAGACATAAGGATTTTTATATAGTGCCAACTGTATATTCTATCCCCTTACACTAATCCCAAGCATAAACCTTCCCATCACAGAAAGCCTTAGCATTTTTACATGTTCAAAAAACATGTACAGTATGATTTATAAGCTGTTTTCCTCATGCAGACCAAAAAAAATGTCCCCTCAAAGACAAGGATCTTCAATATTGCCATCTTTGTGGGGACATTTACCAGGCCACACACACACACAGTCTGGTTCGCTATCTTTGTGGGGACTCTCCATAGCCATGCATACATAAACACTGTTTTGTATGTGCATGACCGCACAATTACTGTTCTGAAATTCGCATAAAGCCACAGAAACTTCCAAGGCCGAATGAAGTGCTGCGTTTGAACATCAGTGAGTTTAACAGGAACTGATGAATCTGACTGGCCCGCACAGATCACTGAGCACACAGACAGGATTAGGAACTAGTGGTCATGTGCAAATACTTTTAATTCCGTCTGCAAGGTCAGTCAGTACACCGATCTGAGCTCAGGTCTCCACTGATGCAGAACCCTGAGAAGCTCATTATCCCTCACCTTTTGTCCTGAAGGGCCATCGAGACCCGGTTCCCCTATAGGGCCTGTCAATCCCTGAGGAACAACACAGAGAGGAAATGTTACATTATTACCCCTCGCAAGAGTAATCGATAACTTACAATTAATTAGCAGAACTTAAAATTAACATGATTACACAATTAAACACAGCATTTGATGCCTAAACAAAGACACCCGTCAGTCACTCAACACCTTCGAAAACCCTTCCGTCTCAGATCCGAGTGGATGTTTTCCTGACCCCCACTTCCATTTTCACAGGGAATCCACTTTAATTAAGTCCAGGCTTCGGGTGTCCATGCTTAAACAAAAACCCTGTTGTCTTTTAGGTAGACTTCTTTCCTGTGGTCTTTGCTTCGGTCCGGCATGAGAAATTCCCTGCATTTTTGACCCATCTAAGAGTGCCGCCCACCATCGACTGAACTCTTTGACACTGAGGTTCGTTTTCCCATATAAGACTGTGTCAGTTTTAACATGTTATTGAGAGAATCCATAAGATTTTAATGTGATTCCTTACATCGGCTCCAGGTAATCCAGGAAGTCCCGCAGAGCCAGGTTTTCCGGTATCTCCATCAGGACCCTTCGGGTACATACAACAGTGTGAGATACAACATAACTCTTGAATATAGCAGATAATAATATCAATGTTTGACACAAAAAGCTATATTTACAGTCGAACCCTCTTCACCGGGTTCACCTCTCTCCCCCTGCAAGAAACACACACTTTTATCTCACTGTTTTGTCGATTACATTGCTTTATATTTTAAATAAAAATTTTTTTAAAAAAATCAACTCACAGCAATGCCGTCTATTCCGGCAACACCAGGAGGACCAGGGGATCCGGCACCAGCCCTCTGTTCAAAAAATAGTAAGAAAACTAGTATTATATAGTAAATACTCTATAGTAAATAGTAGAAAGTATTCCTATGACATGTTTTTAGATGCATTGTGGTTATGTAATATTAATAGTCTGTGAAAAATATAGTGCAAACAAAACAGTTTAAGTGTATGCAAGCATTTCAAACACCTGCCATGCAACAGGTGTGCAGTTGTCTCTTCCAACACATGCACTGTACAAATGCAGCCTATAATATTTTACAGCATTTGTTATTCTATTTAAGAAAGCACACTTTCTCTCTTTCTTTCTCTTTACATATTTGAAACGCTCACCTTAAACTCTGCTTCGGCCGTCTGAAAGGAAAAGAACAAAGAAGGGTTGCATTTACCTGCGCCGTGCAGATGAGGGTTATCTCCAACAAAATCAGTAAAAAGGGCCCGCGCACACCTGTAGCGCGAGCCATGATTTCCCCAAAGACACAGAAGCCCCTGTTTTCTCAGATCAGTTGGGCTGACGGATCCCCTGACCATGAAACCCAACTAAACCCCCTTTCAACTATCTGAACTCAAGGGAGACCATAACCACACCGTGCTCATGCATATTCATGAGGTGGTTTGTTATGGGTCTGTGATTGGAGGACTGCGGGACTGTGAGAGGAGGAGTCCGGCACACATTCGAATAGACGGCGGGACATTTTACTAGACTGTGACATTTGACCTCTGTTAACAAACACTAAAGGCTCTGCTGGAAAATAGTAGAGCTGTTAGACATTGTTAAAATTGAGATGTTAGACAAGTCTCACCTGTCTGCTCGCAGGAAGGTCACCGCATGCGTCTCTCTGTGGGACGTTTAAGTCGCAGTGAATCAGCATCGACTGCAGCTCGAACTGAAAGAACAGACAAACAACGATCAAAAAGCATCATTTGTAATGTGAGCCCGTGGGGTGTATCGAATGGCTTATGCGTATTGTTCAAAAAGAGATTGATTAGTTTTTGGCATGAGAAAACGAGCTGTTTTATGCTGCACTTTTTTGTTTTGGCAGAACAATGAATTTAAATGAGTTTAGAGGACTGTGCTCATAATATGTACATAATATATCATTTGGTGACACTTAATTTAAAAGTTGCACATAAAAAGTTACTGAAGAAGACACAAACCTTTTGTCTTTCAGTATAAAGACACACACACATTCCCTTATACACTATATTGTTCAAAAGTTTGAGGTCAGTAAGTTTTTGAAGGAAATTCATTACTTTTATTCAGCAGTGAGGCTTTAAAATGATCAACAAGCATTCATATTTCTATTTCAAATGATGTTCTTTTAAACTTTCTTCATCAAAGAATACTAAATCAAAAATGTATTCAGCAGCAACTGTTGTCAACATTTATAATAAGAAGAAATGTTTCTTGAGCACCAATTTTAGAGCATTTTTTGAGCATTTTAGAATGATTTATGAAGGATCGTGTGACATTGAAGACTTGAGGAATGGCTGTTACTGTATTTTTGATCAGATAAACGCAGCCCTGAGCGTGACGAAATGACTTCTTTCAAAAACATTTGAAAAAATCGTACCGACCCTAAACTACTTTTTTTTATGTATTACACTGTAAAAATGAATATGCTTTATCTAATCAATAAAATTGTGGCAACAGATTACAAGCAGTATTATTAATTAAATTGAACAAATTAGAAATGAGTAATAATTAATGAAATTATTCCTTAAAAGTTAACCATTTAAAATGAGTAAAGTTTACACCAAAAAATTAAACAAAAATATCGGAATAACAGACAGACGTCAAAGATTAATTAAAAACTCTTATATTTTATATTGAACATCATTGAAGACACCTAATGTTAACAAACAGAATCACTGAAGAAGAAACCTAAAACAAATAACGATCACCATAATGGCGACTTAAATGTATTTTGTGTGTGTGTGTGTGTGTGTGTGTGTGTGTGTGTGTGTGTGTGTGTAAGTTTTACTCATATTAAATGGTTTACTTTTAAGGAATTAATTTGAATAATTATTACTCAATTCTAATTTGTTAAATTGAATTAATAATAATTTTGCTTGTAATCTGTCGCCCCATTTTTTTCTTTTTAGATAAAGCGCATTCATTTTTCATTTTTACAGTGTAAGACACCTTATGTGAATAGGGTAAAACAAATAAAAAAACTAACATATATGACCACTTGCCCCGATTGATTTCATCAGGATTTTTTTTTTTTTTTTTTTTTCAAAATGTAATGTTTAAATATTAAATATTTCCAGAACAGAAATCTGAACACTGGATGTTTTATTATGTTGAAATATTAAAGGTTTTACTGAAGGATATGATATCACTCTTAGAAGAAAAGGTTCTATATATAACCTTAAAAGGTTCTATCAGCACTATGCATTTGGAACCCCTAAAAGGATCACGCTTTTAATGGTTCAATAATAAGAACCCTTTAGGGTTCTTTGTAACCAGGAAAAAGGTTCTATATGGAATGGTTCATTCATTATCATTTGTTTTGTCCTTTCCTGATAAAATGTTTCATATTATTGACAAACATCAAGACCCTAAAATCTATTTATGAATGCATGTGAATGATCACAAAATTCAAAATATGGGGATTCGAAAAAAGTATATATTTATATAATTTTATGTAGTTAATCAATATCACATGAAGAGTGCCATTTCAGTTTTTCTCCTCCAAAAATCAGCATGATTAACATGTGATATTAAGTTACAGTTTAATAAACAATAATTTAATTACAAAATGTTGCAGAATAATATAATATATTTGAATGAATAATAGCCTATAAGTCAAGTCAAGTCAAATCACGTTTTGATTGTATCAAAGCAGCTTCACAGTGATAACATGAAAGTAATACAACACAGATCAATAATGTTGTTGAACATTAAATGTCCCCAACTAAGCAAGCCAAAAGCAAGGCGACAGTGGCAAGGAACCAAAACTTCATCAGGTGATTGGATGTAGAAAAAAAAAAAACCTTGGGAGAACCCAGGCAACCTTTATAAAGAACCTTTGTGCCAAAAGGGATCTTTCTTGTCATTATAGAACCTTTTTTGGCATAAAAGGTTATTTGTAGTTGAGTAAAGAACCCTATGATTCATAAATAGAACCCCAATGAACCCTTTTTTCTAAGAGTGTCTGGTATCATATTATATGATTGGATAGGATAGATACATTATTGCACACATAACTTAGACAGTTACCATTGATAACAGATCACTCTAATTTCTGTAAAGCTGCTTTGAAACAATGTATTGAGAAAAGCGCTATACAAATAAATATGAAATGAATTTAATTTAATGAAAAAATAGGATAGGGTAGGATAATTTGATATGATATGATCTTGATATATGATATGATTTTGATATGATATGATCTTGATATGACATAACAGGATAGGATAGGATAGAGATAAACATACTATTTTAGTGTATGTAGTTCTATTAAAGTGGAGAAAACGGAGTTTGTCATTTTGAGAAAACAGATTTTGAATCTGCATTGTAACTTGAAATCTACAGATACAAACACACGCGGAATTAAATAAACACTTAAAAGTGTATCTTGGATGTTCTCTTACCACTAATCTGAAACAACACAATAGGAAACGTAAAATAGCCAAAAAATCTCAAAATTGACCAGTGCATAAAACACGTCTTTGCCTGTAGTGTCTCGCCTTAATGTTGCTAAAAATTTTGTGGACTTTATGTGGTTATGCTATAATGCATCAACTATCCACAAACAGCAACAAATGAATGTCTCCCTTAAGATCCTCGATCCTTTATGATATAAAAGTTCTTAACTGGACAACTAGACCAAAAGTAAGAGAAAGGCAAATGTTTGGTTTTGTCTAATAAAACAACGTCTTAACTTTCGATGGGAAAAAATCAGATATTTTATGCAGGTCAGCTGTTGGACTAGAACCTCACTGCTAGAATTCCCACATATCTGCTGAAATGTATTTGTCAAAATCCAGATTCCATTTAAAGAGACAGTCTGCCGCAGAGCCTTTAAACAGCCTTCAAACTCACCTCTCACAATGACCTCAAGAAGAAAATGAACATATGTAACTTGATGTTTTGGGCATACAGAAGTATCATTATATTCTTTAAACTGCCTTTGAGTCACACAATATCACGGTTTCCCCAACTGATACCAAACCAGTATGGAAGAAACACGTAAAAAGACGTGTATTTGTGTAAATACAGATGACAAAGAAAAGTTTAATTTGATTCTCACCGGCACAGCTATTGCTGAATTGTCCTTCAGTTTTCCAATATGTGTGAATCCATCTAGGTTTACTTGTCCTCTTGGTGCCAGCTGCTGTGAATCTGTTGCTATACAATCTGTTATGAGACTCGCAGAGCCTTTTTTGACAAGCAGTAAAATGTTGTGCCACTGAGAATTGAAGAGGAGTGTTTGGTAAGGGAATAAAGCTGTCATCCCTCTGTTCTCCTGGGTTCTATATGAGAACTCCACAAACAGGGCCTCCCCATTGAGTCTGACGGCGAGCTGTTCCTTTCCATTCAGATCTTGCATTTGCCACATATTCCAGCTCTTATTCGGTGTATCGCCGCTCATCCGATATGTTGCAGAAAATGCAAATTCCTCAGGCAGCCCCATGGGAAATGCAGATCTGATTCAAGGGTGGAAACGCAAAACTCATTTAGACGTGATTATGAACAGAAATGATATACTAATGTAGTCAGTAAAGTGAGTTACTTATTTTACAATATTTAAATGACTTATTAGCATGATTACTCTCAACAAAACAGTAGGTACAGTCACTTTGAAACATACCGTGATACTGAATGAGTATTGTATTGACATGTGTATCTTACTCTAAAGTGTTTCAAAGAATACTATATGGAAAATATATATCCAAATCTCCAAAAGAGAATTTTTGTATTTTCTTTGTATTTTTTTTTTTTATCAAAAATAAATAACTTGGTTTATGTCAATAATGTAATTTAATTCAGCACCATGGACAGAGGAAGTTCCATCCGTAACCAGAAGATGTCGCCATATGTCAACAGTTCAATTCATTCTCAAGAGTTTCCTTAGTTAGACCATTGCACTATCAAAGCTTAAGTGCAAGTTTTTTTTTTTTTTTTTTTTTTTTTAAACGGCACCCTTATCGTCTCCGTGTAAACTACAAAACGCGAATCTGTTACGTCATGCACACTGAGTAGGTTATTACATGTTTAGACTATAGCTGTTTTTGCAAATGAAACTATACAGATATTAAGCCTCCTGACTTAAGTCAATAATTGTATACCTTAAAACTCATCTTTGATCACCAAAGTCACATATTTAAACGCCTTCATCTTCATGACTGAAAATAACTTGAAAATTCTCACATTGTGTTGGACTCTGAACCGCCGAAGCCCTCCTAGCAACTGGGGGAAAGAGAGAGGGTCTGAGTCTCGCTCTAGCTGGACCGCCCTCGAAAAGAGCTCATTTAAATCTCACAGCTCCCTGTTCAGCTCAGGTGGCTGGAGATTTTCAGACTGTTGTCAATGGGCCCGTTGCACTGCCTGCACCCCTACAAACAAATGCTGTTTTCACAGCGACCCAAATAAAGCACAAAATGAGTATGTTTCAAACACACACCACCCGGGTAACCGGTCCCCCTTTACTAGACGGCCCTCCCCTAGTTGTCACTTTATCTCTGGGTCGGGCCTGTCAAACCAGCCCAAAAGAGAACAAGTGCACAAAACACAACACAAGGGTATTAGGTCCCCCTATGCTATAGGCGGCCCAGCCTACACAGTCTCATCCCAAAAAGTCATATAACTGACGTCTTGGGACGTTTTTTGACCATACGTCAATATCCGCCTTTTTAGGGCCCCCTTAAACGTCGGTAGATGGCGATCCCGGGCCGTCATACAACTGACGCTTTACCTTTAACGTCAGTTAGGTGACGGGTTAGGTTTAGGGTTAGGTTTAGGTATGGGGTAGAGTTAGGATCCCATAACCTCATCTACCGACGTTTAAGGGGGCCCTAAAAAGGCGAATATTGACGTATGGTCAAAAGACGTCCCAAAACGTCAGTTATATGACGTCTTGGGATGAGACCGGGTTGGCCCAGCACCAATCTATATTCAAACCCTAGCCATGAGGGCCCAGCCCTGGCAAGTCATCCCGATGTGTCGGACTGGGTTTAAAACAATATAAAGCTCCAATTCGCTCTCAGATCCATGCTGTTTCAGGCGGTCATCGAGACCTTGATGAGAAGCAACGGGCTTCAAACCGAAGTACAAAATCTGCTAGAAAAAGGGGCAATACCGCGCAGAGCCGATCAGGGTTTTACAGCCTCTACTTCCTTGTGCCAAAGAAGGACGGTGGCACCCACCCCATTTTAGATCCTCCGAGACATCAGAACAAAGCTCTCATATTACTGTTAAAAATGATAACTACCAAACAAACTGTTACCGAGCCAGAACATAATCTTTCTGGGCACAGTTATCGACTCTACAATGATGAGAGCGCGGCTCACACCAGAGCGCACTCTCTCTATCCAACAGCTGATAGCCTCCTTCAGAGTAGGTGTGCGCACGCCCCTCAGAAAGTTTCAGAGGCTTCTCTGTCTCATGGCCACTGCATCGTAAGTACTCCAACTAGGATTACTGCATATCCGCCGCCTTCAGCTCTGGCTAAAGTGTGTGTGCCTGCCCATGTGTGGCGGTCCGGACACCTGCACATTATGGGGAAGCAGCGCTGCAGCAGCACTCTGGTTCCCTGGAAAGCCCAGAACTGGTACCAGTTGGGCCCTCCTGGCCGCTCTTTATGATCCCATAGGTCATCAGACGGATCAAGGAGAGCAGATGCTCAGTCCTCAAAAAAATTAACTAGGAAGGTTGTGCACTTTACATAATATATTTATATATATATAGTTTACTTATAATAATTGTGTTTTTTGACTTGAATTTTTTTTTCTATTAAGGTCTATATGTAATTATATATGTAATTATGTAATTATGTATTATAATCCTAATGCGCTGTCTAAACACAAACCATTTATGTTAAGTAAAAAAATCTGTAGGCCTGCATCCAGATTAGTATAGTGCAGTATAGTGCGAGATTTTGCCCGAACTTAATTTTATTGTGTTCGATCTGCTTAAATATACGTACAACTTAAGTTTACTTAATCCGTTTGTGTTGGATTACATGATTGATTTGTGTTGCATTAACTGAAACTGGGCAGTGCTTTTAGTTCCCAGCATGCTTTGCATATGGTTAAATTAAGAGAGAATAAATGTTAAAATTAAGTGTAATTTTATGGGGGTTTATGGGTTTTTTTTTGTGAGAAATTTAGAAAAGGGGAAGACTTGATAGTGTGTAATAGTGTTTAATGTTAAATTACATTGGAATTATTAAACCATTTAAATTACAGTGGGTTACCATTGTGGAGAAGAGTGGAGCATTTTGTTTTCCTGTCGACTGATTTTATTAGTTTGGATGAAGGAGCATGTAAATACTAGCATTCAGGATGCTAATTTGTGCTACTGCTAAATAGCTAGCAAAAGTCTATCAATTTAATTAAATGTCACTGAATCAAATGAAATATAAATGGGTGAATAATAAAATGCCTTTGAATCATGCCAGGAAGCCTTTAAAAATTCACATTGAGACTAGGCTACTTAAATTCGGTAGTTTAAAATTAATTAATTCCATTATGTTGAAGTTACATGAACAAATTATGTTTGTTTAACATAATCCAGTTATGTGGAACCTGTTGACGAAAAAGCCAACATATATTAACAGGCATGGTTTCCAGAACTGGTGCAGGTGATGGCCAATGAGGAAGGATCTCTTCACACAGACGAACTGGACAATTTGGCACCCTCACCCCGTCTATGGGCCCTCTATCTGTGGCCCCTCATCGGGTATCCTGGGACCTCCCAGAAAAGGTCTTGAAGGCTAGAGCAACATTTAGGCGCCTCTATGCTCTGAATGGATCAGTATTCACTGGCTGGTGCTCAGCCAGGGACCTCGAACCCCAGTCTCACGAAGTGTCAGTGGTACTCTCCTTCTTGCAAGAGCTTTTGGATGTGAGTCGCTCCCCATCCATCCTCAAAGTGAATGCAGCCTAGCCCGTTCTCATCCTTTAGCGTCACATAGAACGCTAAATGACAAAACGGCGCTGTACTACGCACATGGCACCCTTTATCATTAATATTCACGCGAACCCAAGGCGTCATAAATCCTTTCGCGTAATATGAGACTACCCTACCCTACCCCACACCTAAACCTAACCATCACAGCGCGTGTTATATTAACGATAACGTGTGCCATGTGCGTAGTATAGTGCCGTTTTGTCATAGCGTTCAATATGACGCTAAAGGATGATGCTCCTGAGGCTGACCAGTCACTGTGGAGAAACAACCTCATCATTCGTTTCCTCAAAGGAGCCAGGAGGATGAGGATCCCTTACTCTCAGGGAACCGAGGTTACGTTAGTAACCGAGTACGTTTCCATTCACCATCTCAGAGTCATCTCAGAGATGCCTCTTGTGCAAATGGAACTCTTTACAAGTGGTTATAAAAATTACACAAATCAACACAATGCTATAAAATTTTGTTTTCATGGAAAATACAGCATTATTAGTCGTTTTCATGGATCCGTGTGAATGGGGATCATTTTGATAACGTCATCTGTAAAGCACATCATTGACGTGTAAACTTTCAACTCATTTCATATTTGATTATCTTTACACAATTACTGAACGGATTTCTAAAGCAACTGGTCTCCACTCAGGTACAACAGCCTGTAATTTTCCTGTTGGGATATCTCACTGTCAGAGGTGTTTACCTGGTGTTAATCCTGAAGTTGAACTCGGGGCCAATCTTATATGCTACATGTTGAGATGTCGTTCCAGGCACCTTCCTCACCATCCCTCTCCTGGCCATTTCAGCAATGTTGAACTGAGTCATTATGTAAAATCCTATGGGATATCAAAGAGACTGAAGTTAAAGAAAAGCACATTTATTCCAAATGTATGTTCTGTTTTTTAGATGTTTACCTGGAAATATGTCATTCCCATCTTTAGTCTGAGGACACACAGTTTGGTCTGTCTGAAGGTGGCTCATGCTGGAAAATGGCATGACTTTGAAGAAAATAACATTATGTTTAAATAGCAAGTAAAACCTTTTTCCCCGCATCTTTTATTGCTTCACCCATTCTTTCCTTTTATTTCTTGACTCCTCCTCCCTGTGTTTGATGAACACACTTTGCTTGTGGGGAATCTGTGTTGACTGAGTGAATAACACAACCGCACAGTGTTTGAAAAGCTGCACTCCCATTTGAGTTCAAGCATTTTATTGTTTTCAAGTCTGAATTCTTATTCGATCCAAAAACAAGAAATCACTGATATAACTAAATCATTAAAGGCACTTACCGTGTGCATGAAGACCAGTGGAGATGCATTGTTTGATCACGTTACACAACAAGTAGAGACAAACTTCCCTAGAAATAAATAAAAGTGAGTTGATTGTGATTTGTATATACAGTATATATAAAAATGTATGTATAAAATGTATAAACTTCATGTGAATATTTTTTCCATTACATGGAAAAAATAGCTTAAATATCCAATGAAGAAAATGAGAAGATAAAGGAACAAAAAAAGAGAAAGAATTTATGCATTACCTCCAGATCATTTTTCCTGATTCACAGATGTTCGTCTCACGCAGGAGGCCTCTGATCTGAGAAACCCAGCCAGATCTCACCAAACAAACTAACTGAACATGATCTGTAGCTGACCAGTGAGGTGAGGAACAGCTGACAACCCCAAAACATGATGCTGCTGCTCATTTGTCCTGGAGGAGGGACCTGCTTCTTTCGTTCCGTTAATGACCAACAAACAGGTTAAGTGTGACTTCTTGGACTTTTATAATAAATTGATAAATTTAATTATTGGGACTTATAAGATTAGTTTTATATTCCCAGAGTTGTTGTTTCATTAAGACTCATTTCAGCATGTCGGCACACGCCAAATTGTAAAGTCAAATTGTAAATCAAATTTACATTTGAACATCCATTTTTTTTGCTGAAATATCTCCATCTATCTATCTATCTATCTATCTATCTATCTATCTATCTATCTATCTATCTATCTATCTATCTATCTATCTATCTATCTATCTATCTATCTATCTATCTATCTATCTATCTATCTATCTATCTATCTATCTATCTATCTATCTATATTGTGTTTATATATATATATATATATATATATATATATATATATATATATATATATTATAGAACCTCATTCATCAATAATCTAATCTTTTTTGTGCCACTTGGAAGTCAGAAAATATCATTTGGATACAAGTGTCTGGAAAACACTTCTCAATCACTTGCTTTAAAACACAGCAGTTCCCTTGGTAACATCCACTGTGAATACAAAGTCACAGATTTCTCAGATGGATGAGGATGGAAAATTTCCTGTGTTGGTCAAGCCTCACAATTCTCCTGCAGAGGTACTAATAAGACACCACATGTGATTGGCTGTTTGTGGCATATATCTTCTTATCTAAGAGTTCATATAAGAAACACAGATGCACTGACAACAATACTTACAGTTGTGGTTATTATTCTTCTTATTCTATACAGAGGCAGTTATTATTCTTCATCGGCTTGCTTCTTTTTTTTTAGTAAAATCTGCTATGCTAAATGCTAATTGCTAAATGTCCAGCTCTACATATAAATGAAAAATAAACAAGTGAAAAACAGACAAATAAATGTCTGTATAATTATGGTATTTTCAACAAACTGCTAATTTAGATTATCATAGTATCTTTAATTATGTGAATTTTGATCTTTATATTGCTAGAAGGATTATGGATGTGACAAGGATTATCTGCACAATGGTAAATTAAAACCAGATAAACCAGCTATAGGCTTAAGTCATTTGAATACCAGAGGAACTACTTTGAAAATTCAACTCCAAGACTATTTGCTTTGAATGATGTTTGCCCATACTAATCTACTTTCCAATATGGCACAAAGTAGTAGTAAATGTAACTATATATTAGTGATGAGATGAGTTAATGATGTCTGTTTGTGGAAGGTTTTGAGTGACAGGAATCACAAACACTGCAACTGACATAGCCTACGCCACCTACACAAACAAGAACACTAATAGTATACATTTGAAGAGCCTTTAAATGTTCTATCTTTATATTATTAGATTAGCCTAATAGACTAGTGGGTGTGTGTGTGTGTGTGTGTGTGTGTGTGTGTGTGTGTGTGTGTGTGTGTGTGTGTGTGTGTGTGTGTGTGTGTGTGTGTGTGTGTGTGTGTGTGTGTGTGTGTGTGTGTGTGTGTGAGAGAGAGATTGTTTATAACACCTAAATGTCTCCAGTCTGGTCCAGTTCATATAAAGATATCTCAGCTGGAAAAAACAAACAAACAAAAAAAAAAACTTAAAACAAGCCACGATCTAGATGGTTTGCACACTGGTTTAAGGTCTTCCAGCCTGGTCTGCTGAAATGTGGCCAAAACCACTTTAAAATCATCCAACAGACCCACGGACGAAGACCTGCAACGGGACCAATAAACAATATATATATATATATATATATATATATATATATATATATATGAAGAGTTCAGATGCAAAAGCCTCTAAATGCCATTTGAAATTTTCTTCTAAAATGACCATTTTTATCAAGCTTGTATATTTAAGTTCAGTAATTTCACTTAAATGACAATTAATAGGTATCTTCATTGCCATTTAAGTGAAATTACTGAACTTAAATATACAAGCTTGATAAAAATGATCATTTTAGAAGAAAATTTCAAACGGCACTTAGAGGCTTTTGCATCTGAACTCTTCATATATATATCTATATTATTGTATATTGGTCCCTATTGTTTAGAGGTCCCTAGTGCGTATATGCTAGACTATATGAAGAGTTCAGATGCAAAAGCCTCTAAGTGCCATTTGAAATTTTCTTCTAAAATGATCATGTTTTATCAAGCTTGTATATTTAAGTTCAGTGATTTCACTAAAATTGCAATGATAATTACCTATTAATTGTTATTTAAGAGAAATTACTGAACTTAAATATACAAGTTTGATAAAAATCATCATTAAAGAAGAAAATTTCAAATGGCATTTAGAGGCTTTTGCATCTGAACTCTTCATATATAAACTTTATTTAAGAATCTGTTTTGAGGTTTTGTTATAGCATAATATATAATATAACTTCACTTTATTGGAGATATTTTCTCCAATATCCTTCGAAAACGAAAGTGTCTTAAGTGAATAATTATAATAAGGAAGCAAGTGAATCACGTATAAACAATAAGGGCAGGAATCATATTAACGCCTTTGATAGTGACCGGCGGTGTTGTACCGGCTTGTTGTGAGCGCCTCCCTTAAACTCACTCTAACAGCAAGTTTAGACAATATTTATGATCTACGACTCTCGCCGCACACCTTACGGAGATGTGACTCATTTTTCATCCAATCCGACCGATCTGGACTTTTAAGTCTTCTGTGAGGACGGGACATAATAGAATTTCAATCGACATGCAGAGGAATTAAGCAGCGTAGTGATCGGAGCGTCGAGGCGGGATCGCTCTGAAATCCAGGCCGCGGATTGAGGCCCAAATTCCCGAAGCGGATACACGTACGTGGTTTTCGATTACATAGCAGCCAGATATTTTATAAACCATTACTGTTTGTTGAGCATGTAGATTTGACAACGTGCCCGTTAACTTACGCAAATAGTGTGATGTTTGTAAACGTTATTTGACAAGCAAAACAGACTAGCGCCAGCGCTAACTGCCCTAACGTTACAGGAATTAAAAAGAAAAGCTGTTCAACAAATCATGTTTAAATGTTGAGTATTTGTGAAATTGTTAATCATATTACTGAAAATCAAATGAAATTGATAATAATGTTTAACGTTTGTTGAATTATCAAATGCAATCTCGTGCGTATAACGTTGCATTTTAGAAATATTAACGTTAAACATTTATTAATTATGTTTAAAAACGTTTTATATGTGTTTTTATATAGGATTGTGTTGATCAGTTAACATGAAGAGAGAATATACTGAACCGAGTCACTGTCAGGACGGGTGAGTCATTTACATATAATATTATCTTATACACGCACACACGTAACGTTAACTAACGTTACCCAAATCACTCAAAATGTTTAATGTAACATTTTCCCTATTATTTCTCCATAACTATTTGTAGTACTTCTAAGTCTTCTACGTCTACTTCTACGTAGCACATAAGTCAGACAAATGTACAAGGCAGTGATTACATTATTCATATGAATTGTGGATCTTCAGAATTGTAGGTAATGTAGCATTTCATTGCGAATTTGACAATTAAGCACAATTTTTAAGTTGAAATTACAGACTTCTGGCTCGTACAGAAACATGACTGAGCTGATAGGCATGTCTCAACACATTTAAATTGTTAATACAATTTCCCAATGGAAAAAAGAATAGGATTTTTACTTATTATCTTGACTCTTTTGCTCTATAGATGTCTGAATCAGAGAGAGAGTGTGTGTGTGTGTGTGGAAGGAAGCAGAAAACACAAGAATATGAACATATGCCAAGAAGTAGGGCAATAGTAATATCATAACTTAAATTTCACTGGCACAGCTCAAAGGAAGGAAAGTGTCCGCCCTTACACAAATATGCCCTGTTTTCTGTTCGTATCTGCACACGCAGTGCTGAGACAGTGGGACAGGGCTCTTGTGCTCTTAGCTTAACACATGTTTGGAAGGAAAATCTTGCTGTGGTTGATCTGATTTGACTTTGTGGTTTGCATGTGTTCGGCGACTGCAGTTCGTCTTTCATTTAAGAGAGCTAATCTGTTTTAATGTAAGCTAAAGTCCCTGATAATGCCACAAAGCACATGAAATCCTCCAGAGACCCTCGCGGGGTAGTCCAGCCAGCATTTGCAGAGTTATTTGCATCGAATCTTCTGAAGTGTGCTGGACTTGTCAGGATCTTGCATCACACCTCAGTACTGTAACTGTGAATTGCAAATAAGGGTGAATCATTCTGAAAGCCTGTGGGGTGTGTGAAAGCATTCTCTGGTAATTCAGAACAAGCAGTGCTTAAAGATATTAAAGTGAAGAGCGCTGAGAATACACTGTCTTGTATGTTAATTCATGCATGCTTGCAGACGTGAATGCCTCTGCTATATTTGTGGAGTTTAAATGTCAGGAGGTAGTCAAACTCGTTTCATGAACTTGGGTCAGAGTTGCTTGGTTTGCATGTGAAAGTGCATGTTGGAACTTTTTGACTTTAAGTCGACTTCTAGAGGTTTTCAAACCGATTTCAGATTATATTCAATTTCTAGTGTAAGTAAATGATATAAGAACTAAAACTCTGTCATTATTTACTCGCCTTAATGTTGATTCAAACCTATATGCTTTTATTTCTGTGTTTTTCAGCGAAGGGGGGTATTATAAGTGTACTTTGGGGTTAGTACGATTTTTTTTTTTAAGAAATTAACTTTTATTTCGTAGGACATCATAAGTGATAATATTATTACAAAAGATTTATATTTAAAATAAATGCTGTTTTTTACTTTCTATTTATCAAAGAATCCTGAAAATGTATCACCGTGTCCACGGAAATAAGCGGCACAACTGATTTCAACATTAATTATAATGCCCCATATTAGAATGATTTCTGAATGATCGTGTCATTGAAGACTGGAGTAATGATGCTGAAAATTCAGCTTTTCCACAGGAATAAAATAAGTTTTAAAATGGAAATCAATTCATCTTGTAATAAAATTTAAATATTGTTATCACTGTATTTTTGATTAAATAAATGCAGCCTTGGTGAGCATAAGATACTTATTTTAAAAAATCTTTCCAACCCCAGATTTTTTAACAGTATTGTTTGATCTGCTCTTCACACAAAGCTAGATACAGTGTGCATACTCTCATACTGTTGGATGCACATGCGCATATTTTCTTTAACATATTACCACATTTCTATGTTTTAATGTATTTTCTGCTTAAATTTCAGTGTAGAAATGTAATGTAAAATGTAGAAACCTCTTTTCCGGTCCTCTCACTATTGATGACACAACTGATTAATATGTTTATTTGTTCTGTATCTGCACAGTTTTGCTGCAGATCGTTTGAGACAGGCCGTCCTCCAGCCCTGAATCGAGCATGACGGAGGTCCAGGCCACGGTGGAGTTCTCTTGTGAGCTCCACAAGTTTTATAATGTGGATCTCTTCCAAAGAGGGTAAGAACATGTTCCAATACCTTTCTGTTGCTCTAAAGGTCTTATTCTGTAGAAAGTGTCACTCCAGGTCGGGTAGCACACATAGATAAAATATTTTCAAGGATGATCTTGGGTGGCAGCCATGACTAGGGTTGGGTATCGAGAATCGAGTACCGATTGGAACCGGGACTAACTTTTCGTTTTTCCCGGAATCGTTCAAAAGTTACAATTTCGATTCCTAGTTTCGATATTCACAGTCCGTCGAGCAGAAGAAGAAACCGCTGAACAACACCAACGAAGAAGCGTCTACCGGAAGTGTTGGCATAACCGCCCGAGTCGAACATGAGTAGCTTACGTCGGCGGTCCAAAGTGTGGCTTCACTTTTCTAAAAATAACTAAATCTCTGCAAAATTTGTGACAAAAGGAGTATTTCCTTCAGAAAGGATTATTTCCTTCAGAAAGGCCGTTGGTTAGCAAGGTTAGCTAAACTTTTTTGACCCTGCCTCTTAAAAGAATCGGAATCGAGAATCGTTAGGAACCGGAATCGAAACAAGGAATCGGAATCAGAATCGTTCAAACTCAAACGATACCCAACCCTAGCCATGACTAAAACAACAAGGATTGCACAGGAAACGTTTGGTATGAGAATGCTTTATCAGGCTCTGCTCTCCATCAAGATGGATTTGTTACTTGAGAAAGTTTGATTAGTTCATATAGACAAATAGTGAGGAACAAAGGCATGTATTTGCATTAAGATGTTATCTTTGGAAGGAGGACAATACTGAATGAAAATCAAAAGTGTGAACAATATGCTTCCCTATTGGATTTTCTCAGGTTTTTCTTCCCCAGGTTCAGGTTTATGTTCTGGAATTCTTGGCGTTTGTCAAGTTATAAATGTATGTGTATTGCTTTTTTGTCTTAGGGACAAATTGGTAAACCCTGGTTTGTTCTTGGCTAAACACATTGCTAAAACTTACCACTTGCAGCCTGCAACTATTTCCATTTAGACATTCCAAATGAGATCATCTTTTCTGATAAGAACAACGTGCAATGCTTTCTTACAGTACTATACAGTCTGTTATTCCTGCTTGCTTGCTGGCGCGAGTCTCTGCATCTAAATGTGCACTAGCTTTTCTTAGAATTCATAATTTAGGAGTCTCCTCACAACTATTTCTGTTCGGGCATGTCAAAAGTGTCTGCTTGTACAGTTGTGTTTCATGTTGCAGATTGGTTCTCCATTAGTTGGCTTGCGTGGGGGGCACTTCAAAATACCTTGCTGTTTCAACCAGGTTTTTTTTTTCAGTCAGTTGCAGTCAAGGCCCAATTAACCCTGACCGATTGCCAGATAAACAGTTGTCTGGTAACCTGATTAATAACTGCATTATTATACGGTTTAAATTGCAGTGTAAATGTGTGGTCACATATACAGTTGCTCTTTAAACAATTCAATTTAATAAGAATCCATGCAATTGGGAGCTTCACATGATGCGAGTTTGGGAGTTTCTGCTCGAACAGGCAGATTTCGCTAAGATTGAAAGTGACTTCTATGCGAGCGGTTCTTCATGCATCGCTACACTAGTGACAATGGACCTGTTTAGCCTGCAAAATTTCACAGAAATGTCACTAATGTGACCACACCTTAAAGGGTTAGTTGTGCAAGATCCAGAGGTTCATTCTCGTGTCACACAGCATATTTGAGCTTCTGCAAGAACCAATGAGGTTCATTCTCGTGTTTTGCTGCACGTTTGAGATTCTGCAAGAACCAATGAGGTTCATTCTCGTGTTATGCAGCACGTTTGAGATTCTGCAAGAGCCAATGAGGTTCATTCTCGTGTTACACAGAACATTTGAGCTCCCGCAAGAACCATAGAGCTTTATTCTCGTGTTACGCAGCACATTTGAGCTTCTGCAAGAACCAATGAGGTTCATTCTCATGTTACGCAGCACGTTTGAGATTCTGCAAGAGCCAATGAGGTTCATTCTCATGTTACGCAGCACGTTTGAGATTCTGCAAGAGCCAATGAGGTTCATTCTCATGTTACGCAGCACGTTTGAGATTCTGCAAGAGCCAATGAGGTTCATTCTCGTGTTACACAGAACATTTGAGCTCCTGCAAGAACCAATGAGGTTCATTCTCGTGTTACGCATCACGTTTGAGCTCCCGCAAGAACCAATGAGCTTTATTCTCGTGTTACGCAGCACATTTGAGCTTCTGCAAGAACCAATGAGGTTCATTCTCATGTTACGCAGCACGTTTGAGATTCTGCAAGAGCCAATGAGGTTCATTCTCATGTTACGCAGCACGTTTGAGATTCTGCAAGAGCCAATGAGGTTCATTCTCATGTTACGCAGCACCTTTGAGCTTCAGCAAGAACCAATGAGGTTTGGTCCCATGCTTCAAGCAGGTTCGCTGATCAATGTTTATATGTGATTAAAAAGCCTAAATTCAATCTGTTCATAATATAGGTAGAGCTTTTGTGTGAGTGAATGTACAGTACATGTGTTGTATTACTTTTGTTTTGTCTCGAGGACCCCCTCGAAAACGAGATGTCTCATCTCAAGGGGTTATCCTCAACAACAACAATAAATCTTGTCAACCATAAAGTGATTGTGCCTCTTCAGAACATTTGGATTAAAGGGATAGTTCACTTTGAAATAAATTTTTGATATGTTTTAGCTTACCTTAAGTGCATCCAAGATGTAGGTGACGTCTTTGTTTCCACAGCATTTTCAATTTTGACATTTTTCAGTCTTACCGGTGTTGTCTGTCAGTCATATAATGCAGTTTTAGGGGGTCCACCTCAAAGAGCATGCACAGAGAAGTCCAAATTAAACATGATTTAATGACTCGTAAATGTAAGTACACATTGATGGCCTAAGACGAAACGAGCGGTTTGTGTGAGAAAACGAACAGTATTTATATAGTTTTTACCTCTTGTTAACAGCCGTCGAACTGATCTAAATCAGATGTCCAAATGAACCGAACTGAACCGTCGACGAAGACGGTTCTGAAGTCGATTTCGATATATCTAAATATGTTTAGTGAAAGGTAAAACTTCTGAAATCTCAGTGTAAACAATGCGTGACATAGACACGCGAGAGATCACTTGTGGCGTAACGTCTGGAGACGGATCAGTTCGGTTCAGTTGGACATCTGATTCAGATCAGTTCGAACGGCTGTTAACAAGAGGTACAAACTATTTAAATACTGTTCGTTTTCTCACACAAACCGCTCGTTTCGTGTCTTAGGCCATCAGTGTGTACTTACATTCACGAGTCATTAAATCAAGTTTATTTTTGACTTCTCTGTACATGCTCTTTGAGGTGGACCCCCTAAAACTGCATTATGGGACTGACAGACAACAACGGTTTGACCGAAAAATGTCAAAATTGAAAATACTGTGGAAATAAAGACACCTAAATCTTGGATGTCCTTGAGGTAAGCTAAAACAAATCAAAAATTAATTTCAAGGTGAACTATCCCTTTAAAAGCACTCAAATCATATGAATTAGTTTTATGATCTGTGATTGGCTGGAACAGTTTATGTTTCGTAGTGTGGTTTGGCCCAGTTTGTTTTTGTAGCCGTTAGTGGAGCCTGAGGTGTCTACAGAGACTGTGTTTTTCAGGGTACAGGCAGCTAGCAGATAGTGAGGAGATGTTTGCTGTATGTGAAAAATCACACCTAAAAAATGTGTGACATCACTTTTTGAAAAAAAAAAAAAAAACACGAAAAAAGGACACGTTCAACTTTTTGAAGCATCAAACCGGTAGTTGCGTAGCTGTCAATAGAGGGACATAAAGCTGTCAGATTTCATTGAAAATATCTTCATCAGAGTTTTCTGTCCCTCCAATTTCTGTCCCTCCATTAAAAATCTATTTCAAGACTTTTCATAAAAAGATTCTTAAAGAAAGAGCTGATTAGTCCAAGTCTTCTGAAGAGACATGATGCGCAAACCCCACTAATGAATAATGTAGATCATGGATATAGACAATCTAAATGCCTTTACATATTTAATGTGAGGATGAAATTTTAATTAGCAGATAATCTCAGAATACAGTTGAGGTTAACTGCAGTTTGCACAAGTTTCGATGTAGTCTATTTCAACAATATTTAAAAAATATATATTATTGATCTGACTGAGAACTGAGGAGAGCTGGACTATGACGTTGTTTTTTGCAGAACTGCTTTATAGATGAAATCAACTTATTTAATAATTGATGATCTTTACAACAGAACTGAATCAACACTGAACTGCCTTCCGCTGAACGACAGCCGAAATGCATTTTCAAGTGCATAATAAGTGGGGTTAACACTGTAAAGCTGCTTTGAATCTATTTGTATACAGCACTTTATAAATAAAGGGGACTTGACTCAAAAACCTGAAATGACCCAAATTCAGTACATATCATTTGTATGTATTTCAATACGTGAGTATTTCAATGCACAAGATCCAAATTTAATGTAATCTCTAAGGCTCATTGTGCTCTAAGAAAAGCCATCGTTTTATTTAGAACAGGTAAGGGTTAAGTTACAAGTGCGGCCCACATTTCAAAACCAGTCACTAGATATATCTAGGGGTGCAAGGTATGAGTATGATGATGGTATGGCATATAAAGTTATTTTTGCTAGATATCCAAAGTAAAAATATGTTGTTGAATTGTTGGAAGCAGTGTCGGGTAACGCATTACAAGTACCACAGGTTACATAATAGATTACTTTTTTCAAATGACTAGTAAAGGAACGAATTACCTTTTTAAATTTAAATTTCAGTTACTTTTTTACACAAGTTACTTTATTCTCCCATTTATGAACCAACACCTATCCTGTCCCCATATTAAGAGAAATTACACTACAGATGAATTTCCTTCAGCCTGAGTCTTATTCATTTCACTTTTTGTGTGGAAGGGCCTTTTTACATTTGCTAAAAATAAATGATTAAAACGCATAAAATAATGCCCAGCCCAGATGAGAAAAAGTAATGCAAAAGTAACAAAATGCATTACTTTCCATAAAAAGTAATTAAGTAATTCTTAGTAACTTTTTTTAGGGGGTAACACAATATTGTAATGCATTCCTTTTAAAAGTGACTTTCCCCAACACTTGTCGTAACTGCACTCTTTTTATGTCGCAGTGTAAACATCTAAAGGGACTCTTTTCAAATGAAAAGGAAGAAACCCTGTGTTATCGGCAGTGCTAATAGGGTTGTTTGGTGTCAGCCTCAGGCTAACATTCCACATCTGCTGACATTGTCGCCACGGGTCTAACTAAAACAGAGAGCCATTGGGTTTGCTCAGCTGTGCGACAGGAAGCTTAACGCAACCCTCATTCTACTCTTTTAGCTCCTGTAAAGGTTACTAGTTGTTTGTTCCTGTTCCCTGATCTGTGTTCCGGCCAGCCCGTTGTATTCTTACCTCCTATCTCCCCCTGCTTTTGATGTCATGATATTCTCGTCAGGATAATTGCAGCTCTATTTTGGTTGCCTGAGCTTCCTCTTTCATTTCAAATGCATGGGAGGATAGGGCACAGGATATCAACAGAGCTGCATAGATGTACAGACACGTGCTAAAGCTCTCTCATCTGGTTTATTCAGTCGAACTCTGAGTAGAAATGAGGAACTGAGAGAGCATGATTCTTCTCTTTGACGGCCACAGAGGCTTCTTCCTGTAGTGAAGTTTTCTTCCAAAGTAGAGAAGCAACACCAGGAGACTTTGAGATATTTTTCTTCCAATGTAGAGAAGCAACAGACCAGGAGACATTGAGGTATCTTTCACGCAGAAGTTCTTTATTGCGTCGCTGTAGTCATCTCAAGAAATCGTCTGACTAAGAGAATTTTACATTCTAGTTTATACATTTCAGAGGGTGGTATTACATAAAGGAGGGGACTCTGGAAACAAAGCAAATTTAAATGATTAAGCTGGTTATCCGAGTTCATCAGGTAACAGTGTAACTCAGAACCTTGAGATGCCAATCCCATCAGACTGATTAGATCAACAAAAGACCAAAATCAACGAAGGAGGGTAATATTCGAAACCTTGATTTCCTCAAAATGGAAAACAATGTGTGCACTTTCTCAGTTAAAAATACTGTTGCACTGGTCTGGAACCTAAATTAAACATTTAAATAAAAATGTGTAATCCCTCTAAGGACCACATAAAAAAGCTGACTGATTTAATTGAAAATTAAAAACAGAAATGATCCATTTTCAAGAGTCTTTTTTTGTATTAATGCTTTTTAAACTGCATTTTTCATGTATTATTGTGAAATGTTATTACAATTTAAAAGCACTGATTTTGTATTTGAATATCTTTTAGAATATAATTAATTTCTGTGATGGCAATAAAACAGTCTTCAATGTCACATGATCCTTCAGAAATCACTCTAATATGCTGAGTTTGTGCTCTTGAAACTTATCTTATTATCATCATTAATGTTGAAAACTTTTATAGAAACCATGATGCATTGTTTTCAAGATTCTTGAATGAATAGAAAGTACAAAAAAGAGGGTTTGTACCGTCATAACCTAGAAAAAAAATTAAATGAGCAAATTCCAGGAAAAATCACGGCAATTTGTTTCACAAATTTCTGTATAATAGAATCTATGTTTGATAATTGTGTTTAAACAAATACTTGCCATTTGGTCATTCAGTCATGTGACGTGATGTTCTTTGCACAGTCACAGCTTGTACAAACAAATAGCATTAATAGTCAGTGTTTTTTGCTATGATAAATTTGAGCATGGATTTTTTTTAATGACACTTTCTTGGACCAGTAGATCATGAATATTTGCCTCAAAAGTAATGGAAATGTATTGGTAAAAATGTGTATGAATGAAGCCTAAAAGAAACGTTGTAACATTATAAATGTCTACTGTCACTTTTGATCCAATAATGCATCCTTGCTGAATAAATGTATTATTTTCTTCAAAAAATGTCCTTTCCTTACCTAAGCTTTCTGAACGCCTCTGGTTGTGTATAAACTGTGGTATATGGTATATCGTTGTTTCAATCAGTATTTTGATTGTGTTTGCTTTTCTCGAATACTTAATGAAACCTGTTTTTTTTTTTCTGGATTGACAGGTTCTATCAGATCCGAGCTGGTGTGAAGGTGCCGCCACGGATCCCGCAGAGGGTGGAGGCCAGTCTGCTGCATCCTATTGGTAAAAACAACAACAAAAAAAAAAACCTCATACACCTCAAATAAACATGACTCATTCAGTGCAATGGATGGTGGTATGGTTGATGGTAGATAATCAAGTGAGATGCCACGTTATATTTTTTAACTAATGGAAGTCTGTGTTTAACCTTGTTGTTGATTCCTGTTTTATAATGTAATTTAAGTTTTATTTAATGTTTGATTGATTGATCCCTGAGACCTCATCCTGTTTTCCCAGTAGATAGACCTATAGAGACTGTATTTTGTAACTTGTTAAACATATCTAATCCGTTAGATATAATTTAGTTATTTTTTTCATTTGAATTTTGCGACTATAAAGCGAAATGTTTAAATTACAGAGTACTAGAGTAGGAAACGGCAAATGAAAATTATATTATTGAATTTAAGTGATAATTTTGCCCCAAACGTTTCACATGGGAGGGAAAATATGAATTGAAATATGGAAATGCTTTGCCATTTTACATATTGCATTGCCATTTCGCTTATTACATTTCAATTTGAAATTTGCTACCGAAATGCTTCAATACCTCCAGGGATTTCTTCAAGGTGGTGTTTTGCATAGGAATGCAGCTTATCTTCACTTATGAGGGTTAAACATCTAACCTTCCCTTTCTAACATAGTTCTTAAAGCTGTAGCCTTCGGCTCTCTTTAAGGGGTCTGTGTCCGGTTGCATAAAGCACCTTAAGTGTAATTTTTCCTTAAGTTCACACTTATGTTTCCCTTAAACCTAAGGGTGTTGCAGAAAAAAAAACCTTATCTGTTACTTAAGGGTTTCTTTAAGTGAAACATCATAAACACTTAGATTTTCCCTTAAATGCTGTTTTTTCACTTAAGTAATCCCTTAAAAAGTGTTAAGTGTTGCATAAAACCCCTTAACAGTCATTTCCCTAAGTATAATTAAAGGTTTGGAAATCGTAACCTTAAGATTAACACGGACAAAAATAAGATGAAATGCACTCTATCTTGATCATTTTCAATACTCGCAATTCCAATTCCTGACTCCCTACAATGGTTTTGATGACACAAGATGGTTTTTATACTGCCAAGGGCGTAGCTCGCGCGGTGAGCTGAAACCTGCGTATGTCACGAAGTGCGGAACATCCAATAGGAAAATTCAACTGCAGTAGCCACCGTTCAACCGTAAGAGGGCAGCACTAAGGCGCTTTTACACCATATATTGTAGAAATAGAACACTTTATACACAAATGTCAAAAAAGTTACTCGAATCAATGACTGGTATTAATAAAGATCCATTCTTAAAGATCATTAACTAAAAAAAGTTGGTTTAGGGTTTAGTTACTCTTTAAAGGGGTCATGAACTGAGAAATGAATATCATGCTGTAAAAATATCTTGTAAGTTCCTAAAACTTCCTTTATTAGTCCAAAAACAGCTTTTATTGAAACTGAGCCCAGAGAACGACTCGCTGTGGAATGTGCTTATAGGTGAAAAGACTGTCTCTGCAGAAGAAAATCAACTCCTACTTCATCATTGCAATTTTGGCCCTTGCTTACCGGCATGTTAAAGAGATGATGAGGAGAGAAGAGCGATACAGGATCACTGACTGGACTAAAAATAACATTACCTTCCAACGGATATTAATGCTTGGAATGTGTTTTTTTTTTCTTTTTTCCCAACAATATGAGCATTATGTCTCAGTTGAGCATTATGTATTGTATTCGGTACATCAAACCAGTCTCAATTTCGGCACAGACTTTGCAAACTGACTTTTACTATATGGACCTGACTGTAATGCGACAACGTGTAAGTGTTAATTCTAATGCCTGATCTGTGATCAGTGATTTCTGATATATAATGATTCATATACTGTCAGATGTTCTTTGTCTATGTGTCAGTAAATCAAACTAGTGACTAAACGGTCAACTTCACATTGTTTCTCTTAGTTGGATTAAAATAATCTGTTTTTTTTAAACTGTCATTAAATTATATATATGAAGAGTTCAGATGCAAAAGCCTCTAAATGCCATTTGAAATTTTCTTCTTTAATGATGATTTTTATCAAACTTGTATATTTAAGTTAAGTAATTTCACTTAAATAACAATTAATAGGTAATTATCATTGCCATTTATATGAAATCACTGAACTTAAATATACAAGCATGATAAAAATGATCATTCTAGAAAAAAATATTCAAATGGCACTTAGGCTTTTGCATCTGAACTCTTCATATATAGAAAGCGATCAGAGAACACTCCCTTTACAATCACTGGAGCTGTCAATCAAACATCTCGAGTTTATTAGTGACTGAGTTCTGGACTCTCACCAAAACTCCTGTTTTAACAAAGTCCATTTTATTATTAGTCTTTGGTTACATAATCAATGATTCTCTTATTTACACTGTGTTAGTTATGATGAAAAAAAATCGTTATGCAGAAATTGAGTTGCAATAATGAGATCACTGCATTCATTCACTCAATATATCTGTGATCGGCTACAATGCTCATCACTGCAACCTTTCAGACCACAATCTAAATATAATGCTATAGTCAACACTTCACGATTAGTTAACCTTGAGAGCTGTAATAGTAAAAAGTGCTAAAAGTTTTTGACAGAGTTCCACATTTAATACTTATTTCATACGCAAATATGTCAGCCAATCACAGCAGGGGCGTTTACACTGAAGTCTCACAGCAGACACGGCTTTTCGAACAGAGTTCAAATCGGAGGCTAAAATCTGGGTAGGAAAAATGCCTTTTATTTCTAAATTATAGCTCTTTCTGATGTAAAAATCATACTAACATAACATAAAAGTGCGCCCCAACATAATAAAATAATGCAGTTCATGACCCCTTTAATATTACATCAACGTTTAGCTCAGAGCCCACAGTGATTGACACAGTGGGTTGAAAGAATCTTTTCTTGCACATGCTCTGTGTCTGTTGGAGTGTGTAATGTCTTTCACCCTGTGGTGAAATGTGATGAGAAGCATCATTATCTGTCCATCCACATCCTCTCGTCGTAGAAGTATCAGGGCAGTATGTATGTTTTTGATGTTGGCACCATTGATGTCAAACTTGTTTTGGTTCACTTTGTCACTCCATATTTGCATGTACACAAATAAAGCAGAAAACAAGAGTTTCAGATGACGGAACAATTAAAAACTGTAAAAATATAGCAGCTTATTTCTGTAAAGTCAATGAATTGTTTGGGATTTCTTTTTTTTTTTATAGGTTTAATTTCATCGAGTAGCACATCTATCTGAGCTTTGTAAGGCCCTTCTAATGTGTGTTTTCTCTCAGGTTCAGATCTGGCTTTCCCAGCAACAGTTCAAGATGATTTGGGCTGCAGCAAAACCTTTCAGATCCTTTACAAAAATGAGGAGATAGTAGTCAATGATGTCCTCGTATTCAAAGTGATGATGCTGCTAGATGCAAAGAAGGTGAGCGACTCTAATGACTCAAACAACAGTCACACTATGAGTTCTGTGATAAAATCTACCTGTGTATGCATCACTAGTGATAGTGGTGATGGTATATTTTCCCCTGCAGGTGGAAGAGTCCTTAAATGAAATGGACTTTCAGCTGTCTTTGGACTTGTTTTTCACCGATGGCGACTACTCGTATGTAGATGAATAACTGAACGCTTTTTTCCCGATTTTACAGTTGCCTATATTTAGGGTTAGACAATTGTTTCACATATAAACGTGTTTGTTTTTGTCTGTGTTTAGGCCTGAGGACCCTAGTTCTCTCCAGAGCATCAGCAGTCGGACGCTGCGTTTGCACTTTAGCCTCCACAGAGGCATCCACCAGCACGTCAACGTCATGTTTGACTACTTCCACCTGTCTGTCATCTCTGCCACTATCCACGCATCACTAGTGGCCCTGCATCAACCTCTAATCAGGTCAGCAGTAGAAAACTGCACCTACAGAACACAGTAGTCATTATGAATATGTGTAAGTGTAGACAGTAGGTTGTGATCTTCCAAGACTTCTGTGTTTTCCAGGACAAACAAACATCTATGCTTTATACACATAGAAAAAATGCTAAATTAACTGTCACACTGGCCAATAATTTAAAACATACACTACCATGCAAAAGGCTGGATTCAGTAATATGTATTAATATATATATATTTATGTTTTTATTGTTTATTTTTAAATAATATTTTTATTCAGCAAGGACAAATTAAATTGACTAAAACTGACAGTAAAATTGTATATAAAATATTTCTAAGGAAAATTACTTTTTATTCATTAAAGAATCCTGGAAAAATTTGTTTTGACAAAAATATTAAGCAGCACAGCTGTTTTTGACGTTGATAATAATAATTAAAAAAATTTTGAGCACCAAATTAGCATATTAGAATGATTTCTGAAGGATCATCTGACACAGAAGTCTTAAAAATGAAAAAAAAAAAAACACAAAAAATTCTGCTTTTCCATCAGGAATAAATTACATTAGAGTGAAAAAAATGTTTTAATAAAATATTTTAATTTGTAATAATGTTTCACAATGTTACTGTTTTTGATGTGTTTTTGATCAAATAAATACAGCCTTGGTGAGCAGAAGAGACTTCTTCTCAAAACATTAAAACATCTTTCCGACCCACGCTTTTGAACTTGAGCGTATTTGTCAGAAGTATTTTTCATTTATTTAAGCAAAACATCTTTTCATTGACAATAGGGTTGGGAACCGAGAACCGGTTCTTTTCCAGAACCGGTTGTGTTTTTGAAAAAATACCGGAACCGTGCAAAATTCCTAAGTTTCGGTTCCGAAAACGGTTCTGATGCCGATGCGATATCATCATGTGGGCGAAGTGCTGGGAGTAGAAGACGCCGTCTTATTCCTAAATGACAAAAACTTCACCACTGAAGTTGCGATTTGCTCTCACACGCGCTGCATTTGTCACACACAGACACACGCACGCTGCGCGCGCCGACCGCCGAGTCACTCTCTAGCCTACATTCAAATCTGTTTGCGCTGAGAGAGAGAGAGCAGTTGTCAATATGAAACTGCTTTACAATCACACAGTCTCAATATTTATTTGTTTCACATATTCAAATGATTTCCGTTACAGAATTAGTGAGATTATAGTTTGAGTAAACATTGACGGTAGTGGTCAAAACAGACGCAGTCCGTATATGAGCGAGTGCATCATAATGTTTTTTTTTCAAACCGTGTTTTTGTCTTATCTTGAATCACTACGTAAAGCCTGTAATAAGCGTTAATACTCGGACTTCTTTAGACTGGCCGGCGGATCGCAGCTGCTGCGGAGTAGCCCAATGCCTGCGTGACTCGTCATGGACATAAACAGAGAGAAGTAGCTCCGGCAACAATGTTCTTCCGCAAGACGCATGCAGTTCTGTTTATTAACTGCTAGAGCGCCGATTTATCCAGTAATGAAATAAGTAAAGTCTTTATGAATCAATCATTCAAACCGTTTTAAAAAATAATCTGTTCTACACACATATGTGTGTTAAAGCATATACTATTCCTTCTGAGAGGGTATTCTTCACTGTTGGAGATACAATAAAGGAGAGGTCTAAATTATTATAGAGAATGCAGAATTTTTTAATTTCCTTTATATATAATTTTTTATTTTTTTTTGCAAAGATTGCTTAATAATATTTTGAGTTTGTTTACATTACCAGTCTGTTAAACTAATTTGTCATGTACTATAAGAAATAAACACAAAAAGGATTGTGGATTTTTCTCTTACTAATATTTTTAATTGAATGGGAACCGGAATCGGAACCGGAACCGGAAAATGTCTCACGATTCCCAACCCTAATTGACAAAACATACCTTTAAAAGGTGCACGTTTTGAATATTGTGCCTTTTATTTTGAAATGTGTGTGTTGAATTTGATTGTCCCCTCAGTTTCCCACGACCAGTTAAAAGCACCTGGCTGAATCGTAACGCTCCGGCACAGAGCAAAGACTCTCTCATCCCACCACTGGAATCTGTGGTGTTCGGCACCACCTACGTCAAGCAGCTGTCACCAGATGTAAGACACACACACACACACACACTCGCACACACAAATATCCTCACTCACCTGAATCAACCTTTTTTTTTTTTTTTTTTAGCCAAATTAGTGCAGTGTCATTTTAATACAATTAGTCAAAGGGTGCTCTCACATCTGTAGTTTCGGGTTCATTTGGTCCAGGCCAAGGGCAAAGAATTAAATATTAGTGGTTTTCACACCGGAAGAACCTAGAACTATTGACGGAAGTACCCGGATGTCGGCGTGTTCGCATAAGCTTATAACTTTTTATATATTGTCTACTTTTATGTACATTAATATGTCTATTCAATAACGTATTAGATAGGACTGTTGGTCAGATCGTAACCTAATGAACACGGAGAATGCGACCACTGTGTGTTTGCTCAGACTCTGGTGTCTCAAAATAAAGTCCACCCATTGTCAAAATAAGTCACAACAACAAGCGCGGCTTACAACACCTCAGAGTTCCTACTGGCGGTGTGAACGCAAAAAGGTTCCTATGGGAACCATTAGTTCTTGGAGAACCACCCTGGAGCCGGTTTCACAAAGATAGACTTTGACAATTGCTTAGATATGGCAGATAGTCAGACTTCAGATAGACATCTAAATCAGACCATTGCACAAAGCGCTTAAGACTCTGACTATCTTAAGTAGGACTACACTGCAATGCTTTCTGGGTAAAATAAGACACTTTTCAAATCAAAAAACATGGTGGATTGAGTAAGCGCATTCAACCGCTCAGTGTCATTTACATTTATTAATTTAGCTGATGCTTTTATCCAAAACGACTTACAATTGCTATATATGTCAGAGGTCGCACGGCTCTGGAGCAACTAGGGGTTAAGTGTCTTGCTCAGGGACACATTGGTCTCTCCCAGTGGATTCGAACCTGGGTCTCTCGCACCAAAGGCATGCGTCTTATCTACTGCACCTCCATCCCGTTTATCCCAGCGAAAAATATGTGTTTGTTGAAGGAGTATAGCAGTTACAAGGACATTTTACTTAGGAAATTTAGCGGACAATGTAGTAACAAGAAGACATTTTTAGTTTGGAAAAGTCAATTTTCCCTTTGCTTTTGGCTGTTTGTAATGTAACTGATTGTTACTGCTGGTTGCCATGCCAAGGTAACATAGTTAGTCTTAGACCTAAGTTAGCCTGGGGTAAGGTGTCTAGTTTTTTTGGTCTGAATTAAGTCAGTCTTTATTTTTGAGAAACCATCTAACTTGCATTAGACTACTATATGAGCAAATTTTAGACTTGTCTAACACTATAGACCGGTCTAAAATAGCTTTGTGAAACCTGCCCCTGGTGGTTAGTTCCTAGAACTGAGTTACTAAAACTATCCCGTGCGAAAGCCCCAATTGTAGCATTTTTCTGCCGTTTTGCTTCCTTTTCACACCACACTGATCCACACCTAGGGGGAGAAACAAACGCTAGTGCGATTTAACCTAACTAAATGAGGCACGTGTGAAAGCACCCAAAAACACTGCTGACATTGCATTTCAAAAGCAAAGAACAGACGTTTCTCAGGACATCGGTGAGAGCTATAAGGCTGTCCATAAATAGATATCATTATGTAACTAAAACGCTTGAGCTGTTACTTCGCAGTTAATGAGATGATGTGATTTTTATATTACAACAAATCTCTTGAGACTCTAGTCACATTAAGCTGCCATTAAGGTGCCTGTTGGACTATAGTGAGATTTAGAGTTCACTAAAACTTTATTCCCTCATCTCAAATGAAATGGATTGAATCTCTAAGGGGAACTTTCTTTGAGCACAGTGCAAAAACTCTTAATGCTTCTTCTTCAACGTTCATTGATGCATAAAGCTCTCTTTTATGATTTGCAGGGCAAAACCTTTCTGGTATCGGATCAGTGCCTACAGCATGCCTTCAGCCTGCACCAGAACATGTGTGCCAGCTTGCTGCAGGCGTATCAGGGCCTGTTCTGTTATTTAACCTCCCTGGCCAAGAATCTGCCCGCATCCCAGCGATTGGAGCTAGGTATGTAGTCCCATCAGTACTGAAAGAATAAAATTCTTGTTTCCAAGAAGACTGAAATTATATAAATATATATAAAATGACACTGAACTTCAATAATTGACTAATGTGTAAGGCATTTTGGTAAATAATTGACATGTTTTGCTTCAATATTTCAGAAGGGTGTTATTTTAACCAAACTTTAAACACTGCAATATACACTGCGGTCCAAAAAATTGGGGATTAAAAATTGTATTCACTTTATTCAGCTAGGATGCATTAAATTGATTAAAAGTGACATTAAAGACAAAAACAATGACAATAAGTAATAAACAAATAATATGTTTATTGATGTATGATAATAAGTTTCAACAATGATAATAAGTATTTTTTCTTAAGCAGGAAAGCAGCATATTTAGAATGATTTCTGAAGGATCACGTGACTGAAGACTGGAGTAATAATGCTGAAAATTCAGCTTTGGTATCAGGATGGAAGCTTGTTTCCGTAACGGTTTAAAAAAATTAAAAAACTTTTTATCTCACAATTTTGACTCTTTTTTTTTTCTCGTTAGAATTGGGTTATATAAACTCGCAGTTGCAAGTTAAACATTCAGAATTGCTGAGAAAAAAGTCAGTCTTGGACATTATAACTCACAATTGCGAGTTTATATCTCAGAGTTCTGAAAAAAGAAGTCACAAGATATAAACTTGGGGAAAAGAGAGAATTACTAGGAAAAAAGGTGAAATTATCTTTTAAATTGTTTTTTTTTTTTTTTCCATTGTGGAAACAAGCTTCTATAATCACAGGAATAAATTAAATTTAAAAAATATATTATTATAGAAAAAATATATAATTTTAATAATATTTCACAATATTGTTGTTTTTACTTTATTTTTGATCAAATAAATGCAGCCTTGGTGAGCATTGAAAAATATTATATTGCTGAACTTTGGAATGGAACAGCAAAAGAAATTTGTCTGGTAAATTTGTACATTATTTGAATGAACTTGGGGGGAAAAAAATAAAATCTAGCATCAAATATCATTTTCTCCATGGAAGCCTTGGATGTACCTTCAGAGAAGCTTGTTGACTAAGTTTTTGAATCATTGCTCCATAATATTTGTATATTGTGATTATATTCAATTTTGTTTAATTATATGTGATTTATATTTATTATACCTTTTATATGCTACAGTTTGATTTTGTTTAATTATATGTGATTATATTTATATATATTTTGTTGCTTATTGTCTACCCCTACTGTCTATATATTTTATGTTTTTGTTGTATATGCATTGTATTATTTTCCTTCACATATTAATTTTTATTTTAAATCTCATCAGAGCCCATCACTGAATACTCACTCACTTATACTAGTGCATCCACTCACTTCTTAGAGACTAAGGAAGAGCTGCTGTTAACAGCATATTGTTAGTGTTTCTAATAAGCCTTTGTCCCTCAATTGTGCCTCTGTCCTCTTTCTTATGAATGTATCAGCAAGCAGATCCTTTTACCTCCCGTTTTTATGTTTGTAATATAAATCCTTTCAGAACTTTCACTCTAAACTCTCACTCACTCACTCTCTCACTCACTCACTCAATGCTAAACTACTCACCCTTGGCTGCTCCTGACCGAATCTATCTAGTGACTGAACTTGCATGTATTTAAGGGTTCATTTTAAGCTCAAACAGCAAAAGGGGAGAGTGAAAGTTTTAAACGTGCCTATATGTGCAATCCCACCACTAGCCAAGCCCAGCATGCAGGTCCTTTATGAACGAGTTCTCAGAAGACCTTATCCTCGAGACCAAAGGCACGTCTACATAGGTATGTCCCTCCAAAACCGAACCTCAGCTCCACACGCCTCTTGCCTTTCATTTGTGTCTCTTTTTTAGCTCTTTCTTTCTTCTGTTCCCCCAACCCTAATTTGGACATTTTTCATTGACAAGTGTCCTTCAGTGAGGGAGTTCTTAGCTCAGCTTAGTTCTTTTCCTTTAGCAGTATCTCAGATCTCAGGCTGACTTTGGATCAGTCTAAATCCTTGAACATTGCTGGTATTCTCTGTCCTCTGACTCCTACTACTTCCTGTGCTGTTGTTCCTCTAGCTCCCTCTCATGTGCTGCCAATCACAGGCTCTTCAGACAGACCCTTGTCTCTCATTCACTCCATCCTGCTGCTGTAGAAACAACATTTTCACTTGGCTGTCTTTTCTTTCTTTTTTCTTTTTTTTAGAAAAACTTGATGTGGAGGTCCGACTTAATGAGCTTTGTGAACAAGTCAAGGTATGTCATGATTATCAAGTGAATATATATATATATATATATATATATATATATATAATTTTTATTTATTATTATTATTTTCATTATGATTTACATAATTTATATGCAAAGAAACATGGAGTTGTCAAAAATACCTAGGCCCCCTAGTGGGGCCCGGACCCCCTGGTTACCACTGTTTTATATAAATTAATTACAAAATAAAGTTTGTGTTTTACTGATTCTACTAGTCTTATCATGAACTTATTGTGAATAATCATGTATTTTTGGTTTGCATCCATCATTTTTCAAGTATATATAATTTACTGGATCAGTAAAAATAGGCGTTACAACTTTTAATGCATAAATATTTTTTGTTGAATTGCCAGCTAAAATAAATGTGAGATATACCATTACTGTAATATAAAATTACTCGTACCTAGGGGATGCACAATATATCGGGCTATATCTGATCCTTTTTAATGATATCGTTATCAGCCCCATAAGAGAATTTGGCTGATATATTAATAATTTATTTCCTTCAGCTGAGATACTTCAGATGTGCACTGTGCACCATGATGGTTTTGAGTTGCTTGAAATATGATTGGAGTCCCTTCAAAAAAGTAAAATACAGTTAAGTACAACATGTGAAGCGCAAGTTATAAAGGCTACTTTAAAATTCTGTCAGCATTTACTCTCATGTTGTCCCAACCTTGTAAGACCTTCGTTCATCTTTGGAACACAAATTAAGATATTTTTGATGAAATCTGAGAGCTGGATCAGTCCTCCATACCAGTCCATAGGCTCCTTCTGGGATTGAAACTTGCCGGCCTCAAAGTTAATAAAGATGTCGTTAAAATAGTCCAAGTGATTTCAGTGGCTCAATCTTAAATTTATCAAGCAACGAGAATACTCTTTGTGCGCAAAAAACAACAAAAATAACGACATTATTTCAACTATTAATTTCCTTCTCTGTGGGCCTCGAGTCAGTTCACTAGTATAATAGCGTAAGCTTCTGTTGTACGTCACACGCATCACACACATGACCAGCGTTGGCCAACAGTGAGTCTACGACTACGTTAACTGACTAGAGGCCCAAAGAGAAGGAAACGATTAGTTGGAAAAAAAAAGTCATTATTTTTGTTAACATTATATAAATATATATCAGCCAATATATCAGTTATTGTCTTTCAAATATAAATAATTATTGTATTGGCCAAAACTTTCATATCGGTGCATGGGAAAAAAAGTCGTTATTTTTGTTAACATTATATAAATATTTATCAGCCAATATATCAGTTATTGTCTTTCAAATATGAATAATTATTGTATTGGCCAAAACTTTCATATCGGTGCATCTCTACTTGTACCATATGTTAAGGTCAATCATAAATCCCTTTGCTTTAGTTGTTGCTTGGCTTGATTGGTGCCTCATGATCATGGTTTACTGAACTGCTTTTTTTATATATATTTGTGTATGGATTCTTGCAGCAGAGGGCAGAGAGCCCAGATGAGTTGGCTGAACTGGTGAACATGAACTTGGCGCAGCTGTGCTCTCTGCTTATGGCATTGTGGGGCAATTTCCTGGAAGTGGTGTCACTGAATGAGCGCGTCTCTGCACTGTTGGCCCAGGAGCATCACACATTACGGGTGAGCTCCGAGATTACTTCTACCATATGCATATTATATTTGCATACTTGCATATTTATGCATTGCATTTGCATTCTATTCTGACACATTTATTGACACAAAGATTCATGAAATTGGTGTTCCATTGTAAGAAGTGTCTGTGCAGAGTATATTTTTGGCTTTACTTATCTTGAATGTTTAATTTTTTAGGTGCAAAGATTTGCAGAAGCTTTCTTTTGTCTTGAACACCCAAGACAAAGTGCGCTGGCCTACCAGGAACTGCAGTATGTCTTAAAATATCATTACTGTAATGTAGTTATTTAGCATGAAGAGTACATGATAATTCAAATGAACTTCTTTATTCAACAGTGCTCACAGTCACCAACAGATGACCACAGCTATTAAGAACTCGTCCTACTTCCTGTCCTTACCACCTCTTCCTGTTGAATGTGCTGATCTGGATGGGGATGTGAACTCCCTACCAATCATCTTTGAGGACAGATATTTGGAATCCATTACTGAAGGTATGTTTAATGGCACTCCTTGATCAATTACATGATAATCTTTGCCAGATAATCTAAAAATTTAGCCATCAGCTCATTAGGAAAAAAAAAACACAATGCAATTGATTTTACTTTTAGGGAAAAAGCACATTTTGAAAATAATGTTGGAGTTTTGTGGATTTTAATTTAAAAATTTGTTCTGGGAAAATGTATTGAAATTATAAATGATTCATCTTCCATTTCATCTTTACAGTTATTGTACAATAAATGCTTTCTACAGTGAGAAAGGTGCTTCACCTGAGTTATTAATACCACATGTGTCTTGCTTACGTTTTGTATCACCACCATTGATAAACAGTTTTGAAATGCCTCAGTTATACAAGCTTTCAAGTATAATTTTGCTAAACAATCTACCTGGCTAGATGTTTCTAGTAATCCTAAATACCTTGGTTAGCTGTGTTTAATTGGGTTTGTAGCTAAATTCTGCAGGACCTTCTCCCTCCATGAGTAGGAATAGACCCCTGAACTAAAGGGTATAAACGAAGGGTAAAAAAGGATGAGATTTTATGTTAGTTCATGATGTCTTTAGAATACATTAGGTGTGACATAGTGGTTAAAGATATGTTTGGTAATGAAAGGCTTAAAGTTTCAGAACCTTCATGGGGCATTTCAGGAATTATCAGCATTATGTCCTTAATCTCAAATTAATTAAATGTACTGTACTCATTTTGGATTAAAATGTCTGCCAAACATCTAATTGCTTATTATATTGTTTTTACCCTGAAGATCGTGATGGTCCATGGCTTGGTCTCCACAACACCAGAAGTGGCTCTATGTCCACGAAAGCAGAAAGGTCCAACTCAAAAGACTGCATTGCTAGTGGATTGGGAGCCCTTGGTCCATGCCCAGATAAGCAGCAAACTGTCCTCGCCACCGCTTGGCCTGAACAAAATGAGCCTCCCCTCAAATCCAAAGCCAAATCCATCAAGCTGAAGAAGAATGCCAAGACTGAAAACTCAAAGAAGCTGATCAGGCAGACCTCGAAAGACTCTGTGGTCCTCACAGGCTACAAGAACTTGAAGGTTCCTCGTGGGGAACCGACCACCAAGTCCAAAGATGTTGATGCTCAGTGCAATCCGAAAGACGATCTAGATGATATAGGCAAATGTATCCTCCAAAATGAAACCGCAACCACGCATTGTGCTAAAGACTGCACCACAAGCGACATTCAAGGTAACGTCAGTGTCCAGAGCGACAGCTTTTCCAATCTTTTGTGTTTGCAAATGCAGGCAAGGCCCCAGGCAGGTACTGGAGCAGAAGCCACACAGAGTGCAGCTGCCAGAGTTGATTTGACACATCCACCTGCTGGGCTCAGACATATTGATGTTAAACCAAGCGACAAGGACCCCTACCAAGGCGATAAGGTCACCATTCTCTTACCGCACCACTCAGATCCAACCGCCAAGAGGGATGTTCCAGAGATCACACAGACCGATTTCTCTGAGTTCAAGAGTCGAGTTGGGGATGGCCCCACGTTTGTCGGAGCTTGTGGAGCTGCACTGAGGAGTGATTGTGTTCCTCAAGCCTCCTCCAGGCTCTCAGACTCTGGAATCGAGAGTGAGCCCAGCTCTGTGACACAGCTAGCACCGTTTTCTCCTTCTCCTTTTGCTGCTTCTGGCCTCGAGGCACCTACAGAGCTTACTCCACAGAGCACCCACCAGAGACCACCTCCGCTCAGCCCTGCCTCCAGAACAACCACCGCGTTGGAGGGCCTCAATCCGGAGAGCACCAGCGGCATCAGTGGAGTCCAGTCTTCCCTTACCTCCATTAACTCCCTCCCCTCGGATGATGAGGTGGAGACAGAGGACACTAGCAGGAAGTCCAGCATCCTGGTGCAAGAACAGAGTCTCATCTTTTCAGGAGAATCTCACAGCCTCCTGCAACCGAGCTCTAGAGTTTTGGCCCAACAAAAACCCTCCATCAGTCATGGAGATGGGCCTGTGTCACACGATGAGCACTCTGCTCTCCAGTCCTGCTGTGAAACTTCTGCTCCTGACAGGCCGACGGGATCTACCGAGACAGATTTTCCTAGTGGTTTAGGTATGGGGCCAGAAGCATGTAGTGAGCCTCAGACGGCCGCCCAGTCCAGTACGTCAGTCACTAGCAGCACGGACCTGGTGAAGAAAGGCTTTGTGGAGAACTACTTTGGCTCTCGCTCTAGCACTGATATATCTGAGATCAGCCCATTGGAGACTGCAGCTGTGACACTGGGGATTCAGACTTGCCCCAATGCTAATGACGAAGAGGATGAGGAAGAGGAGCAGGAAAGTGAAATGATTGAGAACGGTTACTATGAGGAAACAGATGGGCTGGTTTATGCTAATGGACTCCCAGGGAAGGAAGGGAGGTGTGAGGATGGGGGAGCAGAGGGAAAAACCCTTTTTTATGATCACCTGGGTTTGGAACAGCTCCAGGAAACATACATATCCTCAGCCGGCCTGCAGACACGGCCTCCTGGACCAGCTCCAACCAGCAACGATCTGTGCTGGTACAAGAGTGCCCCTACTGCTCAGATGACAGCGTGAGTTTTCTTTTTTCCCTTCACAGGAAGAAGCCATCTTCGAAAAATAGTCTCTACCAGTCGATCTACGAACGCCGATCCAAGTGCGCTGAACTGTGCAGAATCTCATATGGTCCGTTGTTTCTGGAAGAAACACAAACACGAACCATTTCTTCTCTTCAGTATGTACACGTAGCCTACTGTTCGCGCTCACCGTATTACCTTATTCACATCTCACCAGCGCACATGGATTTGTGTTCGTAGATCGACTGGTAGAGACTAGTTTTCAAAGATGGCTTCTTTCTGTATTCGCGAAGTTGACTGTATGTATAAAATATCTTCTTATTAAACTGTATGGACACTGACAATGTTCTCAATGCTTCGGTTTGAATGTAGGGACCCTTATTATGCTATTGTGTTAGTGTGGGGCTATTTTGAGCCTTGTTAGTGGTAATAACAAGCGATTTTTATTTGTCATTACTCTATGCCCTATATACTAGTGTTATACTAGCATTATAGGCTAAACTGTTTTTAGAGATAAAACTCTTTACATTCGCCAATCGTGAAAACAAATCTCAGATAACGGTTGACTAGGTAACAATGTGTAATTAGACCAAAAGGTTCATTTTGCGCCGGAGTTGTCCTTTAACATGCAAGCTGTAAAAAAATATGCGGCGCTCACGCTTGCAGTGTAAATAAGGGGTAAAACGGCCGTAATTCACGAGGTTTCCTACGTATACATTCCGTGTGTTTATTTGATGCATCCTTGCTGAATAAATGTATTAATCTAATTTTTGAACCCCAGTGTAGAAAAAGGTCTTAAACTTTCATCAAAATTCAATGACTTGATCTAACTCCGACATATGTAATCTAGGTCACCCAGGTCTTGTATAAATTTTAATGTTGACCAGTAGCCATATAGCTATGTTTGACATTGTTTTAGGCTACTCTTTTAGGTAACCTACCTGACTAACCTCTTGTAACTGCCTTTATAAAATCTCTGCGGTAATTAAAGCTGCAGTCCGCATTTTTTCCTCTTTGTCGCCATCTCTGTTCGAAATCTGGAATTGCAGTCATTCGCGGAATTATAGTCAGTCATTCGCGTACAACTTTACGTGAGTTGTAGTTCGACACCACTCAGCGTGGATGAACACAATGTTTGAGGAGAGTGTGCAGCTGTCAGTCGCCGCGCCGGTGTTGATACTGACATTCAGAATCACAGATTATTCTTTTTGGAAGTATGACCAATTTAATAATTTTTGCCAGAAAAGTGTCATCTGAACAAGTAAGAAACATCATCTTTTGTTCTGGTTCAAATGACATTGCAGTAAATCGTGATGATTAAATCTAAAAATCACTTATCACGCAAAACCATGTAAATTATACTTTGTTCTCAAATTGTTAATGTTAACAACATCAGCATTGCGTGACTACATGTAATGTCCTTCCGATATGTATCCTTGTTTTCGCATGGGTCCGGTTGCAGTCTCTTTTTTTTCTGTAGCCACTCCGAAGTCCGAAAAGTCTTTTTACAACAGGCGAGTCTCCAGTTGTCACTGGTGATTGTCGTTTGAACCTTTCTAGATCGGGCATCAAATTGACAAGTTTAATTTAGAGCCAGACCGATATATTGGCAGGCCGATATTATCAGCCGATATTAGGCATTTTCCAAACTATCGGTATCGGCAGTTATAATGGCCAATAAATGAATATTTCAAAAATAAAATAAAAACAGACAAAACTCGCTTGAACCATGTCATAAGTGTTGGAGTTGTAGAGTTTGTCCACCAGAGGGCACTCTACACAGTCGTTGAATATACTGACTATCATGTCCAGTTTTGCTGCTGTTAAATAACCCGAGAGTGAAGCAGAATTAGCTAGTAATAGTTATGTTACGTTGTTACAGTGTAGTTGACTGACTGTCCTTTTAACTTTTGAAAATGTGACTGAAGTACTTCTTTAATAGCGCGTGACAGTTATACGAATGACGCGTATCATCTCTTATCATCGTTTCTGAAATAAAAAAAAAATAATAATAAAATATCGGCCGATATATCGGAATATCGGATTTTAAAACCAACAAATCCTTTATCAGTCGGGCTCTAGTTTAATTATATCAAGTGCTGTGAGAAAAGGTTATAAATCTCCACCTCCAACATCCTCACACACAATATAGCCTACTAGCCGAGACTCCTTCTTTATGTGTACAGATGTGACGTAATGATGCAAAGACATGCTCGAATCTCCTGCTAAAATCCACCAGTACCACTGGAATTAAAAACATTTTTACAAGCTTACCACTTTGAATCGAGCTAGCTAAGGCAAGCAGATAGTTTTGAACACTGGCTGATAATGTATTTTCTCAAATATGTATTTTGGATCATTTTTAACCCAACAAAAAGCTATGGACTGCAGCTTTAATTGTTGCTGTAATTTAATGCGAAATAATATAAATTACAATAATAATGACAAATTTGAGAAATCAACTGCTGTTGAAATCAAAAGCTGTTTCACATTAAGTTTGGATTCTGGTAATCCAAGATATTTTTGGAGGTGCATTAAAAGCAAGGAGTTTTTATGCATAATACATAGAAACTGTGGATTGCTGATGCATGAGCTAATGCCCGTGTGTGAACCTTTAGGTTCGTCCAAGCAAAAGAAGAGCTGAAGCAACTAAAGTTGCCGGGGTTCCTGTACAGTGATGTGGCAGATCTGGCGTCCACTGTGCCATATTTCAGCATGGATGAAGATGAAAACTGTGATGAGGGCATACACCTCATAGTGTGTGTACATGGCCTGGATGGTAAGCAGTCACACTCTTCTGTTTCTTTAAATTGAATAACTCCACATTAACAGATTCACATTGATTTAAAAACCTTTTCTTTAGGTAACAGTGCAGATCTGCGTCTAGTGAAGACTTATCTGGAGCTTGGTTTACCTGGTGCTCGAATAGATTTCCTAATGTCAGAGCGCAATCAGGTAACACATCCCATGAAACAAGCACTGGGTTTGATGGGCAGTTTAGAGAATTAATAGTTGTTACGTTATTACATTTTAAAGTATATGTACAATCACTGGACATGCTTTTAAAACTTCATTTGGCTTGGAAAAGAAATTGAACATTAGAAACGGTGTTAAAATTTGATGTGTTTTAAAACTTTAACCTTGATTTTCTTGTTTTTTTTTATTCAAGAATGACACATTTGCAGATTTTGAGTCAATGACAGACAGACTTTTGGATGAAATAGTGCAGTACATACAAATCTATAACCTCACAGTTTCCAAAATAAGGTAAGAACTTTTCCTCAAGTGCAAATATATCAGAAAGTTAAACTCAGATATGAGAAAAGTATTTTTAGAGATCTACAAGCATGATTTTTTCCCTTTTCCCTAGTTTCGTAAAAAAAAAAAAAAAAAAATCAGTGACTTTATCCAGTGTAACATTTTTTAAATTATTATTAAGGAGCCATATTGATTGATTTTACAAGGCTTTTTTATACCTTTTGAGGGCATATTTAGCATGTAAATTATGTATTTAAAGTCTTCACATTTAAAAATTATTATTTCAAAACACTTGACTAAAAAATTCACCTCAGGGACAAGTTTTAAAGACGTGATTTTTTTTTTTTTTTTTTTACCCTGGCCCTGTCCTGAATTAATGTGCATCATATGTACATTCTGGCCACACTGGCACTTGAGCATGATTTTGCATTATAAGATAAAACTGTGAAGTAAAATGCATCTGGCCTTAGGGTAACAGAATCACTGTGTTGTCTTTCTCAGTTTTGTGGGTCACTCTCTGGGAAATCTGATCGTGCGCTCTGTGCTGACGCGGCCCAGGTTTAAATGTTATCTTAGCAGACTCCACACGTTTCTGTCTCTATCTGGACCTCATCTCGGCACGCTGTACAACAGCTCGGCCCTCGTCAATACCGGTAACTTATGGTCATAAACTCAGCAGATTTCTGAAGACAGTATTTTATGAGCCACTCTATGTTTAACTCTATTAAGGAACCACTGTAATTTTTCCTCTGTGTCAGGGTTGTGGTTTATGCAGAAGTGGAAGAAATCTGGCTCTCTGCTGCAGCTGACCTGCCGTGACCATTCAGACCCACGCCAGACCTTCCTCTATAAGCTAAGCAAGAAAACAGGTGAGTGTCATGTCATTGTGGTTTCACGAAGCCAATGTTCATTTGGATTTCTCCATATCCAATCCTTCAAACTCTGTTTCAGGTCTTCAGTTCTTTAAGAACGTGGTGTTGGTGGGGTCCCTTCAGGACCGTTACGTCCCTTATCACTCTGCCCGAATCGAGATGTGCAAAACAGCCTTAAAGGACAAACAGACTGGTGAGAATTAAAGAAACAGTTTCAAAAATATATATCCCAAAAATATATATTTTTACTTATTTATTGGCCCTCATGTCCAGTATGAATTTGACTGTCAGTCAACCAATTGGTCAGTAAGATATATATATATATATATATATATATATATATATATATGTGTGTGTGTGTGTGTGTGTGAGGGCTGTCAAACGATTAATCGCATCCAAAATAAAAGTTTTATGTTTACATAATTTATGTGGGTGCACTGTGTATAATTATTATATATATATATAAATACACATACATGCATGTATATTTTGATGCATATAAATATATATATATATATATTATATATAAATATTTTATATATAAATCATTTTTTTTCTTAAATATATGTGTGCGTATTTATTTATATATATATATATATATATATACAAAATAATTATACACAGTGCGCCCACATACATTGTGTAAACACAAACTTTTATTTTGGATGCGATTAATCGTTTGACAGCCCTATATACACTCACCGGCCACTTTATTAGGTACACCTGTCCAACTGCTCGTTAACGCTTAATTTCTAAGCAGCCAATCACATGGTGGCAACTCAGTGCATTTAGGCATGTAGACATGGTCAAGACAATCTCCTGCAGTTCAAACCGAGCATCAGTATGGGGAAGAAAGGTGATTTGAGTGACTTTGAACGTGGCATGATTGTTGGTGCCAGAAGGGCTGGTCTGAGTATTTCAGAAACTGCTAATCTACTGGGATTTTCACGCACAACCATCTCTAGGGTTTACAGAGAATGGTCCGAAAAAGAAAAAACATCCAGTGAGCGGCAGTTCTGTGGGCGGAAATGCCTTGTTGATGCCAGAGGTCAGAGGAGAATGGCCAGACTGGTTCGAGCTGATAGAAGGGCAACAGTGACTCAAATAACCACCCGTTACAACCAAGGTGGGCAGAAGAGCATCTCTGAACGCACAGTACGTCGAACTTTGAGGCAGATGGGCTACAGCAGCAGAAGACCACACCGGGTGCCACTCCTTTCAGCTAAGAACAGGAAACTGAGGCTACAATTTGCACAAGCTCATCGAAATTGGACAATAGAAGATTGGAAAAACGTTGCCTGGTCTGATGAGTCTCGATTTCTGCTGCGACATTCGGATGGTAGGGTCAGAATTTGGCGTCTACAACATGAAAGCATGGATCCATCCTGCCTTGTATCAACGGTTCAGGCTGGTGGTGGTGGTGTCATGGTGTGGGGAATATTTTCTTGGCACTCTTTGGGCCCCTTGGTACCAATTGAGCATCGTTGCAACGCCACAGCCTATCTGAGTATTGTTGCTGACCATGTCCATCCCTTTATGACCACAATGTACCCAACTTCTGATGGCTACTTTCAGCAGGATAATGCGCCATGTCATAAAGCTGGAATCATCTCAGACTGGTTTCTTGAACATGACAATGAGTTCGCTGTACTCAAATGGCCTCCACAGTCACCAGATCTCAATCCAATAGAGCATCTTTGGGATGTGGTGGAATGGGAGATTCGCATCATGGATGTGCAGCCGACAAATCTGCGGCAACTGTGTGATGCCATCATGTCAATATGGACCAAACTCCCTGAGGAATGCTTCCAGCACCTTGTTGAATCTATGCCACGAAGAATTGAGGCAGTTCTGAAGGCAAAAGGGGGTCCAACCCGTTACTAGCATGGGGTACCTAATAAAGTGGCCGGTGATTGTATATATATATATATATATATATATATATATATATATAAATATAATGTTTTTATTCAGCAATGACGCATTAAATTGGTCAAAAGTGACAGTAAAGACCTTTATTTAAAATGTAACTTTTTTTTTTTTGCATTATATGCGTGAATATGCATGCATGTTATTTGGCATATAGAAAAATTTACGTGTACATTTAAAATCTATAAAATCTGACCGCAAAAATAATGTTACAAAAGATTTCTATTAATCAAACGTTTCAACGTAGATAATACAAAAAAAAATGTTGAGCTCCAAATCAGCATATTATTATGATTTCTGTGGGATCATGTGACACTGCAGACTGGAGTAATGATGCTGAAAGTTCAGCTTTGACATCACAGATATAAATTACATTTTAAAAATTTGTTTAAAATAGAACAATTATTTGATTTTTTATTAATATTTCACAAAAAAAAAATCCTGTCTTGCTGGGTTTTGTTTTGTTTTTTTTTTATCAAAGAAATGAAGGCTTGGTGAGCTTAAAGGATTTCTTTTAAAGTCATTTTAAAAACCTTAACATCCTCAAACTTTTGAACTCTCCTTCTACTTGTGCGATCAGGTCCAGTGTATGCCGAGATGATCGAGAACCTTCTACTCCCTGTGCTTCAGAACAAAGACTGTAACCTGGTGCGTTACGATGTCATCCATGCGCTGCCCAACACCGCCAACTCCCTGATTGGCCGGGCAGCCCACATCGCCGTCCTGGACTCTGAGATTTTCCTGGAAAAGTTCTTCCTTGTGGCAGGGCTCAAGTTCTTTCAGTAACCTCGCTAGATCGGAAGCGAATACCTCACTGCAAACGGACATATTTCTGGTTATTTTTTTCCTCACGGTTTTAAGTATGCTCTTGGAGGTAGAGCATAATATATCAGTGTTATTTTTCTTGTTGATTTTATTTCTATTTAGTCTGTTGTGAATGTGGAATTTATCATTTTTATTTTTCTACTGCATTTTTTTTTTTTTTATAATTCTATTATGTATGAATATATAATATGTTTTATTCATTATTAGGAAAATCAAACCTCTTCATGGTATTTTTGTTCAGTGTTATTTATGTACAACGTTAATTTTCGTACCATTTTCGTTTAACAATTCGTTCTATTAAACTTTCTTATGCTGAACTGGAAATGTAGCTGCTAAAAAAGGATGAACTATTTATTCGGGATGGAGATCCAGGTCATCTTCATGGTGAAAGCACGTTCACTTGAACATTCTGGCATCTAGGGTTGGCTGGCATCTGAACTGCATAAAACATTGTTTTCTATTAAGAAATTGCCATTTGACTACACATTTTTTTACAAACCTTTTTTTAATGTCAAAGGCTTCCTGGACCTGGACGAACGAGATTGTAGCTGAAATGAAGCACCCTTGGACCGTGTGACGGTTTTATACTATGTCTCTGGTGCCCATTGCATTCTCATGCACAATCTATCAACCCAGCCTGGCGTTGGGTGGAGGAAACACACGCTTGGCATGCTAGCATTTTCTTTTTATTTCAAGGGGTACAGGTAACTTATTAACAGTGGGCCAGGTGTGTGGGATAGAAGGTTAACCAGTTTAAAACAGCACAAATCCTAGTAATCAGATCACAATTTGGGGAAAGTATTTATGTACGGTTTCCTGTAGAGGAGTTAATTTGATGCTTGTGTGGAAAAAAAACAAAAACAAACAAACATTGAATTTTTCCTGTTTTTGTTAAAATAGTTTTGTAACATTGACTACACATTTCATTAAATGTATTCGCAATAAATGTTTTTGTCCTCTTTGAATAGAAGGTTTGTTTTCATGGATCACACCTGTTACTGTATTTGTTTTAAAAGAATACAGTAGTTCAAAAGAATGGGAAGCTCGTACCCTCAAATATGACTTTATTTCTCCCATTGAATCCCTCTTTATATTAAGGTAATGTAAAAATACAACATAACTTTTGGCCCGCAAACAAAACAACTGCAAGCATTTTGCGGAAGAACATTGTTTTGGTCGGTGCTTTGGATATGCGACTGCTGATGAATATGGTTTTCTCTCATAATTAAAAAGAGAGATTATCCTACTGATCATAAAACGGAGAGATCGGAGCCATGTCAGAAGGATAAAGGTGAGATCTGATATCAAATATTTTCTGTTCAAAGAAACCTAAGAATTAAATATAGGTCTCAAGATTACCAACAGGGGCTGAATAGTTAATCTAATCTAGGTTGTTTACTGGATGTTTTTGTCGCACTGGACATCAAGCCATTAATACCTTGTTTTAATGTGAACATGAATGTTTTTATGCACAATTTGACAGATTAGACACTCCCTCAAAAATTCCTCCTCCTTTTTTTTTTTTAACACAGGACTGTGCGCATGCAGGTTCAACAGGTTTTTAAGAAGGTAAACACCCGTAAGTCAGTGGGACCTGATGGTGTATCGCCAAAAGTTTTGAAGTTCTGTAGGAACAACTGGCAGGTGAGTACACAGACACCTTTAATTGGTCTTTTACACATGGAGTAGTAGCCTACCACACTTTTAAGTCGTCTATTATTATACCAGTCCCCAAGAAAACAGACACATCCACCTAGCCTGATTTCAGGCCAGTTGCACTTACATCAGTTCCCATGAAGTGCCTAGAGACACTTGTACTTAAACATATGAACTCTGTGGTTTCAGACACCGTTGACCCCTTTACAGTTTGCTTACCACCTTAATAGATCAGTGGACGATGCAATGGCCATGGCTTTGCAAAAAACCTGGACCGGAGTAGAACACACAAATGCTTTCTTGGATTATAAGTCTGCTTTCAACACCATCCAACCTGGAAAGCTAATTGAGAAGCTGGTAGACCTCGGGGTCCCAAGTTCCCAACCACCACCTGTAACTGGGTTTCGGAGTTTCTTATTAATAGGTGAGGATGGGAACTTCTCTGCTGAGCTCACTATATAAGCACAGGAACACCACAGGCCTGTTGTCTCAGTCCCAAAAGCTTCACTCTACCTATGACTCTGCCACTACCCAGAACAACACAATTATTAAATACGCTGATGATACAACTGTCTTGGGCCTTCTTAAAGGTGGGAATGAAACTGATTACAGGGAGCTGTTTGATAAAATTCTGGCTTATGGAAAGGACAATGATCGTATTCTTAATATAGACAAAAAAAAGACAAATCATGGATTTTAGGAAGAATTCCTTCCTAAAAAGGAGTTTATGCCTGTGATGTGTTTTTGAATCTGTCTCTGTTAAACAGAGAACGGTGTATTATAGTTTTTATTATTATGAATGCTGAGTAAAGATTTTTATGTTTGTATATTATATATGTGAAACTTTTTTGTACTGCCATTCTGGCCAGGACTCCCGGGAAGAAGAGATTTTTATCTCAGACAGTGGGACTATCCCTGTAAAATAAAGGATAACTAAAAATAAATAAAATAGACATTATTTTTTATAAATATTTATATCATGAATTATCTCAGGACAGTGCAATACTCTTATATTGAGGTAATAATCTTTATTGTGTTTGTTAGATTTACATTGATCTTGATTTACTTTTCAAAGAATATTTATTGTGTGTAGTTTTGTTACACTGTAAAAAATATTGTTGGTTTAACTTAAAAAAGTAAGTAACCTGGTTGCCTTAAAATTTTAAGTTGATTGAACTAGAAAAGGTGACTTAATACAATGAAGGACATTGATTTAATCATCAGAAACTCAAAATAATAAGTAATCTCAACTAAATAGATTATTTAAGCTGATTTGACAAAAGAAAAAATGTTGTGATAACAAATCTTGATCTTTTTTTTACAATTTAATGTTGATCCAACAAGCTTTGCTACAAAACACTGTAAAAAAAAAAAATTGTTTGTTTAACTTAAAAATAAGTAACCTGGTTGCCTTAAAATTTTAAGTTCATTTTAGTGGAAAAATTGAGTTAATACAATGAAGGAGATTAACCAGAAACACAAAATATTATGTTGATATTAAGTTGTTGATTTGACAAAAAAATTACAAATCATGATTTTTTATTTATTTTATTTATTTATTTATTTATTTACAGTTTTTTACTAGCTGTACTGGTACGAATGGCAAATAAAACTTTGTTCGGTGAATGGTGGTGATTATTAATAATGGCTTCAGAAAACGTGTAAACAAACCACTAATATAGTAGTCTACTTTTATTTTTTTATTTTATTTATTTATTTATTTTGTTTTGTTTTGTTTCTATTTTGGAGATTGAAGGCACAGTTAATTGTCATTATATGGAAAAGAGTTGTAAAGTGTCATTGGTCATTTTGTTCTCTAGATGGCAGTGTTCACTTAATCTCAGAATACCGTAAGAGAACACCGTCCGTGACACCATTTACATCTTTACTCTGCAGTTATTTTATTAGTAGAGATACTATTATAGGTTTTATTCATATTTGTATTTGTTTATTTTACTTTTATATGACGTTATACATTTTAACTTTAGTTTTTTTTTATTCCTTTTTAAAGTTTATATATAGTTTGTAGCCTACTATATTTTCAGTTTTATTCAAAGTTAACTGAAGGAAAATGAGAAATGTAGCCTTGGCTGAAATAAAAGTAATGAAAGTACAGCCTAATGATAGCCCAAGTACTTTGAAAAAAAAAATGTAGAACTTAATTGCCAGAAACATCATAATTAGTGATTAAGAATGACCCTGTGTAATGTAAATTCCTCTATTTCTAGGCCTCTTGAAACCAGCTGATCTTTGGAATGTGGGGGTCACCATGGAAACCTTAAAGACCTTGAATGAAAGCATAGCCTACTGTTGAGCAGCACCACCCCCAGTTCATTGGACTCCCTCTCCGAGGGCTGGACGGTGCTGCGGGATGATGTCATGCGGTCGGGAAACAGAGGGAACAGTGGGAGATGACCTGGGCAGAGAGAAAGTCAGAGATTGAAGGTCATGTGAGTGTGATCAGAGCAGGGGTCAGCACACTGCTTTTTTCTTGAAGACTCTTAAGAGGCTGAAAGGGTCCAGACAGCGGACAGCTTTTTTGCTAAATGAATGCAGAGAATAATCCCTAACAGCCTGTTGTGACCTCTAACAGACCCCTAATTACCCCACACACAAACACATTCAGCACAGCTCATATTAAACTCCTATTTTCTTGCCGAAATGTCAATCACTGTAATTGAAATCTTTGATTTGACTGTTCGATTCATTATTCTGTAGTATGATCAAATGTTTGGATGGATAATAATGTTAATGTTAGCCCTGAATTAGGCTAATGTAATCTCCGACAGGTTGATGCTGATATTGATTTAGGAATCTGCTTGTTTGGGATTTAATCTGACCCAGGCAGGTTGAATGTTATTGCCCAAATAAGAGGACATTTGCAGAAGTAATGAAAAAGGAGGCTGGCAATTTTGTGAGGACAATCTCCTGTTTCTGCACTATTTGCAGATGTAGGTATGGTTAAATCCTGCTCTGCACTCTCACAATATTTCACTGACTCTAAATAACCATCATTTCATACAAAATAATGCATTTGCTGCAGATAGTGTTACTATTGTAAAATCATAAAATGGGGTCTCCTTCAAGCAATCTAAAGTTACAGAATCTTGTCAGTTTGTTTGAAAATATTACGAAGGTTTCAGGATCTTATTGTATTTTTTATTTTTAAATGTCCAATTATCTTTGTTGTTGTTTATTTGTTATGATTGTGGTAGGAAGGTTTAATATCCTTGTTTTATTTTCATAAAAAGAAAGTTTTAATGATCCATATCAATTGTGTTTGTTTGTTTGTTTGTTTGTTTGTTTGTTTGTTTGTTTGTTTGTTTGACAAATAACACGTTGCGCAGTTTTACTGAATAAAAAAAACAAAAATTATCAATTTACTTTTTTTTTTTTTTTTCGGGGGAAACTTTAGCTTCCATTGTGATTTTTTGTAGTTCCGCACAACTACACGGGTTTTACAAGGGTCTATAGACTGTAAAAAAAAAATGGTCTTCATGCACAATACACTCGCTCGTAGTGAAACCATAGTAGGCTAATTAATACATTTCACACTTTAAAATGCATTCTTCCATTAGAACAGCAAAAAAAGCAGTGTAAGATACAGTGACAAATTCCCACATTACACACAGAGTATTGTTGTGTATCAATTTAAAGGATGGTCATACATATTCATGAATGGGGGAGGGGGATTTTGTGTTCTAGGTAATCACCACAGACAACCAGAGTTTTACATGTTTCTCTCGCTATTGAGTTTTTATCGTGCATTGATTGTTTTCGACGAAAAAATGGCACGTATTTAAAAGAGTAGTGATGTATGTATTAGTTGTTCGCGCGGTATAATGAAACCACCCCCCTCGCAGTGGTAGTTTGGTTTAGTCCGATCTACTGCTCCGATTATCTCATCAGTCAGTCAGTCAGTGAGCTCGCGCGTGTGTTTATGTGAGTTCTACTATAACAGCATCAGCCCTCAAAACAAACAAACACTCGGGATTTTAATACGAGGTAAGTGTTTTTCCCACATCTTCTAAAAGCATTATTTTGTATTTGAAAGTCTACTAGTACGTATATTTAAGTTTATATATCTATAGACTACTTTAATTATTTTTTTTTTAATTAATTAATTTCTGCAATATTTCTTAAGTGACGTTATTCCACAACTAGTCCTTATTTTCTGGTCGTTTTTCACATATTATTTTTTCTTTTCTTTTCCTTAATAGTCATTAAAGTTGAATTTATATGTTATTGCAAAATATTGTATTATTGATTTGTTTTTTTTTGTTTGTTTTTTGTTTTTACAAATAGGCTATATTAATACTTCTTAATCTTGTTTATTATCAAACACCATGTCATAAAATTAATCTTCTGATCATTTTTTTTTTGTAAATATTGAGCATTTTTCTCTATATATGAACTTTAAAGTTGAACTTTCCATAGAGACCACTCCACTGTTGTTTGTAAAATAGAAGTTGTACAGAACCTTTGGTTAACTTTTCATTTTATATATCATTCTGTTTTTCTAAATCTGGAAGTTGTACTGATTTCTGTGTTTCTGAAAGTAATTTTGAAACTTGCAGTTATTTTCCCACCCATCAAGTTGCACAGCGTGTTTTTTTTCATATAAATGGTGAGACTGTGGTGTATGAGGACTCTAGTGCAGACATTGAGCTGGTTTTAATGCACAAGACTAAATATGGTTCATAGATGGGGGAAATATATATATATATATATATATATATATATATATATATATATATATATATATATATCATCAAATGCATTTGAATGAACTTTTGTTGTTGTGTGAACGGTTCAGAAAGGAAAGCAGGTTGGAATTTAATTGCGGATATAACAGACTCACCCTCTGACAAGTCTAAACACGAATGCACATTCAACGGGCAGAGAGGTATGATGGTATGACTAGATGAGTAATATTTTTTTTTCTTCCCAGAGCCATAGGTGGGTAAAAACCGGCTTTTGACTGGTCCTTGGATCCTAGTAGTTGTTAAAGCCTTGTGATTGCCATTGGGCAATAACTTCATTTCGCTTGAAGTGCCTGTTGCAATTGCTCAAATACACCATAACTGGTCTCCATTTATTCCTTGTCAAACGAGCTCATCATGCAGCGCAACCTGTTACCCCGAGGCTTATCTGCATCTGTTTTCTCTAGAATTGTTCTGTAATTGACACATAATTCTTCAGAGGTGTTCAGAGACACAACAGGGGAAGTCTGTTATGTTTTTGGAACAGCGTGGTTGTGCTGAAGATTTATTCTTGCTTTGAGGCTCAAGTGATCCTCCTTTATCAGTGCTTACAGAGTGTGACTTTTCCAGTCTGAAAAATGCACACTTGAAGATTGATTTACAGCTGTTGTTCTCAGAGAGCATGTGCACGTCTAAAAGTTTGGTGTTTATAGTGTGACAATATTCAGCTACTCTAAACATTCAGTTCTATATAAACAAAACGAATCAAATTGAGAGAAAATGCATGTATTTACTCTAATATTTTTTTCATCATTTATTCACACTGTTGTTCCACATGTTCGAACACAAAAGGAGACATTGTAAAGAATTTTCCATGCCCTTTTTCCTGCAAATGCTATAAACGTAAACCAAAGCTCAAGCTTCAAAACCGATGCCGAAGTATCGTGAATCAAACCTGTGATTTGGTTGGTTGCTGTTACGATAGCTTACGATAACTTATTTCTTGATGTTAGTTCATGGAAGACGTAGGAATTTACACAAGGAATCTTTTGAATTGATTTTATCTGGTTCACAAAATCAGTCGGAATGATTTCTTCACAAATTGACTGATGCGGTTCCTTGGTTACTCTTTATCAGTTGTGTCAGTGTAATTATATATTTACTGAGTATTATAAAGCAACTACATGTACTTATAGGGTTATGGTAGGATTAGTATTTTGATTACATGTAAGTATGCATCATTTACTGTTATTACTATGGTAAGTACAGACAGGACACTGTATAATAAACTTTTACCGGTTCTTCATTTCAGCGGATTCAATTATTTGATCACACAGTGGTTACCTGACTTAAATTTCATTCTGTTTCCCAATTCCCACACAAAGTTGATGCTTTAGTTCAGGGTGCCCAATTCCTGCAGATCTACCTTCCTGCAAAGTTCACTTCCATCCTTGATCAAACCAACACATTCTCATCCCAAAAAGTCATATAACTGACGTTTTGGGACGTCTTTTGACCATACGTCAATATTCGCCTTTTTAGGGTACCCTTAAACGTCGGTAGATGGCGATCCCGGGCCGTCATACAACTGACGCTTTACCTTTAACGTCAGTTAGGTGACAGGTTAGGTTTAGGGTTAGGTTTAGGTCTGGGGTAGAGTTAGGATCCCATAACCTCATCTACCGACGTTTAAGGGGGCCCTAAAAAGGCGATGCTTGATGCCCAGTACACATTGTACGATTTTGTTCTCTCCCAGACGAAATATGACCAATCGTGGTGATTTCTGTGGTCCTGGCTCCTAAACAGTGGATCTGCGTCATACAGTGAGAGAGGTTCATAGACGGCCGTTGAATTTTTAGCATTTCAGAAAGTTAGCATGATGACCTTACAATGTGTTTGCTGCTATGACATACGTCTACTGACAAGCCAAAAAAACTGCAACATGAAATGATGTACTGATCAACAAAACATGCCACTAAAACTTCTTGCCTCAAGCTCATTTACTAAATTGGCATGCCAGGTTTGCTTCTTTTCCCAAACCAGGACGGCATCCATGTCCTCCTCTTTTACGTCCTCCTCTTTTTTTTAGCACACTAAAGCACAATTGCCAGTGATTCATCTCGCTCTTTTTGTTTACCACTAGCGCATGCTGATTGCATTGTATTATCTTCTGTACTAATAGAATTTTAATTCTATTAATTTAATTTTCCTGACTGCCTCTGTAGTCCCATGTAGCCACTTGTTAGTAACTGCCTTTTTCAAGATACGTTACAGCTTCAAAAAATCACGAGTGGGGTAATACCGATGTTATTTATGTTCTAGAATAAAACGTGAAAGTGTCTTGGTTAACACTTTAGAATACGGTTCCTTCGTTAATGAATAACTACACAAGAACCAATGAGTAACACAATATTAACAATCTAGTAACTATTATTAACTAACAAGAAACTCTGATTAATGAACTAGTAAGTAATAGCGCACAGACGAAAGTGGTAGTTCACTATTAAGTAATGAATTTTTTAATACTTCCCAGAGAACTACTGAAAAAGTTTATTAACAATCTAGTAACTAAAAGAAACTCTTAATAACTCACAGATGAAATAACTTTCAGCTCACAGATGAAAGTGTAGTGTTACTAGATACTTCTGTGGGAATTACTAATTATTTGGATCCTTATTATAAAGTGAAGATCATTGGAACTAACTAGTAATATCTCAAGTGTAACTAAAGACATTTTCTAAAAGTATACTAAAGTTCACCAAAAATCTCAAACTTTTGCATAAATCATGACTAGATCATGTAGTAACACTTGAGTCATTACTAGTTAGTTCCAATGATCTTCACTCTACAATACGAATCCAAATAATTAGTAAATCCCACAGAAGTATCTAGTAACACTTTCATCTGTGAGCTATTACTTACTAATTCATTAATAAGAGTTTATTTTAGTTAATAGTAGTTACTAGATTATTAATAAACCTTTTCAGTAGTTCTCTGGGAAGTATTAAAAAAATAGTAGTTATTGATTAGTTAATAGTGAACTACCACTTTCATCTGTGCGCTATTACTAATTAGTTTGTTAATCAGAGTTTCTTGTTAGTTAATAATACTAGATTGTTAATATTGTGTTACTCATTGGTTCTTGTGTAGTTATTCATTAACAAAGGAACCGTATTCTAAAGTGTTACCGTGTCTTGAGCTTGTGTTCACCACAAACTTTATTTCAGCCATTTATCCAAAATCCTAGTCTGGGTTTCCCCATACTGCCTTACCGCAGTGCGATTTACTTCACGCTGAACAAGAATTGTGTCTGGCGTTAGCCAGACTACCAAAATCCCATTTTTTTAGAAAACATTGACTTCGGGATGATGGAACCGGAACTTGTTTTATGCATTTTGGCCTACAAATTGATGTTATAGCTCAGCCCATTCTCACCCCCAAGGCGTCATCATTTGGACATGCTTCAATATCTGACGCTTTAGGCGCCCTTTAGCGTCAGTTAGATGACGCCCTAGGATCGCGTGTACCCTACCCCCACCCCACACCTAAACCTAACCGCGTCCTCTAACAGACGCTTTCCTTTAGCGTCAGTTAGATGACGCCGTAGGATCGCGTCATGTAAGTGACGCTAAAGGGTGCCTAAAACGTCAAATATTGAAGCATGGTCAAAGGTGACGCCTTGGGGTGAGAATGCGTTGTATACCTGCACCACTCTATACTGTAGGTGTCATCGTACACATATAGCCTAATGATCTAATATGATTGCTGAAATCGCAGTCATTTGCAGGCATGATTGATGTGATTGTTGATGTGATACTGGACCGAATGCATTCTTTTTTGAGGATTGAAACTGAAGCTTGTTATTGAATTGAACAGTGACAAGCACAGTCTTTATAATTGTGTTGCATGGATGAAAGGGACGCTGTAAAAAATATCCTGTTCAATTTATGGTAAAAACTGGTTGCTGTGCCAGAAATTCACTGTAAAAATAAAGTGTCAATGTTTCCAGTTTTACCTGATTATTGTACAACATATAACAGCATATTTCATTTAGTGATATTATGTAGATAATCTAACCAAAATCTGCCCACAATAATAAAAAAAGCACCACAAGTATACAGGTGGCACAATAGAAAGCCACATGCTAATCAGAGTTCATTGTGAGCAGCCTGTTCATAAAACACAGTCAATACAGGATCATACAGACCAAACACCATCAGGGTAACAGACATGACACTAGAATAAATTAATAAAAAAAATGAAATAACTGAATATAACACAAAACACTAATGTACGCAACTGAAAGGACAAAAGTATTTATAAATATGTAATCATATGGTATATGTGTAATACAGGGACTTTGGGGAAATGTGTTTTTTTTTTTTTTTTTTTTTTTTTTTTTTTTTACTATAAATTATAGTTTTTATTTGCAAAAGCCATAAACTGACTACATTTTATTGTAAAATCACACGTAATTTGTGATTTTTTTAAAACTATTTACAGTTTTTCACCATATTTGCAGTTTGCCTAATCAATTTAATGGAGCATTTTTACAGTATTTCTTTCCCGCAGTTTTTTTGGAACTGTTATTTTAGGTTTGATTCATAATACTATTATAGTTTGTATTAATATTTGGATTTAGATTTTTTTATTACATTTGTTACATTGTTATTTAATTTTCTTTTCTTTTTTGTTTCATTTTATTTATTTATTTCCAGTTGGTAATTTTAGAGCATAAACTTAAAACCTATTTATCTTTATTAAACTCTAACTCTTTATTTATTAATAACGTTTTTTTTCCTAATAGCTGTATTTCAATTAATGAATATATATATATATATATATATATATATATATATATATATATATATATATATATATATATATATATATATATATATATAATTAGTTTTATGTTTAATTAGTTAACAATAATATCCCTGGTTAGCAACAACATGAGGTTAAATAGATGACCTGTTCCTTTAAGAGGTCTTGCATTTGCACACTTAGATCTAGACTGGCCCAGAGCAGAGGTCTCGAGACAGGCCAAATTTAATCTGATTAATTGATTTAAAGATAAACCCCCATAAATCCCACCCAGTAGAGAATTGGTACCAACTGAATCTTTGGCAGAAGACGTGTTTACTAGCAACAAACCTCTCTCAACTTAGTGGCATTTTGACAATGTTTGGTGCTGATGTTAATATACCAGGGTTTAACAATAAGTATGCCCCAGATGGTTTTAAGTTTGTTTCAAGGCCAGTGCTTACAGCTTTTGATGTTCCTGGGTTTGATACCATTCAGACGTAGACATTTGGTTTTGTGGGATGTATAAAACATTGTTTTTGTGACTTTCTGATTCTAAAATGTCCCCACAGTTAACTGTTTAGTAAGAACATCACTTTTTGCAGCATATGTCATCCAACAAACGTATGAATTCATAACTTTCATAGTTACATTATGGTTAAAAGCCCAACATACAGTAGGGATGCTCCGATCAGGATTTTTGCAGCCGATACGAATCTGATTTCTAGTCACCATGATCGGCCGAAACGAATGCTTTATAGAAGTGATATTTTTATGATTTCACGTGACTTCAAAGGGCATTATTAAAAGTAATGGCTTATTACATCAAATAGCCTACATGGTGGTATCATACTTAATAGAAAACCTTTCGACTTGTGAAGAAAATAGATTTTGATTATGTTTGGAGGGTCTTATGTTACAACACTGCTGAGAAAACCCCAGAAAAAGTGATGCAATGTATTGATATATTTTGTTATTATTCATGCTTGACATGACGACTACTAAAAAAAATCAAGTGTGGGCCTGTTCACAGTTTTTATGAAAAGTCCAAAAACCTCTCCAAACAAGTAATCTGAGTGTTATACTGAACTTAAAAATGACTTACATGTAAACAATACAACAGAATAAAGCATCACAATAGAAATAAGTACATAATAACAAGTAATATATCCTGGTTGATGATCTTCCAGTGCTGTTTCAGTTGTGCGCTCCAATTCTTTGACACACTGTAGCTGTAAAACAGTGTCCGACTGGTCTCGACACTGTCCCTACCCACCATACCAGAGATCTTAATACAAGCTAATGTTTCATGAAGTTAAAAATCACAACATGGCGCAAAAGCATCAGCTGTCTACTGTTTAAACGTGCTTTGGTGGCAACTTTTTTTGTTAAGGTGGCAAAGTTTAAATTATGTAGTCAATTTTGAACTAACTCAAGGGAGAGATATGCTTTTTATTGGATTAAAACAATTCCAAAATTACACGTTGGCATGGAGTCCTGGACGATCTATACATTTACAGTCTCTATTATATTTTACTTCATTATGAAATTGCATCATTAGAGTGAGGTGTGTAGTTAGTTTATTGTTTGTTTGTTGTCAGTAAGTCAAAAGTGTTTTTAACTGTGAAACACAAAAGGAGATTTAAGGCAGAACAAATCATTCACTGTCATTGTGTGGAAAAGAAAAAGAAGAAATAAAAGAAAAGGTGACTGTCCCTCTGCCTATAACATTCCCTTTAGTGTTCCACAGAAGAAAATGTCAAACAGGTTTGGACTGACATTAGGGTGTATAAATAAATAACATTTTTGGGTTAACTATCCATTTATCAAGTCTTCTGTACTTCCATTATATTTGACTTTCAGTAAAGACTAAAATCTGTTTGTTTGTTTTTCCACCGGATGCCATGTATAGAAAGAGACAAAATCCATGAATCAAACTAAAGAAGTCAAGACTAGCAGCTGGAGGTTGTAGCGGTTAACAGTTACTCTAGCCTAGTTTATGTGTCTTGATTCACAGGTTTGACTGTCATGCTCTGAATCACCTGAATAAGACGTGCCCCTGGAAACCCAGTGTGTGACAGAAACCACATAATAACAGTCAATGGCTACTGAATATGGAGAGAATTACGTATACAGTTGGAACATATAGTATACATTAATACTATATAGGATATATTTGAACTTAAACGTGTGAGAATTTGGTTGGATATGCCATCTATTTCAGTTTGACTTCAATGTCTAAATACATTTTTGTGGGTCACCGTGCAGCATTGTAGAATGGGAGCAAATTGACGAATGTTGGTTAGTTTTGTATCCGCAGCACAATGTTGAGGTTTTTCGGTTCAGTAAAAACTCAGACAGGTGGAATTTGCCAAATAATCCGAGGAATGCAGTGGCGGCCTGTAATGTTTTCACAGGTGAGCTTATCTACACCGTGGAACTCACTATAGCAGGAGAAGTGAAGGTCCACAAACACGATAACATCACCCAATAATATTCACTACTACAGGATCGGCGACTCATTGTTTACAAGTTTGGCGTTAATTTTAATATTACATAATTGCATGTTTATATAATCTGACTTGACTGGGTGGATTGTCCAATGTAATGAGCTTTTATTGCATGGCTGAAGTGGGGGTCAAGTTTGTATGGAATATGAGAGCAGGACAAAACCTCATATTCCACCACAGACACCATCAACATTTCTGGACAGTCTAGACATTTTAATTGTTTTGTGTCTTAAAATATGACAAAAGAACATATTTCATAATAGAGTTAGTCATTCTTCAGTTATAGCCTATTGTTAGTTTTATTTTGCTTGTTATAGACCTTATGCACCAGAGAAACGTGGGCGCCGTCATCTTCAGAATATTGTCTTTGAATATCCGTTTTCGCGGTCGTTCTGTATATTTCTATGGCATCGCTGTCGAGGGGTAATTCGCTGATGAAGTGGATTTACTTATTATAGAGTTAACAAAAGTTATCATGAGCATTGTAATGTTTATCATAAGCATTGTAAAGCTGATGTCTTAACAAATGTCGACGACGAGAAGTTCAGTCATACCTATGCAAGATCGCTGTGAAAATACAGACCGGAAGTGAAAAGACAACGAGCGCGGCGCTGAAAAGGGGCGGGGCTACATAAGGTCTATAGTGCTACTGCTTTGGACATGATTTATATTTCAAATCAGGCAGTTTGTTTATGATATGTGTGCTTTTACTTGTTAACGCAATCTAACGTATGATTGGCACCTGGCAGACGATAAAATGGCCATAAAAATCCCATAGACTTTCATTGTTATATCTATCCAAGCCATATATATATATATACATACATACCATATAGCAAATCCCTTATTACGTTTGTTTGTGTTCTTTTGCAGATATTCAAAATGAAGGAGCCAATACCTGTGAGAGCAAAGCATCTTCAATAAAAAGTGTGTGCGTGCGTGTGTGCATGCATGTGTGTACGTGGATGAGATGTCTGTCCCTGCCAAACAAGAGAGGACAGTGTGCGTCCTTCTTCCCACCAAGGAGACATTGGACATCACAGTGGGGGTAAATAAGCTCTTGTAATACTTCTTATTTTGATTTGGATCATGTCTTCCTCATGTTTGCGTGTGAATCTGTCATTGACCTGTGCACTATGAATGTTGATATTGCTTTATATTGTTGTAATACACTGAATATAAAATGTAATGTTATGTAAAATGTAAAATAATGTTTCTGTACAAGATTCACTGTCAAATCCGTTTTTCTTTTCTTCCAAGCTGAAAGCAACAGGTCAAGAAGTGTTTCAACGTGTCTGCGAGCTTCTCGGGGTTAAAGAGCTGCACTACTTTGGATTGACTGTGGTTAAAAGTAAGGATTGATGCTTTCCAGTTAAAATGTATGTCAGTCTCTGTAGAAATGTGCATTTGTATTGTATATACTGCGAATGGAAATTGTAACCAAAGTCATTCACTGAATGCTTTCAAATGCAAATGCGAAAGCTTACATGGTTTCTGTTTGTTGCCAATTCTAGCAATGGATATAATGCACCTGAATGACAGTCTTCAGACGGGTTAAACACCCTAACTTGCTTTTATTCCCAGGGAAATATAAATTAAATCTCTCTTGAATACCTTTTTATGATTTTGTGCCACTCTCCTCTCAGACAAGAGGGTCTTTGTTTTTGTGTATTTGAGACCCGATGACCCCTGAGCTATATTAACTTTAAGCCTGGAATTCACCATGATTCACCAGTTCAGGGCAGAGAGGCAGCGGGAGAGAGCAATAGAGATTGGCTGAGCATTTAGCAGGGTCACAAACTTGTTGAGATGAACCTCAGCTAGAGAGACAATGAGTCAGAACGAGTTTGACTCATGTGGCGAGGGAGTTAGCGATGTGAAGTTAGCAGTCATGAAGGATAAGCTAAATGGAATGTGAACTTGAGCTCACTCGTCTTTGTGTATATACATTTTGGAAACATGCAATATCAATGTATTGACATTGTTTTAGTGAAACTTAACACGGATGCTCTGAATTCTCGTAATTTATAATTGAAATAATTATTTATACTAAAAATATAAAATAATATATTTATATTATATTCATAATCATTTATTACAAATGTGCACATGCATATAAAGTGTTTAGTCTATAGGTACGCCCGTTGGAATATATGCGTGTAGTCTTTCTTTATAAATTGACCTTTACAAATTACTTCTCTGGCCTTAAAAATTCATAATACAGATTTTTTTATTTTTGTCGCTTCCGCGTATTCATGTGAACTGTAATCATTTTGACAATGTGAACTTACCATGAGCAATACATGTGGTACTGTATTTATTAATCTATGTCAATTAATAAAAATCCAGCTGTTTGTTTATGTTAGTTCACAGTGCATTTACTAATGTTAACCAATATAATGTTTGATTTTTAATATTGTATTAGTAAATGTTGAAGATTAAAAAAATCCTGAAGAAGTGCAGTTTGTTATAAGTTCATGTTAACTTGAAACCTACTTGTAAAATCCAACATTTTTTTAATTCAACAATTACTTATTTTACAAATATATCAAATACTAATACCACATGTTCTTTATATAAATAATATATATTGAAAATTTGATTGAAACAAATTGAAATTTAGTATATGATTAAATATAAATTTAAAATATAAATTTATGCTAGATTTTTACGTACACATTCCTACAAATACTAATGAGGTCACATTGGCAAATCGAATAAATCGCACGGACTACTTGAATGAAAAGGATGTCCTAGAAATGTGGGTTCTGAACTCTTTGGAAAAAAAAAGATTAATTGATTCATTGGTCTTAGCTAAATCTCTTTTCATTTTTCCATTGTGACATTTATTTGAACCATCTTAATTCCATTCTTGCTCAAGCCCCCTTTTAGAAGTGTTTACACGATTTACTCAAAGCGCTGGAATTCTTTTGCAATCGCGATTGCCTTGGCATGAGACTGCTAGTTTTTACTGCGGCAAGTTTTGTCTGCGGTTACGGCTGTTGCATACCGGGCCGTGCGTTCACCAATGGCTGAACTGGTCTTTTCATTCCAGTCGTCTCCCTAATTGAGGTCATTGTTGGGCAGATTTCATGCATGAATTCATGATGCCATTGTTTGCACGGCGAGAGCATTTACCCTTGTTTCCTGTGTGTCCTTTCTGGGGCTGTTTTAGACAATGAGCACATCTTTCTGGACTTGGAAGAGAAACTTGCCAAGTATTTCCCCAAGGAGTGGAAACAGGACTCAGGGAAGGTGAGCATATCACTGTCCTGCTCCTAAATGGACATCAGAATTCACTCTCTTATTAACACCAAAATCACTATAAAACCACCAGAAAGTATCAGCTCCCATGGCAATACAATCCTGGTAGTATCATAGTGTTCTTGGCTCATCAATGTGCTGTGATATTACCATCTGTTTCCATCACATTATCACTGTACCATTTGTTCCCTGTGGTCATCAGGGCGGTTACAGTAAAGACAAACACTAGTTAACCATTCGGGATGTGGGAGTGACTTCATAATGAGGGGGTTGCCACAGTAACCTAGTCAAGCCTGTTCTTTCTCTCGGCAGGGGTCGCTGAGGAGGTCAATCCCTCCCCTGCTCTGTCTGAAGGTCCAGTACTATGTGGAGAATGGCAGACTCATCTGGTAAGACACAGGCTTAGAGATTCCCCAATGTTTGAAGGGAGGAGACCCTCTCCTTGGCCTCTTTCCTTCATTAGGTTTAATCCACCAGGGGGTGAGGCCAGTTTGAGTGGGCTTGTGATCTTGGCTTTTATGCAGTTTGTCTTTGAAAGCCTTTTTTATTATTATTATTTGGGTAGAGCAGGTTTTCCCCCTCATTTAGGTGTGGTGTAATTGAAAACTGCTCATAATGAAACCGAATTTAGCTTCAGGTTTTTTTTTCATGTGGAAAATGACAACGTGGAGGGTTTTGAAGACAGTGTGGATAGTCTTTTATTAAATTCCTCTTTAAAATAATTTGAACATGTCATATTTAGTCTTGCATGGGATGGTTCTCCTGAAGATTTGTTGTCTTGTAATGCACTACCGTTTAAAGGAGAACTCCGGCGCGAAATGAACCTTTGGTCTAATAACACCTTGGTACCTAGTCAACCGTTCCCTGAGATTTGTTTTCATGATAATCAAATGTAAAGAGTTTAATCTCTAAAAACTGTATAGTGTATAACGTTACTAACGTTATATGGGGGCAAAAGAAATCACTAGTTAATACCACTAACAAGGCTCAAAATAGCCCCACACTAACACAGTAACTTAATGAGGCTCCCTGCATGCAAAACGGAGCATTGAGAACTTTGTAAGTGTACAGACCGTTTAATAAGAAGATACTTTATAAAAACAGTTCACTCCGTGTTTACAGACAGGAGCCATCTTTGGAAAACAGTCTCGATAAGTGAGCCGAACTGTATGAAGTTCAGCAAATTTCTAAACTGTATGAACAGCGTTCGTGGTTCGACTTGTCGAGTTATTTTCTCCTGTCTGAATACACGAAGTGGACTGTCTTTATAAAGTATCTTCTTATAAAAGTTCTCAATGCTTCGTTTTGCATGTAGGGACCCTCATTATGTCACTGTGTTAGTGTGGGGCTATTTTGAGTCTTGTTAGTGGTATAAACTAGCGATTTCTTTTTACTTAGTCAATGCCCCCATTACTAGCATTATCCGCTAAACAGTTTTTAGAGATAAAACTCTTTACATTCGATTATCATAAAAACAAATCTCAGAGAACGGTCGACTAGGTACCGATGTTTTATTAGACCAAAGGTTCTCCTTTAAGTGAACCAAATATCTTAGAAATCTTTTGTAACATCATAAATGTCTTTATTGTCACTTTTGATCAACTTTGATCATCATCCTAGCTGAAGAAAAGTATTAAATTATTTCAAAAATGTTGAATGGTAGTGTATATTAGTGTTTTATCAGTTTCAGTGTGGTATTTTTATTGATTACTGACCATCAGTAGAAATTTCATATGACTAATTTAAAAAAGGTTCTACCATGTTGTCAAAATACTAACCCCTTAGCCAACTAACCACCTTTTATGCTGTATGATGCTTGATTTTACTGCATTTTCGTCTCTTATATATGTTTTTTTTAAAACATGCAAAAGCATATGAATGATATACATTATAACATTCATCATACTATCAGTTATCTTGAAGAAAAAAAAAACATATTGTCTGATGTTCAGTTGGTTATTGTGTTTTTTATTTATTTTTTGTTCTCAGTGAGCGTAAAGCGAGAAAACTGTACTACTATGACCTGCGGGAACGTGTCCTGCGCTCAGAATGTAGACAGCAGGAGGAAGTGTATTTCCAGCTGGCGGGATACGCCTTACAGGCCGAACGCTCTGACCACCTCAGTCACGGACACCCAATGTATTTCCAGCCCAAAGAATACTTTCCACCCTGGGTAAACCTTCATTAGAGTGTATAAAGTAAAATTCACTTACATTTGCGTTCAAGCAGGTGGGGCTTACTTTGTTTTCAAGTGTAGTAAGCATATGTTATATTTTTGGATGCTGGTATGCTGTGATGTCCCACCAGGCTTCTTAATTAAAAACATTTTAGCTAGCAAGACTTTCTTGGACAACCAGCTTCACCTGAAAGACCATGCTGGCACCAAAGCACCAAACTTATCAAGTAGTTTTTTCACAGCAGGGGTTTGATTAAAGTTTTTGTAAAACTAATAAAGCATGGTGAGAGCCCACACTCGTTTCATAATCACGCCTGACCCGTTTCTGATCTCTTACAGATAATTGCGAAGCGTGGCATTGACTACCTGCTGTGTCACGGGCCCAAGGTTCATAAAGAGCTGTGGGGGATGTCCTCTCGTGACGCTATCCTGCACTTCATCAGAGAATCCTGCCGTCTGGAGGATGTCCCAGTCACCTTTTATCGCCTACAGAAGGTCAGAGGTCATGCATGGTTATCAGAATGGCTTGCTGTAGGTCAAGACCTTCTCAGCTGTGGTATGTAGGGAGGATTTGAAAAATATCTTCATCAAAGTGGAGGTTAAAAGTGACGTCATTTTTGTACTACTAGTGGAACCAATGGAATGGCAGTGTGCTTGTTTGAGTGGTATTGCAACATTATCTCAAGTTTTGTGAGCTTGGGGCAGAACTGCCTGTTCATCCAAGCAATGTAAAACTACGAGGAAAACTGTTTGACAGCAGTTATTGGTTTTGCAATTCCAATTTTTTAATTTGCAATTAAAGGTGCATAAATTATACTTTATGAACTGTGAAAATACACTAACTATTCAAATTTAAAAAAAAAAAAGAAATGACTACTTTTATCATGGTTTCCATAAAAATATTAAGCAGCTCAACATTTTTTTTTAATTGATAACAATAAGAAATGTTTCTTGCGCAGCAGATCAGCATATTATAATAGTTTCTAAAGGATCATGTGACACTAAAGACTGGAATAATGATGCTGAAAATTCAACTTTGCAATCACAGGAATAAATTACATTTTCAAATATAAAAAAAAAATTCTATTAAAAATTAAAACAATCTATTAAAAATGTAAACAAATTCTTACTGACCCTAAACTTTAAACTATCAAAGTAGTATACAATAAATATATCAGAACATTTGTTATTTTATATTATAATATATAACTACGTAGATTTGACTAATTTTATTCATATTTAATAGTAACACTTTTTAATATGTGGTTAAATTATTGATATTTTATAATATTTATAGTTTGTTCAATATTCTATATATTCATTTATTAGACAGTATGTTAATCAGCCTATGTCTCTTTCCTGAAGGACAAGAAAGAAGAGAAAGGCTCAGCACTCCTGGGACTGACTCTCCGAGGAATGCAAGTGTATCAGGTGTGCTTTTGTACATTCATGTGTGTTCGTTATGCAGCATTCACATGATTTTACTGTTGAAGGTTATTTAGAGGCTGTATTTAGAATTTAACTGCCTCTGCGTTTCTGCACAAATTGCCATAGCTTTCTGACCACAAATGAGATGTTTTAACAGTAAAAATAAGATGTCATTCTGATTTGACAGTCTTCCCACTAAAAACAGAGGAACAACCTGTATATAAATGGTAGCAGTGCAAAAAAAACTTTTCAGCAGTGTTTGTTGCACTTCACGTGAAATAGTTCCAAAATATTGGACCTCTTTTTGCTGCAAAACACATGTGAATGCCCTGCTTTGTTGTGCATCGTTCTGTGATTCATTGCAGTCCTGTGTTTTCTCTTTGAGCCGGTGCCAATCACAATGATGGAGCTCTCCAGATAGGCCTGACTGGAATGCATATATTTGACGGTTGAGTCCATAAACAGGGATTTGGAGTGCATGCCTTTCCCCTGAATCCTCTGATCTCCCTGCTAAAGCGTCTGGGGTTGGATTAAACTAAGGGCCCTGTGTTTAAGAGATCAAAGACCCAGTGTGTTGAGGCCCTGACCCCAACTTTAAAGGGGCTCCCCTTCTGCTTTGATAAAAAAAAAAAACAGGATTTATATTAAACGTCTCTCTCACACTGCCAAATAAGCCTGTATTACATATGATCGAACACATTTAGCTCATAGTGGGAGGATAGTGTATAAATGTTTGTTTATTTGTGGCAGGGTTGGGTGATCTCATTGTTGGTCTGAAAGTTTAATTTTCAAAAAACTGCTGGGACCAAATCTTTTTTTTTTTGTTGGAATGGTCAGAAAATTATTTGTAATAGAATAACAAATGATAAAATTCTGTAAAAATGCTATTTGAACTGGGGTTGCACAGACTAGTCGAATAGACATGATTTGTGACGCTTTAAAGGAGTAGTTCACTTTTGAAAAAAACTTGCTGATAATGTACTCACCCCCATGTCATCCAAAATTTCCATGTCATTCTTTCTTCAGTCGAAAAGAAATTAAGGTTTTTGATGAAAACATTCCAGGATTTTTCTCCATATAATGCACTTCAGTGGGAACCAAACGGTTCAAGGTCCAAAAGACAGTTTCAGCTCAAACTACAAACTGTTCAAAGGGCTTTAAACGATTCCAGACGATGAATAAGAGTCTTATCAAGCGAAACAATCACTCATTTTTTTTTTTAATAACAAAGTTTAAGTTGTATAAGCTCAAATGGTCGCCTTGAGGTTCTGTGATGCTCTTTTGTGACTCTCCTGTTCGAACTCGTTCATCAAAATGAACAAATCTTTTTTCGTGTCATTTGGTTCATTCAACTACTGAAATAAACGAATTGACTCGGGTCACAAACACACATCACATAACAGAGCAAGGTGACCATTTGAGCTTATAAAACTTAAACTTTGTTTTTTTTTAAACGAGTTATCGTTTCGCTTGATAAGACCGTAATTTATCGTTTGGAATAGTTTAAAGCCCTTTGAACAGTTTGCACTGAAACTGTCTTTTGGACCTTGAACTGTTTGGTAACCAGTAAAGTGTATTATATGGAGAAAACCCTGGAATGTTTTCATCAAAAACCTTAATTTCTTTTTGACTGAAGAAAGAAAGACATGGATATCTTGGATGACATTGGGGTGAGTAAATTATCAGGAAGTTTTTTTTAAAAAAAAAGTGAACTACTCCTTTAAGCTTGACAATGGCTAGTCGCTCATCATGCCCTATAGAGGGCGCAACTGGATAATAAATATTTGAAGTCAACTTTTACACACCGTTTCCAACAGTTAAAATGAGAAATAAATGCATACTAGATATGTTTGATTATACCATCTGGATGCTCAAAATTGATTGGGCGAATGCACGTTTTAATCAACTTATTTTACACTTAAGTTATTTGCCGTTCTAAACTAATCCGCTGCTGCATTGTAACGCACACATGTAGCTAAGCTGTGACAGTTTCTGAACTAGAAACATTCAGTAGCGCAGAAACATATTTTCCACACTGTTCTGTGACTTAATAAAATAGCTTAGAAACTGAAAAGTTCTAGCATATATTTCTTAGTAACTAAAACCCACAGCTTCACTATTAGTCGAAAGATAGAATTAATTCACACACAATCGCTCTCTTACTAACGCATTCATATACATATAATCTTTACTGTGCTACTTTATCTGTATCTGACTTAAAATGAGCAAAATCGGTGAGAAATATAACAACTCAAAGGCAAAAGAACTGTTATAAGCTATTATGTAGGAGCAAGCCTTGTAGCAATGTGTCCATAGCTGTGCGCAAGGCGTTCGAGTCTGAGCTCAAAGTCCACACTCATTTGTTCATCATTAATGACATCATCAGTGACTAGTCGAGGTCAACTCAACTTTAATCAGATAAATGTCTATTTAACTAATATCTGAAGTCGTTCAACCCTTAATGTGTACTAAAGGAGTAGTTCACTTTTGAAAAAACTTGATGATAATTTACTCACCCCCATGTCATCCAAGATATCCATGTCATTCTTTCTTCAGTCGAAAAGAAATTAAGGGTTTTGATGAAAACATTCCAGGATTTTTCTCCATATAATGGACTTCAATGGGGTCCAAACGGTTCAAGGTCCTTTCAGTACAAACTGCAAACTGTTCAAAGGGCTTTAAATGATTCCAGATGATAAATAAGGGTCTTATCAAGCGAAAGGATGGCTCATTTAATTAATAAATAACAAAGTTTAAGTTTTATTAGCGCAAATGTTTGCCTTGCTCTGTTCTGTGATGCACGTTTGTGACTCTCCTGTTCGAACTTGTTCATCAAAATGAACAAATCTTTTTCCGAGTTCATTCAACGAACAAAACGAACGAATTGACTCGGGAAATAGATTCATTCATTTTGAAGAACGAGTTTGAACAGGAGAGTCATGAACGCGCATCACAGAACAGAGCAAGGCAAGCATTTGAGCTTATTTGAGCTTTTTTTTTTTTTAAATGATCGATCGTTTCGCTTGATAAGACCCTTATTCATCGTCTGGAATCGTTTAAAGCCCTTTGAACAGTTTGCAGTTTGCACTGAAACTGTTTTTAGGCCAGTGAAGTCCATTATATGGAGAAAATCCTGGAATGTTTTCATCGAAAAACTTAATTTCTTTTCGACTGAAGAAAGAATGACATGGACATCTCGGATGACATGGGGGTGAGTACATTATCATCAAAAGCTTTCAAAAGTGAACTACTCCTTTACATCTTTAGAAAGACTTTAAAAAGTACTAAAATAATCAGTAGTGAAATCATAAAGGAACCTGAACAATTTAGTGAAATCAGAATCATTTCTATTTCTTACTTTAGAGTATACCATTTCACTTGACAGATGGCCTTGTTTTTGTTTTATTTTGCAGGAGGTGAACAATGTGCGTGATCTGCTGTATGATTTCCCCTGGTTTCACGTGGGAAGACTCACCTTTCTGGTAACATTTAATGCTATTGTTTGATTATTATGTCATTATTATGGATTGTAGTGCTTGAACATCTGCTCTGATGCTAAAAGGTTTCTCTTCTGCTCTCCGCACAGGGGAAGAAGTTTGAGATCCAGCCGGATGGCTTGCCCTCGGCGAGGAAGCTGGTGTACTACACGGGTTCAGCTTTTCGTTCTCGACATCTGTTGCTGCATCTGAGTTCCTGTCACCGATTGTATCTCAGCTTGCAACCTGCGCTCAAACACCTGCGCCAGCTAGAGGAGACAGAGGGTGTGTGTCCACAGTCCACACAATATTATTCTCACTAATTATGGCCCGACGACCATAATGATAAAGATAGCTCTGAAAATAGTTCTAAATATAAAAGAATTGCAGAGTCCACACCACAACTTTAAAGGGATACTCCACTTTTTTGGAAATAGGCTAATTTTACCACTCCCCCAGAGTTGAACAGTTGAGTTTTACCGTTTTCGAAATCATTCAGCAGATTTTCTGATATTTAGAAAAATATCATTAACCAGACAGTTTCTGGTCTCATTGACTTCTATAGTATATATTTTTTTTCCTAATATGGAAGTGAATGAGACCAGAAACTGCCTGGTTACTGATATTTTTCTAAATATCAGAAAATCTGCTGAATGATTTCGAAAACGGTAAAACTCAACTGTTTAACTCTGGGGGAGTCGTAAAATGAGTCTATTTCCAAAAAAAAAAGTGGAGTATCCCTTTAACGATAACAAGACAGAGAAATGATAATTGCTTTCAGTACTATTGTTATTGATGATTTTTTTTTTCTCTCCCTCTCGGATTGCAGAGAAGAAGAGGTATCGTGAATCGTACATCAGTGATGAGCTAGACCTGGATCAGCCGTGCAGCGAGGGCAGTCCCCGTCTGTCTCGACACTCCACCAGCAGCTCTGGCATTGAGGCGGACACCAGGCAATGCAGCGTCTCTGTAGAGATGGTTTCCATGGAGGAGAAGGAGAAGTCTTTCATCTCTGCCATCAGTCACGGCTCCTCTGGGATCGACACAAGCAGCAAACCTCGGACTGATGAAGATGACTGGCAGGAGGAAGGTGAGGGTCAAGTGATAAGTGACAAAAAAAATGCCATGAGAGGAACAAAAATATATTTAAATGTGTTCAATGGCGTTTTCTCGCAATTATACAGTTGGGTAATAGAGTGCCAAAGTGATGACGTCACTTTGTAGGATAACTCGGAAGCTAGCGGCACATGGGTTTCCTCAAACGAAAAGCTATGCATATTCCCAATAGACTTTTGGATCTGTGTTAAAAATAAGATCTGTGTTCAACAAGTGTTTTGACCCTTACATGTTTTGTCTATCAAGATGATCTTTACAAGTTAATCCAAAATGTATACATTTTGAAGCCTATATAAAGTTAAAAAAACACCAGCAGACACAATAAAGTTAAAAAAAAACACAAGCAGGTTATATCTGTGTGTTTTATGTCATAGATCAAAACTTGAAAATATTTAGAGGCTTTGTTCACCACAGACCTTATTTCAGGCGACTTAGCAAAAACCCATTCAAAAAACCCATAGACTTTAGAGCGAGGGAAACGGGAGTGCTAAAATGCTAACTCACTTCCGCGTTTTGGCCTACAGAGTGACGTGAAAACTTCGGCAGTCTATTATATTGTATATAATTTGGTGTTATCATGGAGTCGCTATCAATATATGGGTTATTGGAATTGCTTTTGAATGCCCACTCGCTTTTTACTTTGACTTTCCAGTTCACGATCACGCATACTCTGTGCATAGGGCGTAAGCGTTACTGACCACACATTTTAAAATTCGTATTTCGGCTTTGGGCACATCCCTACTTTGTGGGTGTTTTGCAACAGATTAAAATGCCACTCTCATCAATTTGACATGGTCTGCTGACAGATGGACATTGCACGGATTCCTCACATAATGCTGGAAAGACATGTTGTTCAAGTTATTTAGTCTATTTGCTCAACCAGCTTGGCATGCAAGTCATTGTTTTCATTCTCTTAAGATGTCACTTTCGCACTGACAGTGAGAGTGTTTGTAAATCTTTAGGTTAAGCATAGTTTAAGCTAGACTGACAGTTTGTGATGAAATCTGACTATAGATTTGCAGGAGATAGTGAAGGAGCCTGGGGAGGTTTCTGTGGACGGCCCTGTGGATATCTTGCGACTGGCTGAGCTACTGGAGGGCGTGTCTGTCGACTGTCCTACCATCCAATCAGAAAAAGAGTTTAAAGGTGATGCCTCAGAAACACTCAATTTCATGCGGGTTCTAAATCCGACACACCCAAGCTAACTTCTGATCATCTGATCTACATCATTCCATCTGATTCCGATTCACTCCATTTCTCTTCGTTTTCAAAGTATGCTCCGAATACATCGGAAATTTGTAAATCATGTATGGAGTCCATGCACTACTGGCAAGTGAGTGATTAGTGCAAGATTAATGTAATTATATGATAATATATTGATATTAAAATTCTAGTATAATTTTATTTATAAAATATTATATCAGGCAATTCATGTATTTATTTAGTTTATTACATTTTATTTATTTGGAGTATCCTTTATTTATTCATGGGTTGAATTGGTAACCAGACGCTCTAAAAGATGGACGAAACAATACTTTTATGATCCACTGGTAGCATGGTGTAAATCATTTTAGGGAGAACTGTTTGTTGTCTTTCAGTTATGTACACTACAGTTCAAAGGTTTGAGTTGTTACAATTTTATATATATGTATGTCTCACACTAAACTTATATAAACTAATTGACCAAGAAACATTTCTTATTATTATCAATGTTGAAAACAGTTGTGCTGCTTAATGTTTTTGTGGAAATTGCCGTGATATATATTTTTTCAGGATTGTTTGAGAATTTATTTGAAAAAGATTAAAAGTATTTACTGTCACTTAATTTAATGAAGTTAGAGTCGGCACGAAATCAAATTTGACAAATCTTCTTTTTATATGTAGTATTGTAGTGTTTATTATAAATGATTTATCTGTGCACTTCATTATTTAAAAAAAAAAAAATCATGTACCCTTATAGTCTTTAATCAAATTCTTTACCCTTCCCTGCTCCCTTAAAATGACCTCTCTTCTCTTTCGGTCACGTGCAATGGCGAAAGGGTGCGGCCAGAGATGATGAGGGTGCGGCTATCGGTGCACCGCCTCTCAAACTGAATGTAAACCTTTCTTTTGCTGTCTATGATGTAAACTGGCATTCAAATCTGCCTCCATTTTGTTTGCAACGCCCAACCTCCAACGATCCAATCAATTCCCGAAGGACGTTTCACTCGGATATACGTCACAAAAAGGAAAAAATGACGATCTCAACTTCTGTTTCATGCCGACTTTAATGTATTTATGTCTGTTAAATAATTAAAAAATCTTATAGACCCTTAAATTTTGCTTGTGCAACTTCTGTTTTCAGTTAAACCGGTGTCGTGTAAGCAGCCTCTAAATGAACAACTGAAGTGAATCAATCAAAAAACGTACTTTAGATGGACAATAACTTTTTTTTGCTACTGTAATACCAAAACAATCTCTGTTCCATTAATTTCCTATTATCACTGTAAAGCTACTTTGAAACAACCTGTTTTGTTAAAAGCGCTATATAAATGGTGACTTGACCAAAAATCAATGTGTTAAAATGTCGGATCTGTGCATTAAAGGAGTAGTTCACTTTTGAAAAAACTTTTGCCGATAATTTACTCAACCCCATGTCATCCAAGATGTCCATGTCATTCTTTCTTCAGTCGAAAAGAAAATTAAGGTTTTTGATGAAAACATTCCAGGATTTTTCTCCATTTAATGCACTTCAATGGGAACCAAACGGTTCAAGGTCCAAAAGACAGTTTCAGTACAAACTGTTCAAAGGGCTTTAAATGATTCCAGACGATGAATAAGGGTCTTATCAATCGAAACGATCATCATTTAAAAAAAAAAACAAAGTTTAAGTTTTATAAGCTCAAATGCTTACCTTGCTCTGTTCTGTAATGTGCGTTTGTGACTCTCCTGTTCGAACTTGTTTATCAAAATGAATGAATCTTTTTCTGAGTCAATTTGTTTGTTTTGGTTCATTGAATGAACCAAATGACTCAGAAAAAGATTTGTTTTTCTTTTTTTTTTTTTTTTTCTGCAAACTGTTTAAAAGCCCTTTGAACAGTTTGCAGTTTGTACTGAAAGTGTCTTTTTGACCTTGAACTGTTTGGTTCCCATTGAAGTCCATTATATGGAGAAAAATCCTGGTATGTTTTCATCAAAAACCTTAGGCCGTGTGTCCACCAAAGCGTTTTTCCACGTGCCTGGCGTATGTCTTTATTTGTTTTCAATGGGAGCGCCACGTTTTTTAAACGCCATGAGCGTAACGAGGCGCTTAGCGTTTTTAAACGCTGAAGCGCCGAGCGCCCAGCGTTTTTTACTGGTCGCCGAGAGTTGAAAAATTTTCAACTTTGGATAAATCGCAGCGCTCATCACTGTCACTTTTTACCCAGCCGTCCAATCACAGTGGAGGAGGGGCGGGACTAAACCACACTGACCAACTGTCACAACATTCAAACTGTGCTGCGGATATTCTGTATCATAGCAATGAAACGTCTCGACGGAAAAAAACGCTGCGCTGCCAAAACGCTCTCAAGTGCCCAAAGCACAGCGTCTTCAGCAGAGCGTCTAGCGTTTTCAGCTGGCTAAAAACTCTTTGGTGGACACACGGCCTTAATTTCTTTTTTCGACTGAAGAAAGAATGACATGGATATCTTGGATGATGGGGGTGAGTAAATTATCAGCAAAGCATGTTTTTTTTTTTTTTCAAAAGTGAACTACTCCTTTAAGCCTTAAAGTATAATTCAGTTACCCTTTTTGACGTACTTAGTTGTTAGTAGTACATACTTTAAATCAATACTTTGCCAGCAGTCTTTGATAAGAATATAAATCTCATCCTGTAACTCCTGTTTCCAGGTCTGCAAATTAGTTCAGTTTCAGGCGACGTCCAAATGGACCTTTGTGACCCAGACGGCATGAAACAGGTATTCTGTCTTCTCCCATCTCTCTCATTCATTCTTTCATCATGTCACTACAGCAATTGCTCTCATCACCCATTGCAGGTTTCGAATCAGAAGACTCGTAACCCGGCCGACCGCTGTAGTCTGAGCCTGGACGATGTGCGACTGTATACCCCTCTTCTCCCGCTGGGAACAGCATCAGTTCCAGACACCTCCGTCAGCTACACGTTTGGGCTCCCACACACCACGACCAGCCCATGTCCAGACAAAACTACTTTCTGTGTCCAGCGCTCCACGAACTGCCTATCTCTAGACCTGCTGGACGATAACCAGCTGCTGGAGCTTCTTCTATAAAACACCGAGAAGACTTTCTGTCGTCTTCATGTTCATGCCATTTAACCGGACTGACAAAACAGAAGCGTTAACAGGACACATTTTCAACAGGACTTTTCATTAAAACAGCCTTACACTTAAATGTGTTTTCTGTGCTGTTCAACAGCAGGACAATCCGAACAATCGTGGGTTGTTTTACAAATTATACACGCAGAACGTTTTGCTGAACTTTGTACAGATTTTGTTCATGGATAATCTAACAACGAGCAGGGCATTACGGCACTAACACTGAGTGCTATAAAGAAGTGATGCAAAAAACATATTTCTTCCATGTAAATTCTAAATGGTCGGAACCACGATGAGCAAAAAGAAGCCCCTCCCATTGTGAACATTCATTGATCCAAATTTCGTTTTCCATGACTGTGTACTAAACATCAAATGCGAAACCTCTTTTTTTTTCATTGTGGACACACCTTGTTGAGACATAGTGTAACAGTTATGCTACAAAGTTTGTGGAGGGACTGAATTAACACAGACAGAAACTGCCAGTATAACCAGTTCTCTAAAAGGAAATCTTATACTCATGCAATTTAAAGCCACGCTCTTTTGAAGTCGGCATGAAACGTAAGATGCAAGTCTTTTCCTTCCCGTCGTGACATATATCGTAGTCAAACGACTTATCAAATTAAATAAAAATGTAGAGCGGGACTTGATTTTTCTCTTGGGTATTGATTGGATGGTTGTGGTTTGCAATTGGTCGATCTCATGTGACTGACAGGTTGACCCAGAGAAGAGGAGAGATTCTGCTGCAAGAGGGAGGGAAACTTATTATGATTAAAGATTACAGTGCACATAAATAAAATAAAAAATGAATTTTGATCATTTCTGTCAATTCATAAACTCATTCAGCCACGTACAACAGTGCAGTGGATAATATCAAATCATGACACAAGAGTTTGTCTACTGCATTCTGAGTCATGCTAATCTTGTTCCATCATTTAAAGACACTGAACTTGCACCGCCTGATCTCCTATTTCAAAGAACTGTTGTGTACAGATAGTACTCATGTTCCCAAATTACAAAGCATGTGTGAACCCGCTCGAACCCATAATCAGGATTAGAAAGGAAAGTGTTTTTTGCCACGATCTAACCATTGGTTTAATAGGTGATATGTTCTTTTCCCACCCAAGTAATGCAGAACTGAGATGAACTTCTGTAACGTTATGAACAAAGATTCTTTCGCTTTATATATAGATCAATGTTTGTTTGTTTTTCCAGATACATGGAGCTCTTTTGATTTTGATAATTACAAAATGCACATCAAGCCCTCAGAGGTTGTGTACATAATGCTGGGTGTCATTTCTTCATCTAAACAGGCATCCTATTAAAAGCATATGTTTCTTTCAGTGAATGGAAAAAAGAAAAAAAAAGAGAATGAATAGTATAAATAAACTTAGCTGGAACCTGTCAAGTTTTCCCTCAGTTTCACAGAGATGAGTGGTCCCAGACTAAAATGCTTGTGTTAGATGTTATAACTGATAGCAACTGGCACTTACACATCTTAAAATATCAGTGCTCAAGTCTCAAGATGCAACAGTAATGGTTTTTTTTTCTTCTGAGATTTATGAAGGCTACTTAAATGTCATAATTAAATGAAGGCTAAATCCTGGCTTAATCTAAGCCCTGTCTTTGAAACCAGGCCATTGTGTTTATTTTTATTTTTTTTAATAAATATAATAAACTGATAAAGGCAATTAGCATAACCAAGAGTTAGTGATAAGATTGGTATAAAAAAAAGTAATTCTATTTTAACTGCTCACTGTATTTTCGGTTCAATATGACATTGTTCTATTACAATTAGCCTATTTAGGAGTATATTATTGAGATTTGAATGAGATTGTTGGTGGATTCGATGTCCGATTCCTGAAAGATAGTTCTTTTGAGTCGAATGGGCCAGCTGCATAAACTGCTAAGACTAGTCTTACAAATTAGTCATTAAATTTATTTCTTGAAGACTGTTCATAACTTGTTTTTTCCAAACGTACATTAGCCAAATTTGATACCGAAAAGTAAGACTGACTGTCTAACTGCTAGGTCATACTAGATCTTCAGACACTATCTTGACATATGGCTGTTTGTGCAATTGATTCTCGCTGTTCTGTAATCCTTTAGCCATCTCACCCTCATCTCATTGGGACTTTCTGAATGTTTATTTTTTTCTCAATACAATGGTCTGGTTACCAACATTCTTCAAAATATCTTACGTTCAAAAGAAGAATATCAGTTGGAGGTTTGAAATCAAAATGAAAACAGAATTTTAATTCTGGGTGAACCTTTAAGAGCTTATTGATGATCCATTTTGAATCAGTCCGAATTAGTTCGGCTGTGTTCGAAATCGCATACTCTCTTGAGTACTTTGTGACCACTAATAAATGATGTTCTGTATGGTGAATATGTGTAGTATGAATGTAATCTGCATGTACTACATCCACCATGTTGTCATCATGTGACCTACCAGCGTCAGTTGCATCGCTTCACTCCCATTCACAAATCCTCCCCTGTGGCCTCATGAGATAGTGTCCATTGTAGGCCTATGCACACTTCAGAATCTGGCTGTATGATACACGGTTGACCTAGTATGCCAGAATCTGCTATACAACTCAAGAACTGAAATCAGTATGTTCAGAATGGCATAGTATGGCTGCGTCTGAAATAGCATACTATCTTCAGTAGGTACTTATTCTGAATGAGTAGCCTACTTAATGACCGCTAAAAATGTATTATGAATGTGTATAGAATGATTGTAATCTGGAAGTATACATCATTTATTCAATCTCCTACTAGTACGCGTTTATTTCATCTTACTAGTAAGACTTTTGTTCAAACTAGCTCAACAAAATTGCGAACTAGTAGTAAACCAAAAGTCTCAACTAGTTTTTTTGACGATCTAGTGGCCATCTGGATTGAACTGGTAAAGCACAAAGGCGTACTAGTTACTGTAACTAGTGAGCAGCAAAACCTTTAACATGTTAACTAGTCAAACATAAATTCTGTTAACTAGTGGATGGCAATTTTCTGCACTAGTTAACTAGTGAGCATTTTGGCTCTCACTAGTTAACTAGTGAAGCCCAGAATGTCCACTAGATAACTAGCCGACACGTGTTGGAACTTACTAGTTAACTAAGGCAGATTGTCATACTAGTTAACAAGCACGAGCTAAAATGTCTACTAGTTAACTAGTTGACACTTTTTTAGACCTTCCTAACTAGTAAAAACGTTTAAACCTTACTAGTTAACTAGTGAAAGCCCAAATGCCTACTAGTTAACTAGTTGAACTGTTTTTTTTTTTTTACTTTACTAGTTAACTAGTGATGCTCAAAATATCTACTATTTCGTTACTAGTACTAGCGAAAGCAAAAATGCTGACTAGTTAACTAGTCGCACAAAATGCTAATAAGGTGGTGGTAGCGGGCATATTTTAAACCTTCCCATTGGCTGTCCAGCAAGAATTCCTCCTTCTGCCAAAATTTTAGCGTTTAAAGCCTGATTAACTTCTAATTCTGTTAACTCCCAGTACATTGATTAATATCTTTGCAGAAAAAAGTGTGAAACCTGAGTACTGTCAGATGAATCTTTAATCTTGCTTGATTTATTTTACTTTTTGCCTTTTTAACAATGAAACACCAAGGTTTTTCAGCTGTGTGGGGTCACTTTACACTGAGTGATGACAGTAGAGTGGAAGTTATGGTGTTTATTAAATACGACCACATTACCCCTGTTTTAGCTTCATTACAGTGCCTCCCAGTATGTTTTAGAATTGACTTTAAAATTGTATTGATCACTTTTAAAGCTCTTCATAGCCTCTCACCTTGTTATATTTCTGACCTTACACACCACATAGGCGAGATCCCCGGACAGAGGTGTGCTGTCTGTTCCAGAGTCTCGACTAAAAACTAAAGAGGACAAAGCTTTTGAAGTCGGGCCCTATAAGGCTCTGGAATAGGCTTTATGCGGAGCGTCACGTGACAAAACCGGAAAACGGGTCTCATCGCATCCGCTTGTCAGAGAAAGTGTTAACGGCCGTAAGAACTGACTACGAGATCTATGGATTTTTAAGGTAATCAGCTAACCTAACTAGTTCACTTTGTTATTGGCGTTTTATTTCATTTAAATATCAAAACGTTACTGTGAAGAAGAAAAATATAAAACGTTTAAATATCAATCTGCACATGTGAGGGATATTGGTTATGCTAATCTTTACTCGCTCCTTTTAAGTTATCTTGAGTAAAACCGAAAAAAATTTCATGAAGCACATACAAAAGACCTGGACCGGAAGCGATGCGACCTGTTTTACAGAATGCGGAAGTAAGTTGTGCATAATTAGCCTGGTTCAACCAGACTCTAGTACATTTCATTTGCATATGGTGCTTTTCCACTGCATAGTAGCCTACGGTACGGTTCGGCTCAGTACGGCTCGACTCTGCGCGGAACAGTTCGGCTCGCTTCGCGTTTCCACTGCGTGGTACATTTTGAGTCGGTACGGATCGGTTCGGTTCGCTTAGCTCTTTTTTTTTGTTGCTTTTTAAATAATAGACCATTTCTCAGTGATCGTCAATAAAAGAAAATTCCATTTTTCTCGGTTTAATGAAAACCAATAGGTCTATTTGACACAGGAAACGTATAGATGTCTTGCAGATGAGCAAACACTCTTAAAAATATGTCTTCCAGATGTAAATAGGACATCAAATACCCTTGTGCTATCCGGAATTCATAAAATAAAATAAAATACTCAATATGAGAAAAAATCCTAGCATACGAACAACTTAGCAGCTTTGGTATAGAAATGGCCTGACTTGTTTAGTCTATAACTAGGCTATAAGCTGGTGGCGCAAGCCTATAGGGTCAGACTGGTGATATTTCACCCCCAAAAAATTAAACTTCATTTACTAACCTCATGTGGCTCAAACCTTTGACTTTCTTCTTCTGTGAAACACAACAGATTTTTAATATGAGTCTTTTTTTTTTTTTGTACAAAGAAAGTTAATAACCTATTATTTTGAACCCATTTTCATGAAATGGGTTTCAAAATATCTTCTTTATGCTATACTATTACTTGAGGTTACTATAAACCTTTGGGGACTCTATAATGACAATTAAGTAGATTCAGTTGGAATCCGTGCATACATTTATCCAATGCATGTTCCGAAGTTGATATGGCCAAGACAAAAAAGCTCTTACAAAAGGCCAGAGAAGAAGGCTATGGCTACAAGAACATCTACAGGCCACTAAAATGTAACTAGTTGATGATGATTCTTTTTTTAGACCTTACTAGTTTAACTAGTAAAAATGTTTTAAACATTACTAGTTAACTAAAGCCAAAATGCCCACTAGTTAACTAATTGAACTGTTTTTTACTTTACTAGTTGCACGTCTTTTCAAGGTAAAATCAACACATTAGATTTCAAAAAAACAAGTCACAAAGTACTTAACCCATTTAAGCCCAGCGGCAACTATAGTTGCCGCAGTGTATAGTTGTCATTTTCCTTGTGTAAGTATTTTTATCCATGTTGTATGTCTCAATGTCATGCAAGGAAACAACCAAATAAAGGATTTCAAGAAGAAAAAAAAGGTATTCATTTCCTTCCTGTCACATGAGGCTGTCAACTTCCTACCCCTACTTCCAGGAAGCATGGTGAAGGCAAACCCTCCCAAAGAAAGCTAATTTTCATATTACTAATAAGTATTTTTTTTTGTTGACATATATATATATATATCTAGATAATCATGAAGGTCTCTAGAATCCTCTAAACAAAACAAATCTTACAGTAGATCTATAGTTTTTTGTATACTTAGTCAAAAGTGCAAGCGGCAACTATAGTTGCCAGTGGGCAAATGCCTTGTAAGTACATATATCATGGGGAAATGGGGTATACTGTGTTAATAGGTTAATAATTCAAGGTTATTGGACTTGTTTGATAACTTTAATCAAAAATGCACTTGTATGCACTGTTATTTTAGTTTTTTGCCATTTTGTCATTTGTTTTTTTGTTATATATATATATATATAATTTTTTACTTCATTCTATTTATTTGTATTTATTTATTTTCATTTAACTTTTTGATACACAGTGCCCTGTTAAGGCTGCACTTTGTTCTGCACTGTACGTACCACTTTAACCCTTGTGCGCTGTTCATTTGAGGTTTACAGTCAGGCTGTTTGGTCTCAGAGACCCCAGGCAACAAAACAACCCGGTCTCATTGGAAATACGTACCTCTGCACACTTTTTTGCAGCGCCAAAGTGTGCAGAGGTACGTATTTCCAATGAGACCGGGTTGCAACCCAACCCAACAAAATGTAATTTTGTAACAAATTTTGTACAAATTTTGTACAAATGTAATTTGTTACATTTTGTAACAAATTACATTTTTGATATATGCATATCTACATATTATGAAATCAAAATTATAACAATATGAGTTACTTTTTGTCAAAGTTTAGCAGTTTTTGTACTGAAAAAAATCAGTTTTTCAATAATGTTACATTATGATTAGAATCAAACCTGATCAGGTTGTTACAAAGAGAAAAGTTGGAGTCTTTAGAGTTTATAATTTATTTCAACTGTTTTTCATATAATTCAAAAATTGTCCCACCAAATTTCTGTGTTCTTTCTGATTTTGAGGATGAATTTTGTCCATTGACAAAAATCATTTGATTCTATAACATTATTGAAAAACAGATTTTTTTTCCAGTACAAAAAATGCCTAAACTTCGACAAAAAGTTACTTTTATTGTTATAATTATGATTTCATAATATCTAGATATGAATACAACTGGAAAAACTTGTGAAAATATGTCTTTCATTTAGTCAAATAGCAAATCGCAAATAGTGGAGCTCTGCAGCCATCTACTGGTTAAAGTGATAATTTGTTACTTTTAAAACGGCATTTTCCAAAAGATTGGCAAAAATCTTACACTAAACCATGTCAAATTATCCATGTTATCCCCATAAATGAAAGTTAGAAATGTGGGTCAAAAAGATCCCAAACAGCACACAAGGTTTAAGACAAATGGATTTGTTGTTTGTTGTGTTTTTATATTCAAGACATAATAAGCTATAGATTATAAGACTATAGATTTTTGGGTTCGCATCAAACATTCTTCGACTTTTATACACAATAAATTTGTTTATGAATAAAGATTGATCTGTTGAAAGCAGTTATTTTGAGATAGATGCCAAATGTTCTCCTCCTATTCATATTTAACATTGATTAGGTGCATACAACATATTTGCCCACCGGCAACTATAGTTGCCGCACATTCAAATACGATTTTCAAGAAGAAGAAGAAAAAAAAAACTTGAGGAAATAAATGCAGAACATGTTCACATAGGACATTATTAACACGACTATATGCATGAAACCATTCAGAAAAATTTGGGCACAAATGGGATAAACAAGTGTAAAAAACAACACAATAAAACACAAAAACTTTACATGATAAAAGCAAGAAAACACGTAAGAGACACGTTTAAGATAAATATAAAATAGAATAAAATAAAATGGGATAAAATTAAGTCAGACAAAATCAAGAAAGGCTCTTCTATAAAAGTATTTTTTCGACTCAGTCAATCTGATTTCCTCGGGCAGGCTTTTCCAGAGCATTATAGGGCCCTGACTGCAAAGGCTTTGTCCTCTTTAGTTTTTAGTCGAGACTCTGGAACAGACAGCACACCTCTGCCCGAGGATTTCAAGGTATGTGGTGTGTGGGACTAAAAGGCCAGAAAGGTGAGAAGCTATGAAGAGTTTTAAAAGTGAATTGATCAATAAAATTTTAACATTTTAAATTTTAATAAAGTCAATTTAAAACATAGGGGAGGCCAACGCTGAGGTTGTCCAAGAAACATATCCAATTAACCAACAAAGCATGTTCAAAGAATGGCCCTATTGTAGAAATTAGGCTGCTCTGCTCTTAATATGTAAATGTTAAAGTCTAAAAAAAATAAAGAGCCTGGTCATCCTTTCACATAAAATAAAAATAAACAGAATTTTATTAAAACAAAAAACTTTACGTTTAGTGGGCTATAAAATCCACCAATGTAAATATCAGGTAAATTGTAAATATGCAAATAAGAATTAACTAAAAAAGGATGTTTTGTCAGACCTTCTTTTTTTGTTTGTTTGTTTGTTTGTTTTTTATTTTTTTATTTTTTTTTATTCAACTTTTACAAAATTTTGTCAGACCTTCCGTAAGCCATGTTATGGTTATTAGCCACCACGCGCCCCCTGCTGGCAGCAACTCTGCTCACACAGCGCATGCGCAGATCGTTGACGTAATATTTCAGGAAGTAGACACACCGGTTCACACGTGTGAAGAAGGCAAAACATCGAACCGGGTTTTACTTATTTTTTGACGGGTGTTTTTTAACTTGTAAGGGAGATGTCTAATTTTTTGATAAACACCCTATTGTCCCACTATCCCGATCCCGAGGATTTGATCAATAATTTGTGCTGGCCAAGCTCATCACGCCCCGAAATAGAGGAGATTGAAGCTTTAACTATTTTGATCAAGGAGCTTTCCAATAAATCACAAGAGGAGCGCTTTATTTGTAAGGTGCAGTCAGTTATATGGGATCAATGCATGCCGCTACTGAAAATGATCTCCAGTGCAGATGATGGAGGTAAGGATCTTCTCAGCTCTGTCTGTGGACTCTTTGCAGTCTGTGTCAGTACCTGTCAGACTGACGATGTATCTGAGCAGGTAAGTCATGGTCTTCTGCAAGTGCTGATGACGAGAGATGATGCCAACAACGAAACCGGCAGGTTAGACGTAGATGTTGCCATAGAAGTCACAGCAGTGCTGTTATCTAGCATCTCATATGATAGAGACATCATCTTCAGGACTCTATCCTGCACCCTTTGCTGTGTCAAAGATCTCTCTGACTCCATAGTTTCAAAAATCATAGTACGGATCTGGTTCACCATAGTCAAGTCCTGCCATAAAGAGGCTGAATCAGAGGTCCTACATCAGATATGGGAGGATTTACTGTCCTGGCATCAGAGAGACCAGACAGAATCAGTGTCAGCTCGGGTTCTGTTGTGTCTCACTGCTCTCTCTGACCACCTCTACTCTTGGGAAACCTCTCAGAACCGGCCAGACCCTAGAAGATCTCAAAGGTTTTTTAGGGCAATTCAGGCCGGGTTGACTCACAAGGACAGTGTGACCCGCAAACGGGCGCTTTACCTGCTCACCAGGTGTGTGGCACTGGCAGAGATCAAGAAAGAAGATGTGTTTACCAGCGTGGAACCCCACACAGGTAGGATGATCTTCATTATCTGTCAGTGCAACATGTCATGACTTCTAAAATTGTTCAGGACTTCTAACATTTTCCACAAATGTCATGGATCTCTGCAGATGAAATCCTGTTCAGATGGATGCCAGAACAACAGCATTTACTGAGAGAATTCTGGGAAGATTTTGCTCTAGTGTTAGAGACTCTAGAGGAGAACCAGGTGAGAATGCTTTATTTCGAGTTTTAGAATCTTAAAACCCAACTAGCCTAAACTATCATACTTGTCATACTACTATTTATACGCATGAAACAGCGTCTCCAACAATAAAAACATGTAGGGTGGAACTTAATTTTGTCCATCGGGATTGAATGTTTGTGGTTTGCTATTGCTGTGATGTCATTAGAAGGCACATTACTACTACTAGTACTACTACTAATAATAAAAAAAAACAACAACAAATGAATCATGTGCATGGATAAATCATTTATAATAAATCCTGAAATATTTCATAAAAAAAACTTGACAAAAGATTTGTCAATTCTGATTTTAAGAAAGTTTAAGAATTATTTTTCAAATTCAAATTGATCGTCCAACAATCTGAATATTTGTCAGATTATAGAAATAAAATATTTTTAACTGCATTTTATGTTCGCTAATATCTATGTGTTTATTTATCATTTTTGTTTAAGATTCACGTGATTCGACCTGTTCTCAAAAGGATTGACGTGCTTGTTGAGACGACGGCAACAGATATTCAAGGTTTGTCATGTTTCTTATGTGGCAGCACAATATCAGTTTTGCTCTCTGATTGGTCTCAAATCTGTTCCCCGGCTCTCTCCGTATTATGTAATCAGGTGGGCTGTTTTCTCCGTCCTGGCTGCTGTGTGTGTATCAGCGCATGTTTCACAGTGAGAACAAGGCAGTAATGAAAGAAGGAGTCAATCACCTGTTAGAGCTGAAAGCACTGCATCATTCTGCATTTGCTTTGGCATTCTCACAGGTATCCATCCATCCTTGAACCTTAAAGGCATAGTTAACCAAAAAATAATTACTCGCTTTCATGTCGTTCCAAAACTGTGAGCTTTCTGTTCTCTCCATTGACAGCTATGCAACTACCAATTTGACGCTTCAAAAAGTTCATAAAGAGATCGTAAAACTAATCCATTTAAATTGAGTGGTTTAGTTAAAATGTTCTCTTCAAATGATAAAGTTTTATTTTAGATTTTATTCACTTTTAAACAGTCATTGATTAGCGAACATAAACATAAGCTCAACTGTTGATGCTTGATGCGTGAGAGAACAAACCTCATTGGTTCTTGCGGGAGCTCAAACGTGATGCGTAACACGAGAATGAACCCCTTATTGGTTCTTGCGGGAGCTCAAACAGGATGCGTAACACAAGAATGAACCTCATTGGTTCTTGCTGGAGCTCAAACGTGATGCGTAACACGAGAATGATCTCATTGGTTCTCGCATGTCAAATGAACAAGTTTGAGCTTCCATTTACCTCAGCTGATGATGTATGAGATGCTATGATGTTTAGATGTGAATAAACGTCTAAATTCAATCTGTTCATCATATAAAGCGATCAAGTCTCATGAAATTTGCACTAAACTGCTCAATTCACATGGATTACGGTAGTTTATGATCTCTTCACGAACTTTTTGAAGCGTCAAAGTGGTAGTTGTGTAGCTGTCAATAGAGGGACAGAAAGCTCTCAGAGTTCATCAAAAAGAGAGACGAAAAATCCGTTTTTTTGAAATAGAACAGTATAGCGTATCTTTAGACAATTTAAAAAAAATCTTAAAAGTTTACATATTATTTTATTTTATATTTGGCCTTAGAAACTCAATCAAACAAATCAAATATGATACATGTCACATTATGTAAATGAAATAGTCAAAGCATTTACTGATGATGAATGTTTTTCTGGTTATCAGTTTGTAATCGGCCCTCTCATGGATGTTCTTGCAGAGAGCGCTCTCTATCACAGGTAATTGTTCCCTGGTGTTAATTAAACTGGTGAAGTTTTATTACATAATTCAATTAGTGTGGTCTCTATCTTTGAATGTTTTTTAAGCTGTTTGCTTCCACAGGGCACCACAGCAGAACATCAAAGATTGTCCAGAGCTGGGAGTGAAGCTCCAAATCTTTATGGTGAATTTCTTCAGCAGTTTGCCAGAAGAGAACAGAGGTAAAGAGGGCCAGTCTATGATTTGGATTTTATTGTTTTAGGCTGTTAATTAAATCCATCACAAATAGTTCAGGATATTTAGAGCTGGTCTGAATCGTCTAGTTCCACATCCAGAAATAATTGTCATTGTGTTCAGGTTCAGTGTTGCTGCAGATCATTCAGCGGTTGGGTTCACGGCAATGGTGCGCAGTCCCGCTGCTCTTTCTGTCCCAGGCCCTGTCCTGTCTGCCCCCCTGTCCTTTACTGGGATCTGATGGACTCAACGCATTCAGGTACAAACTACTAGCTGCTGGAATCATGAAATCCTGCAATTGGAGAAATATAGAGAGAGTTAAAGGAATAGTTCTCCCAAAAATCAAAATGTAGACATCATTGACTCATCCTAATGTCATTCCAAACCCGTAAGACTTTTGTTCACCTTCGAAACACAAATAAAGATGTTTTTAATGAATGTGAGAGAGTTCTGGTTCTCCATTAAAAGTTTATTCACCCAAAACTCTGATGATTGTACAATACATACTTGTGAGTCTTTTGCATAGACACCATAGACTGTAAAAAAAAATGTGTTTGTAATTCACTTGACCTGCTCATTCTATTGTCGTGTGTGTTTTTTTTTTTTCCAGAGAAGTTATGCGCTGTACTATGATCACTCACCAGGTTCTTTTGAGAGGAGCTTCACAGTGTTTTCTGCTCCATGCCGCTCTATGCCTGACAGATGTGGTACTGTACAGTTGCTTTTTTCCTTCAGATTCTTAAAGGGGGAGTTGTAAAATGAGCCTATTTTCAAAAAAAGTGGAGTATCCCTTTAAGGGATTGAAACTTGTTCCCTGAAAAGTTATTAAAGACATTGTTAAAATAGTCCAAGTGACTACAGTGGCTCAAGTATAAGTTTATCAAGCGACGAGAATACTTTTTGTGCGCAAAAACAAACAAACAAAAATAACGACTTTATTCAACTATTAATTTCCTTCTCTGTGGGCCTCGAGTGTAATTGCAAATGCAGATGTTGTTATTTATATGTCCAAAATTTAAGATGAAATTCTGTTAGCATTAATTTAAATGTCTTAGTAAGATTACATTTAAATGCTTAGTTTTATGATCAAGGCTCTTTAATTTTCATTGTAGGGGCAAAACATGTAATGCAATGCAATATAATGATGATTAAGAGATACTCATTTCTTAAAAGCCTGTTGAACCATGTTTAATACTCGCATATTAACATGTGACGTATATAACTAATGCATTCATGGATAATCATTTGCTTCAGTCCTGTAAATGCTCATCTTGAAATATTACTAACAACATAAAGTTATCTTAAAGTTATTGTTTACTTTAAAAAAAAATCATTTCACAGCAAAGCATATGTACCACGAGTCACGCCCTTAATGTGGACGTTATATAATTGTTCTAAAAGGCCTTTTAATTGCTAAAAAGTAAAGTTTTGATTATCTTGACAGTTTAGTGGGTTTAGAAATTTAGAAAGGCTTTATAGGGTTAGTAATAGTAATAGTCTTGTTTTAATCACTTTGTTCTAATACCCCACACAACCTCATTGATGTCATTTCTTAGCAAAGTTAAAGTAATTTAATAGTTCATTTAATGATCAAACAGAACATATATGTGAAGGATTTTCTTGTTTTGGCAGTCCGCTGTGTCTCTAGATGAGATATTTGGTTTCCTTGCACATTTTCGAGCTGATGAGTCTCTATGTCGGGGTACAGCACTTTGGAAGGAGGTAAACTCAAAGTATATATTAACGAAACCATAATTTAGTCATGCACAAAATGCAAAGTATTTATCTTAGCTAATATTCACAACGTACTAAAGTTCAAACTTTGCTCCCGTCACAGCTGTGTAATTGGCTCCAGACTAATGAAGGCCGTTTTCTTCTGACTGACGGGGATTTAGGCTCTTCTGAACTTCGCAGTAAAGTTGCTTCTATATTCAGCTACGTCCAGCAGCGACTGAACACCTTTCTCGCAGTTCCAGCCAACTCAGGTGACAGACAGCACAACATTTTGGCCAAATTAGACATTTCTACATCGACATCCTTAATCAATTCTGTAACAACATTCCTGTCAATGCCCTGCCCTGAAATGACAACTTTTTAAAACAATTCAGTGAACAATCCTTAAATAAACCTAATAAAATACGTTACATTTAGCTATACCTTTAAACTTTTATGCTGTATATACAGTCAAACCAACATTTTTCAGACACCTTCAACATTTCTCACATTGTCACAGTTTATTCGCTATAGTTTAGAAAATGGTAATAAAATATGACAAGAACTATCAAATCAGTTGATATTTCACTGGTTATGGCCATCCTTCTGTTAGACTCTCTCACAAATGAATTGACCCTTCGCTAAGCCTCGCCCGAAAACCGCCACTGGCCAATCATGTTGTAGCAACCGTAACTATGCGCGGGAGGTCTGGCAAGCTTTCGAACGAGGGAAACATGCTGAAGCATTGTGCGTATGGATTGTGCAAATCTGATACCGGTATACTAAAAGTTTGGACTGGGGAGAGGAATTGTTTTCCTTCCAGAAAATCTAAAAGCCAAGGGGAGAAATGATTGGCGTGATCTAGCATCTATGTGCGAGACCCATTCACAACTACTGGTAAATGTCGACATGCTTAACAAAAACACCTATTGCTTGGAAATATTGACGGTTCTTTGGTCATAATGATAACGTAAAATAAGACGATTAAAGAGACAAGACAAAGGCTCACTGACATACTTTAAAATATATTTCAGCATTTTGTTAATCGACGTCCTACTAACGTTAACATAAGTAACTTAACCCAATCCGATCGCAGCTCTCCCGGTATTAGTTATTCCACATGATTTATTGATAAGCTGTTTGATTTATAATTATTGAGATTATTTTCACATACCCTGCTGTGTATGAACATAGCTGTTCCTCAATTTGTGTTTCCCATTTGAACGGTCAGCGTATGAGGCGCTGCTGCTTGCGCTGGGACTATAGGCTTTAACTTCAATTTTTAAGAAATTATTCTCTAATCGGTTGCATATAATGTCGTGAATATATCCCTCGAATGCATACTGTAGTCCCTTTTGTCTTGCTCTCTCAGATATTTCACTTGTTCGCCGAAAATTACTAATTATCTCATTGGGAATGTCTGATACCGGGTGCATCCACACTATAATAGATGGGCCAGTCGCGAAAGCTTGACAGGCGTAGCAACAGTAACTAGGGAGGGCGGGGCTTAGCGAAGGGTCAGCTGTTAAATTTAAGTACACAATCAGATAATACCAATTTAGCTTTACCAATTATCAAGCAATGCTTAATTTTGTTCAGTCTGTGGTGTAAAAACGTTGCGTTAGCAATTAAACAAAAACACTTACACAAAACATGCTCAGGTCAAAGTGTCTGAAGCATTTTTGATCCCAAAGTTTTATAAATTGAACGTATTGTCCACTGTATGAATGTGTATAATACGGCAGTTGACTTTATTTTGCTATCCTCACTTATATAAATGAACTATAGTGTCCTGCACCCACCAGTAAACATATACCTGGTGTCTGAATAATTTTTAGTTTGACTGTATAGTTTTTTCTCTTCTGGCAGATCAAAAAGGAAGTCTACCTGATCCAGCTGAGGCCGAGCTGGTGGCGCGGGCCGTTCTGCTTACAGCAGACTTGCAGAAGACCAGGGATGAGGAACCTGGTCTAGAACTGCTTCTCCAGCCTCTACTGGATGTCTTACGGAGACTTAGCACTAATGTCTATCTGGTGCTTCACAAGACGGACAAGAGCCTGCAGTTAATGTTGCGCTTGCTGCAGCTGCATCGCAGACGCTCCGATACAGAGCAGGAGAACGGTGTGTGTTGTGTTTGAGAAAAGACAGACATGCTGAATGGAAGTCTTGAAGCTGATTTGTTTGGATGTTTGTAGAAGATGTTGTGGCTGTCGCTTTGAAGACGCACATGCTGTCGGTGGTGGATTCAGTGCAGGAGTTTCTGCTGAGGAGGTTGAGTGGGGAACTGAAGGAGGTGAGTGTTTTCACACAGAATCCTACTAGGAAAAACTAAGCCTGGGTTGTCAAAACTGGTTTATTGCTGATCCAATAGGGCTGGGCAAAAAAAAAAAAAAGATTTTTCGATGAATCGTTTTTTTTTAAATGTGGTCGATTCACAACGGCCACGATTAGTTTTGTTCCATATTCAGGGCCCGCGGTGCTGCGTCTTCTCTCTCTGCACGAGGCAGCAGGCGTCAATACACACTCTACGTTTGGGAGTCGGGATGGAATATTCACCAGCATTGCATTGTAACTAACGTCATGTCTGTTTAAGTTTTACCAGTTTAAACATTCAAGCACATTTAAACTATCCCGTGCTCACGCATTGTCAGAGATGTCTTTGACTGCGTGCACATACAGTAAAGCCTAAATTCGCCTCGCAAACAGCTCGCCAGTAACAAAAGTTCTTTTTCGTGGATTATATCACTTTAACAGTTAAAAACACTCAAAATTATGTCAAAATTCTGGTCTTGGCGAGTAACCTTGTAAAAGACAGTCGGTTATGTCTTAAATAAGCATGAAAAAACGTGTGACAGACAGGTTCAGTATAATGAAAGCGTAATGGATCTGTGCAATAGTTCTATCATTAATTTTGTTGTTAAAACAACATAATATAGCATTAATTGTAAGCAATCAGAATTAATAGCCTATGTATTTAATTCAGCTAAACCAGACTAAAAGACTATCCAGTGTGATTTTACATTGGATTACTTTATTCAGTTTCTGTAGTATTCCTGATCTACCCAAGAAACTTTTCTTTTTATTTCTTTATTATCTCTTTATTTTTGTCTTTTTTCTGTTGTATTTATTTGTGCTACTTGTTCAATTTAATTCAAAGATTGAAATCAAGTTTCTATGTGTCTACAAAATAGTCTAAAAATGACTATCTATCTATCTATCTATCTATCTATCTATCTATCTATCTATCTATCTATCTATCTATCTATCTATCTATCTATCTATCTATCTATCTATCTATCTATCTATCCAATCTAGGCCTATCTATCTATCTATCTATCTATCTATCTATCTATCTATCTATCTATCTATCTATCTATCTATCTATCTATCTATCTATCTATCTATCTATCTATCTATCTATCTATCTATCTATCCAATCTAGGCCTATCTATCTATCTATCTATCTATCTATCTATCTATCTATCTATCTATCTATCTATCTATCTATCTATCTATCTATCTATCTATCTATCTATCTATCTATCTATCTATCTATCTATCTATCTATCTATCTATCTATCTATCTATCTATCTATCTATCTATCTAATCTAGGCCTATCTATTCCTGATCTACCCAAGAAACTTTTCTTTTTATTTCTTTATTATCTCTTTATTTTTGTCTTTTTTCTGTTGTATTTATTTGTGCTACTTGTTCAATTTAATTCAAAGATTGAAATCAAGTTTCTATGTGTCTACAAAATAGTCTAAAAATGACTATCTATCTATCTATCTATCTATCTATCTATCTATCTATCTATCTATCTATCTATCTATCTATCTATCTATCTATCTATCTATCTATCTATCTATCTATCTATCTATCTATCTATCCAATCTAGGCCTATCTATCTATCTATCTATCTATCTATCTATCTATCTATCTATCTATCTATCTATCTATCTATCTATCTATCTATCTATCTATCTATCTATCTATCTATCTATCTATCTATCTATCTATCTATCTATCTATCTATCTATCTATCCAATCTAGGCCTATCTATCTATCTATCTATCTATCTATCTATCTATCTATCTATCTATCTATCTATCTATCTATCTATCTATCTATCTATCTATCTATCTATCTATCTATCTATCTATCTATCTATCTATCTATCTATCTATCTATCTATCTATCTAATCTAGGCCTATCTATTCCTGATCTACCCAAGAAACTTTTCTTTTTATTTCTTTATTATCTCTTTATTTTTGTCTTTTTTCTGTTGTATTTATTTGTGCTACTTGTTCAATTTAATTCAAAGATTGAAATCAAGTTTCTATGTGTCTACAAAATAGTCTAAAAATGACTATCTATCTATCTATCTATCTATCTATCTATCTATCTATCTATCTATCTATCTAATCTAGGCCTATCTATCTATCTATCTATCTATCTATCTATCTATCTATCTATCTATCTATCTATCTATCTATCTATCTATCTAATCTAGGCCTATCTATCTATCTATCTATCTATCTATCTATCTATCTATCTATCTATCTATCTATCTATCTATCTATCTATCTATCTATCTATCTATCTATCTATCTATCTATCTATCTATCTAATCTAGGCCTATCTATCTATCTATCTATCTATCTATCTATCTATCTATCTATCTATCTATCTATCTATCTATCTATCTATCTATCTATCTATCTATCTATCTATCTATCTATCTATCTATCTATCTATCTATCTATCTATCTATCTATCTAATCTAGGCCTATCTATTCCTGATCTACCCAAGAAACTTTTCTTTTTATTTCTTTATTATCTCTTTATTTTTGTCTTTATTCTGTTGTATTTATTTGTGCTACTTGTTCAATTTAATTCAAAGATTGAAATCAAGTTTCTATGTGTCTAAAAAATAGTCTAAAAATGACTATCTATCTATCTATCTATCTATCTATCTATCTATCTATCTATCTATCTATCTATCTATCTATCTATCTATCTATCTATCTATCTATCTATCTATCTATCTATCTATCTATCTATCTATATATCTATATATCTATCTATCTAATCTAGGCCTATCTATTCCTGATCTACCCAAGAAACTTTTCTTTTTATTTCTTTATTATCTCTTTATTTTTGTCTTTATTCTGTTGTATTTATTTGTGCTACTTGTTCAATTTAATTCAAAGATTGAAATCAAGTTTCAATGTGTCTAAAATAGTCTAAAAAATGACCTATCTATCTATCTATCTATCTATCTATCTATCTATCTATCTATCTATCTATCTATCTATCTATCTATCTATCTATCTATCTATCTATCTATCTATCCATCTATCATCTATCTATCTAATCTAGGCCTATCTATATATCTAATTTATCTATCTAAAACATAAAATAACCTGATCCTATTTGATAAGAAGGCGTTAGATTGTTCTGACTTTTCCATTTTCAGCGTCAATTTTGCATCTTGCATCAAAGTCCTGTATTTTAGTGTATAGTGTATCTAAAAAAAAGAGCTTTTTATACAAGTTTGCGGCTCTTAATAGGATTTGGATTACAGATATTATATTATATTCATCATTATAGTCAAATCGAGAATTGAATCAGGAATCGAAATCGAATTGAGAGCTTGCGATTTAAATTTGAATATCTGAATCGATACCCAGCCCTATGATCCAAGGTGGTGGACCAGCAGTAATCAGCGGTAATCAACCTTGTCAAAACCTGTTCCATCAACCATTTAGACCAGCTGATGACCATCAATTTGAACCACCTAAAAACCATGTGAAATAAACTACCATTACGTTTAGCTGGATTTTCAGGGGATTTTTTTTTACACTGTTGTATCTGTCTTCTCTCTCTAGTTATGTGATGTGGAGAGGTCTGAACTTTATCTCTCAGTATTAAGGGAGCTGGTTCTCACTTATTCCACTGTTTCGTGGTATGGCTTAAATCTGCAGCAGAACTACATCCCAAAACTCACCACTCACTGCTTGAGGATCCTCAATGAACCTTCTGAACAGGTGCAGCACAACAATATGAACTGTTAAATGTTTTCAACATTGATAATAAAAATAAATGTTTCTTGTACACCAAATCAGCTGTCACAATATTACTGTTTTTACTCTACTTGTCTTGGTGAGCTTAGGAGACTTCTTTCAAAAACATTGCAAATCTTACCAACCCTAAAATTCTACAGGTTTTTATTTTATCCCCAGAATTGCTTTTATGTGACTGTGTATGTTGTGTTTACCTTCAATTTAAAGTCTAATATGAAGTTAGGCTGTCATTACAGAAACATTTGATTTGAAGTATTTAAAAGAACCATAAAGTAGAGCAGCACAACAGTCTTGTTTATTTTGTTTATTTATTTTTTGTTCAAAGCAGATATTCTTTCCCAATTATTTGAGCTGAACCACAGTTGTGTTAGTTCATTTTTTCAGTATGTTAGACGCCTACTAAAACATTTTGCAAGTGGATGGCATTTTCTGATGGAATGAGATCTAACCTGTGTTTTCCCAGAATCCCTCTGTGCCAGGGCAGGTTCAGAGAGCGGTCAGTATGGCCACACTTGCGCTGCTGTGTGACATGGCTGATCGAGGTGTCCTGAAGTCCCAGTCTGAGGCCATGAGATCACTTCACTCGCTGACTGATTATTTCTACCCTTCATCATTATCCCAGCATCTCAACCAGACATTACTGAAGCCCACATCTGCGACACTCGGGTCTGTTCAAGCTCTAAAACTATTTCAGTAGACCTTTGCAGTAAGGCTCCATTTGTTAGTTAAAGGAGAACTCATGCACAACCGTTCTCTGAGATTTGTTTTCATGATAATCGAATGTAAAGAGTTTTATCTCTAAAAGCTGTTTAGTGTATAATGCTAGTACTGGGGGCTTTAAAAAGAAGTAAAAAGAAATCGCTAGTTCATACCACTAACAAGGCTCAAAATAGCCCCACACTAACACAGTAACATAATGAGGGTCCCTACAAGCAAAACGAAGCATTGAGAACTTTGTAAGTGTACAGACCGTTTAATAAGAAGATACTTTTATAAAGACAGTTCACTTCATGTATACAGACAGGAGCCCTCTTAGAAAATAGTCTCGATAAGTCGATCCCTGAACGCCGTTCATACAGTTCAGAAGTTCGCTGGACTTCATACAGTTCAGATCACTCAGCACGACGGTCGTGGTTTGACTTGTCGTGACTGTTGGCTCCTGACAAGTTGAAACTATTATCTAAGTATTTTTTTTTTCTAAGGTGCATTATCACTTATTCATTTATGAATGTGTGTTTACTCCAGCCATCCAGAAGACGGCCTCTTGCTGAAGGACTGGGGGCGAATTGTGGCCCAGTTTATTGGCGATCAGTGGACGTGTCTGAGTTTCCTGCAGAAGTGTGGTGGGACCGTCCGGGCTCCTGAAGCTCCTGAAGTTCCTGAGGTCCTGAGGGCTGCGGTGGATGCTCTGGCATTATTGCCTGGCCATCTCGTTCTGCCGGTGCTGGACTTCATGGCATCAGTCTTGCCACAGGTGGGCAGCAAAAGAGAAGGACATAGACTGTATTCTTGAATTAAATAAAAATGTTCCTCCATACTATAGAAGTCATTGGGGGGCCCCTCAACTGCTTGGTTATTCACAGTCATCAAAATATTTTCTTGTTAAAAAAGAAATTCACACAGGTTTGGAACAAATGGAGTGTGAGAAAATCATGACAGAATTTTTATTTTTGGGTGACCTATCCCTTTAAGGTTAGGTTTAGGGGTAGGTTCAGAGTTAGTACCTAGTTATTACCCAGTTATGTTAGTTATTATAATAAGAACATAGTATGAACATTTGGAAAAGGACTTAAAGTGCTACTGACCGAACATACACAACTGTACACTTTACATCCACATATTCATAATAACGTAGAATGCATCGTGCAAGTATTGTATAGGACAGACTTACCTTTATAATAAACTCTAGCAACAGCATGTAATCAGAAAAACACAGATTTGCTCTAACAAAATGTGTTCAAGATGGCAGCAGTCAAACAAATCTAGCAAAAAGCTTCTGGGACAGATGAGATACAGGTGTTTAAATGGGTACAGTAAAAGGTGATTTGTAGCGTGAACCTTCTGTGATGAAAAATGGCAAGCTGTTCGTCCACTGGAATCTGAAACGCAAACAGATGAACTCACACACACACACACATATTCTCTGTGTAGTGTAGAGAACGTAACCATTATCATTTCAGATTTAAAGGGCAACAAATACATATTCTACTGTCATCCAAGTAGTCTTCCTTAAAGTCAACTGATAATCTTAGTTAAGGTTTCTTGTGCCAAACAAGTGGCAGTAACATTATAATAACATCAGGAATTTCAGAGAAAAATTGGAAATTGTAAAATCATGATTTCCTTGGTAATATATATATATATATATATATATATATATATATATAGTATTATTTTTTAAATTGCAAAATAATGATTGATTTCCTGTTGGTATTTTTTTTTCTTCTATTTTTTAAATTTTATTTTTTAGAAAATAGAAAGTATTTTATTTTTGAAAAAAAAAAAATATATATTTTTCTGCACCTTTTTACGGACAGCTTATGTGATGCGTGTTTAGTTCATGGGTGTATTTTCTCCAGCAGGTGGTGCAGTGTGAAGAATCTCTGTGCGTTGAGGTCATATGTGCATCATGGAAAGTGGTTCAGGCTCTGAGCACAAACCCTCATGACTTCTGGTCCACACTGCTGGGATTCGTGCGCTTAGCTTTTGACCATGGGCTTCTGCAGCTCACAGAGGAACAGAACCCCAGCATCACGGCCTGCATACAACAGGTCAGGGAGAGATCTACAAGCACTTCGCCTTCTCACATATGTTAAGGTATCTGTGATCAAAAATATATATAGCTAGTGTATATAATAACAGCTTTCTGGTTTTGACAGATTTTGAGTGAGCTCATGGAGTTGGCTCATGTCCGATCAGGGGTGTTTAATGTTCTGATCCAACATTGTTGTGAGACGTGGCTTCCAGCAGAGGGTGTCCAGTCAGACGCTGTGTTCAGTACGGCTCTCTTACACCTCGACATCCTGACTGAGGCCTGTGTGTATGGCCCAGTGTTCAGAAGAGACCAAAGGTCAATTTAAACAACATTAAGATATTCAAATAGTAACATTGTTATATAAATAAATAAATATAATATAAATATATAAAAAATACCAACAACAACTATATATATATATATAAAACACACTTATTGTTTTTTGTTAGTATTTGTTTTTTTTTTGTAATATACATATCTTTTTGTGTAACATTTTCTATTAATTGATTAATCGATTTGACAGCACTTATGCATATGTTCATAGAAAACATATATATAGTGTATATATATATTATCATTTATTACATATTATTATTATCATTTTTTCTCTTGCTTTCAGGCTTGTTCAGGAGGTTCAAAGCTATGTTGAGCAATTGGGTGATAGTTGTGCAGCAAACACAGCTGTCAGCAGGTAAACCACAACACTAGCTGTTTGTAATGTGTTAGATAGAGGTTTTGACACACTAATGAGTAAGGTTTCATTAAAGCATTCCATAATTGTGAAGAAATGTTGTTGTGGTATGCACACTTTTAGAGGTTGACAACATTGACTTTTACAAATAGACTATGTGGTACAAAATTAGAGTTAAATATAGTCATTGTGTAGTTTTCCTCATAGCATGTCAAATACTTTGCTGATTTACATGTATTATTCTGAATCTCATTTCCAGTGATAACAGAGACGATCAGTTTCCTCGAGTGTGTGCTTTGGCTTTTCTCTGCCGCTTGAATCCATCTAATCGTCTCCACCAGCGTTTGATGGAAGAGCTCGTGCTGCGACTACTGAGGAAGGTTTGTGCTCAATTCTTAACTACAGCTCTGACTGGAAATTGTGTGTTCAATTCTTAAAGAAAGCACTTCCTGAAAACAATGTGTGTTTGATTCTATTTTGAATGCCCCTCTTCTCATGGTTATTTCATGTGTTTATGATTAAAGTTCCCTCTTGTTTCTCTTTTCCTTCCCTCAGGATGCTGAGATTTCGAAATCCAAAGTACGTTACTATAGCAACTCCATCCAGCACAGAGTGAAGAACCGCGTGTGGCAGACGCTACTGCTGCTACTGCATAAACTCAGACCGGTTAGAGCTCTACACACACATGCATATTAATACACTTTCTAGGATTTTGGCCGATACAAATTCAGATATTGTCAGATCACAATTTCACTTTTATATTATGCTTTTGAATGAAGGTGATTTGATAACACCCCCACAAAGAGGCCATAACATTCGCGTATGTATAAAACGCCTACATTAAAAGACGGGCACAGGAAGGACAAAAAATAATTAATTAAATATTATATAATGACAACTATGTAAGAATGTTTTTTTTGTGTGCAACAGTCGAGTCCCAGAAGTATTTTTTCCATTCGTTTTCTCCATAGGGAAATAGATTTTTAACGATAACTTAAAAACCCTTCAAAACAGGCCTACTGTGAGCTACAATGCTATTTGCTTCTGTCAATTTGTTTTAAATAATTGTTTAACTGCACAATTTGTGGTGGAAAAACTACCTTACCCATGATGCTGTGCAGAAAATTCCACCAATCAGATTCAAAAAGAGCAGAACTCGCCAAAAGAGCTCTTTAGCTCCACCCACTCACTTGTAACACTGCGAATAACGTAATGGAGACGATCTTGCTACACTCTCAAAATGCTTAAATATTTGTATATGTATGCATATTTTGCAATGAACTTAAAATATTTATAATCAACATTTGGAAATGAGTAGTTTTATATTCCTCCATCATTTTTTATTCGATTATGCTGTTTGTTTCAAATGTGATTTTAGTTATTACCTTCACTAAAGGTTCTTATACCTCCTTCACTAAAGGTCTTCCCATACCTCCGATTTTCAAATTTTTTTTTTTGTTGCTTCAAATCAAATTTTATGTTGTTATGATTCACCTTGTGGCTGATTGGCTTGATTCATGGTTTAAAATACTTTAACTTTTAAAAAAATCCCTATTGAAAAAAATACTTGCCAACCAACACTGCTGAAACAAACTTGCTTTCTTTTTCTTTTTGTTTCTTTAAAAATAATATTTTTTTTTTTTACAACAATCATGAGATGCAGTCAAAATAAAGTTTCCCCCACACATGCCAATAGCAGATAAACTAAGAAAATCTGACTTTGTAAATACATTTACAATTAAATTGACAATTATTTTTTCATATATATATATATAAGAAATAAGTAAGAAATTATAAATAAGAACATATTTAAAAAAAAATACTTTTTATCCAAAAATACATTTTATTTAATTAAGAAAATATTTAAAAAAAATTACATTATCACTTTTTCTTTTTGTTTCTTTAAAAATAATATATTTTTTTACAACAAACATGAGATGCAGCCAAAATAAAGTTTCCCTCACACATGCCAATAGAAGATAAACTAAGAAAATCTGACTTTGTAAATACATTTACAATTAAATTGACAATTATTTTTTCATATATATATATATATATATATATATATATACATACATACATGCATGCATATATATAAATATATATATATATATACTGTATATATATATATATATATATATATATATATATATATACACATACATATATATAATAAGAAATAAGTAAGAAATAATAATTAAGAACATACTTAAAAAAAATACATTTTATCCAAAAAATACATTTTATTTAATTAAGAAAATATATATATATATATAAAAATACATTTTATCAATAATTACATTTTTTTAGCAGATAAGACTATCACTTTAATAGTGTACTTTATCTGTCACAGGAGTTTGTGTCGGAGTGTGTGTTGAGTCACGTGTGTGAGGCCGGGTTCTGCAGTAACCAAGCATCCGTCAAGTACCTGATCGAATGGACCCTGATCCTGATCCTCCATCTGAACCCGTCCCACATCCAGAACCTGTGGAACTGTTTCAGTCTGGTGAGTCTGAACTTATCAACACACAAACCTTAATCTACAAACAGGTGAGACACATACGCAACAAAACCAGGCTTGAATTACACACAGCTGCTTGAGTTACTGTACGTCGATATGTCTATTTACTTGTAAATCGTTTGATTTACAGGAGCATGAGAAGACAAAAACAAGCATTTGCACTTTTCTCTCTGTCCTCGTGCACCTGAACGTCCTCTTCCCGAAACTGCAAGAAAAGGTTAAGTGTTTATCATTTGAATCTAATGTCTTCCTCTGCGAACAGGAAGAAATCAACATTCATTCCTGCTTTCTCTCAGGAGGTGCAATGGCGTAGAGCTGTGGAGGTGAGCCTGCAGTGGTGTTTCAGTCATAACTTCAGCGTTCGTCTCTATGCCCTGCTCGCCCTTAAGAGGGTGTGGGAGCTGGACGATGCCCGTGTCCTCATGGAGGAAAGCCTGGGTGGGCTGACCACGGTAGTCCAGGCCTGTTTACAGCAGGCTGAAGCCATGCAGAACACAGGGTGAGGAAAGATTCACTAATTAACTCTGTTATCACTGCATCATATTTGATTTGGGAATTTATAATGCCCTTTAAATTAACAACATGATCAAAACTTTGCTGAAAAACCTGTTCTAATGCCTTCTGGTGTCTAATTGATAGTTTATGCTTTTTTTTTAGCAAGTAAAAGGCCTTTTAATATAACTGTAAAAATGTCCCCCTTCAGTTTGTGGTACATTTTTTTTTTTTTTTTTTTTGCTGGGAAATCTTTACTGATTTTTGTTTAGTAAATGTAAGAGCTTTAATATTTCAAGATGAACACTTATTAGAAAGCTACTTAGGTTTGATTGTTTTTTTTGTTTTTTTTTTAGAAAGATCATATTAAAATGTGATATTTAGGCTTTTAAAATTAAGCTTTTAATGAACACATATTTGTCATTCATCATATGTTTTCCTACAGATCTTTGATCAGAAAAAAGAGCATTTAATGTGTGACAACTGATATTTATAACCATTTTATGTACGTAGTCTGCTATACTGTGAAACATATCTCATTAATTTACATTAAGTCTGTCAGAATTTTTTTTTATCTTGCCTTTTGGCCGTATAAATATCAGCAAGTGCACCAAATTGCATATTTTTGCACTCAATTTTGCACTCTGGTTTTTCTTAAATTCTCAGAAGAAACCTAGAGATACCAGAGACTTTTAAAACTTTTTTTTTTTCACAGAAATGCAATGAAAAATTGGTCTAGAATCCAGGAGCATTTCTTCTTCAGTGCTTTTCACCCAATCAGAGATTACAGTGTTGAGGTGAGATCTTTCTCTCTCTCACACACACACACACGCGCACACACACACACACTTATCTGTGTATAATCGGATTTGTTCTGTGCTGTCATAACCAGGAGCATCACATTCTCTGCTTCCCCAGACAATATTCCAGACCTTTCCCAGCCTCTCAGAGTTGGCAGACGATGAGTGGATTCCACTGTGGAAATTTGAGAGTTTTGTTGTCTTCCCGATGTGTGCCGCCCTGCCATTGATGAACAGTGTGAGGGATCTCTGTGAACTCCAGCCTGGTGACTGGATCCAGCAGGACAAAGGTAATCACCAGATGAGGGCAGCAGAGAACAGGAACCGCACACCACTTATCAAAACCACAGGAATCTTCAGCTATTTCCCTCGTTTCAATCAGTGTGAGAAATGTGGCCTTGTCAGCTCTAATGTAATTTTGTTTTACAGCACCAGCTAATTTGTTTAAGAAAAGTGAAATCATTACATTACAAGCACACATGTTATATGTCTAATAGGTGTTTTGGATCAGGACGAGCGCTGGTCAGAAGTTCAGAAGAAAATCACCCCGTGGAAGCTGAGCGTCCAGGAGCAGGAGCCTGAGCTCATGGCCCAGCAGAGGGCAGCACGCCTGGGCAAGCTCACCAGCAACCTCCTGGTGGTCGCATCACTCATTGACAAGCCCACCAATCTGGGCGGTAAGACAAATAGACAAAACTAATGATAGTAATATTATATTGGAGAAGGGGACAATAAAATTGTTTATGATGGCTAAACCTAAAACCCTTGAAAGCATCTGATCATAGCAATGTGGATGTTTGTACGAGCTCTGCAATTCAGCATTCCAGTGAAGGCATATTTAATAACGCTTTACAGTATTGAATATTAAACAGTGTCATGTAGTCATGGATTGGACTATGCACTATCTATTTCTGTCTGTACAAAAAAAAAAATATATATATATATATATATATATATATATATATATTTTTTTTTTTTGTAATATATATATATATATATATATGCCTTATTTTTAGAAAAATCGTCGATAGGTGAAAATGGCCCTGGAAATCAATTTAAGATGGCAAATATTGCCCCTTAATAAAAATGATAATTTCTGTCACTGCTGTGAACTGAGCACTGCATAGAATATGAAAAATATGAATATCTTTTGTGAGTCTGCTGTCAACAACAGGACTAAACCAGCCATGGTACCAGTAAAAAAATACATTTCATCAGTAAAATAAAATCTAATTATATCAACAAAACTTTTAAAATATCGAGATATATTTTTGTCAATACTAACCATCCCTAATGTACGGTATTAATTATTTTGATTTCTTCAGGTCTTAAAAGGTCTTAGAGCCTTAAATTTGACTTTTAAAAGTGTGCAGCAACCCTGGATTTGCAGCAACCCGTTTTTCACATTCGTTAATCACGATTAAGAACTAGTTGCCCAGAACTAATATATACCTAAAGAAAATAGTGATTATTTATATAGATATAAATGTAGATCCCAGTGTTTTGATTAAATAAAATTGAATAAATGCTCTAGTTTTATGCATATATATGTGTTCTCTAAAGTTAGAATCATCTTTCTAAAAAACAAGAAATATTGCAATATATTTTCACCTTTCTTACAGTAGCATAATATATCATATCATATCATATCATTGCTGTGACAGATGTTAGTGTGTCTCACACGGTTTTCATTCAGTTTGATCTTTGTTTTTTTTTTTCTGAATGTCATCATTTCAACTTTAACAGAGGCATCTGTTACCAGAGACACTCACATCTTCCCTTCTGAATCAACCAACAAATCTGTTTTAACACAAGCTCATTATAAAAGGCTCATTCATCACATTCAAACATTCTGCACAAGCCAACTATTGTTAGTTTGATAGGCATATTGTTTTCATTCATGAAGTTTTATCATGTCACATTCTATAAATAAATATTGATCTGCTCTGCTGCACACAACAAGACTGATCAACAGGACTGAAACCACAGATGAATATGAATGTCTGTATCATACAATCTATGTGAAATGTTTTTGAAAGCCATCTCTTATGCTCACCAAGGCTGAATTTATTTGATCAAAAATACTGTAAAATCTATATATTTTTAAAATATAATTTATTTCCAAGATGCAAAGCTGAATTTTCAGCATTACTATTCAAGTCTTCAGTGTCACATGATCCTCCAGAAACCATTCTAATATTCTGATTTGATGTTGAAAACAGTTGTGCTGCTTAATATATTTCTGGAAATTTCTGTTTTTTTTTCCTTTCAGCATTCTTTGATGAATAAGAAGTCAAGAGATTGATTTGAAATATAAAAAATATCTAGATGCGTTACTATTAAGACTATCAGAGGACTAAACCGCAAATGTTTGTTTGTGTGTCTGTTCCAGGTCTGTGCAGGACGTGTGAGATCTTTGGGGCCAAAGCTCTGGTTCTGGACAGTTTGCGACACACTAATGATAAACAGTTCCAGGCGCTCAGTGTGTCATCCGAGTTGTGGCTGCCAATGCTTGAGGTGTGTATTTATTTCTGGCCAGATAAAGATTCTTTATTTGTATAGGCTATCAATTCTGTTCAGTTTATTTTTCATCCTTTTTGACAAATATATCAATTGCTCAAAACTAATGCAAAAATGCTTTTTTTTTTTTTTTTTTTTTCAAAACAATTGTTTCCATTTTATGGTACTAGGGCTGCAGAAATTACACACTGTAAGCTTTAAAGAAGTAGTTATATTTTCATATTTCCTTAAGTGTGGGCTGAAACAATCCTAGAGATGTTATTCTTCATAATCACACGCATGACATCAGCCAAATACGTACTACATGAAACCATCAGGAGCTCAGTTTTGTGAGGAAATCTCGAATATGAGTATTCTGTTGAAATAGAAATCTCAAGTTATCTCTCTTCATTTTTCAGGTGAAGCCTGCAGAGTTGTCAGATTATCTGCAGCGGAAGAAGAGAGAGGGATATTGGGTTATTGGCGTAGAGCAAACATCCAACAGCCAGAGTTTACAAGATTACACTTTTCCTGAGAGAAGCCTCCTTTTACTCGGGTAAACCAACACCTCCAACTTACCGCCCAAATTCTGTCTACTGTACATGCAATGGCCGCAAAAAGTGTTTGTACATCTCAGCCACACTTTTGAATTTAAAATCATATTAGCAAATGCCCTAGCAGATTAACCACAGAAACCATATTTTAAGTTTTGATATTTTATGTAATGCAAAGGTGTTCTGCTAGATGTTCAAAAGTTACAGTGCACCTTTAAAATGTATTTTTTTTTGGATTGTCATGCTTGTTAAAAAACATTTTGAGGCCATTTGGACAAGTGATCTCTTTCAATTACTTGTTATGAAGAGCACGATTGTCTTTGTGAAGCCAGGTGAAAATGAAACGTTTCAGTGTGCGCTGACGGTGCAGTTAACATTATGAGGCTAATTGATGTGTCTCTCCCTGTGAGATTTCCTCACCTCTGAATGCTAAGAGAGAGAGAGAGAGGGAGAGAGAGAGGGCATGTTCTGACATGCCCGAGTGCTCATCAGCAAAACCACCCAACATTAATGTGCCATTTACACATACAACAAGCATCGGCCATCACCCAGACTTTTATTTTATTTTAATCATCAACCATTATTGTCATAGAACAGTAATCTTACAGCTTTATTTATTTATTTATTTATTTATTTTTGGTTATTATGCACAGTTTAACAAGCATCAACCATAATTCAGTCTGAGATCAGTGATTTAGCAGCTTAATCACAAATAGGGTGTGTGTTTGAAAGAATCAACAAGGTTTTCATGATTTGTCTTGCTGCATCACTTATCTTATGTTTCCTGCACATCACTGTTATTATGTCTGATTATCTCACTGATGCAGAGCAGTTGAGTAGACTATTATTTAAAAGCTTGGTTTATAAGTTCAATCAGCACCTGTACACTTCTTAAATTTGTTTTTCACATTTTACAGAATGCATTTAAAGACCATGTAAATATTATTTGATTTGATTAAGCATCTATTAAGGTCATCTATATGAGCTAGTGTAGGCCTACTTCTATATTTACAGAATCTATTTAAAGACATTTAGATTTATTTAGATTAATTAAGGTTATTATCTATATGCTAAAGTTGACAAACTTTCAGTAGATATACACTAGATATATACATTTAGAGCCTTTCTCTTTAAGTAAGATGTAGCAAAAACTAATCTAAATACAGATACTGATCTTGCCCAAAGAGGCATATACACAGTTTTTGTCCATTTTTTTTTTTTCATGTGCTTCTTCCAAAATGGAAACACAGGAACCAAAAATGCTCCTGTCAAGTCATTTCTTTGAGATATTAAACAGGGTAAATATTTTAAATGGAGACTGCTGAGAAAACAAAGTTTGTTTTGTCAAATTAATCAAAATAAACATGCTAGTTATTGAGGGAATGCATTGACGTCACTTTCCCGCCGGAACAACCCCCCTCAGCCTGACTGAGTGGCAAAAGATCTGCTGCGTGACTGGATTTAATAGGGGAAAATGCGACTAAAACGAACAATATGTAGAATACGTAGAGAGGGATATGTAGAACTGTGAATGATGGATGGATATAATCTGAGCTGCCCGTTGAGTTTTGCGGGTGCTGATTCCGTGTGGGTCTGCTCATTGGCATAAAATTACCATTTTAAATGGCTTTATAAACTCATTAGCTTGACTTGAACATTACATTAGGGACCTTAGCATTCCATCGGATATGATTTTTTGAAATCTGCTTGGTGCATGACTCTAAAGTGTCTGTTTGTCTCCGAACAGTAATGAAAGGGAAGGCATTCCTGCAAACCTGCTGCAGCTGGTGGACGTGTGTGTGGAGATTCCTCAGCACGGTGTCACCCGCTCCCTCAATGTCCACGTGAGCGCCGCCCTGCTGGTGTGGGAATATACACGCCAGCATTTAGGACAAAACCCTGCAGTCTGAGCAAGTCTTCTGTGTTTTAGCAGAAAACATCTGTCAGTATTTGGGAGACGTTGCATTTAACACCATTTTTCTAAGGAAAAGTTGCAAGACTCCCCATTATGACAAATATAGAAAACTGCTTAAATATGGCATCTATCCATATACCGTCTGTCGTTCCTTTTCCTTCCCTTTGAGTTCTTTTATTTTTCACTCTGTATTATTGACAAGTGTCGTTTGATGACTTTGTGTTTTACCTAACATTTTAAGAGAAGTATTTTAATATACCTTTGAATTTAGATTAAATAAACAGTTTTTTCTCTCTCTCTCGGTGACTAAGTTGATATTTTCACATTTACACACATCATATTTGTTCCCACACATGTAGCATGGATAAATGCAATGCAAAAGGTCTCAATTAATCACATCCATAGCCGTTGTAATCCCTTGAAAAACAAAGCATCTGTGTAAATATAGACGGTTTAAATGAGCCACTTATTCAAGCGGTCTGTTTTCTCTAGCTGTGTAATTCACAAGTCAAGCGTTTGATTTTTCCATGTTGTCATCGCTGTGGATAAACTGATGAAGGGACCCTGGAGATAGTAAACTGCACTGTCAGGTGCTCACAGGGCAAATGAAGAGCCATAGAGGAGTAAGAAGCGAACTGTCTGCTTTAAATTTTGGGAGGTTATTGTTTTGATCAAATACTGTAAAATTTTCGTAAATTAGCTTTTTGTATTCTTATGGAAGATTGATTATTTTTTTTTAAAGCTAAATGGCTAGGTTGCTTGTGACACACCTGAGCTCGGGATATCAGACTTAATCAGACCGAGTGTTTTTAAATGGAGTCCTCGGCTGGTGAGTGGTTTGATGCAGATGAGTCTGAGTTTCAGATGCGAACTGCACTGAGGAACTCAACCATCCTGTCGCCTCGAGCGCGTCTGGTGCTGGAGACTGTGATGGTGCTGATGAGTCTGGCCGCAGTGACGGGTGAGCTTTACACTACGCTTCATTAATGTGTGTGAATGTCAGAGATATTGTGTGGACCTGAGAAAGTTTTGCATTTGATGTCTAACTATATATTTTGGATGAATTATTATGGTTTAAGATCAAATGATTTGTGTCAAGTTGTATTAGCTGTAACATGTAAAGACATTTTCTTGTGAATATTGTTTTGACTGGTATCGAAAACAATGCTAACAAAAATCCATAGCCCTAATGACATCATCCGGCAGGATATATGACTATTTTGGTGGGAAATGACCAAAATTATTAAGAATTAGCAATCAATTTGATGAAGTGTGTAGTGTTTTGTGGCATTATGTGCTTTTGGCACATCCTGTCAGATATTATTATGATATGATTTATCAGATATATATTTATTTATGATATGATTTTAAAAGAACGACTAAAAAACATATTTTCTTAATCACGTTTTGGAAACACTTTACAATAAGGTTTCATTTGTTAACATTCGTTAATGTATTAACTAACATGAACTAACAATAATCAATACATTTGTTACTGTATTTGTTCATCTTTACTAAGATTAGTTAATAAAAATCCAGCTGTTCATTGTTTGTTCATGATAGTTCACAGTGCATGAACTAATGTTAACAAATACATCTTTTGATTTTTAATAATGTACTAGTAAATGTTGAAATTAACATTAACAAAGATTAAAATGCTGTAGACATTACAAGTTGATGTTTACTAATGTTGCTAATTAATATTAACTAATGAAACCTTAATGTAAAATGTTACCTATATATATATATATATATATAACCTATATATATATATATATATGTCAAGAAAAATATAATTAAAATACATTATCCAAAACTTACTGTAAGTTTTCGAACTGAAAACACCACTTGTTCCAAATAAACTATTAAAACTAAACTGCAAAATCATTGCCGATATCTGTGCCTTTGTGACGTCACACCACATTGGCACAACATATAACAATATTAAATGAAAATTTGGCATGATTGACATGATTTCTTTATTATTTTATAATAAAATTTGTACATAATTAATATAAAATGCTTTTTTTTCCTCCTTGTCAGGAAACGTTCTGGTCATTGTGATTGTGGCAGCCACAAAAACCTTCCACACTGTGACCTCCATCCTGATCATTAATCTGGCCATTAGCGATTTCTTAGTGGGAATAGGCGTCATGCCGTTTGTGGCTGTTTCCATTATGAACAATGGATGGGTCAACTACAATGTTAGTACATTGCTTTACATCCAACATTTATAACTTAAAGGTGCTATATGTATTTTTTAGAGGCCTCTATTGGTGATGTTTCAGATTGCAAACAATTTTTACAAGAGTGGTAAAAATTGGTAAACTAATGGTACACGGCGACACTGAGACTTTTAAACACACCAAAGAAAGCATCACACAACATGCTGGAAACTCATGTAAACTCCCACTGCAACGCTACAATAATAGGCTACTTTTATCAGCTTGACGTTGAACTAATGCTCCATGCTCGAACAGTCTTTTATATTCATTTCATGTCTCATGTATGTTGTAGTTTACATTCCTATTTCATTACAGTTTACCATTATTTATTTCAGCATATCTAAAAATTTCACAATAAAAATAGCAGAGGTCTCTCCATAATTCAAGCGCTCTGTTGATGTTGATCCGTGTTTTCGTCCGATCCAATCCACGTTTGGCCTGATGAGCTTCAGCAGAGACATTTTTGTTTTGTTTTTTATATTTTTGTGGAGTTTGTTTTGGAGTCTGGTTGGAGTCTGTGTTGTGCTAGAGGCAGGTCTTTTTTGGGTGTTATCAGACTCCATGTCGTTAGCTGCAGTGCCACCTCAGACTGTGCATAAAAGGAGAGGCTCGGGAAGCTCCGATGGATTTCGCAGAAAATCCGACCCAGAGACTTCACATAGAAATAGGAATACTGGCCTTCAGAGATAATAGCAAGAAAAGTTACATATAGCACCTTTAAAGGTGAAGTGTGTGAGATGTCTGAACCACTAGTGAGACCAAACGGAATTGCAAAAGTAATGACTGTTTCCAAATGAGTTTCCCCAACTGCCATTCGCTGACCAAGCCATTAGTCCTGCCCCCAAACTCAAGTCATTGGTTGAATTAATTTTTTTTATGATCAGGCCTTAAACCTGCAACATTATGAAAGAATAAGTTCAAAAAACCTCAGTTTTAAATGCTCTGAGTTTTAATGCAGTTTTAAATGCAATCAATCATTATAGTTGTGGTGTGGACTTCACTATTGTCTTAGAGTTAATGCCTTTTCACCATAACGGTACGAAGTCAGTACTTAAATTGACGCTTTTCATCAAGCACTTGCACAGATACACATGGGAGCGTTTGAAAGGCTTGGTTCCAAAGTCCGAAGACTTTTGGACAACTCTACAAGGATGATTGACATTCTGAAACAAACCTAGCAATGTTTTGCATAAACCCAGTGTTTATTTTAACATTGATAAAATTACATACATCACCTTTAATTTGTTTAAAGTTACAAAATGACATTTTGAGTAAGGATGCACTGATATGAAAAATTTGCCGAATACCGATATTTCTTTATTTGAAAGCCGATAACCGTTATTTTGACCGATAAATCTAAATCCAGATTTTTATATAGTTTTTCAGAGCCTGATCACAAAAAAACACAAGTCTCACCATTAAAAGTTATATCCCAAGCACACAAATATAATGTTCTCATTTTAATTTTATGTAGCCTATATGACAGACTTGTGCTAGACATGCTGCACTTTACTGTATTTTCCTTTTTTGAAGTGATTCTAATCATATCTCAAGCAATTCAAAACCATCATGGTGAACAGTCCACATCTAAAGTGTCTCAACTAAAGGAAATAATCCCTTTTTTATCGGCTTTAATATATCGTTCGCATTTTCTTATCAGGCCGATAACATTAAAAATGAACATATCCGCCATATCGGTATCGGCATATATATATATATATATATATATATATATATCGAGCATCCCTAATTTTGAGTGCATTAACAGATGCTTCTGTTCATTTTGAACTCTCTCTTGATCTTCCAGGATCTATGTCTGTATGTTGGCTACACATCCTCAGTCTACTGCACCGCGTCAGTTTTAACACTCGCCGCTATTGCCCTGGACCGTTACTTCTCCATCGTGGACTGCCTGCTGTACGGTTCCCGCTGTACGATATGGAGAACTGGTTCCGTGGTGATATGGATTTGGCTGCAAGCTATGTTGACCAGCTGTCCTCCTCTCCTCGGCTGGAGCAACATCAGTTTCGTTGCTCCCATGTACAGCTGTGCCGTGAACTGGCCCAACAGCCCAAGCTACACGGTCATAATGGTCTCCTTATCTTTTCTTCTACCGGCTATAGTCATCCTGTTCTGCTATGTGAAGATTGTCCGTGTGGCACGATACCATGCTAGGATGATCCACAGTTTGGAAGAACATCTCCAGCGTAACAGAGCCACGTCTGTCTTGAATCTCCAACACTCATTCATGGACACCTACACACCATCCAGGCTGATTTACTATGTGAGTGGGAGGTTTGTGACGGATCAGTTGGATGTTCCTTATGAAGTTGCTCCAGATGCACCATCTGAGGTGTCTTCCGAGCCAACTGGTGGACGTCTGCACTCTTTTATGGCTCAAATCCATAGCAGTAGCCCTCAACATCAGCATCATGGAGTTCGGAGGTTATTTCTGGTCATCGCCGCTTTTTTCTTGTGCTGGATGCCTTACATAGGCGTCGCTCTGGTGCAGGCAACCGAAACCGCACTGTCCCGGCCCAGGAGCGTAGTTCCCCCATCTGCGGTCACTTTCTCCTATTTCATGGTGCTGTTTAATTCAGATATCAACCCGTTGCTGTATGCGCTCCTCAGCAAGCGCTTCCGAGGTGCCTTCCAGAGTTTGAGATGGAAGATCCAGGCCAGGTTGGGAAGTGTTGTGGAGAGAGTAGGAGCTGAGAGATCTACTAGTGGAGGTGAGAGTTACCCCACTAACAGATCGACCCACAGTTCCACGGCGCACTCCAGAAACGACGGGGAGTCCACGTACTCTTCCGTTTTTGCTCTCAGCTCTCAGTTTGCTCACAGCCTCAGGGAGCAACTGAATAATGTTCTTCCGGTGACCACTTCTTCTCGTTCTGTTTGTCATGAATGTTGTGGACGGGCTTCGAGGACGGTGGACCTTCTGCAGGTTCCCTCCAAACAGCGTGAGCGGAACAGACTCCCTTATTCTGCTGCTACTAAAAAGAAACAAGCCACATTCTTTTATGGACAGATCACAGTTAGAGTGGAACATATTGGCTGAGTGCATCACATACAGTCCTGCATAATGGAAACAAAGCTGAATGTTATTTGCATTTTGTGGGTGGATGATTAATTTAGTGGAATGTTATTGGTTGATAAAATGTAAGTTCTATGAGGCATTAAAAAGTTTGAATAATGATGTTGCCATAATGAGATTGTAAAGAAAATGTAAAGTTTTACAAAGACATCTGAGAAAAATAAATAAATAATAATAATAATAATAATAATAATATATATATATATATTTATATATATATATACACATGGTAACACTTTACTTGAAGTGGTGTGCATAAGACTAACATAACACCTTCATAATCATGACGCATGTTATGAATATGAAGGAAGTTTTATGCATGTTTATGACAACTGTCATTAACCCATTTAATCCCAAATTTTTTCTTGCAACTTGAGGACATGCATTTTAGTCCTTAGACCTCCCTAACACTCAAACAATACGCCTTTTATGATTTTATGTTGGTTAAGTTAGTGAAATATTAGGTTTTATACTCGGTCACAATAGTGACCGGTGGGAAACTACATAGTCAGAATTCATTCAAATTCTTCAATTAGACCTATTGACACAATTCATTACAAGACATCCAATATCTCGTTTTGTCATTTCGTGAAGAAGGCTTAGTGAGGTGAATAGGTTGTCATGAACAAAGTTACACCCTGGAGGAACTTCTGCTTGTTCGGCTAGACCCCTATGGGCTTGACCATGTCTACACTTGGGCCCTGTCCTAGGCCAGTTTCAGGTGGATGTGTGTGCACTCTTTCAGTGCATTGAAGATGGGCCGAATGTTGTAAAAAGGGTTGTTTGTGGTCATGTGTGGGGCACACCATTTGGTTCTCATGAACATCTGCACAATCCTCCAGATAGTTCACTTCTGCATCGCCATTCAATAGTCTACCTGGCAAATGGGCCGTTTCACCCTGGGACTCCCTATCTGAGCCATCACTATCACAGTCACTTTCAATTTGGGGTGGGGGTAGGGGTGGGGGGAAGGGGGTCATGCACGTCAAGAAGGTCCAACACATTGAACGTTTCTGGGATACTGATAACTGCACTAAACAAAATTATAAATGCAACACTTTTGTTTTTGCCCCCATTTTTCATGAGCTGAAATCAAAGATCTAGACCATTTATATGTACACAAAAGGCCTATTTCTCTCAAATATTGTTCACAAATCTGTCTAGATCTGTGTTAGTGAGCACTTCTCCTTCACCGAGATCATCCATCCTCCTCACAGATGTGGCATATTCAGTGTAGGATTGCCAATACCCGCCAATATCTGCCAATACCTGTGTTTTCAATTGAATTGAGTCTTACAAGCAAAATATAAATGCAGGAGTATAATTCTCAAAATATATCATAGACCCTTTAAAGAATATATGTACAAAATTTGATAGTTCTATCTGTAAATTAAGATGTTTTATATACTACTTATTTTAGTAGTCTGAGTAAGAAATCTTTTTCTAGATGTGCAAGCAGGAAGTGAACTGATCTGGTCATGTGACCCTTCACACTAGTCACATGACATTAATTGATTTTAATCAAGACAGTCTATTTTCATTTAAAAGTTGAATTTCTTGCCTAAAGTCAATAACAACATTTTTAGAGCTTCCAGAAATAAGAAAAAAGCTGCGGTCACAATGACTGGTGGGATTAAACGGGTTAAGTGTCATTCGGTCAATTATGACATTTTTAATGCAAATATGACATTGTTTGAGATGTCTTTGTTTTGACACCTTTGACACCTTTGATAAACGAATACATCATAACCTGTCAGTGTCTTTGTCATGAACCGGCAAAAGTAATGATTATGCATGAAACGTTTGAATTGTTTATTAATAAACTAGTGTTTTCTGTCAGTGTCAGCAGCAAAGATAATGTTGATGATGCTACTCGCCATCTTCGCAGTGAACGCGCATAGGCCTATAGAGAGAAACGCATACTTTGAATTATACGCAGAGTTGCCAGTTTATTTTCGTTTTTAATTGTTTTGTTTAAAAGTAGACATTTAAAGCTTTCTGTAGCCTAGTTCTCAGGTCTGTGTGAGGCAAGCATCGCAGTGTTTCGGTTCATATATGAGACGCGCTCCGGTTCACCTGCGCGCCTCTGTGTCCTGATTTGTCTGATATTTGCTTAATGTTTTAAGTCAATTTGTTGATAAAACATTTTTTTAAATGAAGATAAAATTTATATCAAACGAAATTTACAAGCTTTCTACAAAACAAAACTTAATAAGTGGTCAAAATCATGTCTGACCCACTCCAAATATTTTCCGATATTGGGCAGCTTTTGAATTTTGATCCTATCTCACTCATCTCATGCGGTTCCCTTTTCATAGCCTACTCAACATTGATTAGCCTAAATAATAAAAATAAGTAACGTAATATTATTAAACACAAATGTGAAACGTAGCCTATGTTTTTTTGTTTGTTTTATATTTAAGTGTCACGCCGCTCCGCTTTGCTCACATGCTATAGCCTACATGTGTGTGTGCATGTGCTGGAGGGGTGCCCATCCCTTTTTTGAATATCGTTATCATTATTGATCATTTTTAATAATTAGTTTTTTTCATGCATATGTTGAAATTGGTACTATTTGAGGTTTGACACTTTAATAAAAATGATTTTACTAAAAATGATACAAAAAATGGATGGATTTATAGCGTTTTGAAAAAAAATAAAATTAACTTTAATTTATCATTAACAATATTGTTGTTTGATTTAATAATCATTGTTCGAAATCTTCAGACTGAACCAATAAAACATTTCAACAGGATAATTTGAATATTCACAAAATGTGGTGGTCCAGGTAAAAACTGTAGTTTTCCCGAAAACTATTGAAATGGATTTATAGCGTTTTGGAAAAGAACTCTTCAAATGCAAAAAACATTTATTATTGTCAAGGTGAACAGGATTCATTTGCCTCGATCCACGCTGAAAAAAAACCGTCTAAATGTCACATTTTTAATGAAGCAGCCTAAATAGTCCAATTTGGAAAATGTGAGATGTCATGGTTTAACCCCCTCAAACGTGAAACTTACACGTTTGCGTTAACACGCTCCATGAGAGATATGTTTATTCGCCTCTGCCATAACGACCTATTGGTTTTCATTAAACCGAGAAAAATTGAATTTTCTTTTAATGACGATCACTGATAAATGGTCTATTATTTAAAATGCAAAAAAACAACAACAACAACAAAAAAAAAACATTTATTATTTTCAAGGTGAAAAGGATTCATTTGCCTGGATCCACGCCAAAGAAAACGTCTAAATGTCACATTTTTAATGAAGCAGTCTAAATAGTCCACTTTGGAAAATGTGTAGATGTCAGGTTTTCATTAAACCGAGAAAAATGGAATTTTGTTTTATTTACGATCACTGAGAAATGTTCTATTATTTAAAATGCAATATATACAGTATATAGGCCTATATATATATATATATATATATATATATATATATATATTATTTTCAAGGTGAAAAGGATTCATTTGCCTCGATCCACGCTGAAAAAAACGTCTAAATGTCACATTTTTAATGAAGCAGCCTAAATAGTCCACTTTGGAAAATGTGTAGATGTCACGGTTTAACCCCCTCAAACGTGAAACTTACACGTTTGCGTTAACACGCTCCATTGGAGAGATATCTATGAGTGCAAATATACTCAACACGTACCTGAAATAACTGGATAGAAATAGTTATTTAAATGTTCTTTATTTATTCATATTTATTAATGTATGTGACACACACGCGCAGGGGCGATTCTAGGATTTTTTTCAACTGGGGGGCACAAGAGGGGCCACAATTATTACAGAGGGGCCATTATTATGTTGTGTATTTATGTAGAACTGTAGATATCCAAATCAGTTCAAGTTCACTAAGCTTTAAAATCAGCAATAAACAGTGATACCCTGTCATCTTTTAATAGCAGTTATTTACTGCTCTAAATCAAAACAATAAAATACAATTTATATTAACTTTTCACTTTACAAAAGTGATAGAAAAACTGTAATAAATAAAATAATCCAATGTATTAGTGTCACTCACAAATAATAATAGAACAGCCTTATTTATATAAATGCATAATTATATTAATCATTCATATAATAAACACACAATTAATGAATTCATATAACTGTAATAAAATTGTATACAATACATATTTGTTCATCCTATTCAATTTGCATTTCAGCAGTTGCAGTAAATTTGCATTGATGAATAGACCAAATCTGCTTATTTCAAGGAAGGCTAATTAGTCTTGAGCATATTGATTGTAAAATATCATATATAAATACTTTGTTAGATAGCTACTTTTTCAAAAAGGTATATGCTTTAGTTTGACGTAAAATATGTGGATCATAGAAACAGTTTAGAATGACTTAATTAATCCAGTGTTATTCTAGTATTAATTATTTATTTTGATATTTAATCATGCATTTTTATTTATTTATGATTTTTTTTTTTTGAGAATGTTTTTGGATGCAGGGATTAAATTGACAAAAAATTCTTCTGACTGAATTTTTTTTTTTTTTCAGGCCAAGTCATATTCCTGTAACTTTATTTAAAGGTTCTCTAAGCGATGCTGGGCCAAAACATTTTTTGTCACATACTTCAAACGTCTCCTCACTATCGGCTAGCTGCCTGTCCCCTAAACACACTGTAAAAAAACGCCGTCTCTGTAGACACCACAGGCTCCACAAACGGCAACAAAAACAATCATGTCCCACCCGCACCACGAAACCTAACAAACAGTGTTCCAGCCAATCACTGGCAAGTATTTGAGGGTGGGTCTGGGGGGTTAGTGCGCGTGCACATGAAGGGGGGTGTGTGTGTGTGAAGGAGAGCAGCGAAGCATCAGAGGGAAGTTTGAAAAATTACCAACACACGACCAAAGAGACGTCGTTCTGAGGAACAAATTAAAAAGAAGAAGGAGTCGGATAAAGAACGTGCGAAGTTCCGAATTTACATCAGTAGCAAAGCTTTTGAATGATTGCGAGAACTCCGGCGGCAGAAGGGCTTCCAGTCCGACATTCAGGTTGCTCTGTTTTTGCTGGACAGGTGGGTAACGTTAAATTGTTTTTTTTTCTTCTAAATTGACGCTTATGTTCGCCAAACCCACACAAGGATATAATTAGCTTGAACTATGCACGTTCACAATTATTTCAGGGAGCACGGAAGGGAGGGGGAGGAGATGAGATGCGGAGGAGGGAGCTCCGATTTGTTTGAAAATATTCGAACGTCAACAGGATCGCTTTGAGAACCTGTAAATAGTCGAGACCAATAGCGTTTTAAGGGGAGATGTTTTAAACCGATCTAATATTGCCAGTTTGTGTAATTTAAAAGCTATTTTAATCTATGAAAAACAATTACTTATGCTATCTTGACAAATAGGCCTAATCAACCATCAACTTTTCAGTGCATGTTTTTGTTTATCTTATAAGACCAAACAATGCTAAACTATTTTAATATAGTTTGTTTCATGCCAAATCGTTTTGGCTGAGGGAAAAGTGAAGTTTCATAACTTTATTTAGGCCATTTACAATAAAGGTGATAATAAATAGAAATAGATTTTGTTATCCATTTCTGTAGTATACTTACTCAAAGCCTTTGATGACAGCATTCAGCATCATGAGCCGGTTCTTCTGTCCCTGTAACATACGATTCACATTACGAGCTCAACACTGAATTTACATGCGGAGGTTGATATGTTAACTCACTTTTAATCCAACTTAAATGTTCCTCAATATATCAACACTAATAAGGGACAAATTAAATATAACATATTTAGTTACTTTAAAGATTTGTTTATTTACCTTATTTACAGCACATTTGTCTAAGTAGTGTCAGTGAATTATCCTTCATAATAGCACACATAACGTTACATCACTCAGATGTATTTTTCATTTTGGAATGTGCAATATGCAATACTTAAACAATATTTTCATTTCAGATGTAAATAGACATTTTAAATAAGCGTGTTTAAGATGTAACGTTAAATGGTTATGTAAATCCATTTTAGAAACTTAACGTTACGTGTAGCCTACTTACTGGAGCTCCCCTGTTTAACTAACTAGCTATAATAAAACATGTGTTTACAGCAAAATCACAATACTATACTGTCTAAGTCCTTTAGACCTTCAACAGTTAAAACGTTTACTCTATAGTAGTTTAACACATACGATTTAAACACAAGGAACCGTGTTTACTCACATTTGAAAACCCCTGCTTCGCTGATCTCCGCGATGTTGATAATGACGTATGCTCTCCCGTGGCCTCCTGGGATAGAAGAGTATCCATACGATGAACACTCAAAAATCTGGGCGAAAGCAGGAGATCATTCGGGAACTTCTCGCCTACTCTTTTATGAGTAACGTTACTGAGATTTCGGACATACTACTCCTTTCAAATACTTTTCCCCCCTACTCTATAGTACGAAAGTAGGGATATATAAGTATACGTATGCCTAGGCACAACACCGGAATCTCGCGATAATTAGTACGTCACTCTGGTAATTCTCGCCTACTCTTTTATGGATACTAAGGATTCGGGCATACTTATTCGCTCGCCTACTGCTTTTTCCCTACTATGAAGTATGCGGTCTCTTCACCACACCGGCGACGTAAAGCGAAACCGGAAGTGTCCGACCGCGCACACTCACGCCACGGATCAGAAATCCAAAATGGCGGCCGCGTGCAACTAGCAGAGATGCTGCACTGATGATTGACTGTGTTGCTACTGTTTTATCTTTTTTTACAGGTAAGATTACTTAAGTCAAATGGGTCCACGAACAGTTATGTTTAGTATTTGAGTATTTAGGATTTATGTTAAGTAACGTAAGTTTTGAGCACGAAATTGTTATCACCCGTGGATAGAGCGTGATCAGAAACAACGCGGCAATGAAACTTCGTATGTGAAACGATAATTGGTATTATGCAATGGAGATGGAAAGACAGTACTGTTATGTAGAGGTTGTGTGATATTGATGGGTAAAATAATAGTTTAAGTGACGCGAGTTCAGTAACACACGTGGAGTTCGCGGGTGTCCGCCATTTTGCCCAAGTTGCACGCAGCGGGGACATTAGAGTTAAAGGGCAACTCCTAGGGCTGTAACGATACACCAAACCCACGATTCGGTTCGTATCACGATTTTTGACCCACGATTCGATTTGTATCGCGATTCTATCACGGGGGCGAGGCTTGGGCTGAAAAATAGATTTTGAGAGGAAAAAATACAGGTATTTTTATTAAATAACATTTGGAGAAACGTATAGAATCTGAACACCAAAAAAACAATAATAACTATGCAAATTATTAAACTAAACTAGGCAGTGTAGGCTGCTACTTTTGGGTTGTTTTCTGTGCTCCAACTATATATTTTTTATAAGGCTATACCCTTCTTGTTTTGAACTTCATGCATGTATTGCATGTTAAACAAGTATATAATGTAATATGATAACAAGACTGTTTTATTTTGGTGATGATGTGTAGCCAGATATATCAGCAGAGCGCGTGCGATTACCTGCGTCTGTCTTTGAAGTCGTGAAAAGGTTGCCGTGTACCATCATTTTAAAACCACAAAATGTATTTTTTCTGCTTAAAAAATAGCAAAAATAACTGTATCTATGTTATATATTTCTATTAGATGTGTATTTACATTATCCCGACAGTTTCCACCAACTTTCAAATACGGAGAAATAGTTTAATTCGAAGACACGGGACGTTTCTTTATTTCCGTTTCGTCGCCCGTTTATGGCGTCATATAACCGTTGACTCCTCTATTTTCTCTAACTTCCATGCGGGACCCGGCGAAACCGCCAAACATAAAGAGGAACACTGGACTACCACAAATAAAGCAAAGAAAATGACGAAGAAAAAAAAAGTAGTACGTATTTTTATGTGTGTAAATCACATGCCCGCACTCTTAACAGACCCACTGTACCCAGTGCTGCTCGCGCATAAAGCGCTCCCCGTTGTTCACGGTAACCGTGTCGTCTCATTCAAAACAGCCAACTGTTGCTGTTAGCGAGCCTCGCACATTGAATACTCATATGGGTCAGGCTGCGAATGTACGTGCCCGCTTCAGCGCGCTCATACTTACTAAATAAACGCCTCACCTCCGGCGCCGTGCACTCGCTACATTCTCTTTAGCCTTTAGCACATAGTGGATGCATAACGCAAACCCAGTCAAACGTTTGACTGCAGTATCTTATGAGCTTTATAATCCGGTGCGCCCTATATATGGTAAATATAAATATATATAAATATATTCGGTGGGCAGCCTAGTATTTATTTTGGTTTGTACAGTGTAATTTACAGAATTATAAAAAATATAGGCTATATTTTTGCTACCTAAATATTAAAGATGTTTTGTGTCGCGTCCGTGTACGCGTGTGTATTTCCTTCATATTAAATATAAAATGCAAGTGTAGACTTGTATTTTTCTAATGTGTGGACGTACTGGATTTTATTAAGGGAGTAGGCTATGGATATATAAACAGAAGTGTCAATATATTGGTATTAAATGCATTTTCTGAGAATGTATTATTTTGATGGATTTCAGTTTTGGCTAATTTAACCTCAACTAGTTTTGTGGTGTAGGTCTACATATTTTATAATGTTAACTTCAAATAATATAAATAGTAATTCAAAGATAGCATTGGATCTGGATGGGAAAGATAACTGGGAGGTGGAAGGGGTGTATCGCGATTCTGCCTTCTCACATCGCGATACAGTATCGTGGACCTGAGTATCGCGATTTCGATTTTATATCGTATATGTTACAGCCCTAGCAACTCCACCCATTTGCATTCATCTTTTCATTGTTAGAAATAGGGTTGTAACGGTATGAGATTTTCACGGTATGATAATCGTCTCAGAAAATATCACGGTTTCACGGTATACGTGAAACTCAAACGAAGTGATTTGCTCAATAATGATATAAAAGAGTCGTGAAATGTGACATGAGAGAACATTAAAGTGTAATGTGTTATTTAGAGTAAACAAGTCATGCTGAGAAAGAGAATGTATGTACTTTGGAAAGTGTTTAACAGACAAAGGGAAATGTATAGTTTCAAATTAAGTTTAACGAGGGTTATTTGTTATTTTTGATATGGGGCGAGATATACTGTATGTTCACATGTTTGATTTGCAAACTGTATGTTAATTTAGGTTAGTGAGCAACAGGGAATGTTATAATGAGCAATTATTAAATGTCATACTGAATGTGAGAATGCGCACAATATAGCAGTTAATGCAGAGACGAGCAGATAACACACCAAATTGAGATGCTCCACTGATGATTGACCGTGTACTGTTAAATCTGTCTTGCAGGATTGCATGCAAAGCCCCAATATAAAATGTGTTGCACCAGAAACGACGTCTGCTCCTTTCTAGATGTGTAACATACAGGGCCTGAAATTAACACCCGACCACCTGCCAAATGCGGGTGAATTTTCCTATTGGCGGGTAACACTGTCAATCTACCTGCCACATTGGCAGGTAGCCAATGAGAATTGTGAGTGATTCATAGGATTTTTACATTTCAACGATGTCCGCTATTGCGTTTGACTTTAGCTAAAATGTGGCGGCACATTACTGGGGTAAAGAGGCCAGCTGAAACAAAACAGCCAACAAAAAGATGAGGATGAGAAAAAGAAAAGTAAAGAAGACATTTTAATACAAAGTGAACAATCGGCGGAAATGGCAAGGTTCGTGAGCGGCTGATTTATGACAGCGACTGTTGTTTCGTAACGTTCATGCGATCAGAAAGAAGATGAGGCTCTTTTTCTGACTACGTGTGCGAGTATTAAACTGTTGGTGAGATGGGATGAGATAATGTAACGCTGACGTAGCCTACGTACAATGACAGTTGCACAGATGTGTGTGCATGTGCAACTGTGCATGTTGGGAGTTGGGAACCAGTGAGAAAATGTCCGGTACCTTTACCAGTAATAACAATATTAATTTAGTTCATAGTTAACGGTTCCTGAACGCTGTAACTAAAAGCTGTCAGGATCTGTCTACGTGACTAAATCAGCCATCAACCCAGCCGCGTGTGATTTGTTTACATACGAGCTGCGGTAGGTCTATCTGTTGAGTATATACTATATAGCCTATACTATATACTGTATATGTTGTGTGAGTGACAAAATCAATGAATAAAAATATTTAAAAAAAAATGCATGTTCTTAGAGATATTATTATTACTTGACAGCACTTAAATGTGTATTCTTACAAGTGAAAGAACAATGTTGTGAAATTCCCATTTTTTTCACCTTTAAATAAACGTGAAAAAAAAAAAAAACAGGAATTTCACAATATTGTTCTTTTTTACCATTTTTTGGCTGAGGCAAAATATGAGGCAAAAAAAAAGTGGCTGGTAAAAAGTCTCTGTGGCAGGTGAATTTTTAAATCCACCTGCCACAGTGGCCGGTGGCCGAAAAAGTTAATTTCAGGCCCTGGTAACATAGTTGTAGAAAATTAACTATTCATATCGGCGAATTACAATGTTTGATAAAGATGGGTTTCATTAGTCTTTATGTTCCTGCAATTTTACTGTATCATTTGAGAAATAATATTTTAACATTAGACCACTTTTATTCTTTCAGTATACAGTCTGTAACAATCTGTTTCTAGCAGCAAAATGTCAGTGCATTTTAAAATGTCAGTGCTATTGTTTTGTCTCAAGATGCACATTAGTAATGTTTTTGTTTTTTGAAGGACCACACTTGCGTTCTTTGCACTTGTGTACTTGCACGATGTAGGTATTTCCTGCATTTAGCCCAAGTGTTCAAGTAGGTGTGATGACTAGAACTTTTTATTAACCAATGGGACACAAAAATGCAAGTGTTTACAGAGCTTTATTTAAATTTTCAATTCTTTGCATTTTAAAATCAACAATGTCTGGTTAGTAGTCCCAATGTAACAAAAGGCATAATTAAAAAATATGGTGCTTTTAATTAAGTGATTTAAAAAGCAGCTGCAAATGTACAAAATACACATACCATACTCATCTTTGCAACATTATAATGACACTTTAACAATGTGTTTTTCTACCAAATTACATGTAAAATGTAGTTCATTTAACTTGCAGTGGAATGTTTTCCTCATCATCTTGTGATTTCGGGGCATGTGAGTTCCCGCACCTAATGCATGATAGGATACGCTCCAATGCGGTATTCAAGATAGTCTACATTTAGTGCGTGTTCAGGGCATTGCGCGGATAGTAACAAACGGTTTTGAGTGTAGTTCACCCAAAATGAAAATTACTGTATGCAAAAAAATTCAAGTTTATAGAGTTTTAGTGTCGGTGGTACTACATTAAACTACTGTATTATGTTGAGTATAATAAAGCAATGAGGGGGATATTTGTCAGTTCTGATAATGCCAAATGTACTATGTTACCAATAACATTGCAAGCATATTCATCTAAATATAATTCTGTATTTTCAGCTTCAGAATCATGAATTCTTTTTATTCTGGTGTCTGTGGTCCTGTGCATTGGTTTCCCAGCACCAAGTCCAAACCTTTTCATTTCCACTCCCAATGTAATACCAAATTTAGCATTTTAATCAACAGTAATTTCTTTGTTTACCTTTTACCATATGTCTTGCAGTATCGCAATATCATTCGATATTCGGAGTTCACTATTATGATATATATCGAATCCTAACATGAGGGTATCGTTACACCCCTAGCCCAAAAGCTACTTAAATGCCCTAATTGATCAAAGGCCTATTCCTGGCTTAATCCAAGCCCTGTCTGTGAAATCAGACCTTTGAGATTAATTAACTTAAAAGTTACTTTACTAGATAGAAAAGGTGGGCATAAACATTTAAAATGTGTAAATTAGTATAAAAACAAACTCACTATGTGTTTTCTTATTGATTTTGCCAGATCTCCTCCTTCAGTGATGCTCCTCCTCCTCCAGTGAAACTCCTCCTTCAGTGAAGCTCCTCCCACTGCAGTTCACCAATAAACGCTGGAATATTCCCCTCAGCTACAAGTGAAGACGAGCATCAAACCATCAGGAAGAGCTTACACAAACACAGAGTTTATTGAAGGACAGTGAGAACATGAGATCCAGAACACTGCAGAATGAAACATACTGAAGAACAAAGAGGTTGGTGTTAATTCTTGATTCTGTATTAAAGGCACAGTATGCAAGTTTCGCCACTAGAAGTCGCTTATTCTAAACAAAGGCATAGCTTGATGATGCCGTGAATGAGCGTGGAATCATTGGAGGTCTCCATCCGACCACCGCTTCGTAAGGGCGACCGGCCCCCCGCCCACTGACCGGTCCCCTCGAACCCACTATTTGTCCAATAACCCACTATATTTACCAAACGTCCCGTTACCACTCCCAGGCCATGCTTCCATCCATCCATTTTTTTGGACATTTTAATTAAAGTTCCTGTCATGATAAAAACTATTTTACTGCACTCAGCTAGGGCCCCTGAGTCCGTAGCACCAAGCGCCGTCCCATAATTCCACCGTCCACGAACCCAATGGCATAAATGCTACGTGGGATCTCAGTATCTCAGCTCTGGAAGGGTCTAGAACCTCCATTTTTGCACTCAGGTCTAAATCCCATGGCCCTCTATCAGAATCCAGAGTTTAAAGAAGATCAGAGAAACTTATTCTTTCGCACCAAAAAAAACCCACAGGGGTACCACTGTCGTTTTTTTTGGGTCGAAATTTTGAGTTGCTCTGATATAGGCAAGGTCTGCTCTCTCCCACGCACGTTTACAGCTTTACCGTTAACCGTTTTATACCTCGACGGTTTATTTGCCAGGAGTTATTGTTCGGCTTAAGCAAAATGTGGGTTTCTATTATACTCCAGTGGCAAAGCACAGCTAAAGCCTTTAATATCTATTTATGAAGATATTCATTTCATATTCAGCGAAATTCATGAGGTAGAAAATAGGGCTGAACGATTAATTGCATTTGCGATAAAATCGCGATATGATGAAACGTGATTTTGTAATCGCAAGAGCTGCGATTACACTGGTCACGTGACACGCGAGAGAAAAGCAGTCTGCAAGATAAAAGCATCAACTTGCCACGCTACGCGGTTTGGCGTTCAGAAAAGAACAGTTTATTTTTAATGTATGTGATATTGTGTTATTTATTCTCTCCTCAACAATCCTGGATCTATTCAGAGAATTTCAGAATCGAGTCTGAGCTTAGTTTTTAAACACAGATGCGTGATGACGCTGCGCGTGCTTTAGAAACGAACCGTTCTGCTTGCTTCTATTTTCTCGCTCTCTCTCTTCCTCACTCACACACACACACCACTCGAACCTTCCGAAACATAGTAGCGTTATTTCATAAAGTTCGGGATTGAACCGAATTACAAGGACATTCGCGGGCTTCATTGAACAGGTTTTGCCGCTTTGCTTGATGTTATAACGTTACACTTGCAGTGCGCGTTCTCTCCCGTGGGAATTTTCTTTACAAATGCTTCACAGAGGCATTATTTATGTCTTTTGGAATGCAGTTGGCTTATATATGAAAACTATGAAAATCACTGAGAAGGCTGATTTCATTTTAAAATACTAACGCGTGCTTTGTGAAGAGCGCTCGTGCACGCGGCCGTAAGCGACTCATTGGTTAAATGTACTTGCATGTCAAAATGCTTTTATGACGCGAAATTAATGTGAACACGGTCAGTTATATCTTAAACCAACAGGACAAACCACATTTACAATTTCAAAAGAGATATATGCATTAGTGTGAATGCAGCTTATCATATCTAAACTGAGAGGAAATCACTCCAGCTCTTGAATGAAAAACATTCAGACAGCCTACTTTTAAATACTGAGAGCACTCTTTGTTAATTGCTTGTAATGCTTTTTTTGTTTCTCTTTATTTGCTAGCTTTTATATTTTGAAGCTATATTATTTTATATAGCCTATTTTAAAATTCTTAACATGTAATTGGTTTAATTAAGTGTTTTTTATTTTTTAAAGTATGTGTTTTTACACAAGTAATTAAATACATATTTTAAGAGTTATTAAGATTAATTAATTAAATCGGATCATGAGCTATCTAAAGATTCCCATTTCTACTGTACAATGATTTATTGCTTGTCTTTGTCGACTAATACAGAAGGTAAAGAACTTTTTTTTTAAATCGCATATTAAATCGCAATCGCAATATTGGTTAAAAAAAATCGCAATTAGATTATTTTTCAAAATCGTTCAGCCCTAGTAGAAAATGTTATTATAGAGCCCATGAAAGCCAAAATGAGCCAATTGAGAAAGAAAGTTTGCATGTGCCTTCTGTGAGCACTGTCTCTCCAACCAAATGCCAAAAGTATTTTTTTCCAAAAGGAAGTCTACTGTTTTCATGACCATTGTCTTTTCACACAAAATGACTTGATTATCAGAAAACCTGATAAGCAAAGCCCAACTCATGCCATAGGTTGCAGTGTAAGGCTGCATTTTCATACCTGTAGGTCATTTTCTGTGTTCTGAAGCACGGATTTAATTTTTTACTCGTTCGGTTTGCTTTCACAAGGCAACATTTCAAAGCGTACCAAAATTTGTTTATGCAAGCCACATGTATAAAACGATCCTCTTATTGGTCAGAGTTCAACCAAAGAGTATAGAAGAACAAGAAGCAAAACTCTGATGCTTTTTTGTTAAAAGCCACTAGGTGGCGCTTCAGGAGCGGGGCCGCCATTTTGGGGTGAAAATTCCAACTGGAGTTACTGGACAACAGCATAGATAACAGTTTTTTGAGGTAGTTTTTTCTTCTAATTTTTCCCAAGCGGCAAAATTCTAATCTGAAAAATGAAGCCTACCCGGAAGTGGGAAAAACTGCAATCCATCGAAAATCCGCTAGAGGCCGGTCCCAAAAGGGGGTTGAATATCCATAGACCTCATTAAAATGTCCGTTTTCACAGCATCAATTCATATGTTTACAGTTTGACTTTTATTGTATTTTTCGATAGGTTCTGAGTGCCTGACAACTGTGAGGTGAGTGAATTTTTTTCTAACTCGTTAGTTTAGATCGTATTTGGATGTAAAATGTATGAAAAATAAGGGCGGTTAACTTTGATTGACAGCTGATAACGGGCTGCGCCGAGTGGAATTGGACGTCTTGGCCATGATCTGACACGACGCATCTCTGTATCCTTTCTGAAACATTTGTATTTTGTATTTCTCAAGATTTTCTAATATGGTGCCGCCCATACCCCCCATAAACAGCCTCAAACCTGTTCTTCAGAAAGTCTATGAGTGACGTCACAGACGCTTTGTCCATATTTTTTACAGTCTATGGTATTTCCATTGTATGCAACTTTACACATTTACTACTTATATTAGTTACCAACTCCATTAGGCCTGAAATATATTTTGTACGTTTTAATCCCCTGGATCATGCTACAAACATGATGATCATTGATGCGCTGTGTCCGTTATCCTATAACTTTAGTTAATTGCCACTTTGAACAGTGGCTGTGTTTTTTTTTGTTTACATAGTTTTGTTTTAACGGTCATTAATATAAGATAATACTGCAAAATACTTGTGTTGCAATGGAGCGTTCACTTCTTGTCAATATACGTTCTTTGGTTCAACCGTTTTCATTCCTCAAGATGGACAGAGATAATCGCTCCGCTGGCTTTGTTTATTCGAATGTAGCCTTGATTCCTGCTCTGACTGATAAATTAAATATTAAAAAATATATTACATTTATGAAGCAAGTTAGGCTTCGTCAAGACAGCATTCTTGCAACACGGAATCCTGCACACGTTTCTCTTATGAACTGTCTGAGATTCATTCTTTGGTAACACGTTACTTGAAGGGGTATGCATAAGACTAACATGATGTATGTTATGAATATGAAGGAAGGTTTATGCATGTTTGTGACAACTGTCATTAAGTGTCTTTTGCTCAGTTATGAAAGTTTTAATGCAAATATGACATTGTTTGAGATGTCTTTGTTATGACACCTTGACATTTACCAAGCAGGGATGGAAATCAACTCTTTTGTCCACCGGCGGCCACTGTGGATTTCTAAATCGACCAGCCACTCGACGTTTTTACTAGCCACTTTCTTGTTTTTAACCGACAATGTGTAACTGGTAACACTTTACAATAAGGTTCATTAGTTAATGTATTTACTAACATGCACTAACCATGAGCAATACATTTGTTCATCTTTGTTAATGTTAGTTCATGAAAACACAGCTGTTCATTGTTTGTTCATGTTAGTTTACGGTGCATTAACTAATGTTAACAAGATTTTAATCAAGTATTAGTAAATGTTGAAAATAACATTAACAAAGATTAACAAATGCTGTATATGTGCTATTCATTATTAGTTCATATTAACTAATGTAGTTAACTAATGTTAACTAACGAAACTTATTGTAAAGTGTTACCGTGTAACTGCATGTGAAAGTTAATGTGTATCTACATGTGAGTTAATGTGTAACTGCATGTGAGAGTTAATGTGTAACTGCATGTGAGAGTTAATGTGTAACTGCATGTGAGAGTTAATGTGTAACTGCATGTGAGAGTTAATGTGTAACTGCATGTGAAAGTTAATGAGTAACTGCATGTGAAAGTTAATGTGTAACTGCATGTGAAAGTTATTTAGTAACTGCTGTGGAAGTTGATGTGTAACTGCAGTGAAAATCTATGTGTAACTACAGGTGAAAGTCGGCGAGTAAAGTGCATGTTACTGTGATGAGTATCTGCAGATGAAGTTTATGAGTAGCTGCAAGTGGAAGTTAATGTGTAACTGCTGGTGAAAGTTATTGAGTAAATGCTTGCGAAAGTCATATGTGTAACTGCGTGTGATAATTAATGTGTAACTGCAGGTGAAAGTACGAGTAACTTGAGGTGAAAGTATGAGTAACTTGCAAGCGAAGTTAACGTGTAACTGCAGTGAAATGGTGAGTAGCTGTACGTGAAGTTAATGAGTAACTTGCAAGCGAAGTTAATGAGTAGCTGCATGCGAAAGGCAACGAGTAACTGCAGTGAAAGTTAATGTGTAACTGCATGCGAAAGCTAATGTGTAACTGCAGTGAAAATCGATATGTAACTGCATCGGAAAATGTCCAGTAGCTGCATGCGAAAGGTAACGAGTAGCTGCATGTGAAAGATATGAGTACTTGCATGTGAAAGACGAGTAGCAAGCATGTGAAAGGTAATGAGTAACTGCAAGCGAAGTTAACCGGTAACTGCATGTGAAAGTCTATGTGTAACTGCAGAGAAAGTTTATGTGGAACTGCATCTGAAAGTTGATGAGTAATTTGTAAGCGAAGTTTATGAGTAGCTGCATGTGAAATGATGAGTAACTGCACTGAAGTTAATGAGTAACTTGCAAGCGAAGTTAATGAGTAACGGGCATGCGAAAGGCGACGAGTAACTGCTTGTGAAAGTTGATGTGTAACTGCATGTGAAAGCTAATGTGTAACTGCAGTGAAAATCGATATGTAACTGCGTGAGAAAGTTGTTGAGTAATTGCAAGCGAAAGTTTACGAGTAGCTTCATGTGAAAAATGATGAGTACCTGCATGTGAAATGACGAGTAACAGCATGCGAACGATAATGAGTAACTGTATGTGAAAGTTAATGTGTAACTGCATGTGAAAGTTAATGAGTAACTTTATGTGAAAGTTAATACTGATAGGTTGGTTTATGTGTAACTATGAAAGTTAATACTGATAGGTTGGTTTATGTGTAACTATGAAAGTTAATACTGATAGGTAGGTCAATGTGTAACTGTATGTGAAAGTTAATACTGGTAGGTTGGTTTATGTGTAACTGCATGTGAAAGTTAATACTTGTAGGTAGGTTAATGTGTAACTGTATGTGAAAGTTAATACTGGTAGGTCTAGGTAGGTTAATGTGTAACTGCATGTGAAAGTTAATACTTGTAGGTAGGTAGGTTAATGTGTAACTGTATGTGAAAGTTAATACTGGTAGGTAGGTAGGTAGGTTAATGTGTAACTGCATGTGAAAGTTAATACTTGTAGGTAGGTAGGTTAATGTGTAACTGTATGTGAAAGTTAATACTGGTAGGTAGGTTAATGTGTAACTGTATGTGAAAGTTAATACTGGTAGGTTGGTTTATGTGTAACTGCATGTGAAAGTTAATACTTGTAGGTAGGTTAATGTGTAACTGTATGTGAAAGTTAATACTGGTAGGTAGGTAGGTAGGTAGGTAGGTTAATGTGTAACTGCATGTGAAAGTTAATACTTGTAGGTAGGTAGGTTAATGTGTAACTGTATGTGAAAGTTAATACTGGTAGGTAGGTAGGTAGGTTAATGTGTAACTGCATGTGAAAGTTAATACTTGTAGGTAGGTAGGTTAATGTGTAACTGTATGTGAAAGTTAATACTGGTAGGTAGGTAGGTTAATGTGTAACTGTATGTGAAAGTTAATACTTGTAGGTAGGTAGGTTAATGTGTAACTGCATGTGAAAGTTAATACTTGTAGGTAGGTAGGTTAATGTGTAACTGCATGTGAAATTTAATACTTGTAGGTAGGTAGGTTAATGTGTAACTGCATGTGAAAGTTAATACTGGTAGGTAGGTTAATGTGTAACTATGTGAAAGTTAATACTGGTAGGTAGGTTAATGTGTAACTGCATGTGAAAGTTAATACTTATAGGTAGGTAGGTTGGTTGATGTGTAACTGCATGTGAAAGTTAATACTGGTAGGTAGGTTAATGTGTAACTGTATGTGAAAGTTAATACTGGTAGGTAGGTTATGTGTAACTGCATGTTAAAGTTAATACTTGTAGGTAGGTAGGTTGGTTAATGTGTAACTGCATGTGAAAGTTAATACTTGCAGGTTGGTTAATGTGTAACTGTATGTGAAAGTTAATACAGTAGGTAGGTTGGTTAATGTGTAACTGCATGTGAAAGTTAATACTGGTAGGTTGGTTTATGTGTAACTATGTGAACGTTAATACTGGTTGGTAGGTATGTTTGTTAATGTGTAATGTGGGATCACATTATAAAATAAATGTTTTTTTCCAAAACACGTTGGCCACAATTACTCATACCCTTTTATTAAATACCTTTTTGCAATATCTTTTTGCCAAGATAACTGCTCTGAGTTTTCTGCTATAGACCATTTCACAAGATGTAAACAACACTGGTCCAGAAGCACTTCCTGTTTCAGTTTTTTAACACTACATAAAAGCTGGGATAAAATACAACCAACAGAACATATAAAACTGAATCAAAAAGTTAAACAAACATCTTTAAGAATATGTGAAATAAAGAAAACAGTTACAAACTGAAACAGGAAGTGTTTCTGGACCAGTGTTGTTTACATCTTGTGAAATGGTCTATAATGCCTGATGTGTTTGGACAACACCTGACCTGAGATCAGAGACCATTCCTCCATACAGACTCTCCAGATCCTTCAGATTCCCAGATCCATGTTTGTGCTTCTTCTCTTCAGTTCGGACCACTCATTTTCTATAGGGTTCTGGGACGGTCATGGCAGAAGCTTCATTTTGTGCTCCCTAACAAATTTTTGTGTTGATTTTGATGTTTGTCTTGGATCGTTGTCCAGATGGCAGATCCAACCATGGCCCATAATAAGATTTCTAGCAGAAGGTGTCAGGTTTTGATTTTTTATCTGTTGATATTTAATAGAATCCACAATGCCATGTGTCTGAATAAGAAGTCCAGGACCTCCTGCTGAAAAATAGGTCCCCAACATTAAAGATCCAATGGTTTATTAAATTGTACACATGGTACTTTTTATCCTCATGTCCACCAAACTATCTAGTGAGCTTACTGCCAAAAAGCTCTTTTTTTAGTCTCATCTGACCACAGAACCCTGTGCCGTTTGAAGATCCAGTCGTGTCTGACACCTGAATATGCTGGAGTTTGTTTTTGGAGGAGTGAGGAGGATCTTTCTTGAAACCCTCTCAAACAACATGTGGGGATGTATGGGTTGTTTGATATTTTTTTTTATTTAATGCTGGTAGGTAGGTTAATGTGTAACTGCATGTGAAAGTTAATACTGGTAGGTAGGTAAGGCAAGTTTATTTATATAGCACATTTCATACACAATGGCAATTCAAAGTGCTTTACATAGAAAAAATTAAAATAATCAAAAGAAATCAAAATAATTAGAACAGTTTAGAATAAAACATATGAAAAATAAAAATAATTATAAAAATAAAATACAGTAAATAATTAAAACAATTTAGAATCAAAAATAAAACGAAGTACAGTAACAGTCGGACGAACAGTGGCAAAATGTACAGCTAAACAGATGTGTTTTGAGCCTGGATTTAAATGTGACTACTGTAGGAGCTCACCTGATCTCTTCTGGAAGCTGGTTCCAGTGGCGGCTGCTGGCATAATAGCTAAAAGCAGAATCTCCATGCTTAGAGTGAACCCTTGGTGTTTCTAGCTGATGTGAGTGATCTAGGTAGGTAGGTTTGAATAAGCATAAAAAATGATTTGTGTGCTATCAACATTTCCATTAGTTTTTAAAGTGCCTACTAGGCTGTTTTTATTTTGCAGCTCTCCTACAACAGGTTTACATTAACCCAATGTCAAAAGCACCATTTTACTCATGCTCCACATCACTTCATATCTCAAAGAGTCTGAAAACATTTGGACCATCCCAAAAGGGATGAAAATTATAGTTTGGGGGGTTAGTAAAAATAATAATTAGTAATTGAGTTGGCTACACAGATTTGTGTTCACTTCAGTAGTGACAATTCAGTGCGTTCATCTGAGTCGCATTGATCTGTCACTGCTCATCAGAAGCGGAGTGGCAATCGGGAGAGTCGGGAGTTTTCCCGGTGGGCCGGTGTTCTGACACCGGTAGTTTCGAAGCCGCGAGGTCTGATAAAATGTATTTATTGGAAGTTCGCCATGGCCCAAGCTAAGGGAAGAAAACATTTTTTTTTTTTTTTTTTTACATTTTCTACAACGGAGCATATATTTGCACAAGTGCCTGTCTTTACAGCAAAACGACACCCGTGTTGAAACAGCCTCAGTGGCGTGGGTCGTAGGGCGTGAAGTACTTGACAGCAGCTTTTTGAAGCGCTGAACGCGAGTTCGAATCCGCCTTGCCGAACTCTCTCTTCTCCCTTTTCGAAACACAGATTTGTATAACATGGTTTCAATTTTAGTTCGTTGGCAAAATATAACGCTAGAGACCTTAATGTTAGGTTTTACATTTTATATCTTTACTAGACCCTTCCAGAGCTGAGATATGGAGATCCCACTTAGCATTTATGCCATTATAAATATCCAACACTTTCCCTACAAAAAAAAAAGGGGGGGGGGGGGGGGGGGGCAACGTGTTACATAAATCCCATTAAACTGCCTGAAGATCGGTTATAACTGTACACAACACACACATTTAGAGGCTTAAATAACTGGGAATGTTAAAGGATGTATAGGCCAAACCAGGTGTAATCAGAATCCCGATATTGACACGGATCATCACAACATGTCTTCATATTAGGGACTGAAGTGAGTGTTGGCAGTCAGGTGCTGGAGGACTGGAGGAACGGATGTGAAGAGGACACAATCAGCGGCAACACGCACTCATCCACATAAACACTGCTGGGCTTATTACACACAGCACTGATCTGGCACTGCACTACTGTGTAATAGACCAGACAGCAGGTGCACACGCGCACACACACACACACACACACACACACCGCAGTCAGTGTGTGAATCTCATCAAAACCAGAGCCTGGTCACACGTCACCCCAAAATATAAAGCAGGAAATATATAAACTTAGTCGAGTGCCAAAATGGAGGCTCTAGACCCTTCCAGAGCTGAGATATTGAGATATTTATAATGGCATTAATGCTAAGTGGGATCTCAATATCTCAGCTCTGGAAGGGTCTAGAGCCTCCATTTTTGCACGCAGTTTTAAAGCCACAATATGTATTTTTTCTGCTTTAAAAATAGCAAAAATAACTGTATCTATGTTATATATTTCTATTAGATGTGTACTTACACTATCCCGACAGTTTCCACCAACTTTCAAATACGGAGAAATTTATAGTTTAATTCGAAGACACGGGACGTTTTCCTATTTCCGTTTCGTCGCCCGTCTATGCCGTCATATAACCTTTGACTCCTCTATTTTCTCTAACTTCCTTGCGGAACCAGGCGAAACCGTCAAACACAAAGGGGAACACTGGACTACCGTCAATAAAGCAAAGAAAATGACGAAGAAAAAAAAGCAGTACGTATTTTTATGTGTGTAAATCACGTGCCCACTCACGAGCGCTCACTCTTAACAGACACTGTCCCCGGTGCTGCTCGCGCATAAAGCGCTCCCCGTTCACAGTAACCGGTTCGTCTCATTCAAAACAGCTAACTGTTGCAGTTAGCGAGCCGCGCACATTGAATACTCTTATGAGTCAGGCTGCGAATGTACGTGCCTGCTTCAGCGCGCTCATGCTTACTAAATAAACGCCTCACCTCCGGCGCCGCGCACTCACTATATTCCCTTTAGCCTTTAGCACATAGTGGATGCATAACGCAAACCCAGTCAAACGTTTGACTGCAGTATCTTTATAGTATCTAAGCAGTATGTGCTTTATAATCCGGTGCGCCCTATAAATGAAAAATGTTCTAAAATAGGTCATTCATTGAAGGAGCGTAATATAAATATTTTATATTCGTCTACTGCGGTCTGTATTATAGTTATGGACCACGATTACGCTTTGCCTGCACGTTCTGCTGCTACAGCCAGCTCAGTAAAGCTCAAACGTACGGGTGAAAAATATGACCCGAGAAGGGTTTGGGACAGGAGAAGCATGACACAGGTAAACATTGGGGTTGCATTTAAAGCTTCTCAACAAGCTAAATCTACAGAGAGATGCCGTATATCCGTATATTTTGTGAACCGATGATGTCATGCCATGAGCTGAGCTGGTTGTCATTGACAGCGACAACAACTCCCGTGAGCCCACGCTCTTTCCCGACGTCATCAAAGTACGTCTTTTGTTATTATTTGAAATGAGTGACCCCTGGTGGCCAAAAATTTCATACTGTACGTTTAAGTCTCATGACCCTCTTTCAGAATGCAGAGTTTTGAGAAGATTGGAGAAACGTAATTTTTCGCCCGAAAAAAAACAAACAAAAAACGAAAGGGGTAACACTGTCGTTTTTTTTCGGGTCGAATTTTTGAGTTTCGATATCTAAGATCTGGAAGGGTCTAGAGCCTCCATTTTTGCACTCAGGACTAAGTCTCATGGCCCGCTATCAGAATCCAGAGTTTTGAGAAGATTGGGGAAACTTAATTTTTTGCCCCCCCAAAAAAAACGTAAGGGGTACCACTGTCGTTTTTTTTTTCGGGTCGAAATTTTGAGTTTCGACATCTCAGCTCTGGAAGGGTCTAGAGCCTCCATTTTTGCACTCAGGTTTAAGTCTCACAGCCCTCTATCAGAATCCAGAGTTTTGAGAAGATTGGGGAAACTTAATTTTTCGCCCCCCCCCAAAAAACGTAAGGGGTACCACTGTCGTTTTTTTTTTTCGGGTCGAAATTTTGAGTTTAGATATCTCAGCTCTGGAAGGGTCTAGAGCCTCCATTTTTGCACTCAGGACTAAGTCTCATGGCCCTCTGTCTGAATCCAGAGTTTTGAGAAGATTGGGGAAACTTAATTTTTCGCTCCCCCCAAAAAAACGTAAGGGGTACCACTGTCGTTTTTTTTTCGGGTCGAAATTTTGAGTTTCGATATCTCAGCTCTGGAATGGTCTAGAGCCTCCATTTTTGCACTCAGGACTAAGTCTCATCGCCCTCTATCAGAATCCAGAGTTTTGAGAAGATTGGGGATACTTAATTTTTCACCCAAAAAAAAAAACATAAGGGGTACCACTGTCGTTTTTTTGTCCGGTCGAAATTTTGATTTTCGATATCTCAGCTCTGGAAGGGTCTAGAGCCTCCATTTTTGCACTCAGGACTAAGTCTCATGGCCCTCTATCAGAATCCAGAGTTTTGAGAAGATTGGGGAAACTTAATTTTTCGCCCCCCCCAAAAAAACGTAAGGGGTACCACTGTCGGTTTTTTTTTAGGTCGAAATTTCGAGTTTAGATATCTCAGCTCTGGAAGGGTCTAGAGCCTCCATTTTTGCACTCAGGACTAAGTCTCATGGCCCTCTATCAGAATCCAGAGTTTTGAGAAGATTGGGGATACTTAATTTTTCGCCCGAAAAAAAAAAAAAACGTAAGGGGTACCACTGTCGGTTTTTTTTCGGGTCGAAATTTTGAGTTTAGATATCTCAGCTCTGGAAGGGTCTAGAGCCTCCATTTTTGCACTCAGGACTAAGTCTCATGGCCCTCTTTCAGAATCCAGAGTTTTGAGAAGATTGGGGAAACTTAATTTTTCGCCCCCCCAAAAAAAACGTAAGGGGTACCACTGTCGGTTTTTTTTCAGGTCGAAATTTTGAGTTTAGATATCTCAGCTCTGGAAGGGTCTAGAGCCTCCATTTTTGCACTCAGGACTAAGTCTCATGGCCCTCTATCAGAATCCAGAGTTTTGAGAAGATTGGGGAAACTTAATTTTTCGCCCCCCCACCAAAAAAAAATGTAAGGGGTACCACTGTCGTTTTTTTTTAGGTCGAAATTTCGAGTTTAGATATCTCAGCTCTGGAAGGGTCTAGAGCCTCCATTTTTGCACTCAGGACTAAGTCTCATGGCCCTCTATCCGAATTCAGAGTTTTGAGAAGATTGGGGAAACTTAATTTTTCGCCCCCCCCAAAAAAAAATTAAGGGGTACCACTGTCGTTTTTTTTTCAGGTCGAAATTTTGAGTTTAGATATCTCAGCTCTGGAAGGGTCTAGAGCCTCCATATTTGCACTCAGGACTAAGTCTCATGGCCCTCTATCCGAATCCAGAGTTTTGAGAAGATTGGGGAAACTTAATTTTTCGCCCCCCCCCCAAAAAAAAAAACGTAAGGGGTACCACTGTCGTTTTTTTGTCCGGTCGAAATTTTGATTTTCGATATCTCAGCTCTGGAAGGGTCTAGAGCCTCCATATTTGCACTCAGGACTAAGTCTCATGGCCCTCTATCAGAATCCAGAGTTTTGAGAAGATTGGGGAAACTTAATTTTTCGCCCCCAAAAAAAAACGTAAGGGGTACCACTGTCGTTTTTTTTTCGGGCCGAATTTTTGAGTTTCGATATCTCAGCTCTGGAAGGGGCTAGAGCCTCCATTTTTGCACCCAGGTCTAAGTCTCATGGCCCTCTATCAGAATTTGGGAAGATTGGAGAAACTTAATTTTTCGCCCAAAAAAAAAAACGTAAGGGGTACCACTGTCGTTTTTTTTTCGGGCCGAATTTTTGAGTTTCGATATCTCAGCTCTGGAAGGGGCTAGAGCCTCCATTTTTGCACTCAGGTCTAAGTCTCATGGCCCTCTATCAGAATTTGGGAAGATTGGAGAAACTTAATTTTTCGCCCTAAAAAAAAAACGTAAGTGGTACCACTGTCGTTTTTTTTTCGGGCCGAATTTTTGAGTTTCGATATCTCAGCTCTGGAAGGGGCTAGAGCCTCCATTTTTGCACTCAGGTCTAAGTCTCATGGCCTTCTATCAGAATTTTGGAAGATTGGAGAAACTTAATTTTTCGCCCAAAAAAAAAACGTAAGGGGTACCACTGTCGTTTTTTTTTTCGGGCCGAATTTTTGAGTTTCGATATCTCCAATCTGGAAGGGGCTAGAGCCTCCATTTTTGCACTCAGGTCTAAGTCTCATGGCCCTCTATCAGAATTTGGAAAGATTGGAGAAACTTAATTTTTCGCCCCCAAAAAAAAAAACGTAAGGGGTACCACTGTCGTTTTTTTTTCGGGCCGAATTTTTGAGTTTCGATATCTCAGCTCTGGAAGGGGCTAGAGACTCCATTTTTGCACTCAGGTCTAAGTCTCATGGCCCTCTATCAGAATTTGGGAAGATTGGAGAAACTTAATTTTTCGCCCCCCCAAAAAAAACGTAAGGGCTACCACTGTCGTTTTTTTTTTCAGGCCGAATTTTTGAGTTTCGATATCTCAGCTCTGGAAGGGGCTAGAGCCTCCATTTTTGCACTCAGGTCTAAGTCTCATGGCCCTCTATCAGAATTTGGGAAGATTGGATAAACTTAATTTTTCGCCCAAAAAAAAACGTAAGGGGTACCACTGTCGTTTTTTTTTTCGGGCCGAATTTTTGAGTTTCGACATCTCAGCTCTGGAAGGGGCTAGAGCCTCCATTTTTGCACTCAGGTCTAAGTCTCATGGCCCTCTATCAGAATTCGGGAAGATTGGAGAAACTTAATTTTTCGCCCAAAAAAAAAAACGTAAGGGGTACCACTGTCGTTTTTTTTTTTCGGGCCGAATTTTTGAGTTTCGATATCTCAGCTCTGGAAGGGGCTAGAGCCTCCATTTTTGAACTCAGGTCTAAGTCTCATGGCCCTCTATCAGAATTTGGGAAGATTGGAGAAACTTAATTTTTCGCCCCAAAAAAAAAAACGTAAGGGGTACCACTGTCGGTTTTTTTTCGGGCCGAATTTTTAAGTTTCGATATCTCAGCTCTGGAAGGGGCTAGAGCCTCCATTTTTGCACTCAGGTCTAAGTCTCATGGCCCTCTATCAGAATTTGGGAAGATTGGAGAAACTTAATTTTTCGCCCAAAAAAAAAAACGTAAGGGGTACCACTGTCGTTTTTTTTTTCGGGCCGAATTTTTGAGTTTCGATATCTCAGCTCTGGAAGGGGCTAGAGCCTCCATTTTTGCACTCAGGTCTAAGTCTCATGGCCCTCTACCAGAATTTGGGAAGATTGGAGAAACTTAATTTTTCGCCCAAAAAAAAAAAACGTAAGGGGTACCACTGTCGTTTTTTTTTTCGGGCCGAATTTTTGAGTTTCGATATCTCAGCTCTGGAAGGAGCTAGAGCCTCCATTTTTGCACTCAGGTCTAAGTCTCATGGCCCTCTATCAGAATTTGGGAAGATTGGAGAAACTTAATTTTTCGCCCAAAAAAAAACGTAAGGGGTACCACTGTCATTTTTTTTTTCGGGCTGAATTTTTGAGTTTCGATATCTCAGCTCTGGAAGGGGCTAGAGCCTCCATTTTTGCACTCAGGTCTAAGTCTCATGGCCCTCTATCAGAATTTGGGAAGATTGGAGAAACTTAATTTTTCGCCCAAAAAAAAAACGTAAGGGGTACCAGTGTCGTTTTTTTTTTCGGGCCGAATTTTTGAGTTTCGATATCTCAGCTCTGGAAGGGTCTAGAGCCTCCATTTTTGCACTCAGGTCTAAGTCTCATGGCCCTCTATCAGAATCCAGAGTTTTGGGAAGATTGGAGAAACTTAATTTTTCGCCCCCAAAAAAAAAACGTAAGGGGTACCACTGTCGTTTTTTTTTCGGGCCGAATTTTTAAGTTTCGATATCTCAGCTCTGGAAGGGGCTAGAGCCTTCATTTTTGCACTCAGGTCTAAGTCTCATGGCCCTCTATCAGAATTTGGGAAGATTGGAGAAACTTAATTTTTCGCCCAAAAAAAAAACGTAAGGGGTACCACTGTCGTTTTTTTTTCGGGCCGAATTTTTGAGTTTCGATATCTCAGCTCTGGAAGGGGCTAGAGCCTCCATTTTTGCACTCAGGTCTAAGTCTCATGGCCCTCTACCAGAATTTGGGAAGATTGGAGAAACTTAATTTTTCGCCCAAAAAAAAAAAACGTAAGGGGTACCACTGTCGTTTTTTTTTTTCGGGCCGAATTTTTGAGTTTCGATATCTCAGCTCTGGAAGGGGCTAGAGCCTCCATTTTTGCACTCAGGTCTAAGTCTCATGGCCCTCTATCAGAATTTGGGAAGATTGGAGAAACTTAATTTTTCGCCCCAAAAAAAAAACGTAAGGGGTACCAGTGTCGTTTTTTTTTTCGGGCCGAATTTTTGAGTTTCGATATCTCAGCTCTGGAAGGGGCTAGAGCCTCCATTTTTGCACTCAGGTCTAAGTCTCATGGCCCTCTATCAGAATTTGGGAAGATTGGAGAAACTTAATTTTTCGCCCAAAAAAAAAAAACGTAAGTGGTACCACTGTCGTTTTTTTTTTACGGGCCGAATTTTTGAGTTTCGATATCTCAGCTCTGGAAGGAGCTAGAGCCTCCATTTTTGCACTCAGGTCTAAGTCTCATGGCCCTCTATCAGAATTTGGGAAGATTGGAGAAACTTAATTTTTCGCCCAAAAAAAAACGTAAGGGGTACCACTGTCATTTTTTTTTTCGGGCCGAATTTTTGAGTTTCGATATCTCAGCTCTGGAAGGGGCTAGAGCCTCCATTTTTGCACTCAGGTCTAAGTCTCATGGCCCTCTATCAGAATTTGGGAAGATTGGAGAAACTTAATTTTTCGCCCAAAAAAAAAACGTAAGGGGTACCACTGTCGTTTTTTTTTTGGGCCGAATTTATGAGTTTCGATATCTCAGCTCTGGAAGGGGCTAGAGCCTCCATTTTTGCACTCAGGTCTAAGTCTCATGGCCCTCTACCAGAATTTGGGAAGATTGGAGAAACTTAATTTTTCGCCCAAAAAAAAAAAACGTAAGGGGTACCACTGTCGTTTTTTTTTCGGGCCGAATTTTTAAGTTTCGATATCTCAGCTCTGGAAGGGGCTAGAGCCTCCATTTTTGCACTCCGGTCTAAGTCTCATGGTCCTCTATCAGAATTTGGGAAGATTGGAGAAACCTAATTTTTCGCCCAAAAAAAAAACGTAAGGGGTACCACTGTCGTTTTTTTTTTCGGGCCGAATTTTTGAGTTTCGATATCTCAGCTCTGGAAGGGGCTAGAGCCTCCATTTTTGCACTCAGGTCTAAGTCTCATGGCCCTCGATCAGAATTTGGGAAGATTGGAGAAACTTAATTTTTCGCCCAAAAAAAAAAACGTAAGGGGTACCACTGTCGTTTTTTTTTTCGGGCCGAATTTTTAAGTTTCGATATCTCAGCTCTGGAAGGGGCTAGAGCCTCCATTTTTGCACTCAGGTCTAAGTCTCATGGCCCTCTATCAGAATTTGGGAAGATTGGAGAAACTTAATTTTTCGCCCAAAAAAAAAACGTAAGGGGTACCACTGTCGTTTTTTTTTCGGGCCGAATTTTTGAGTTTCGATATCTCAGCTCTGGAAGGGGCTAGAGCCTCCATTTTTGCACTCAGGTCTAAGTCTCATGGCCCTCTACCAGAATTTGGGAAGATTGGAGAAACTTAATTTTTCGCCCAAAAAAAAAAAACGTAAGGGGTACCACTGTCGTTTTTTTTTTCGGGCCGAATTTTTGAGTTTCGATATCTCAGCTCTGGAAGGGGCTAGAGCCTCCATTTTTGCACTCAGGTCTAAGTCTCACGGCCCTCTATCAGAATTTGGGAAGATTGGAGAAACTTAATTTTTCGCCCCAAAAAAAAAACGTAAGGGGTACCACTGTCGTTTTTTTTTCGGGCCGAATTTTTGAGTTTCGATATCTCAGCTTTGGAAGGGGCTAGAGCCTCCATTTTTGCACTCAGGTCTAAGTCTCATGGCCCTCTATCAGAATTTGGGAAGATTGGAGAAACTTAATTTTTCGCCCAAAAAAAAAAACGTAAGGGGTACCACTGTCGTTTTTTTTTCGGGCCGAATTTTTGAGTTTCGATATCTCAGCTCTGGAAGGGGCTAGAGCCTCCATTTTTGCACTCAGGTCTAAGTCTCATGGCCCTCTATCAGAATTTGGGAAGATTGGAGAAACTTAATTTTTCGCCCAAAAAAAAAAAAACGTAAGGGGTACCACTGTCGTTTTTTTTTTCGGGCCGAATTTTTGAGTTTCGATATCTCAGCTCTGGAAGGAGCTAGAGCCTCCATTTTTGCACTCAGGTCTAAGTCTCATGGCCCTCTATCAGAATTTGGGAAGATTGGAGAAACTTAATTTTTCGCCCAAAAAAAAAACGTAAGGGGTACCACTGTCGTTTTTTTTTCGGGCCGAATTTTTGAGTTTCGATATCTCGGCTCTGGAAGGGGCTAGAGCCTCCATTTTTGCACTCAGGTCTAAGTCTCATGGCCCTCTATCAGAATCCAGAGTTTTGGGAAGATTGGAGAAACTTAATTTTTCGCCCCAAAAAAAAAAACGTAAGGGATACCACTGTCGTTTTTTTTTTCGGGCCGAATTTTTAAGTTTCGATATCTCAGCTCTGGAAGGGGCTAGAGCCTCCATTTTTGCACTCAGGTCTAAGTCTCATGGCCCTCTATCAGAATTTGGGAAGATTGGAGAAACTTAATTTTTCGCCCCAAAAAAAAAAACGTAAGGGGTACCACTGTCGTTTTTTTTTCGGGCCGAATTTTTGAGTTTCGATATCTCAGCTCTGGAAGGGGCTAGAGCTTCAATTTTTGCACTCAGGTCTAAGTCTCATGGCCCTCTATCAGAATTTGGGAAGATTGGAGAAACTTAATTTTTCGCCCCCAAAAAAAAACGTAAGGGGTACACCTGTCGTTTTTTTTTCGGGCCGAATTTTTGAGTTTCGATATCTCAGCTCTGGAAGGGGCTAGAGCCTCCATTTTTGCACTCAGGTCTAAGTCTCATGGCCCTCTATCAGAATCCAGAGTTTTGGGAAGATTGGAGAAACTTCATTTTTCGCCCCAAAAAAAAAAACGTAAGGGGTACCACTGTCGTTTTTTTTTCGGGCCGAATTTTTAAGTTTCGATATCTCAGCTCTGGAAGGGGCTAGAGCCTCCATTTTTGCACTCAGGTCTAAGTCTCATGGCCCTCTATCAGAATTTGGGAAGATTGGAGAAACTTAATTTTTCGCCCAAAAAAAAAACGTAAGGGGTACCAGTGTCGTTTTTTTTTTCGGGCCGAATTTTTGAGTTTCGATATCTCAGCTCTGGAAGGGGCTAGAGCCTCCATTTTTGCACTCAGGTCTAAGTCTCATGGCCCTCTATCAGAATCCAGAGTTTTGGGAAGATTGGAGAAACTTAATTTTTCGCCCCAAAAAAAAAAACGTAAGGGGTACCACTGTCGTTTTTTTTTCGGGCCGAATTTTTAAGTTTCGATATCTCAGCTCTGGAAGGGGCTAGAGCCTTCATTTTTGCACTCAGGTCTAAGTCTCATGGCCCTCTATCAGAATTTGGGAAGATTGGAGAAACTTTATTTTTCGCCCAAAAAAAAAACGTAAGGGGTACCACTGTCGTTTTTTTTTTGGGCCGAATTTATGAGTTTCGATATCTCAGCTCTGGAAGGGGCTAGAGCCTCCATTTTTGCACTCAGGTCTAAGTCTCATGGCCCTCTACCAGAATTTGGGAAGATTGGAGAAACTTAATTTTTCGCCCAAAAAAAAAAACGTAAGGGGTACCACTGTCGTTTTTTTTTCGGGCCGAATTTTTAAGTTTCGATATCTCAGCTCTGGAAGGGGCTAGAGCCTCCATTTTTGCACTCCGGTCTAAGTCTCATGGTCCTCTATCAGAATTTGGGAAGATTGGAGAAACCTAATTTTTCGCCCAAAAAAAAAACGTAAGGGGTACCACTGTCGTTTTTTTTTCGGGCCGAATTTTTGAGTTTCGATATCTCAGCTCTGGAAGGGGCTAGAGCCTCCATTTTTGCACTCAGGTCTAAGTCTCATGGCCCTCGATCAGAATTTGGGAAGATTGGAGAAACTTAATTTTTCGCCCAAAAAAAAAAACGTAAGGGGTACCACTGTCGTTTTTTTTTTCGGGCCGAATTTTTAAGTTTCGATATCTCAGCTCTGGAAGGGGCTAGAGCCTCCATTTTTGCACTCAGGTCTAAGTCTCATGGCCCTCTATCAGAATTTGGGAAGATTGGAGAAACTTAATTTTTCGCCCAAAAAAAAAACGTAAGGGGTACCACTGTCGTTTTTTTTTCGGGCCGAATTTTTGAGTTTCGATATCTCAGCTCTGGAAGGGGCTAGAGCCTCCATTTTTGCACTCAGGTCTAAGTCTCATGGCCCTCTACCAGAATTTGGGAAGATTGGAGAAACTTAATTTTTCGCCCAAAAAAAAAAAACGTAAGGGGTACCACTGTCGTTTTTTTTTTCGGGCCGAATTTTTGAGTTTCGATATCTCAGCTCTGGAAGGGGCTAGAGCCTCCATTTTTGCACTCAGGTCTAAGTCTCATGGCCCTCTATCAGAATTTGGGAAGATTGGAGAAACTTAATTTTTCGCCCCAAAAAAAAAAACGTAAGGGGTACCACTGTCGTTTTTTTTTCGGGCCGAATTTTTAAGTTTCGATATCTCAGCTCTGGAAGGGGCTAGAGCCTTCATTTTTGCACTCAGGTCTAAGTCTCATGGCCCTCTATCAGAATTTGGGAAGATTGGAGAAACTTAATTTTTCGCCCAAAAAAAAAACGTAAGGGGTACCACTGTCGTTTTTTTTTCGGGCCGAATTTTTGAGTTTCGATATCTCAGCTCTGGAAGGGGCTAGAGCCTCCATTTTTGCACTCAGGTCTAAGTCTCATGGCCCTCTACCAGAATTTGGGAAGATTGGAGAAACTTAATTTTTCGCCCAAAAAAAAAAAAACGTAAGGGGTACCACTGTCGTTTTTTTTTTTTTCGGGCCGAATTTTTGAGTTTCGATATCTCAGCTCTGGAAGGGGCTAGAGCCTCCATTTTTGCACTCAGGTCTAAGTCTCATGGCCCTCTATCAGAATTTGGGAAGATTGGAGAAACTTAATTTTTCGCCCAAAAAAAAAAAACGTAAGTGGTACCACTGTCGTTTTTTTTTTACGGGCCGAATTTTTGAGTTTCGATATCTCAGCTCTGGAAGGAGCTAGAGCCTCCATTTTTGCACTCAGGTCTAAGTCTCATGGCCCTCTATCAGAATTTGGGAAGATTGGAGAAACTTAATTTTTCGCCCAAAAAAAAAACGTAAGGGGTACCACTGTCATTTTTTTTTTGGGCCGAATTTTTGAGTTTCGATATCTCAGCTCTGGAAGGGGCTAGAGCCTCCATTTTTGCACTCAGGTCTAAGTCTCATGGCCCTCTATCAGAATTTGGGAAGATTGGAGAAACTTAATTTTTCGCCCAAAAAAAAAACGTAAGGGGTACCACTGTCGTTTTTTTTTTGGGCCGAATTTATGAGTTTCGATATCTCAGCTCTGGAAGGGGCTAGAGCCTCCATTTTTGCACTCAGGTCTAAGTCTCATGGCCCTCTACCAGAATTTGGGAAGATTGGAGAAACTTAATTTTTCGCCCAAAAAAAAAAACGTAAGGGGTACCACTGTCGTTTTTTTTTCGGGCCGAATTTTTAAGTTTCGATATCTCAGCTCTGGAAGGGGCTAGAGCCTCCATTTTTGCACTCCGGTCTAAGTCTCATGGTCCTCTATCAGAATTTGGGAAGATTGGAGAAACCTAATTTTTCGCCCAAAAAAAAAACGTAAGGGGTACCACTGTCGTTTTTTTTTCGGGCCGAATTTTTGAGTTTCGATATCTCAGCTCTGGAAGGGGCTAGAGCCTCCATTTTTGCACTCAGGTCTAAGTCTCATGGCCCTCGATCAGAATTTGGGAAGATTGGAGAAACTTAATTTTTCGCCCAAAAAAAAAAACGTAAGGGGTACCACTGTCGTTTTTTTTTTCGGGCCGAATTTTTAAGTTTCGATATCTCAGCTCTGGAAGGGGCTAGAGCCTCCATTTTTGCACTCAGGTCTAAGTCTCATGGCCCTCTATCAGAATTTGGGAAGATTGGAGAAACTTAATTTTTCGCCCAAAAAAAAAACGTAAGGGGTACCACTGTCGTTTTTTTTTCGGGCCGAATTTTTGAGTTTCGATATCTCAGCTCTGGAAGGGGCTAGAGCCTCCATTTTTGCACTCAGGTCTAAGTCTCATGGCCCTCTACCAGAATTTGGGAAGATTGGAGAAACTTAATTTTTCGCCCAAAAAAAAAAAACGTAAGGGGTACCACTGTCGTTTTTTTTTTCGGGCCGAATTTTTGAGTTTCGATATCTCAGCTCTGGAAGGGGCTAGAGCCTCCATTTTTGCACTCAGGTCTAAGTCTCATGGCCCTCTATCAGAATTTGGGAAGATTGGAGAAACTTAATTTTTCGCCCCAAAAAAAAAACGTAAGGGGTACCACTGTCGTTTTTTTTCGGGCCGAATTTTTGAGTTTCGATATCTCAGCTTTGGAAGGGGCTAGAGCCTCCATTTTTGCACTCAGGTCTAAGTCTCATGGCCCTCTATCAGAATTTGGGAAGATTGGAGAAACTTAATTTTTCGCCCAAAAAAAAAAACGTAAGGGGTACCACTGTCGTTTTTTTTTCGGGCCGAATTTTTGAGTTTCGATATCTCAGCTCTGGAAGGGGCTAGAGCCTCCATTTTTGCACTCAGGTCTAAGTCTCATGGCCCTCTATCAGAATTTGGGAAGATTGGAGAAACTTAATTTTTCGCCCAAAAAAAAAAAAACGTAAGGGGTACCACTGTCGTTTTTTTTTTCGGGCCGAATTTTTGAGTTTCGATATCTCAGCTCTGGAAGGAGCTAGAGCCTCAATTTTTGCACTCAGGTCTAAGTCTCATGGCCCTCTATCAGAATTTGGGAAGATTGGAGAAACTTAATTTTTCGCCCAAAAAAAAAACGTAAGGGGTACCACTGTCGTTTTTTTTTTCGGGCCGAATTTTTGAGTTTCGATATCTCAGCTCTGGAAGGGGCTAGAGCCTCCATTTTTGCACTCAGGTCTAAGTCTCATGGCCCTCTATCAGAATCCAGAGTTTTGGGAAGATTGGAGAAACTTAATTTTTCGCCCCCAAAAAAAAAACGTAAGGGGTACCACTGTCGTTTTTTTTTTGGGCCGAATTTATGAGTTTCGATATCTCAGCTCTGGAAGGGGCTAGAGCCTCCATTTTTGCACTCAGGTCTAAGTCTCATGGCCCTCTACCAGAATTTGGGAAGATTGGAGAAACTTAATTTTTCGCCCAAAAAAAAAAACGTAAGGGGTACCACTGTCGTTTTTTTTTTCGGGCCGAATTTTTAAGTTTCGATATCTCAGCTCTGGAAGGGGCTAGAGCCTCCATTTTTGCACTCCGGTCTAAGTCTCATGGTCCTCTATCAGAATTTGGGAAGATTGGAGAAACCTAATTTTTCGCCCAAAAAAAAAACGTAAGGGGTACCACTGTCGTTTTTTTTTCGGGCCGAATTTTTGAGTTTCGATATCTCAGCTCTGGAAGGGGCTAGAGCCTCCATTTTTGCACTCAGGTCTAAGTCTCATGGCCCTCGATCAGAATTTGGGAAGATTGGAGAAACTTAATTTTTCGCCCAAAAAAAAAAACGTAAGGGGTACCACTGTCGTTTTTTTTTTCAGGCCGAATTTTTAAGTTTCGATATCTCAGCTCTGGAAGGGGCTAGAGCCTCCATTTTTGCACTCAGGTCTAAGTCTCATGGCCCTCTATCAGAATTTGGGAAGATTGGAGAAACTTAATTTTTCGCCCAAAAAAAAAACGTAAGGGGTACCACTGTCGTTTTTTTTTCGGGCCGAATTTTTGAGTTTCGATATCTCAGCTCTGGAAGGGGCTAGAGCCTCCATTTTTGCACTCAGGTCTAAGTCTCATGGCCCTCTACCAGAATTTGGGAAGATTGGAGAAACTTAATTTTTCGCCCAAAAAAAAAAAACGTAAGGGGTACCACTGTCGTTTTTTTTTTCAGGCCGAATTTTTGAGTTTCGATATCTCAGCTCTGGAAGGGGCTAGAGCCTCCATTTTTGCACTCAGGTCTAAGTCTCATGGCCCTCTATCAGAATTTGGGAAGATTGGAGAAACTTAATTTTTCGCCCCAAAAAAAAAACGTAAGGGGTACCACTGTCGTTTTTTTTTCGGGCCGAATTTTTGAGTTTCGATATCTCAGCTTTGGAAGGGGCTAGAGCCTCCATTTTTGCACTCAGGTCTAAGTCTCATGGCCCTCTATCAGAATTTGGGAAGATTGGAGAAACTTAATTTTTCGCCCAAAAAAAAAAAACGTAAGGGGTACCACTGTCGTTTTTTTTTCGGGCCGAATTTTTGAGTTTCGATATCTCAGCTCTGGAAGGGGCTAGAGCCTCCATTTTTGCACTCAGGTCTAAGTCTCATGGCCCTCTATCAGAATTTGGGAAGATTGGAGAAACTTAATTTTTCGCCCAAAAAAAAAAAACGTAAGGGGTACCACTGTCGTTTTTTTTTTCGGGCCGAATTTTTGAGTTTCGATATCTCAGCTCTGGAAGGAGCTAGAGCCTCCATTTTTGCACTCAGGTCTAAGTCTCATGGCCCTCTATCAGAATTTGGGAAGATTGGAGAAACTTAATTTTTCGCCCAAAAAAAAAACGTAAGGGGTACCACTGTCGTTTTTTTTTTCGGGCCGAATTTTTGAGTTTCGATATCTCAGCTCTGGAAGGGGCTAGAGCCTCCATTTTTGCACTCAGGTCTAAGTCTCATGGCCCTCTATCAGAATCCAGAGTTTTGGGAAGATTGGAGAAACTTAATTTTTCGCCCCAAAAAAAAAAACGTAAGGGATACCACTGTCGTTTTTTTTTCGGGCCGAATTTTTAAGTTTCGATATCTCAGCTCTGGAAGGGGCTAGAGCCTCCATTTTTGCACTCAGGTCTAAGTCTCATGGCCCTCTATCAGAATTTGGGAAGATTGGAGAAACTTAATTTTTCGCCCCAAAAAAAAAAACGTAAGGGGTACCACTGTCGTTTTTTTTTCGGGCCGAATTTTTGAGTTTCGATATCTCAGCTCTGGAAGGGGCTAGAGCCTCAATTTTTGCACTCAGGTCTAAGTCTCATGGCCCTCTATCAGAATTTGGGAAGATTGGAGAAACTTAATTTTTCGCCCCAAAAAAAAACGTAAGGGGTACACCTGTCGTTTTTTTTTCGGGCCGAATTTTTGAGTTTCGATATCTCAGCTCTGGAAGGGGCTAGAGCCTCCATTTTTGCACTCAGGTCTAAGTCTCATGGCCCTCTATCAGAATCCAGAGTTTTGGGAAGATTGGAGAAACTTCATTTTTCGCCCCAAAAAAAAAAACGTAAGGGGTACCACTGTCGTTTTTTTTTCGGGCCGAATTTTTAAGTTTCGATATCTCAGCTCTGGAAGGGGCTAGAGCCTCCATTTTTGCACTCAGGTCTAAGTCTCATGGCCCTCTACCAGAATTTGGGAAGATTGGAGAAACTTAATTTTTCGCCCAAAAAAAAAAACGTAAGGGGTACCACTGTCGTTTTTTTTTCGGGCCGAATTTTTGAGTTTCGATATCTCAGCTCTGGAAGGGGCTAGAGCCTCCATTTTTGCACTCAGGTCTAAGTCTCATGGCCCTCTACCAGAATTTGGGAAGATTGGAGAAACTTAATTTTTCGCCCAAAAAAAAAAAACCGTAAGGGGTACCACTGTCATTTTTTTTTTCGGGCCGAATTTTTGAGTTTCGATATCTCAGCTCTGGAAGGGGCTAGAGCCTCCATTTTTGCACTCAGGTCTAAGTCTCATGGCCCTCTATCAGAATTTGGGAAGATTGGAGAAACTTAATTTTTCACCCAAAAAAAAAAAAACGTAAGGGGTACCACTGTCGTTTTTTTTTTCGGGCCGAATTTTTGAGTTTCGATATCTCAGCTCTGGAAGGGGCTAGAGCCTCCATTTTTGCACTCAGGTCTAAGTCTCATGGCCCTCTATCAGAATTTGGGAAGATTGGAGAAACTTAATTTTTCGCCCAAAAAAAAAACGTAAGGGGTACCACTGTCGTTTTTTTTTTTCGGGCCGAATTTTTGAGTTTCGATATCTCAGCTCTGGAAGGGGCTAGAGCCTCCATTTTTGCACTCAGGTCTAAGTCTCATGGCCCTCTATCAGAATCCAGAGTTTTGGGAAGATTGGAGAAACTTAATTTTTCGCCCCAAAAAAAAAAACGTAAGGGGTACCACTGTCGTTTTTTTTTCGGGCCGAATTTTTAAGTTTCGATATCTCAGCTCTGGAAGGGGCTAGAGCCTTCATTTTTGCACTCAGGTCTAAGTCTCAATCCCTCTATCAGAATTTGGGAAGATTGGAGAAACTTAATTTTTCGCCCCAAAAAAAAACGTAAGGGGTACCACTGTCGTTTTTTTTTCGGGCCGAATTTTTGAGTTTCGATATCTCAGCTCTGGAAGGGGCTAGAGCCTCCATTTTTGCACTCAGGTCTAAGTCTCATGGCCCTCTACCAGAATTTGGGAAGATTGGAGAAACTTAATTTTTCGCCCAAAAAAAAAAAAACGTAAGGGGTACCACTGTCGTTTTTTTTTTCGGGCCGAATTTTTGAGTTTCGATATCTCAGCTCTGGAAGGGGCTAGAGCCTCCATTTTTGCACTCAGGTCTAAGTCTCATGGCCCTCTATCAGAATTTGGGAAGATTGGAGAAACTTAATTTTTCACCCCAAAAAAAAAAACGTAAGGGGTACCACTGTCGTTTTTTTTTTTTCGGGCCGAATTTTTGAGTTTCGATATCTCAGCTCTGGAAGGGGCTAGAGCCTCCATTTTTGCACTCAGGTCTAAGTCTCATGGCCCTCTATCAGAATTTGGGAAGATTGGAGAAACTTAATTTTTCGCCCCAAAAAAAAACGTAAGGGGTACCACTGTCGTTTTTTTTTCGGGCCGAATTTTTGAGTTTCGATATCTCAGCTCTGGAAGGGGCTAGAGCCTCCATTTTTGCACTCAGGTCTAAGTCTCATGGCCCTCTACCAGAATTTGGGAAGATTGGAGAAACTTAATTTTTCGCCAAAAAAAAAAAAAAAACGTAAGGGGTACCACTGTCGTTTTTTTTTTCGGGCCGAATTTTTGAGTTTCGATATCTCAGCTCTGGAAGGGGCTAGAGCCTCCATTTTTGCACTCAGGTCTAAGTCTCATGGCCCTCTATCAGAATTTGGGAAGATTGGAGAAACTTAATTTTTCACCCCAAAAAAAAAAACGTAAGGGGTACCACTGTCGTTTTTTTTTCGGGCCGAATATTTGAGTTTCGATATCTCAGCTCTGGAAGGGGCTAGAGCCTCCATTTTTGCACTCAAGTCTAAGTCTCATTGCCCTCTATCAGAATTTGGGAAGATTGGAGAAACTTAATTTTTCGCCCCCAAAAAAAAAACGTAAGGGGTACCACTGTCGTTTTTTTTTTTCGGGCCGAATTTTTGAGTTTCGATATCTCAGCTCTGGAAGGGGCTAGAGCCTCCATTTTTGCACTCAGGTCTAAGTCTCATGGCCCTCTATCAGAATTTGGGAAGATTGGAGAAACTTAATTTTTCGCCCAAAAAAAAAAAACGTAAGGGGTACCACTGTCGTTTTTTTTTTTCGGGCCGAATTTTTGAGTTTCGATATCTCAGCTCTGGAAGGGGCTAGAGCCTCCATTTTTGCACTCAGGTCTAAGTCTCATGGCCCTCTATCAGAATTTGGGAAGATTGGAGAAACTTAATTTTTCGCCCAAAAAAAAAAAACGTAAGGGGTACCACTGTCATTTTTTTTTTCGGGCCGAATTTTTGAGTTTCGATATCTCAGCTCTGGAAGGGGCTAGAGCCTCCATTTTTGCACTCAGGTCTAAGTCTCATGGCCCTCTATCAGAATTTGGGAAGATTGGAGAAACTTAATTTTTCGCCCAAAAAAAAAACGTAAGGGGTACCACTGTCGTTTTTTTTTTCGGGCCGAATTTTTGAGTTTCGATATCTCAGCTCTGGAAGGGGCTAGAGCCTCAATTTTTGCACTCAGGTCTAAGTCTCATGGCCCTCTATCAGAATCCAGAGTTTTGGGAAGATTGGAGAAACGTAATTTTTCGCCCCAAAAAAAAAACGTAAGGGGTACCACTGTCGTTTTTTTTTTCGGGCCGAATTTTTAAGTTTCGATATCTCAGCTCTGGAAGGGGCTAGAGCCTCCATTTTTGCACTCCGGTCTAAGTCTCATGGTCCTCTATCAGAATTTGGGAAGATTGGAGAAACCTAATTTTTCGCCCAAAAAAAAAAACGTAAGGGGTACCACTGTCGTTTTTTTTTCGGGCCGAATTTTTGAGTTTCGATATCTCAGCTCTGGAAGGGGCTAGAGCCTCCATTTTTGCACTCAGGTCTAAGTCTCATGGCCCTCTATCAGAATCCAGAGTTTTGGGAAGATTGGAGAAACTTCATTTTTCGCCCCCCAAAAAAAAACGTAAGGGGTACCACTGTCGTTTTTTTTTCGGGCCGAATTTTTAAGTTTCGATATCTCAGCTCTGGAAGGGGCTAGAGCCTCCATTTTTGCACTCAGGTCTAAGTCTCATGGCCCTCTACCAGAATTTGGGAAGATTGGAGAAACTTAATTTTTCGCCCAAAAAAAAAAACGTAAGGGGTACCACTGTCGTTTTTTTTTCGGGCCGAATTTTTGAGTTTCGATATCTCAGCTCTGGAAGGGGCTAGAGCCTCCATTTTTGCACTCAGGTCTAAGTCTCATGGCCCTCTACCAGAATTTGGGAAGATTGGAGAAACTTAATTTTTCGCCCAAAAAAAAAAAACGTAAGGGGTACCACTGTCGTTTTTTTTTTCGGGCCGAATTTTTGAGTTTCGATATCTCAGCTCTGGAAGGGGCTAGAGCCTCCATTTTTGCACTCAGGTCTAAGTCTCATGGCCCTCTATCAGAATTTGGGAAGATTGGAGAAACTTAATTTTTCGCCCAAAAAAAAAAACGTAAGGGGTACCACTGTCGTTTTTTTTTTTCGGGCCGAATTTTTGAGTTTCGATATCTCAGCTCTGGAAGGGGCTAGAGCCTCCATTTTTGCACTCAGGTCTAAGTCTCATGGCCCTCTATCAGAATTTGGGAAGATTGGAGAAACTTAATTTTTCGCCCCAAAAAAAAAAACGTAAGGGGTACCACTGTCGTTTTTTTTTTCGAGCCGAATTTTTGAGTTTCGATATCTCAGCTCTGGAAGGGGCTAGAGCCTCCATTTTTCCACTCAGGTCTAAGTCTCATGGCCCTCTATCAGAATTTGGGAAGATTGGAGAAACTTAATTTTTCGCCCAAAAAAAAAAAAAACGTAAGGGGTACCACTGTCGTTTTTTTTTTCGGGCCGAATTTTTGAGTTTCGATATCTCAGCTCTGGAAGGAGCTAGAGCCTCCATTTTTGCACTCAGGTCTAAGTCTCATGGCCCTCTATCAGAATTTGGGAAGATTGGAGAAACTTAATTTTTCGCCCAAAAAAAAACGTAAGGGGTACCACTGTCATTTTTTTTTTCGGGCCGAATTTTTGAGTTTCGATATCTCAGCTCTGGAAGGGGCTAGAGCCTCCATTTTTGCACTCAGGTCTAAGTCTCATGGCCCTCTATCAGAATTTGGGAAGATTGGAGAAACTTAATTTTTCGCCCAAAAAAAAAACGTAAGGGGTACCACTGTCGTTTTTTTTTCGGGCCTAATTTTTGAGTTTCGATATCTCAGCTCTGGAAGGGGCTAGAGCCTCCATTTTTGCACTCAGGTCTAAGTCTCATGGCCCTCTACCAGAATTTGGGAAGATTGGAGAAACTTAATTTTTCGCCCAAAAAAAAAAAACGTAAGGGGTACCACTGTCGTTTTTTTTTTCGGGCCGAATTTTTGAGTTTCGATATCTCAGCTCTGGAAGGGGCTAGAGCCTCCATTTTTGCACTCAGGTCTAAGTCTCATGGCCCTCTATCAGAATTTGGGAAGATTGGAGAAATTTAATTTTTCACCCCAAAAAAAAAAAACGTAAGGGGTACCACTGTCGTTTTTTTTTCGGGCCGAATTTTTGAGTTTCGATATCTCAGCTCTGGAAGGGGCTAGAGCCTCCATTTTTGCACTCAGGTCTAAGTCTCATGGCCCTCTATCAGAATTTGGGAAGATTGGAGAAACTTAATTTTTCGCCCCAAAAAAAAAAACGTAAGGGGTACCACTGTCGTTTTTTTTTCGGGCCGAATTTTTGAGTTTCGATATCTCAGCTTTGGAAGGGGCTAGAGCCTCCATTTTTGCACTCAGGTCTAAGTCTCATGGCCCTCTATCAGAATTTGGGAAGATTGGAGAAACTTAATTTTTCGCCCAAAAAAAAAAAACGTAAGGGGTACCACTGTCGTTTTTTTTTTCGGGCCGAATTTTTGAGTTTCGATATCTCAGCTATGGAAGGAGCTAGAGCCTCCATTTTTGCACTCAGGTCTAAGTCTCATGGCCCTCTATCAGAATTTGGGAAGATTGGAGAAACTTAATTTTTCGCCCAAAAAAAAAAAACGTAAGGGGTACCACTGTCGTTTTTTTTTTCGGGCCGAATTTTTGAGTTTCGATATCTCAGCTCTGGAAGGAGCTAGAGCCTCCATTTTTGCACTCAGGTCTAAGTCTCATGGCCCTCTATCAGAATTTGGGAAGATTGGAGAAACTTAATTTTTCGCCCAAAAAAAAAACGTAAGGGGTACCACTGTCGTTTTTTTTTTTCGGGCCGAATTTTTGAGTTTCGATATCTCAGCTCTGGAAGGGGCTAGAGCCTCCATTTTTGCACTCAGGTCTAAGTCTCATGGCCCTCTATCAGAATCCAGAGTTTTGGGAAGATTGGAGAAACTTAATTTTTCGCCCCAAAAAAAAAAACGTAAGGGGTACCACTGTCGTTTTTTTTTCGGGCCGAATTTTTAAGTTTCGATATCTCAGCTCTGGAAGGGGCTAGAGCCTTCATTTTTGCACTCAGGTCTAAGTCTCAATCCCTCTATCAGAATTTGGGAAGATTGGAGAAACTTAATTTTTCGCCCCAAAAAAAAACGTAAGGGGTACCACTGTCGTTTTTTTTTCGGGCCGAATTTTTGAGTTTCGATATCTCAGCTCTGGAAGGGGCTAGAGCCTCCATTTTTGCACTCAGGTCTAAGTCTCATGGCCCTCTACCAGAATTTGGGAAGATTGGAGAAACTTAATTTTTCGCCCAAAAAAAAAAAACGTAAGGGGTACCACTGTCGTTTTTTTTTTCGGGCCGAATTTTTGAGTTTCGATATCTCAGCTCTGGAAGGGGCTAGAGCCTCCATTTTTGCACTCAGGTCTAAGTCTCATGGCCCTCTACCAGAATTTGGGAAGATTGGAGAAACTTAATTTTTCGCCCAAAAAAAAAAACGTAAGGGGTACCACTGTCGTTTTTTTTTTTTCGGGCCGAATTTTTGAGTTTCGATATCTCAGCTCTGGAAGGGGCTAGAGCCTCCATTTTTGCACTCAGGTCTAAGTCTCATGGCCCTCTATCAGAATTTGGGAAGATTGGAGAAACTTAATTTTTCGCCCCAAAAAAAAAACGTAAGGGGTACCACTGTCGTTTTTTTTTTCGAGCCGAATTTTTGAGTTTCGATATCTCAGCTCTGGAAGGGGCTAGAGCCTCCATTTTTGCACTCAGGTCTAAGTCTCATGGCCCTCTATCAGAATTTGGGAAGATTGGAGAAACTTAATTTTTCGCCCAAAAAAAAAAAAAACGTAAGGGGTACCACTGTCGTTTTTTTTTTCGGGCCGAATTTTTGAGTTTCGATATCTCAGCTCTGGAAGGAGCTAGAGCCTCCATTTTTGCACTCAGGTCTAAGTCTCATGGCCCTCTATCAGAATTTGGGAAGATTGGAGAAACTTAATTTTTCGCCCAAAAAAAAACGTAAGGGGTACCACTGTCATTTTTTTTTTCGGGCCGAATTTTTGAGTTTCGATATCTCAGCTCTGGAAGGGGCTAGAGCCTCCATTTTTGCACTCAGGTCTAAGTCTCATGGCCCTCTATCAGAATTTGGGAAGATTGGAGAAACTTAATTTTTCGCCCAAAAAAAAAACGTAAGGGGTACCACTGTCGTTTTTTTTTCGGGCCTAATTTTTGAGTTTCGATATCTCAGCTCTGGAAGGGGCTAGAGCCTCCATTTTTGCACTCAGGTCTAAGTCTCATGGCCCTCTACCAGAATTTGGGAAGATTGGAGAAACTTAATTTTTCGCCCAAAAAAAAAAACGTAAGGGGTACCACTGTCGTTTTTTTTTCGGGCCGAATTTTTGAGTTTCGATATCTCAGCTCTGGAAGGGGCTAGAGCCTCCATTTTTGCACTCAGGTCTAAGTCTCATGGCCCTCTACCAGAATTTGGGAAGATTGGAGAAACTTAATTTTTCGCCCAAAAAAAAAAAACCGTAAGGGGTACCACTGTCATTTTTTTTTTCGGGCCGAATTTTTGAGTTTCGATATCTCAGCTCTGGAAGGGGCTAGAGCCTCCATTTTTGCACTCAGGTCTAAGTCTCATGGCCCTCTATCAGAATTTGGGAAGATTGGAGAAACTTAATTTTTCACCCAAAAAAAAAAAAACGTAAGGGGTACCACTGTCGTTTTTTTTTTCGGGCCGAATTTTTGAGTTTCGATATCTCAGCTCTGGAAGGGGCTAGAGCCTCCATTTTTGCACTCAGGTCTAAGTCTCATGGCCCTCTATCAGAATTTGGGAAGATTGGAGAAACTTAATTTTTCGCCCAAAAAAAAAACGTAAGGGGTACCACTGTCGTTTTTTTTTTTCGGGCCGAATTTTTGAGTTTCGATATCTCAGCTCTGGAAGGGGCTAGAGCCTCCATTTTTGCACTCAGGTCTAAGTCTCATGGCCCTCTATCAGAATCCAGAGTTTTGGGAAGATTGGAGAAACTTAATTTTTCGCCCCAAAAAAAAAAACGTAAGGGGTACCACTGTCGTTTTTTTTTCGGGCCGAATTTTTAAGTTTCGATATCTCAGCTCTGGAAGGGGCTAGAGCCTTCATTTTTGCACTCAGGTCTAAGTCTCAATCCCTCTATCAGAATTTGGGAAGATTGGAGAAACTTAATTTTTCGCCCCAAAAAAAAACGTAAGGGGTACCACTGTCGTTTTTTTTTCGGGCCGAATTTTTGAGTTTCGATATCTCAGCTCTGGAAGGGGCTAGAGCCTCCATTTTTGCACTCAGGTCTAAGTCTCATGGCCCTCTACCAGAATTTGGGAAGATTGGAGAAACTTAATTTTTCGCCCAAAAAAAAAAAAAACGTAAGGGGTACCACTGTCGTTTTTTTTTTCGGGCCGAATTTTTGAGTTTCGATATCTCAGCTCTGGAAGGGGCTAGAGCCTCCATTTTTGCACTCAGGTCTAAGTCTCATGGCCCTCTATCAGAATTTGGGAAGATTGGAGAAACTTAATTTTTCACCCCAAAAAAAAAAACGTAAGGGGTACCACTGTCGGTTTTTTTTCGGGCCGAATATTTGAGTTTCGATATCTCAGCTCTGGAAGGGGCTAGAGCCTCCATTTTTGCACTCAAGTCTAAGTCTCATTGCCCTCTATCAGAATTTGGGAAGATTGGAGAAACTTAATTTTTCGCCCCAAAAAAAAAAACGTAAGGGGTACCACTGTCGTTTTTTTTTTTTCGGGCCGAATTTTTGAGTTTCGATATCTCAGCTCTGGAAGGGGCTAGAGCCTCCATTTTTGCACTCAGGTCTAAGTCTCATGGCCCTCTATCAGAATTTGGGAAGATTGGAGAAACTTAATTTTTCGCCCCAAAAAAAAACGTAAGGGGTACCACTGTCGTTTTTTTTTCGGGCCGAATTTTTGAGTTTCGATATCTCAGCTCTGGAAGGGGCTAGAGCCTCCATTTTTGCACTCAGGTCTAAGTCTCATGGCCCTCTACCAGAATTTGGGAAGATTGGAGAAACTTAATTTTTCGCCAAAAAAAAAAAAAAACGTAAGGGGTACCACTGTCGTTTTTTTTTTCGGGCCGAATTTTTGAGTTTCGATATCTCAGCTCTGGAAGGGGCTAGAGCCTCCATTTTTGCACTCAGGTCTAAGTCTCATGGCCCTCTATCAGAATTTGGGAAGATTGGAGAAACTTAATTTTTCACCCCAAAAAAAAAAACGTAAGGGGTACCACTGTCGTTTTTTTTTCGGGCCGAATATTTGAGTTTCGATATCTCAGCTCTGGAAGGGGCTAGAGCCTCCATTTTTGCACTCAAGTCTAAGTCTCATTGCCCTCTATCAGAATTTGGGAAGATTGGAGAAACTTAATTTTTCGCCCCCAAAAAAAAAACGTAAGGGGTACCACTGTCGTTTTTTTTTTCGGGCCGAATTTTTGAGTTTCGATATCTCAGCTCTGGAAGGGGCTAGAGCCTCCATTTTTGCACTCAGGTCTAAGTCTCATGGCCCTCTATCAGAATTTGGGAAGATTGGAGAAACTTAATTTTTCGCCCAAAAAAAAAAAACGTAAGGGGTACCACTGTCGTTTTTTTTTTTCGGGCCGAATTTTTGAGTTTCGATATCTCAGCTCTGGAAGGGGCTAGAGCCTCCATTTTTGCACTCAGGTCTAAGTCTCATGGCCCTCTATCAGAATTTGGGAAGATTGGAGAAACTTAATTTTTCGCCCAAAAAAAAAAAACGTAAGGGGTACCACTGTCATTTTTTTTTTCGGGCCGAATTTTTGAGTTTCGATATCTCAGCTCTGGAAGGGGCTAGAGCCTCCATTTTTGCACTCAGGTCTAAGTCTCATGGCCCTCTATCAGAATTTGGGAAGATTGGAGAAACTTAATTTTTCGCCCAAAAAAAAAACGTAAGGGGTACCACTGTCGTTTTTTTTTTCGGGCCGAATTTTTGAGTTTCGATATCTCAGCTCTGGAAGGGGCTAGAGCCTCAATTTTTGCACTCAGGTCTAAGTCTCATGGCCCTCTATCAGAATCCAGAGTTTTGGGAAGATTGGAGAAACGTAATTTTTCGCCCCAAAAAAAAAACGTAAGGGGTACCACTGTCGTTTTTTTTTTCGGGCCGAATTTTTAAGTTTCGATATCTCAGCTCTGGAAGGGGCTAGAGCCTCCATTTTTGCACTCCGGTCTAAGTCTCATGGTCCTCTATCAGAATTTGGGAAGATTGGAGAAACCTAATTTTTCGCCCAAAAAAAAAAACGTAAGGGGTACCACTGTCGTTTTTTTTTCGGGCCGAATTTTTGAGTTTCGATATCTCAGCTCTGGAAGGGGCTAGAGCCTCCATTTTTGCACTCAGGTCTAAGTCTCATGGCCCTCTACCAGAATTTGGGAAGATTGGAGAAACTTAATTTTTCGCCCAAAAAAAAAACGTAAGGGGTACCACTGTCGTTTTTTTTTTTCGGGCCGAATTTTTGAGTTTCGATATCTCAGCTCTGGAAGGGGCTAGAGCCTCCATTTTTGCACTCAGGTCTAAGTCTCATGGCCCTCTATCAGAATCCAGAGTTTTGGGAAGATTGGAGAAACTTAATTTTTCGCCCCAAAAAAAAAAACGTAAGGGGTACCACTGTCGTTTTTTTTTCGGGCCGAATTTTTAAGTTTCGATATCTCAGCTCTGGAAGGGGCTAGAGCCTTCATTTTTGCACTCAGGTCTAAGTCTCAATCCCTCTATCAGAATTTGGGAAGATTGGAGAAACTTAATTTTTCGCCCCAAAAAAAAACGTAAGGGGTACCACTGTCGTTTTTTTTTCGGGCCGAATTTTTGAGTTTCGATATCTCAGCTCTGGAAGGGGCTAGAGCCTCCATTTTTGCACTCAGGTCTAAGTCTCATGGCCCTCTACCAGAATTTGGGAAGATTGGAGAAACTTAATTTTTCGCCCAAAAAAAAAAAAACGTAAGGGGTACCACTGTCGTTTTTTTTTTCGGGCCGAATTTTTGAGTTTCGATATCTCAGCTCTGGAAGGGGCTAGAGCCTCCATTTTTGCACTCAGGTCTAAGTCTCATGGCCCTCTATCAGAATTTGGGAAGATTGGAGAAACTTAATTTTTCGCCCCAAAAAAAAAACGTAAGGGGTACCACTGTCGTTTTTTTTTTCGAGCCGAATTTTTGAGTTTCGATATCTCAGCTCTGGAAGGGGCTAGAGCCTCCATTTTTGCACTCAGGTCTAAGTCTCATGGCCCTCTATCAGAATTTGGGAAGATTGGAGAAACTTAATTTTTCGCCCAAAAAAAAAAAAAACGTAAGGGGTACCACTGTCGTTTTTTTTTTCGGGCCGAATTTTTGAGTTTCGATATCTCAGCTCTGGAAGGAGCTAGAGCCTCCATTTTTGCACTCAGGTCTAAGTCTCATGGCCCTCTATCAGAATTTGGGAAGATTGGAGAAACTTAATTTTTCGCCCAAAAAAAAACGTAAGGGGTACCACTGTCATTTTTTTTTTCGGGCCGAATTTTTGAGTTTCGATATCTCAGCTCTGGAAGGGGCTAGAGCCTCCATTTTTGCACTCAGGTCTAAGTCTCATGGCCCTCTATCAGAATTTGGGAAGATTGGAGAAACTTAATTTTTCGCCCAAAAAAAAAACGTAAGGGGTACCACTGTCGTTTTTTTTTCGGGCCTAATTTTTGAGTTTCGATATCTCAGCTCTGGAAGGGGCTAGAGCCTCCATTTTTGCACTCAGGTCTAAGTCTCATGGCCCTCTACCAGAATTTGGGAAGATTGGAGAAACTTAATTTTTCGCCCAAAAAAAAAAAACGTTAGGGGTACCACTGTCGTTTTTTTTTTCGGGCCGAATTTTTGAGTTTCGATATCTCAGCTCTGGAAGGGGCTAGAGCCTCCATTTTTGCACTCAGGTCTAAGTCTCATGGCCCTCTATCAGAATTTGGGAAGATTGGAGAAATTTAATTTTTCACCCCAAAAAAAAAAAACGTAAGGGGTACCACTGTCGTTTTTTTTTCGGGCCGAATTTTTGAGTTTCGATATCTCAGCTCTGGAAGGGGCTAGAGCCTCCATTTTTGCACTCAGGTCTAAGTCTCATGGCCCTCTATCAGAATTTGGGAAGATTGGAGAAACTTAATTTTTCGCCCCAAAAAAAAAAACGTAAGGGGTACCACTGTCGTTTTTTTTTCGGGCCGAATTTTTGAGTTTCGATATCTCAGCTTTGGAAGGGGCTAGAGCCTCCATTTTTGCACTCAGGTCTAAGTCTCATGGCCCTCTATCAGAATTTGGGAAGATTGGAGAAACTTAATTTTTCGCCCAAAAAAAAAAACGTAAGGGGTACCACTGTCGTTTTTTTTTCGGGCCGAATTTTTGAGTTTCGATATCTCAGCTCTGGAAGGGGCTAGAGCCTCCATTTTTGCACTCAGGTCTAAGTCTCATGGCCCTCTATCAGAATTTGGGAAGATTGGAGAAACTTAATTTTTCGCCCCAAAAAAAAAACGTAAGGGGTACCACTGTCGTTTTTTTTTTTCGGGCCGAATTTTTGAGTTTCGATATCTCAGCTCTGGAAGGGGCTAGAGCCTCCATTTTTGCACTCAGGTCTAAGTCTCATGGCCCTCTATCAGAATTTGGGAAGATTGGAGAAACTTAATTTTTCGCCCAAAAAAAAAAAACGTAAGGGGTACCACTGTCGTTTTTTTTTTCGGGCCGAATTTTTGAGTTTCGATATCTCAGCTCTGGAAGGAGCTAGAGCCTCCATTTTTGCACTCAGGTCTAAGTCTCATGGCCCTCTATCAGAATTTGGGAAGATTGGAGAAACTTAATTTTTCGCCCAAAAAAAAACGTAAGGGGTACCACTGTCATTTTTTTTTTCGGGCCGAATTTTTGAGTTTCGATATCTCAGCTCTGGAAGGGGCTAGAGCCTCCATTTTTGCACTCAGGTCTAAGTCTCATGGCCCTCTATCAGAATTTGGGAAGATTGGAGAAACTTAATTTTTCGCCCAAAAAAAAAACGTAAGGGGTACCACTGTCGTTTTTTTTTCGGGCCTAATTTTTGAGTTTCGATATCTCAGCTCTGGAAGGGGCTAGAGCCTCCATTTTTGCACTCAGGTCTAAGTCTCATGGCCCTCTACCAGAATTTGGGAAGATTGGAGAAACTTAATTTTTCGCCCAAAAAAAAAAAACGTAAGGGGTACCACTGTCGTTTTTTTTTTCGGGCCGAATTTTTGAGTTTCGATATCTCAGCTCTGGAAGGGGCTAGAGCCTCCATTTTTGCACTCAGGTCTAAGTCTCATGGCCCTCTATCAGAATTTGGGAAGATTGGAGAAATTTAATTTTTCACCCCAAAAAAAAAAAACGTAAGGGGTACCACTGTCGTTTTTTTTTCGGGCCGAATTTTTGAGTTTCGATATCTCAGCTCTGGAAGGGGCTAGAGCCTCCATTTTTGCACTCAGGTCTAAGTCTCATGGCCCTCTATCAGAATTTGGGAAGATTGGAGAAACTTAATTTTTCGCCCCAAAAAAAAAAACGTAAGGGGTACCACTGTCGTTTTTTTTTTCGGGCCGAATTTTTGAGTTTCGATATCTCAGCTTTGGAAGGGGCTAGAGCCTCCATTTTTGCACTCAGGTCTAAGTCTCATGGCCCTCTATCTGAATTTGGGAAGATTGGAGAAACTTAATTTTTCGCCCAAAAAAAAAAACGTAAGGGGTACCACTGTCGTTTTTTTTTCGGGCCGAATTTTTGAGTTTCGATATCTCAGCTCTGGAAGGGGCTAGAGCCTCCATTTTTGCACTCAGGTCTAAGTCTCATGGCCCTCTATCAGAATTTGGGAAGATTGGAGAAACGTAATTTTTCGCCCCAAAAAAAAAACGTAAGGGGTACCACTGTCGTTTTTTTTTTTTCGGGCCGAATTTTTGAGTTTCGATATCTCAGCTCTGGAAGGGGCTAGAGCCTCCATTTTTGCACTCAGGTCTAAGTCTCATGGCCCTCTATCAGAATTTGGGAAGATTGGAGAAACTTAATTTTTCGCCCAAAAAAAAAAAACGTAAGGGGTACCACTGTCGTTTTTTTTTTCGGGCCGAATTTTTGAGTTTCGATATCTCAGCTATGGAAGGAGCTAGAGCCTCCATTTTTGCACTCAGGTCTAAATCTCATGGCCCTCTATCAGAATTTGGGAAGATTGGAGAAACTTAATTTTTCGCCCAAAAAAAAAAAACGTAAGGGGTACCACTGTCGTTTTTTTTTTCGGGCCGAATTTTTGAGTTTCGATATCTCAGCTCTGGAAGGAGCTAGAGCCTCCATTTTTGCACTCAGGTCTAAGTCTCATGGCCCTCTATCAGAATTTGGGAAGATTGGAGAAACTTAATTTTTCGCCCAAAAAAAAAACGTAAGGGGTACCACTGTCGTTTTTTTTTTTCGGGCCGAATTTTTGAGTTTCGATATCTCAGCTCTGGAAGGGGCTAGAGCCTCCATTTTTGCACTCAGGTCTAAGTCTCATGGCCCTCTACCAGAATTTGGGAAGATTGGAGAAACTTAATTTTTCGCCCAAAAAAAAAAAAACGTAAGGGGTACCACTGTCGTTTTTTTTTTCGGGCCGAATTTTTGAGTTTCGATATCTCAGCTCTGGAAGGGGCTAGAGCCTCCATTTTTGCACTCAGGTCTAAGTCTCATGGCCCTCTATCAGAATTTGGGAAGATTGGAGAAACTTAATTTTTCACCCCAAAAAAAAAAACGTAAGGGGTACCACTGTCGTTTTTTTTTTCGGGCCGAATATTTGAGTTTCGATATCTCAGCTCTGGAAGGGGCTAGAGCCTCCATTTTTGCACTCAAGTCTAAGTCTCATTGCCCTCTATCAGAATTTGGGAAGATTGGAGAAACTTAATTTTTCGCCCCAAAAAAAAAAACGTAAGGGGTACCACTGTCGTTTTTTTTTTTTCGGGCCGAATTTTTGAGTTTCGATATCTCAGCTCTGGAAGGGGCTAGAGCCTCCATTTTTGCACTCAGGTCTAAGTCTCATGGCCCTCTATCAGAATTTGGGAAGATTGGAGAAACTTAATTTTTCGCCCCAAAAAAAAACGTAAGGGGTACCACTGTCGTTTTTTTTTCGGGCCGAATTTTTGAGTTTCGATATCTCAGCTCTGGAAGGGGCTAGAGCCTCCATTTTTGCACTCAGGTCTAAGTCTCATGGCCCTCTACCAGAATTTGGGAAGATTGGAGAAACTTAATTTTTCGCCCAAAAAAAAAAAAAAACGTAAGGGGTACCACTGTCGTTTTTTTTTTCGGGCCGAATTTTTGAGTTTCGATATCTCAGCTCTGGAAGGGGCTAGAGCCTCCATTTTTGCACTCAGGTCTAAGTCTCATGGCCCTCTATCAGAATTTGGGAAGATTGGAGAAACTTAATTTTTCACCCCAAAAAAAAAAACGTAAGGGGTACCACTGTCGTTTTTTTTTCGGGCCGAATATTTGAGTTTCGATATCTCAGCTCTGGAAGGGGCTAGAGCCTCCATTTTTGCACTCAAGTCTAAGTCTCATTGCCCTCTATCAGAATTTGGGAAGATTGGAGAAACTTAATTTTTCGCCCCCAAAAAAAAAACGTAAGGGGTACCACTGTCGTTTTTTTTTTTCGGGCCGAATTTTTGAGTTTCGATATCTCAGCTCTGGAAGGGGCTAGAGCCTCCATTTTTGCACTCAGGTCTAAGTCTCATGGCCCTCTAACAGAATTTGGGAAGATTGGAGAAACTTAATTTTTCGCCCAAAAAAAAAAAACGTAAGGGGTACCACTGTCGTTTTTTTTTTTCGGGCCGAATTTTTGAGTTTCGATATCTCAGCTCTGGAAGGGGCTAGAGCCTCCATTTTTGCACTCAGGTCTAAGTCTCATGGCCCTCTATCAGAATTTGGGAAGATTGGAGAAACTTAATTTTTCGCCCAAAAAAAAAAAACGTAAGGGGTACCACTGTCATTTTTTTTTTCGGGCCGAATTTTTGAGTTTCGATATCTCAGCTCTGGAAGGGGCTAGAGCCTCCATTTTTGCACTCAGGTCTAAGTCTCATGGCCCTCTATCAGAATTTGGGAAGATTGGAGAAACTTAATTTTTCGCCCAAAAAAAAAACGTAAGGGGTACCACTGTCGTTTTTTTTTTCGGGCCGAATTTTTGAGTTTCGATATCTCAGCTCTGGAAGGGGCTAGAGCCTCAATTTTTGCACTCAGGTCTAAGTCTCATGGCCCTCTACCAGAATTTGGGAAGATTGGAGAAACTTAATTTTTCGCCCAAAAAAAAAACGTAAGGGGTACCACTGTCGTTTTTTTTTTTCGGGCCGAATTTTTGAGTTTCGATATCTCAGCTCTGGAAGGGGCTAGAGCCTCCATTTTTGCACTCAGGTCTAAGTCTCATGGCCCTCTATCAGAATCCAGAGTTTTGGGAAGATTGGAGAAACTTAATTTTTCGCCCCAAAAAAAAAAACGTAAGGGGTACCACTGTCGTTTTTTTTTCGGGCCGAATTTTTAAGTTTCGATATCTCAGCTCTGGAAGGGGCTAGAGCCTTCATTTTTGCACTCAGGTCTAAGTCTCAATCCCTCTATCAGAATTTGGGAAGATTGGAGAAACTTAATTTTTCGCCCCAAAAAAAAACGTAAGGGGTACCACTGTCGTTTTTTTTTCGGGCCGAATTTTTGAGTTTCGATATCTCAGCTCTGGAAGGGGCTAGAGCCTCCATTTTTGCACTCAGGTCTAAGTCTCATGGCCCTCTACCAGAATTTGGGAAGATTGGAGAAACTTAATTTTTCGCCCAAAAAAAAAAAAAACGTAAGGGGTACCACTGTCGTTTTTTTTTTCGGGCCGAATTTTTGAGTTTCGATATCTCAGCTCTGGAAGGGGCTAGAGCCTCCATTTTTGCACTCAGGTCTAAGTCTCATGGCCCTCTATCAGAATTTGGGAAGATTGGAGAAACTTAATTTTTCGCCCCAAAAAAAAAACGTAAGGGGTACCACTGTCGTTTTTTTTTTCGAGCCGAATTTTTGAGTTTCGATATCTCAGCTCTGGAAGGGGCTAGAGCCTCCATTTTTGCACTCAGGTCTAAGTCTCATGGCCCTCTATCAGAATTTGGGAAGATTGGAGAAACTTAATTTTTCGCCCAAAAAAAAAAAAACGTAAGGGGTACCACTGTCGTTTTTTTTTTCGGGCCGAATTTTTGAGTTTCGATATCTCAGCTCTGGAAGGAGCTAGAGCCTCCATTTTTGCACTCAGGTCTAAGTCTCATGGCCCTCTATCAGAATTTGGGAAGATTGGAGAAACTTAATTTTTCGCCCAAAAAAAAACGTAAGGGGTACCACTGTCATTTTTTTTTTCGGGCCGAATTTTTGAGTTTCGATATCTCAGCTCTGGAAGGGGCTAGAGCCTCCATTTTTGCACTCAGGTCTAAGTCTCATGGCCCTCTATCAGAATTTGGGAAGATTGGAGAAACTTAATTTTTCGCCCAAAAAAAAAAAAACGTAAGGGGTACCACTGTCGTTTTTTTTTTCGGGCCGAATTTTTGAGTTTCGATATCTCAGCTCTGGAAGGGGCTAGAGCCTCCATTTTTGCACTCAGGTCTAAGTCTCATGGCCCTCTATCAGAATTTGGGAAGATTGGAGAAATTTAATTTTTCACCCCAAAAAAAAAAAACGTAAGGGGTACCACTGTCGTTTTTTTTTCGGGCCGAATTTTTGAGTTTCGATATCTCAGCTCTGGAAGGGGCTAGAGAGCCTCCATTTTTGCACTCAGGTCTAAGTCTCATGGCCCTCTATCAGAATTTGGGAAGATTGGAGAAACTTAATTTTTCGCCCCAAAAAAAAAAACGTAAGGGGTACCACTGTCGTTTTTTTTTCGGGCCGAATTTTTGAGTTTCGATATCTCAGCTTTGGAAGGGGCTAGAGCCTCCATTTTTGCACTCAGGTCTAAGTCTCATGGCCCTCTATCAGAATTTGGGAAGATTGGAGAAACTTAATTTTTCGCCCAAAAAAAAAAACGTAAGGGGTACCACTGTCGTTTTTTTTTCGGGCCGAATTTTTGAGTTTCGATATCTCAGCTCTGGAAGGGGCTAGAGCCTCCATTTTTGCACTCAGGTCTAAGTCTCATGGCCCTCTATCAGAATTTGGGAAGATTGGAGAAACTTAATTTTTCGCCCCAAAAAAAAAACGTAAGGGGTACCACTGTCGTTTTTTTTTTTTCGGGCCGAATTTTTGAGTTTCGATATCTCAGCTCTGGAAGGGGCTAGAGCCTCCATTTTTGCACTCAGGTCTAAGTCTCATGGCCCTCTATCAGAATTTGGGAAGATTGGAGAAACTTAATTTTTCGCCCAAAAAAAAAAAACGTAAGGGGTACCACTGTCGTTTTTTTTTTCGGGCCGAATTTTTGAGTTTCGATATCTCAGCTCTGGAAGGAGCTAGAGCCTCCATTTTTGCACTCAGGTCTAAGTCTCATGGCCCTCTATCAGAATTTGGGAAGATTGGAGAAACTTAATTTTTCGCCCAAAAAAAAACGTAAGGGGTACCACTGTCATTTTTTTTTTCGGGCCGAATTTTTGAGTTTCGATATCTCAGCTCTGGAAGGGGCTAGAGCCTCCATTTTTGCACTCAGGTCTAAGTCTCATGGCCCTCTATCAGAATTTGGGAAGATTGGAGAAACTTAATTTTTCGCCCAAAAAAAAAACGTAAGGGGTACCACTGTCGTTTTTTTTTCGGGCCTAATTTTTGAGTTTCGATATCTCAGCTCTGGAAGGGGCTAGAGCCTCCATTTTTGCACTCAGGTCTAAGTCTCATGGCCCTCTACCAGAATTTGGGAAGATTGGAGAAACTTAATTTTTCGCCCAAAAAAAAAAAACGTAAGGGGTACCACTGTCGTTTTTTTTTTCGGGCCGAATTTTTGAGTTTCGATATCTCAGCTCTGGAAGGGGCTAGAGCCTCCATTTTTGCACTCAGGTCTAAGTCTCATGGCCCTCTATCAGAATTTGGGAAGATTGGAGAAATTTAATTTTTCACCCCAAAAAAAAAAAACGTAAGGGGTACCACTGTCGTTTTTTTTTCGGGCCGAATTTTTGAGTTTCGATATCTCAGCTCTGGAAGGGGCTAGAGCCTCCATTTTTGCACTCAGGTCTAAGTCTCATGGCCCTCTATCAGAATTTGGGAAGATTGGAGAAACTTAATTTTTCGCCCCAAAAAAAAAAACGTAAGGGGTACCACTGTCGTTTTTTTTTCGGGCCGAATTTTTGAGTTTCGATATCTCAGCTTTGGAAGGGGCTAGAGCCTCCATTTTTGCACTCAGGTCTAAGTCTCATGGCCCTCTATCAGAATTTGGGAAGATTGGAGAAACTTAATTTTTCGCCCAAAAAAAAAAACGTAAGGGGTACCACTGTCGTTTTTTTTTCGGGCCGAATTTTTGAGTTTCGATATCTCAGCTCTGGAAGGGGCTAGAGCCTCCATTTTTGCACTCAGGTCTAAGTCTCATGGCCCTCTATCAGAATTTGGGAAGATTGGAGAAACTTAATTTTTCGCCCCAAAAAAAAAACGTAAGGGGTACCACTGTCGTTTTTTTTTTTTCGGGCCGAATTTTTGAGTTTCGATATCTCAGCTCTGGAAGGGGCTAGAGCCTCCATTTTTGCACTCAGGTCTAAGTCTCATGGCCCTCTATCAGAATTTGGGAAGATTGGAGAAACTTAATTTTTCGCCCAAAAAAAAAAAACCGTAAGGGGTACCACTGTCGTTTTTTTTTTCGGGCCGAATTTTTGAGTTTCGATATCTCAGCTATGGAAGGAGCTAGAGCCTCCATTTTTGCACTCAGGTCTAAATCTCATGGCCCTCTATCAGAATTTGGGAAGATTGGAGAAACTTAATTTTTCGCCCAAAAAAAAAAAACGTAAGGGGTACCACTGTCGTTTTTTTTTTCGGGCCGAATTTTTGAGTTTCGATATCTCAGCTCTGGAAGGAGCTAGAGCCTCCATTTTTGCACTCAGGTCTAAGTCTCATGGCCCTCTATCAGAATTTGGGAAGATTGGAGAAACTTAATTTTTCGCCCAAAAAAAAAACGTAAGGGGTACCACTGTCGTTTTTTTTTTTCGGGCCGAATTTTTGAGTTTCGATATCTCAGCTCTGGAAGGGGCTAGAGCCTCCATTTTTGCACTCAGGTCTAAGTCTCATGGCCCTCTACCAGAATTTGGGAAGATTGGAGAAACTTAATTTTTCGCCCAAAAAAAAAAAAACGTAAGGGGTACCACTGTCGTTTTTTTTTTCGGGCCGAATTTTTGAGTTTCGATATCTCAGCTCTGGAAGGGGCTAGAGCCTCCATTTTTGCACTCAGGTCTAAGTCTCATGGCCCTCTATCAGAATTTGGGAAGATTGGAGAAACTTAATTTTTCACCCCAAAAAAAAAAACGTAAGGGGTACCACTGTCGTTTTTTTTTCGGGCCGAATATTTGAGTTTCGATATCTCAGCTCTGGAAGGGGCTAGAGCCTCCATTTTTGCACTCAAGTCTAAGTCTCATTGCCCTCTATCAGAATTTGGGAAGATTGGAGAAACTTAATTTTTCGCCCCAAAAAAAAAAACGTAAGGGGTACCACTGTCGTTTTTTTTTTTTCGGGCCGAATTTTTGAGTTTCGATATCTCAGCTCTGGAAGGGGCTAGAGCCTCCATTTTTGCACTCAGGTCTAAGTCTCATGGCCCTCTATCAGAATTTGGGAAGATTGGAGAAACTTAATTTTTCGCCCCAAAAAAAAACGTAAGGGGTACCACTGTCGTTTTTTTTTCGGGCCGAATTTTTGAGTTTCGATATCTCAGCTCTGGAAGGGGCTAGAGCCTCCATTTTTGCACTCAGGTCTAAGTCTCATGGCCCTCTACCAGAATTTGGGAAGATTGGAGAAACTTAATTTTTCGCCCAAAAAAAAAAAAAAACGTAAGGGGTACCACTGTCGTTTTTTTTTTCGGGCCGAATTTTTGAGTTTCGATATCTCAGCTCTGGAAGGGGCTAGAGCCTCCATTTTTGCACTCAGGTCTAAGTCTCATGGCCCTCTATCAGAATTTGGGAAGATTGGAGAAACTTAATTTTTCACCCCAAAAAAAAAAACGTAAGGGGTACCACTGTCGTTTTTTTTTCGGGCCGAATATTTGAGTTTCGATATCTCAGCTCTGGAAGGGGCTAGAGCCTCCATTTTTGCACTCAAGTCTAAGTCTCATTGCCCTCTATCAGAATTTGGGAAGATTGGAGAAACTTAATTTTTCGCCCCCAAAAAAAAAACGTAAGGGGTACCACTGTCGTTTTTTTTTTCGGGCCGAATTTTTGAGTTTCGATATCTCAGCTCTGGAAGGGGCTAGAGCCTCCATTTTTGCACTCAGGTCTAAGTCTCATGGCCCTCTAACAGAATTTGGGAAGATTGGAGAAACTTAATTTTTCGCCCAAAAAAAAAAAACGTAAGGGGTACCACTGTCGTTTTTTTTTTCGGGCCGAATTTTTGAGTTTCGATATCTCAGCTCTGGAAGGGGCTAGAGCCTCCATTTTTGCACTCAGGTCTAAGTCTCATGGCCCTCTATCAGAATTTGGGAAGATTGGAGAAACTTAATTTTTCGCCCAAAAAAAAAAAACGTAAGGGGTACCACTGTCATTTTTTTTTTCGGGCCGAATTTTTGAGTTTCGATATCTCAGCTCTGGAAGGGGCTAGAGCCTCCATTTTTGCACTCAGGTCTAAGTCTCATGGCCCTCTATCAGAATTTGGGAAGATTGGAGAAACTTAATTTTTCGCCCAAAAAAAAAACGTAAGGGGTACCACTGTCGTTTTTTTTTTCGGGCCGAATTTTTGAGTTTCGATATCTCAGCTCTGGAAGGGGCTAGAGCCTCAATTTTTGCACTCAGGTCTAAGTCTCATGGCCCTCTATCAGAATCCAGAGTTTTGGGAAGATTGGAGAAACGTAATTTTTCGCCCCAAAAAAAAAACGTAAGGGGTACCACTGTCGTTTTTTTTTTCGGGCCGAATTTTTAAGTTTCGATATCTCAGCTCTGGAAGGGGCTAGAGCCTCCATTTTTGCACTCCGGTCTAAGTCTCATGGTCCTCTATCAGAATTTGGGAAGATTGGAGAAACCTAATTTTTCGCCCAAAAAAAAAAACGTAAGGGGTACCACTGTCGTTTTTTTTTCGGGCCGAATTTTTGAGTTTCGATATCTCAGCTCTGGAAGGGGCTAGAGCCTCCATTTTTGCACTCAGGTCTAAGTCTCATGGCCCTCTACCAGAATTTGGGAAGATTGGAGAAACTTAATTTTTCGCCCAAAAAAAAAAACGTAAGGGGTACCACTGTCGTTTTTTTTTTTCGGGCCGAATTTTTGAGTTTCGATATCTCAGCTCTGGAAGGGGCTAGAGCCTCCATTTTTGCACTCAGGTCTAAGTCTCATGGCCCTCTATCAGAATCCAGAGTTTTGGGAAGATTGGAGAAACTTAATTTTTCGCCCCAAAAAAAAAAACGTAAGGGGTACCACTGTCGTTTTTTTTTCGGGCCGAATTTTTAAGTTTCGATATCTCAGCTCTGGAAGGGGCTAGAGCCTTCATTTTTGCACTCAGGTCTAAGTCTCAATCCCTCTATCAGAATTTGGGAAGATTGGAGAAACTTAATTTTTCGCCCCAAAAAAAAAACGTAAGGGGTACCACTGTCGTTTTTTTTTCGGGCCGAATTTTTGAGTTTCGATATCTCAGCTCTGGAAGGGGCTAGAGCCTCCATTTTTGCACTCAGGTCTAAGTCTCATGGCCCTCTACCAGAATTTGGGAAGATTGGAGAAACTTAATTTTTCGCCCAAAAAAAAAAAACGTAAGGGGTACCACTGTCGTTTTTTTTTTCGGGCCGAATTTTTGAGTTTCGATATCTCAGCTCTGGAAGGGGCTAGAGCCTCCATTTTTGCACTCAGGTCTAAGTCTCATGGCCCTCTATCAGAATTTGGGAAGATTGGAGAAACTTAATTTTTCGCCCCAAAAAAAAAACGTAAGGGGTACCACTGTCGTTTTTTTTTTCGAGCCGAATTTTTGAGTTTCGATATCTCAGCTCTGGAAGGGGCTAGAGCCTCCATTTTTGCACTCAGGTCTAAGTCTCATGGCCCTCTATCAGAATTTGGGAAGATTGGAGAAACTTAATTTTTCGCCCAAAAAAAAAAAAACGTAAGGGGTACCACTGTCGTTTTTTTTTTCGGGCCGAATTTTTGAGTTTCGATATCTCAGCTCTGGAAGGAGCTAGAGCCTCCATTTTTGCACTCAGGTCTAAGTCTCATGGCCCTCTATCAGAATTTGGGAAGATTGGAGAAACTTAATTTTTCGCCCAAAAAAAAACGTAAGGGGTACCACTGTCATTTTTTTTTTCGGGCCGAATTTTTGAGTTTCGATATCTCAGCTCTGGAAGGGGCTAGAGCCTCCATTTTTGCACTCAGGTCTAAGTCTCATGGCCCTCTATCAGAATTTGGGAAGATTGGAGAAACTTAATTTTTCGCCCAAAAAAAAAACGTAAGGGGTACCACTGTCGTTTTTTTTTCGGGCCTAATTTTTGAGTTTCGATATCTCAGCTCTGGAAGGGGCTAGAGCCTCCATTTTTGCACTCAGGTCTAAGTCTCATGGCCCTCTACCAGAATTTGGGAAGATTGGAGAAACTTAATTTTTCGCCCAAAAAAAAAAAACGTAAGGGGTACCACTGTCGTTTTTTTTTTCGGGCCGAATTTTTGAGTTTCGATATCTCAGCTCTGGAAGGGGCTAGAGCCTCCATTTTTGCACTCAGGTCTAAGTCTCATGGCCCTCTATCAGAATTTGGGAAGATTGGAGAAATTTAATTTTTCACCCCAAAAAAAAAAAACGTAAGGGGTACCACTGTCGTTTTTTTTTCGGGCCGAATTTTTGAGTTTCGATATCTCAGCTCTGGAAGGGGCTAGAGCCTCCATTTTTGCACTCAGGTCTAAGTCTCATGGCCCTCTATCAGAATTTGGGAAGATTGGAGAAACTTAATTTTTCGCCCCAAAAAAAAAAACGTAAGGGGTACCACTGTCGTTTTTTTTTCGGGCCGAATTTTTGAGTTTCGATATCTCAGCTTTGGAAGGGGCTAGAGCCTCCATTTTTGCACTCAGGTCTAAGTCTCATGGCCCTCTATCAGAATTTGGGAAGATTGGAGAAACTTAATTTTTCGCCCAAAAAAAAAAACGTAAGGGGTACCACTGTCGTTTTTTTTTCGGGCCGAATTTTTGAGTTTCGATATCTCAGCTCTGGAAGGGGCTAGAGCCTCCATTTTTGCACTCAGGTCTAAGTCTCATGGCCCTCTATCAGAATTTGGGAAGATTGGAGAAACTTAATTTTTCGCCCCAAAAAAAAAACGTAAGGGGTACCACTGTCGTTTTTTTTTTTTCGGGCCGAATTTTTGAGTTTCGATATCTCAGCTCTGGAAGGGGCTAGAGCCTCCATTTTTGCACTCAGGTCTAAGTCTCATGGCCCTCTATCAGAATTTGGGAAGATTGGAGAAACTTAATTTTTCGCCCAAAAAAAAAAAACGTAAGGGGTACCACTGTCGTTTTTTTTTTCGGGCCGAATTTTTGAGTTTCGATATCTCAGCTATGGAAGGAGCTAGAGCCTCCATTTTTGCACTCAGGTCTAAATCTCATGGCCCTCTATCAGAATTTGGGAAGATTGGAGAAACTTAATTTTTCGCCCAAAAAAAAAAAACGTAAGGGGTACCACTGTCGTTTTTTTTTTCGGGCCGAATTTTTGAGTTTCGATATCTCAGCTCTGGAAGGAGCTAGAGCCTCCATTTTTGCACTCAGGTCTAAGTCTCATGGCCCTCTATCAGAATTTGGGAAGATTGGAGAAACTTAATTTTTCGCCCAAAAAAAAAACGTAAGGGGTACCACTGTCGTTTTTTTTTTTCGGGCCGAATTTTTGAGTTTCGATATCTCAGCTCTGGAAGGGGCTAGAGCCTCCATTTTTGCACTCAGGTCTAAGTCTCATGGCCCTCTACCAGAATTTGGGAAGATTGGAGAAACTTAATTTTTCGCCCAAAAAAAAAAAAACGTAAGGGGTACCACTGTCGTTTTTTTTTTCGGGCCGAATTTTTGAGTTTCGATATCTCAGCTCTGGAAGGGGCTAGAGCCTCCATTTTTGCACTCAGGTCTAAGTCTCATGGCCCTCTATCAGAATTTGGGAAGATTGGAGAAACTTAATTTTTCACCCCAAAAAAAAAAACGTAAGGGGTACCACTGTCGTTTTTTTTTCGGGCCGAATATTTGAGTTTCGATATCTCAGCTCTGGAAGGGGCTAGAGCCTCCATTTTTGCACTCAAGTCTAAGTCTCATTGCCCTCTATCAGAATTTGGGAAGATTGGAGAAACTTAATTTTTCGCCCCAAAAAAAAAAACGTAAGGGGTACCACTGTCGTTTTTTTTTTTTCGGGCCGAATTTTTGAGTTTCGATATCTCAGCTCTGGAAGGGGCTAGAGCCTCCATTTTTGCACTCAGGTCTAAGTCTCATGGCCCTCTATCAGAATTTGGGAAGATTGGAGAAACTTAATTTTTCGCCCCAAAAAAAAACGTAAGGGGTACCACTGTCGTTTTTTTTTCGGGCCGAATTTTTGAGTTTCGATATCTCAGCTCTGGAAGGGGCTAGAGCCTCCATTTTTGCACTCAGGTCTAAGTCTCATGGCCCTCTACCAGAATTTGGGAAGATTGGAGAAACTTAATTTTTCGCCCAAAAAAAAAAAAAACGTAAGGGGTACCACTGTCGTTTTTTTTTTCGGGCCGAATTTTTGAGTTTCGATATCTCAGCTCTGGAAGGGGCTAGAGACTCCATTTTTGCACTCAGGTCTAAGTCTCATGGCCCTCTATCAGAATTTGGGAAGATTGGAGAAACTTAATTTTTCACCCCAAAAAAAAAAACGTAAGGGGTACCACTGTCGTTTTTTTTTCGGGCCGAATATTTGAGTTTCGATATCTCAGCTCTGGAAGGGGCTAGAGCCTCCATTTTTGCACTCAAGTCTAAGTCTCATTGCCCTCTATCAGAATTTGTGAAGATTGGAGAAACTTAATTTTTCGCCCCCCAAAAAAAAACGTAAGGGGTACCACTGTCGTTTTTTTTTTTCGGGCCGAATTTTTGAGTTTCGATATCTCAGCTCTGGAAGGGGCTAGAGCCTCCATTTTTGCACTCAGGTCTAAGTCTCATGGCCCTCTAACAGAATTTGGGAAGATTGGAGAAACTTAATTTTTCGCCCAAAAAAAAAAAACGTAAGGGGTACCACTGTCGTTTTTTTTTTCGGGCCGAATTTTTGAGTTTCGATATCTCAGCTCTGGAAGGGGCTAGAGCCTCCATTTTTGCACTCAGGTCTAAGTCTCATGGCCCTCTATCAGAATTTGGGAAGATTGGAGAAACTTAATTTTTCGCCCAAAAAAAAAAAACGTAAGGGGTACCACTGTCATTTTTTTTTTCGGGCCGAATTTTTGAGTTTCGATATCTCAGCTCTGGAAGGGGCTAGAGCCTCCATTTTTGCACTCAGGTCTAAGTCTCATGGCCCTCTATCAGAATCCAGAGTTTTGGGAAGATTGGAGAAACGTAATTTTTCGCCCCAAAAAAAAAACGTAAGGGGTACCACTGTCGTTTTTTTTTTCGGGCCGAATTTTTAAGTTTCGATATCTCAGCTCTGGAAGGGGCTAGAGCCTCCATTTTTGCACTCCGGTCTAAGTCTCATGGTCCTCTATCAGAATTTGGGAAGATTGGAGAAACCTAATTTTTCGCCCAAAAAAAAAAACGTAAGGGGTACCACTGTCGTTTTTTTTTCGGGCCGAATTTTTGAGTTTCGATATCTCAGCTCTGGAAGGGGCTAGAGCCTCCATTTTTGCACTCAGGTCTAAGTCTCATGGCCCTCTATCAGAATCCAGAGTTTTGGGAAGATTGGAGAAACTTCATTTTTCGCCCCCCAAAAAAAAACGTAAGGGGTACCACTGTCGTTTTTTTTTCGGGCCGAATTTTTAAGTTTCGATATCTCAGCTCTGGAAGGGGCTAGAGCCTCCATTTTTGCACTCAGGTCTAAGTCTCATGGCCCTCTACCAGAATTTGGGAAGATTGGAGAAACTTAATTTTTCGCCCAAAAAAAAAAACGTAAGGGGTACCACTGTCGTTTTTTTTTCGGGCCGAATTTTTGAGTTTCGATATCTCAGCTCTGGAAGGGGCTAGAGCCTCCATTTTTGCACTCAGGTCTAAGTCTCATGGCCCTCTATCAGAATTTGGGAAGATTGGAGAAACTTAATTTTTCGCCCAAAAAAAAAAACGTAAGGGGTACCACTGTCGTTTTTTTTTTTTCGGGCCGAATTTTTGAGTTTCGATATCTCAGCTCTGGAAGGGGCTAGAGCCTCCATTTTTGCACTCAGGTCTAAGTCTCATGGCCCTCTATCAGAATTTGGGAAGATTGGAGAAACTTAATTTTTCGCCCCAAAAAAAAAACGTAAGGGGTACCACTGTCGTTTTTTTTTTCGAGCCGAATTTTTGAGTTTCGATATCTCAGCTCTGGAAGGGGCTAGAGCCTCCATTTTTGCACTCAGGTCTAAGTCTCATGGCCCTCTATCAGAATTTGGGAAGATTGGAGAAACTTAATTTTTCGCCCAAAAAAAAAAAAAACGTAAGGGGTACCACTGTCGTTTTTTTTTTTCGGGCCGAATTTTTGAGTTTCGATATCTCAGCTCTGGAAGGAGCTAGAGCCTCCATTTTTGCACTCAGGTCTAAGTCTCATGGCCCTCTATCAGAATTTGGGAAGATTGGAGAAACTTAATTTTTCGCCCAAAAAAAAACGTAAGGGGTACCACTGTCATTTTTTTTTTCGGGCCGAATTTTTGAGTTTCGATATCTCAGCTCTGGAAGGGGCTAGAGCCTCCATTTTTGCACTCAGGTCTAAGTCTCATGGCCCTCTATCAGAATTTGGGAAGATTGGAGAAACTTAATTTTTCGCCCAAAAAAAAAACGTAAGGGGTACCACTGTCGTTTTTTTTTCGGGCCTAATTTTTGAGTTTCGATATCTCAGCTCTGGAAGGGGCTAGAGCCTCCATTTTTGCACTCAGGTCTAAGTCTCATGGCCCTCTATCAGAATTTGGGAAGATTGGAGAAACTTAATTTTTCGCCCCAAAAAAAAAACGTAAGGGGTACCACTGTCGTTTTTTTTTTCGAGCCGAATTTTTGAGTTTCGATATCTCAGCTCTGGAAGGAGCTAGAGCCTCCATTTTTGCACTCAGGTCTAAGTCTCATGGCCCTCTATCAGAATTTGGGAAGATTGGAGAAACTTAATTTTTCGCCCAAAAAAAAACGTAAGGGGTACCACTGTCATTTTTTTTTTCGGGCCGAATTTTTGAGTTTCGATATCTCAGCTCTGGAAGGGGCTAGAGCCTCCATTTTTGCACTCAGGTCTAAGTCTCATGGCCCTCTATCAGAATTTGGGAAGATTGGAGAAACTTAATTTTTCGCCCAAAAAAAAACGTAAGGGGTACCACTGTCGTTTTTTTTTCGGGCCTAATTTTTGAGTTTCGATATCTCAGCTCTGGAAGGGGCTAGAGCCTCCATTTTTGCACTCAGGTCTAAGTCTCATGGCCCTCTACCAGAATTTGGGAAGATTGGAGAAACTTAATTTTTCGCCCAAAAAAAAAAAACGTAAGGGGTACCACTGTTGTTTTTTTTTTCGGGCCGAATTTTTGAGTTTCGATATCTCAGCTCTGGAAGGGGCTAGAGCCTCCATTTTTGCACTCAGGTCTAAGTCTCATGGCCCTCTATCAGAATTTGGGAAGATTGGAGAAATTTAATTTTTCACCCCAAAAAAAAAAAACGTAAGGGGTACCACTGTCGTTTTTTTTTCGGGCCGAATTTTTGAGTTTCGATATCTCAGCTCTGGAAGGGGCTAGAGCCTCCATTTTTGCACTCAGGTCTAAGTCTCATGGCCCTCTATCAGAATTTGGGAAGATTGGAGAAACTTAATTTTTCGCCCCAAAAAAAAAAACGTAAGGGGTACCACTGTCGTTTTTTTTTCGGGCCGAATTTTTGAGTTTCGATATCTCAGCTTTGGAAGGGGCTAGAGCCTCCATTTTTGCACTCAGGTCTAAGTCTCATGGCCCTCTATCAGAATTTGGGAAGATTGGAGAAACTTAATTTTTCGCCCAAAAAAAAAAACGTAAGGGGTACCACTGTCGTTTTTTTTTCGGGCCGAATTTTTGAGTTTCGATATCTCAGCTCTGGAAGGGGCTAGAGCCTCCATTTTTGCACTCAGGTCTAAGTCTCATGGCCCTCTATCAGAATTTGGGAAGATTGGAGAAACTTAATTTTTCGCCCCCAAAAAAAAACGTAAGGGGTACCACTGTCGTTTTTTTTTTTTCGGGCCGAATTTTTGAGTTTCGATATCTCAGCTCTGGAAGGGGCTAGAGCCTCCATTTTTGCACTCAGGTCTAAGTCTCATGGCCCTCTATCAGAATTTGGGAAGATTGGAGAAACTTAATTTTTCGCCCAAAAAAAAAAAACGTAAGGGGTACCACTGTCGTTTTTTTTTTCGGGCCGAATTTTTGAGTTTCGATATCTCAGCTATGGAAGGAGCTAGAGCCTCCATTTTTGCACTCAGGTCTAAATCTCATGGCCCTCTATCAGAATTTGGGAAGATTGGAGAAACTTAATTTTTCGCCCAAAAAAAAAAAAACGTAAGGGGTACCACTGTCGTTTTTTTTTTTCGGGCCGAATTTTTGAGTTTCGATATCTCAGCTCTGGAAGGAGCTAGAGCCTCCATTTTTGCACTCAGGTCTAAGTCTCATGGCCCTCTATCAGAATTTGGGAAGATTGGAGAAACTTAATTTTTCGCCCAAAAAAAAAACGTAAGGGGTACCACTGTCGTTTTTTTTTTTCGGGCCGAATTTTTGAGTTTCGATATCTCAGCTCTGGAAGGGGCTAGAGCCTCCATTTTTGCACTCAGGTCTAAGTCTCATGGCCCTCTATCAGAATCCAGAGTTTTGGGAAGATTGGAGAAACTTCATTTTTCGCCCCCCAAAAAAAAACGTAAGGGGTACCACTGTCGTTTTTTTTTCGGGCCGAATTTTTAAGTTTCGATATCTCAGCTCTGGAAGGGGCTAGAGCCTCCATTTTTGCACTCAGGTCTAAGTCTCATGGCCCTCTACCAGAATTTGGGAAGATTGGAGAAACTTAATTTTTCGCCCAAAAAAAAAAACGTAAGGGGTACCACTGTCGTTTTTTTTTCGGGCCGAATTTTTGAGTTTCGATATCTCAGCTCTGGAAGGGGCTAGAGCCTCCATTTTTGCACTCAGGTCTAAGTCTCATGGCCCTCTACCAGAATTTGGGAAGATTGGAGAAACTTAATTTTTCGCCCAAAAAAAAAAAACGTAAGGGGTACCACTGTCGTTTTTTTTTTCGGGCCGAATTTTTGAGTTTCGATATCTCAGCTCTGGAAGGGGCTAGAGCCTCCATTTTTGCACTCAGGTCTAAGTCTCATGGCCCTCTATCAGAATTTGGGAAGATTGGAGAAACTTAATTTTTCGCCCAAAAAAAAAAACGTAAGGGGTACCACTGTCGTTTTTTTTTTTTCGGGCCGAATTTTTGAGTTTCGATATCTCAGCTCTGGAAGGGGCTAGAGCCTCCATTTTTGCACTCAGGTCTAAGTCTCATGGCCCTCTATCAGAATTTGGGAAGATTGGAGAAACTTAATTTTTCGCCCCAAAAAAAAAACGTAAGGGGTACCACTGTCGTTTTTTTTTTCGAGCCGAATTTTTGAGTTTCGATATCTCAGCTCTGGAAGGGGCTAGAGCCTCCATTTTTGCACTCAGGTCTAAGTCTCATGGCCCTCTATCAGAATTTGGGAAGATTGGAGAAACTTAATTTTTCGCCCAAAAAAAAAAAAAACGTAAGGGGTACCACTGTCGTTTTTTTTTTCGGGCCGAATTTTTGAGTTTCGATATCTCAGCTCTGGAAGGAGCTAGAGCCTCCATTTTTGCACTCAGGTCTAAGTCTCATGGCCCTCTATCAGAATTTGGGAAGATTGGAGAAACTTAATTTTTCGCCCAAAAAAAAACGTAAGGGGTACCACTGTCATTTTTTTTTTCGGGCCGAATTTTTGAGTTTCGATATCTCAGCTCTGGAAGGGGCTAGAGCCTCCATTTTTGCACTCAGGTCTAAGTCTCATGGCCCTCTATCAGAATTTGGGAAGATTGGAGAAACTTAATTTTTCGCCCAAAAAAAAAACGTAAGGGGTACCACTGTCGTTTTTTTTTCGGGCCTAATTTTTGAGTTTCGATATCTCAGCTCTGGAAGGGGCTAGAGCCTCCATTTTTGCACTCAGGTCTAAGTCTCATGGCCCTCTATCAGAATTTGGGAAGATTGGAGAAACTTAATTTTTCGCCCCAAAAAAAAAACGTAAGGGGTACCACTGTCGTTTTTTTTTTCGAGCCGAATTTTTGAGTTTCGATATCTCAGCTCTGGAAGGAGCTAGAGCCTCCATTTTTGCACTCAGGTCTAAGTCTCATGGCCCTCTATCAGAATTTGGGAAGATTGGAGAAACTTAATTTTTCGCCCAAAAAAAAACGTAAGGGGTACCACTGTCATTTTTTTTTTCGGGCCGAATTTTTGAGTTTCGATATCTCAGCTCTGGAAGGGGCTAGAGCCTCCATTTTTGCACTCAGGTCTAAGTCTCATGGCCCTCTATCAGAATTTGGGAAGATTGGAGAAACTTAATTTTTCGCCCAAAAAAAAAAACGTAAGGGGTACCACTGTCGTTTTTTTTTCGGGCCTAATTTTTGAGTTTCGATATCTCAGCTCTGGAAGGGGCTAGAGCCTCCATTTTTGCACTCAGGTCTAAGTCTCATGGCCCTCTACCAGAATTTGGGAAGATTGGAGAAACTTAATTTTTCGCCCAAAAAAAAAAAACGTAAGGGGTACCACTGTTGTTTTTTTTTTCGGGCCGAATTTTTGAGTTTCGATATCTCAGCTCTGGAAGGGGCTAGAGCCTCCATTTTTGCACTCAGGTCTAAGTCTCATGGCCCTCTATCAGAATTTGGGAAGATTGGAGAAATTTAATTTTTCACCCCAAAAAAAAAAAACGTAAGGGGTACCACTGTCGTTTTTTTTTCGGGCCGAATGTTTGAGTTTCGATATCTCAGCTCTGGAAGGGGCTAGAGCCTCCATTTTTGCACTCAGGTCTAAGTCTCATGGCCCTCTATCAGAATTTGGGAAGATTGGAGAAACTTAATTTTTCGCCCCAAAAAAAAAAACGTAAGGGGTACCACTGTCGTTTTTTTTTCGGGCCGAATTTTTGAGTTTCGATATCTCAGCTTTGGAAGGGGCTAGAGCCTCCATTTTTGCACTCAGGTCTAAGTCTCATGGCCCTCTATCAGAATTTGGGAAGATTGGAGAAACTTAATTTTTCGCCCAAAAAAAAAAATGTAAGGGGTACCACTGTCGTTTTTTTTTCGGGCCGAATTTTTGAGTTTCGATATCTCAGCTCTGGAAGGGGCTAGAGCCTCCATTTTTGCACTCAGGTCTAAGTCTCATGGCCCTCTATCAGAATTTGGGAAGATTGGAGAAACTTAATTTTTCGCCCCAAAAAAAAAACGTAAGGGGTACCACTGTCGTTTTTTTTTTTTCGGGCCGAATTTTTGAGTTTCGATATCTCAGCTCTGGAAGGGGCTAGAGCCTCCATTTTTGCACTCAGGTCTAAGTCTCATGGCCCTCTATCAGAATTTGGGAAGATTGGAGAAACTTAATTTTTCGCCCAAAAAAAAAAAACGTAAGGGGTACCACTGTCGTTTTTTTTTTCGGGCCGAATTTTTGAGTTTCGATATCTCAGCTATGGAAGGAGCTAGAGCCTCCATTTTTGCACTCAGGTCTAAATCTCATGGCCCTCTATCAGAATTTGGGAAGATTGGAGAAACTTAATTTTTCGCCCAAAAAAAAAAAACGTAAGGGGTACCACTGTCGTTTTTTTTTTCGGGCCGAATTTTTGAGTTTCGATATCTCAGCTCTGGAAGGAGCTAGAGCCTCCATTTTTGCACTCAGGTCTAAGTCTCATGGCCCTCTATCAGAATTTGGGAAGATTGGAGAAACTTAATTTTTCGCCCAAAAAAAAAACGTAAGGGGTACCACTGTCGTTTTTTTTTTTCGGGCCGAATTTTTGAGTTTCGATATCTCAGCTCTGGAAGGGGCTAGAGCCTCCATTTTTGCACTCAGGTCTAAGTCTCATGGCCCTCTATCAGAATCCAGAGTTTTGGGAAGATTGGAGAAACTTCATTTTTCGCCCCCCAAAAAAAAACGTAAGGGGTACCACTGTCGTTTTTTTTTCGGGCCGAATTTTTAAGTTTCGATATCTCAGCTCTGGAAGGGGCTAGAGCCTCCATTTTTGCACTCAGGTCTAAGTCTCATGGCCCTCTACCAGAATTTGGGAAGATTGGAGAAACTTAATTTTTCGCCCAAAAAAAAAAACGTAAGGGGTACCACTGTCGTTTTTTTTTCGGGCCGAATTTTTGAGTTTCGATATCTCAGCTCTGGAAGGGGCTAGAGCCTCCATTTTTGCACTCAGGTCTAAGTCTCATGGCCCTCTACCAGAATTTGGGAAGATTGGAGAAACTTAATTTTTCGCCCAAAAAAAAAAAACGTAAGGGGTACCACTGTCGTTTTTTTTTTCGGGCCGAATTTTTGAGTTTCGATATCTCAGCTCTGGAAGGGGCTAGAGCCTCCATTTTTGCACTCAGGTCTAAGTCTCATGGCCCTCTATCAGAATTTGGGAAGATTGGAGAAACTTAATTTTTCGCCCAAAAAAAAAAACGTAAGGGGTACCACTGTCGTTTTTTTTTTTTCGGGCCGAATTTTTGAGTTTCGATATCTCAGCTCTGGAAGGGGCTAGAGCCTCCATTTTTGCACTCAGGTCTAAGTCTCATGGCCCTCTATCAGAATTTGGGAAGATTGGAGAAACTTAATTTTTCGCCCCAAAAAAAAAACGTAAGGGGTACCACTGTCGTTTTTTTTTTCGAGCCGAATTTTTGAGTTTCGATATCTCAGCTCTGGAAGGGGCTAGAGCCTCCATTTTTGCACTCAGGTCTAAGTCTCATGGCCCTCTATCAGAATTTGGGAAGATTGGAGAAACTTAATTTTTCGCCCAAAAAAAAAAAAAACGTAAGGGGTACCACTGTCGTTTTTTTTTTCGGGCCGAATTTTTGAGTTTCGATATCTCAGCTCTGGAAGGAGCTAGAGCCTCCATTTTTGCACTCAGGTCTAAGTCTCATGGCCCTCTATCAGAATTTGGGAAGATTGGAGAAACTTAATTTTTCGCCCAAAAAAAAACGTAAGGGGTACCACTGTCATTTTTTTTTTCGGGCCGAATTTTTGAGTTTCGATATCTCAGCTCTGGAAGGGGCTAGAGCCTCCATTTTTGCACTCAGGTCTAAGTCTCATGGCCCTCTATCAGAATTTGGGAAGATTGGAGAAACTTAATTTTTCGCCCAAAAAAAAAACGTAAGGGGTACCACTGTCGTTTTTTTTTCGGGCCTAATTTTTGAGTTTCGATATCTCAGCTCTGGAAGGGGCTAGAGCCTCCATTTTTGCACTCAGGTCTAAGTCTCATGGCCCTCTATCAGAATTTGGGAAGATTGGAGAAACTTAATTTTTCGCCCCAAAAAAAAAACGTAAGGGGTACCACTGTCGTTTTTTTTTTCGAGCCGAATTTTTGAGTTTCGATATCTCAGCTCTGGAAGGAGCTAGAGCCTCCATTTTTGCACTCAGGTCTAAGTCTCATGGCCCTCTATCAGAATTTGGGAAGATTGGAGAAACTTAATTTTTCGCCCAAAAAAAAACGTAAGGGGTACCACTGTCATTTTTTTTTTCGGGCCGAATTTTTGAGTTTCGATATCTCAGCTCTGGAAGGGGCTAGAGCCTCCATTTTTGCACTCAGGTCTAAGTCTCATGGCCCTCTATCAGAATTTGGGAAGATTGGAGAAACTTAATTTTTCGCCCAAAAAAAAAACGTAAGGGGTACCACTGTCGTTTTTTTTTCGGGCCTAATTTTTGAGTTTCGATATCTCAGCTCTGGAAGGGGCTAGAGCCTCCATTTTTGCACTCAGGTCTAAGTCTCATGGCCCTCTACCAGAATTTGGGAAGATTGGAGAAACTTAATTTTTCGCCCAAAAAAAAAAAACGTAAGGGGTACCACTGTTGTTTTTTTTTTCGGGCCGAATTTTTGAGTTTCGATATCTCAGCTCTGGAAGGGGCTAGAGCCTCCATTTTTGCACTCAGGTCTAAGTCTCATGGCCCTCTATCAGAATTTGGGAAGATTGGAGAAATTTAATTTTTCACCCCAAAAAAAAAAAACGTAAGGGGTACCACTGTCGTTTTTTTTTCGGGCCGAATTTTTGAGTTTCGATATCTCAGCTCTGGAAGGGGCTAGAGCCTCCATTTTTGCACTCAGGTCTAAGTCTCATGGCCCTCTATCAGAATTTGGGAAGATTGGAGAAACTTAATTTTTCGCCCCAAAAAAAAAAACGTAAGGGGTACCACTGTCGTTTTTTTTTCGGGCCGAATTTTTGAGTTTCGATATCTCAGCTTTGGAAGGGGCTAGAGCCTCCATTTTTGCACTCAGGTCTAAGTCTCATGGCCCTCTATCAGAATTTGGGAAGATTGGAGAAACTTAATTTTTCGCCCAAAAAAAAAAACGTAAGGGGTACCACTGTCGTTTTTTTTTCGGGCCGAATTTTTGAGTTTCGATATCTCAGCTCTGGAAGGGGCTAGAGCCTCCATTTTTGCACTCAGGTCTAAGTCTCATGGCCCTCTATCAGAATTTGGGAAGATTGGAGAAACTTAATTTTTCGCCCCAAAAAAAAAACGTAAGGGGTACCACTGTCGTTTTTTTTTTTCGGGCCGAATTTTTGAGTTTCGATATCTCAGCTCTGGAAGGGGCTAGAGCCTCCATTTTTGCACTCAGGTCTAAGTCTCATGGCCCTCTATCAGAATTTGGGAAGATTGGAGAAACTTAATTTTTCGCCCAAAAAAAAAAAACGTAAGGGGTACCACTGTCGTTTTTTTTTTCGGGCCGAATTTTTGAGTTTCGATATCTCAGCTATGGAAGGAGCTAGAGCCTCCATTTTTGCACTCAGGTCTAAATCTCATGGCCCTCTATCAGAATTTGGGAAGATTGGAGAAACTTAATTTTTCGCCCAAAAAAAAAAAAACGTAAGGGGTACCACTGTCGTTTTTTTTTTCGGGCCGAATTTTTGAGTTTCGATATCTCAGCTCTGGAAGGAGCTAGAGCCTCCATTTTTGCACTCAGGTCTAAGTCTCATGGCCCTCTATCAGAATTTGGGAAGATTGGAGAAACTTAATTTTTCGCCCAAAAAAAAAACGTAAGGGGTACCACTGTCGTTTTTTTTTTTCGGGCCGAATTTTTGAGTTTCGATATCTCAGCTCTGGAAGGGGCTAGAGCCTCCATTTTTGCACTCAGGTCTAAGTCTCATGGCCCTCTATCAGAATCCAGAGTTTTGGGAAGATTGGAGAAACTTAATTTTTCGCCCCAAAAAAAAAAACGTAAGGGGTACCACTGTCGTTTTTTTTTCGGGCCGAATTTTTAAGTTTCGATATCTCAGCTCTGGAAGGGGCTAGAGCCTTCATTTTTGCACTCAGGTCTAAGTCTCAATCCCTCTATCAGAATTTGGGAAGATTGGAGAAACTTAATTTTTCGCCCCAAAAAAAAACGTAAGGGGTACCACTGTCGTTTTTTTTTCGGGCCGAATTTTTGAGTTTCGATATCTCAGCTCTGGAAGGGGCTAGAGCCTCCATTTTTGCACTCAGGTCTAAGTCTCATGGCCCTCTACCAGAATTTGGGAAGATTGGAGAAACTTAATTTTTCGCCCAAAAAAAAAAAAACGTAAGGGGTACCACTGTCGTTTTTTTTTTCGGGCCGAATTTTTGAGTTTCGATATCTCAGCTCTGGAAGGGGCTAGAGCCTCCATTTTTGCACTCAGGTCTAAGTCTCATGGCCCTCTATCAGAATTTGGGAAGATTGGAGAAACTTAATTTTTCACCCCAAAAAAAAAAAACGTAAGGGGTACCACTGTCGTTTTTTTTTCGGGCCGAATATTTGAGTTTCGATATCTCAGCTCTGGAAGGGGCTAGAGCCTCCATTTTTGCACTCAAGTCTAAGTCTCATTGCCCTCTATCAGAATTTGGGAAGATTGGAGAAACTTAATTTTTCGCCCCAAAAAAAAAACGTAAGGGGTACCACTGTCGTTTTTTTTTTTCGGGCCGAATTTTTGAGTTTCGATATCTCAGCTCTGGAAGGGGCTAGAGCCTCCATTTTTGCACTCAGGTCTAAGTCTCATGGCCCTCTATCAGAATTTGGGAAGATTGGAGAAACTTAATTTTTCGCCCCCAAAAAAAACGTAAGGGGTACCACTGTCGTTTTTTTTTCGGGCCGAATTTTTGAGTTTCGATATCTCAGCTCTGGAAGGGGCTAGAGCCTCCATTTTTGCACTCAGGTCTAAGTCTCATGGCCCTCTATCAGAATTTGGGAAGATTGGAGAAACTTAATTTTTCACCCCAAAAAAAAAAACGTAAGGGGTACCACTGTCGTTTTTTTTTCGGGCCGAATATTTGAGTTTCGATATCTCAGCTCTGGAAGGGGCTAGAGCCTCCATTTTTGCACTCAAGTCTAAGTCTCATTGCCCTCTATCAGAATTTGGGAAGATTGGAGAAACTTAATTTTTCGCCCCCCAAAAAAAAACGTAAGGGGTACCACTGTCGTTTTTTTTTTTCGGGCCGAATTTTTGAGTTTCGATATCTCAGCTCTGGAAGGGGCTAGAGCCTCCATTTTTGCACTCAGGTCTAAGTCTCATGGCCCTCTATCAGAATTTGGGAAGATTGGAGAAACTTAATTTTTCGCCCAAAAAAAAAAAACGTAAGGGGTACCACTGTCGTTTTTTTTTTTCGGGCCGAATTTTTGAGTTTCGATATCTCAGCTCTGGAAGGGGCTAGAGCCTCCATTTTTGCACTCAGGTCTAAGTCTCATGGCCCTCTATCAGAATTTGGGAAGATTGGAGAAACTTAATTTTTCGCCCAAAAAAAAAAAACGTAAGGGGTACCACTGTCGTTTTTTTTTTTCGGGCCGAATTTTTGAGTTTCGATATCTCAGCTCTGGAAGGGGCTAGAGCCTCCATTTTTGCACTCAGGTCTAAGTCTCATGGCCCTCTATCAGAATTTGGGAAGATTGGAGAAACTTAATTTTTCGCCCAAAAAAAAAAACGTAAGGGGTACCACTGTCGTTTTTTTTTTCGGGCCGAATTTTTGAGTTTCGATATCTCAGCTCTGGAAGGGGCTAGAGCCTCAATTTTTGCACTCAGGTCTAAGTCTCATGGCCCTCTATCAGAATCCAGAGTTTTGGGAAGATTGGAGAAACGTAATTTTTCGCCCCAAAAAAAAAACGTAAGGGGTACCACTGTCGTTTTTTTTTTCGGGCCGAATTTTTAAGTTTCGATATCTCAGCTCTGGAAGGGGCTAGAGCCTCCATTTTTGCACTCCGGTCTAAGTCTCATGGTCCTCTATCAGAATTTGGGAAGATTGGAGAAAACTAATTTTTCGCCCAAAAAAAAAAACGTAAGGGGTACCACTGTCGTTTTTTTTTCGGGCCGAATTTTTGAGTTTCGATATCTCAGCTCTGGAAGGGGCTAGAGCCTCCATTTTTGCACTCAGGTCTAAGTCTCATGGCCCTCTATCAGAATCCAGAGTTTTGGGAAGATTGGAGAAACTTCATTTTTCGCCCCCCAAAAAAAAACGTAAGGGGTACCACTGTCGTTTTTTTTTCGGGCCGAATTTTTAAGTTTCGATATCTCAGCTCTGGAAGGGGCTAGAGCCTCCATTTTTGCACTCAGGTCTAAGTCTCATGGCCCTCTACCAGAATTTGGGAAGATTGGAGAAACTTAATTTTTCGCCCAAAAAAAAAAACGTAAGGGGTACCACTGTCGTTTTTTTTTCGGGCCGAATTTTTGAGTTTCGATATCTCAGCTCTGGAAGGGGCTAGAGCCTCCATTTTTGCACTCAGGTCTAAGTCTCATGGCCCTCTACCAGAATTTGGGAAGATTGGAGAAACTTAATTTTTCGCCCAAAAAAAAAAAACGTAAGGGGTACCACTGTCGTTTTTTTTTTCGGGCCGAATTTTTGAGTTTCGATATCTCAGCTCTGGAAGGGGCTAGAGCCTCCATTTTTGCACTCAGGTCTAAGTCTCATGGCCCTCTATCAGAATTTGGGAAGATTGGAGAAACTTAATTTTTCGCCCAAAAAAAAAAACGTAAGGGGTACCACTGTCGTTTTTTTTTTTCGGGCCGAATTTTTGAGTTTCGATATCTCAGCTCTGGAAGGGGCTAGAGCCTCCATTTTTGCACTCAGGTCTAAGTCTCATGGCCCTCTATCAGAATTTGGGAAGATTGGAGAAACTTAATTTTTCGCCCCAAAAAAAAAACGTAAGGGGTACCACTGTCGTTTTTTTTTTCGAGCCGAATTTTTGAGTTTCGATATCTCAGCTCTGGAAGGGGCTAGAGCCTCCATTTTTGCACTCAGGTCTAAGTCTCATGGCCCTCTATCAGAATTTGGGAAGATTGGAGAAACTTAATTTTTCGCCCAAAAAAAAAAAAAACGTAAGGGGTACCACTGTCGTTTTTTTTTTCGGGCCGAATTTTTGAGTTTCGATATCTCAGCTCTGGAAGGAGCTAGAGCCTCCATTTTTGCACTCAGGTCTAAGTCTCATGGCCCTCTATCAGAATTTGGGAAGATTGGAGAAACTTAATTTTTCGCCCAAAAAAAAACGTAAGGGGTACCACTGTCATTTTTTTTTTCGGGCCGAATTTTTGAGTTTCGATATCTCAGCTCTGGAAGGGGCTAGAGCCTCCATTTTTGCACTCAGGTCTAAGTCTCATGGCCCTCTATCAGAATTTGGGAAGATTGGAGAAACTTAATTTTTCGCCCAAAAAAAAAACGTAAGGGGTACCACTGTCGTTTTTTTTTCGGGCCTAATTTTTGAGTTTCGATATCTCAGCTCTGGAAGGGGCTAGAGCCTCCATTTTTGCACTCAGGTCTAAGTCTCATGGCCCTCTACCAGAATTTGGGAAGATTGGAGAAACTTAATTTTTCGCCCAAAAAAAAAAAACGTAAGGGGTACCACTGTCGTTTTTTTTTTCGGGCCGAATTTTTGAGTTTCGATATCTCAGCTCTGGAAGGGGCTAGAGCCTCCATTTTTGCACTCAGGTCTAAGTCTCATGGCCCTCTATCAGAATTTGGGAAGATTGGAGAAATTTAATTTTTCACCCCAAAAAAAAAAAACGTAAGGGGTACCACTGTCGTTTTTTTTTCGGGCCGAATTTTTGAGTTTCGATATCTCAGCTCTGGAAGGGGCTAGAGCCTCCATTTTTGCACTCAGGTCTAAGTCTCATGGCCCTCTATCAGAATTTGGGAAGATTGGAGAAACTTAATTTTTCGCCCCAAAAAAAAAACGTAAGGGGTACCACTGTCGTTTTTTTTTCGGGCCGAATTTTTGAGTTTCGATATCTCAGCTTTGGAAGGGGCTAGAGCCTCCATTTTTGCACTCAGGTCTAAGTCTCATGGCCCTCTATCAGAATTTGGGAAGATTGGAGAAACTTAATTTTTCGCCCAAAAAAAAAAAACGTAAGGGGTACCACTGTCGTTTTTTTTTCGGGCCGAATTTTTGAGTTTCGATATCTCAGCTCTGGAAGGGGCTAGAGCCTCCATTTTTGCACTCAGGTCTAAGTCTCATGGCCCTCTATCAGAATTTGGGAAGATTGGAGAAACTTAATTTTTCGCCCCAAAAAAAAAACGTAAGGGGTACCACTGTCGTTTTTTTTTTTTCGGGCCGAATTTTTGAGTTTCGATATCTCAGCTCTGGAAGGGGCTAGAGCCTCCATTTTTGCACTCAGGTCTAAGTCTCATGGCCCTCTATCAGAATTTGGGAAGATTGGAGAAACTTAATTTTTCGCCCAAAAAAAAAAAAACGTAAGGGGTACCACTGTCGTTTTTTTTTTCGGGCCGAATTTTTGAGTTTCGATATCTCAGCTCTGGAAGGAGCTAGAGCCTCCATTTTTGCACTCAGGTCTAAGTCTCATGGCCCTCTATCAGAATTTGGGAAGATTGGAGAAACTTAATTTTTCGCCCCAAAAAAAAAACGTAAGGGGTACCACTGTCGTTTTTTTTTTTCGGGCCGAATTTTTGAGTTTCGATATCTCAGCTCTGGAAGGGGCTAGAGCCTCCATTTTTGCACTCAGGTCTAAGTCTCATGGCCCTCTATCAGAATCCAGAGTTTTGGGAAGATTGGAGAAACTTAATTTTTCGCCCCAAAAAAAAAACGTAAGGGATACCACTGTCGTTTTTTTTTCGGGCCGAATTTTTAAGTTTCGATATCTCAGCTCTGGAAGGGGCTAGAGCCTCCATTTTTGCACTCAGGTCTAAGTCTCATGGCCCTCTATCAGAATTTGGGAAGATTGGAGAAACTTAATTTTTCGCCCAAAAAAAAAAACGTAAGGGGTACCACTGTCGTTTTTTTTTTTCGGGCCGAATTTTTGAGTTTCGATATCTCAGCTCTGGAAGGGGCTAGAGCCTCCATTTTTGCACTCAGGTCTAAGTCTCATGGCCCTCTATCAGAATTTGGGAAGATTGGAGAAACTTAATTTTTCGCCCCAAAAAAAAAAACGTAAGGGGTACCACTGTCGTTTTTTTTTTCGAGCCGAATTTTTGAGTTTCGATATCTCAGCTCTGGAAGGGGCTAGAACCTCCATTTTTGCACTCAGGTCTAAGTCTCATGGCCCTCTATCAGAATTTGGGAAGATTGGAGAAACTTAATTTTTCGCCCAAAAAAAAAAAAAACGTAAGGGGTACCACTGTCGTTTTTTTTTTCGGGCCGAATTTTTGAGTTTCGATATCTCAGCTCTGGAAGGAGCTAGAGCCTCCATTTTTGCACTCAGGTCTAAGTCTCATGGCCCTCTATCAGAATTTGGGAAGATTGGAGAAACTTAATTTTTCGCCCAAAAAAAAACGTAAGGGGTACCACTGTCATTTTTTTTTTCGGGCCGAATTTTTGAGTTTCGATATCTCAGCTCTGGAAGGGGCTAGAGCCTCCATTTTTGCACTCAGGTCTAAGTCTCATGGCCCTCTATCAGAATTTGGGAAGATTGGAGAAACTTAATTTTTCGCCCAAAAAAAAAACGTAAGGGGTACCACTGTCGTTTTTTTTTCGGGCCTAATTTTTGAGTTTCGATATCTCAGCTCTGGAAGGGGCTAGAGCCTCCATTTTTGCACTCAGGTCTAAGTCTCATGGCCCTCTACCAGAATTTGGGAAGATTGGAGAAACTTAATTTTTCGCCCAAAAAAAAAAAACGTAAGGGGTACCACTGTCGTTTTTTTTTTCGGGCCGAATTTTTGAGTTTCGATATCTCAGCTCTGGAAGGGGCTAGAGCCTCCATTTTTGCACTCAGGTCTAAGTCTCATGGCCCTCTATCAGAATTTGGGAAGATTGGAGAAATTTAATTTTTCACCCCAAAAAAAAAAAACGTAAGGGGTACCACTGTCGTTTTTTTTTCGGGCCGAATTTTTGAGTTTCGATATCTCAGCTCTGGAAGGGGCTAGAGCCTCCATTTTTGCACTCAGGTCTAAGTCTCATGGCCCTCTATCAGAATTTGGGAAGATTGGAGAAACTTAATTTTTCGCCCCAAAAAAAAAAACGTAAGGGGTACCACTGTCGTTTTTTTTTCGGGCCGAATTTTTGAGTTTCGATATCTCAGCTTTGGAAGGGGCTAGAGCCTCCATTTTTGCACTCAGGTCTAAGTCTCATGGCCCTCTATCAGAATTTGGGAAGATTGGAGAAACTTAATTTTTCGCCCAAAAAAAAAAAAACGTAAGGGGTACCACTGTCGTTTTTTTTTTCGGGCCGAATTTTTGAGTTTCGATATCTCAGCTATGGAAGGAGCTAGAGCCTCCATTTTTGCACTCAGGTCTAAGTCTCATGGCCCTCTATCAGAATTTGGGAAGATTGGAGAAACTTAATTTTTCGCCCAAAAAAAAAAAACGTAAGGGGTACCACTGTCGTTTTTTTTTTCGGGCCGAATTTTTGAGTTTCGATATCTCAGCTCTTGAAGGAGCTAGAGCCTCCATTTTTGCACTCAGGTCTAAGTCTCATGGCCCTCTATCAGAATTTGGGAAGATTGGAGAAACTTAATTTTTCGCCCAAAAAAAAAACGTAAGGGGTACCACTGTCGTTTTTTTTTTTCGGGCCGAATTTTTGAGTTTCGATATCTCAGCTCTGGAAGGGGCTAGAGCCTCCATTTTTGCACTCAGGTCTAAGTCTCATGGCCCTCTATCAGAATCCAGAGTTTTGGGAAGATTGGAGAAACTTAATTTTTCGCCCCAAAAAAAAAACATAAGGGGTACCACTGTCGTTTTTTTTTCGGGCCGAATTTTTAAGTTTCGATATCTCAGCTCTGGAAGGGGCTAGAGCCTTCATTTTTGCACTCAGGTCTAAGTCTCAATCCCTCTATCAGAATTTGGGAAGATTGGAGAAACTTAATTTTTCGCCCCAAAAAAAAACGTAAGGGGTACCACTGTCGTTTTTTTTTCGGGCCGAATTTTTGAGTTTCGATATCTCAGCTCTGGAAGGGGCTAGAGCCTCCATTTTTGCACTCAGGTCTAAGTCTCATGGCCCTCTACCAGAATTTGGGAAGATTGGAGAAACTTAATTTTTCGCCCAAAAAAAAAAAAACGTAAGGGGTACCACTGTCGTTTTTTTTTTCGGGCCGAATTTTTGAGTTTCGATATCTCAGCTCTGGAAGGGGCTAGAGCCTCCATTTTTGCACTCAGGTCTAAGTCTCATGGCCCTCTACCAGAATTTGGGAAGATTGGAGAAACTTAATTTTTCGCCCAAAAAAAAAAAACGTAAGGGGTACCACTGTCGTTTTTTTTTTCGGGCCGAATTTTTGAGTTTCGATATCTCAGCTCTGGAAGGGGCTAGAGCCTCCATTTTTGCACTCAGGTCTAAGTCTCATGGCCCTCTATCAGAATTTGGGAAGATTGGAGAAACTTAATTTTTCGCCCAAAAAAAAAAACGTAAGGGGTACCACTGTCGTTTTTTTTTTTCGGGCCGAATTTTTGAGTTTCGATATCTCAGCTCTGGAAGGGGCTAGAGCCTCCATTTTTGCACTCAGGTCTAAGTCTCATGGCCCTCTATCAGAATTTGGGAAGATTGGAGAAACTTAATTTTTCGCCCCAAAAAAAAAACGTAAGGGGTACCACTGTCGTTTTTTTTTTCGAGCCGAATTTTTGAGTTTCGATATCTCAGCTCTGGAAGGGGCTAGAGCCTCCATTTTTGCACTCAGGTCTAAGTCTCATGGCCCTCTATCAGAATTTGGGAAGATTGGAGAAACTTAATTTTTCGCCCAAAAAAAAAAAAACGTAAGGGGTACCACTGTCGTTTTTTTTTTCGGGCCGAATTTTTGAGTTTCGATATCTCAGCTCTGGAAGGAGCTAGAGCCTCCATTTTTGCACTCAGGTCTAAGTCTCATGGCCCTCTATCAGAATTTGGGAAGATTGGAGAAACTTAATTTTTCGCCCAAAAAAAAAAACGTAAGGGGTACCACTGTCGTTTTTTTTTCGGGCCGAATTTTTGAGTTTCGATATCTCAGCTATGGAAGGAGCTAGAGCCTCCATTTTTGCACTCAGGTCTAAATCTCATGGCCCTCTATCAGAATTTGGGAAGATTGGAGAAACTTAATTTTTCGCCCAAAAAAAAAAAAACGTAAGGGGTACCACTGTCGTTTTTTTTTTCGGGCCGAATTTTTGAGTTTCGATATCTCAGCTCTGGAAGGAGCTAGAGCCTCCATTTTTGCACTCAGGTCTAAGTCTCATGGCCCTCTATCAGAATTTGGGAAGATTGGAGAAACTTAATTTTTCGCCCAAAAAAAAAAAAAACGTAAGGGGTACCACTGTCGTTTTTTTTTTCGGGCCGAATTTTTGAGTTTCGATATCTCAGCTCTGGAAGGGGCTAGAGCCTCCATTTTTGCACTCAGGTCTAAGTCTCATGGCCCTCTATCAGAATTTGGGAAGATTGGAGAAACTTAATTTTTCACCCCAAAAAAAAAAACGTAAGGGGTACCACTGTCGTTTTTTTTTCGGGCCGAATATTTGAGTTTCGATATCTCAGCTCTGGAAGGGGCTAGAGCCTCCATTTTTGCACTCAAGTCTAAGTCTCATTGCCCTCTATCAGAATTTGGGAAGATTGGAGAAACTTAATTTTTCGCCCCAAAAAAAAAAACGTAAGGGGTACCACTGTCGTTTTTTTTTTTTCGGGCCGAATTTTTGAGTTTCGATATCTCAGCTCTGGAAGGGGCTAGAGCCTCCATTTTTGCACTCAGGTCTAAGTCTCATGGCCCTCTATCAGAATTTGGGAAGATTGGAGAAACTTAATTTTTCGCCCCAAAAAAAAACGTAAGGGGTACCACTGTCGTTTTTTTTTCGGGCCGAATTTTTGAGTTTCGATATCTCAGCTCTGGAAGGGGCTAGAGCCTCCATTTTTGCACTCAGGTCTAAGTCTCATGGCCCTCTACCAGAATTTGGGAAGATTGGAGAAACTTAATTTTTCGCCCAAAAAAAAAAAAAAAACGTAAGGGGTACCACTGTCGTTTTTTTTTTCGGGCCGAATTTTTGAGTTTCGATATCTCAGCTCTGGAAGGGGCTAGAGCCTCCATTTTTGCACTCAGGTCTAAGTCTCATGGCCCTCTATCAGAATTTGGGAAGATTGGAGAAACTTAATTTTTCACCCCAAAAAAAAAAACGTAAGGGGTACCACTGTCGTTTTTTTTTCGGGCCGAATATTTGAGTTTCGATATCTCAGCTCTGGAAGGGGCTAGAGCCTCCATTTTTGCACTCAAGTCTAAGTCTCATTGCCCTCTATCAGAATTTGGGAAGATTGGAGAAACTTAATTTTTCGCCCCCAAAAAAAAAACGTAAGGGGTACCACTGTCGTTTTTTTTTTCGGGCCGAATTTTTGAGTTTCGATATCTCAGCTCTGGAAGGGGCTAGAGCCTCCATTTTTGCACTCAGGTCTAAGTCTCATGGCCCTCTAACAGAATTTGGGAAGATTGGAGAAACTTAATTTTTCGCCCAAAAAAAAAAACGTAAGGGGTACCACTGTCGTTTTTTTTTTTCGGGCCGAATTTTTGAGTTTCGATATCTCAGCTCTGGAAGGGGCTAGAGCCTCCATTTTTGCACTCAGGTCTAAGTCTCATGGCCCTCTATCAGAATTTGGGAAGATTGGAGAAACTTAATTTTTCGCCCAAAAAAAAAAAACGTAAGGGGTACCACTGTCATTTTTTTTTTCGGGCCGAATTTTTGAGTTTCGATATCTCAGCTCTGGAAGGGGCTAGAGCCTCCATTTTTGCACTCAGGTCTAAGTCTCATGGCCCTCTATCAGAATTTGGGAAGATTGGAGAAACTTAATTTTTCGCCCAAAAAAAAAACGTAAGGGGTACCACTGTCGTTTTTTTTTTCGGGCCGAATTTTTGAGTTTCGATATCTCAGCTCTGGAAGGGGCTAGAGCCTCAATTTTTGCACTCAGGTCTAAGTCTCATGGCCCTCTATCAGAATCCAGAGTTTTGGGAAGATTGGAGAAACGTAATTTTTCGCCCCAAAAAAAAAACGTAAGGGGTACCACTGTCGTTTTTTTTTTCGGGCCGAATTTTTAAGTTTCGATATCTCAGCTCTGGAAGGGGCTAGAGCCTCCATTTTTGCACTCCGGTCTAAGTCTCATGGTCCTCTATCAGAATTTGGGAAGATTGGAGAAACCTAATTTTTCGCCCAAAAAAAAAAACGTAAGGGGTACCACTGTCGTTTTTTTTTCGGGCCGAATTTTTGAGTTTCGATATCTCAGCTCTGGAAGGGGCTAGAGCCTCCATTTTTGCACTCAGGTCTAAGTCTCATGGCCCTCTATCAGAATCCAGAGTTTTGGGAAGATTGGAGAAACTTCATTTTTCGCCCCCCAAAAAAAAACGTAAGGGGTACCACTGTCGTTTTTTTTTCGGGCCGAATTTTTAAGTTTCGATATCTCAGCTCTGGAAGGGGCTAGAGCCTCCATTTTTGCACTCAGGTCTAAGTCTCATGGCCCTCTACCAGAATTTGGGAAGATTGGAGAAACTTAATTTTTCGCCCAAAAAAAAAAACGTAAGGGGTACCACTGTCGTTTTTTTTTCGGGCCGAATTTTTGAGTTTCGATATCTCAGCTCTGGAAGGGGCTAGAGCCTCCATTTTTGCACTCAGGTCTAAGTCTCATGGCCCTCTACCAGAATTTGGGAAGATTGGAGAAACTTAATTTTTCGCCCAAAAAAAAAAAACGTAAGGGGTACCACTGTCGTTTTTTTTTTCGGGCCGAATTTTTGAGTTTCGATATCTCAGCTCTGGAAGGGGCTAGAGCCTCCATTTTTGCACTCAGGTCTAAGTCTCATGGCCCTCTATCAGAATTTGGGAAGATTGGAGAAACTTAATTTTTCGCCCAAAAAAAAAAACGTAAGGGGTACCACTGTCGTTTTTTTTTTTTCGGGCCGAATTTTTGAGTTTCGATATCTCAGCTCTGGAAGGGGCTAGAGCCTCCATTTTTGCACTCAGGTCTAAGTCTCATGGCCCTCTATCAGAATTTGGGAAGATTGGAGAAACTTAATTTTTCGCCCCAAAAAAAAAACGTAAGGGGTACCACTGTCGTTTTTTTTTTCGAGCCGAATTTTTGAGTTTCGATATATCAGCTCTGGAAGGGGCTAGAGCCTCCATTTTTGCACTCAGGTCTAAGTCTCATGGCCCTCTATCAGAATTTGGGAAGATTGGAGAAACTTAATTTTTCGCCCAAAAAAAAAAAAAACGTAAGGGGTACCACTGTCGTTTTTTTTTTCGGGCCGAATTTTTGAGTTTCGATATCTCAGCTCTGGAAGGAGCTAGAGCCTCCATTTTTGCACTCAGGTCTAAGTCTCATGGCCCTCTATCAGAATTTGGGAAGATTGGAGAAACTTAATTTTTCGCCCAAAAAAAAACGTAAGGGGTACCACTGTCATTTTTTTTTTCGGGCCGAATTTTTGAGTTTCGATATCTCAGCTCTGGAAGGGGCTAGAGCCTCCATTTTTGCACTCAGGTCTAAGTCTCATGGCCCTCTATCAGAATTTGGGAAGATTGGAGAAACTTAATTTTTCGCCCAAAAAAAAAACGTAAGGGGTACCACTGTCGTTTTTTTTTCGGGCCTAATTTTTGAGTTTCGATATCTCAGCTCTGGAAGGGGCTAGAGCCTCCATTTTTGCACTCAGGTCTAAGTCTCATGGCCCTCTATCAGAATTTGGGAAGATTGGAGAAACTTAATTTTTCGCCCCAAAAAAAAAACGTAAGGGGTACCACTGTCGTTTTTTTTTTCGAGCCGAATTTTTGAGTTTCGATATCTCAGCTCTGGAAGGAGCTAGAGCCTCCATTTTTGCACTCAGGTCTAAGTCTCATGGCCCTCTATCAGAATTTGGGAAGATTGGAGAAACTTAATTTTTCGCCCAAAAAAAAACGTAAGGGGTACCACTGTCATTTTTTTTTTCGGGCCGAATTTGTGAGTTTCGATATCTCAGCTCTGGAAGGGGCTAGAGCCTCCATTTTTGCACTCAGGTCTAAGTCTCATGGCCCTCTATCAGAATTTGGGAAGATTGGAGAAACTTAATTTTTCGCCCAAAAAAAAAACGTAAGGGGTACCACTGTCGTTTTTTTTTCGGGCCTAATTTTTGAGTTTCGATATCTCAGCTCTGGAAGGGGCTAGAGCCTCCATTTTTGCACTCAGGTCTAAGTCTCATGGCCCTCTACCAGAATTTGGGAAGATTGGAGAAACTTAATTTTTCGCCCAAAAAAAAAAAACGTAAGGGGTACCACTGTTGTTTTTTTTTTCGGGCCGAATTTTTGAGTTTCGATATCTCAGCTCTGGAAGGGGCTAGAGCCTCCATTTTTGCACTCAGGTCTAAGTCTCATGGCCCTCTATCAGAATTTGGGAAGATTGGAGAAATTTAATTTTTCACCCCAAAAAAAAAAAACGTAAGGGGTACCACTGTCGTTTTTTTTTCGGGCCGAATTTTTGAGTTTCGATATCTCAGCTCTGGAAGGGGCTAGAGCCTCCATTTTTGCACTCAGGTCTAAGTCTCATGGCCCTCTATCAGAATTTGGGAAGATTGGAGAAACTTAATTTTTCGCCCCAAAAAAAAAAACGTAAGGGGTACCACTGTCGTTTTTTTTTCGGGCCGAATTTTTGAGTTTCGATATCTCAGCTTTGGAAGGGGCTAGAGCCTCCATTTTTGCACTCAGGTCTAAGTCTCATGGCCCTCTATCAGAATTTGGGAAGATTGGAGAAACTTAATTTTTCGCCCAAAAAAAAAAACGTAAGGGGTACCACTGTCGTTTTTTTTTCGGGCCGAATTTTTGAGTTTCGATATCTCAGCTCTGGAAGGGGCTAGAGCCTCCATTTTTGCACTCAGGTCTAAGTCTCATGGCCCTCTATCAGAATTTGGGAAGATTGGAGAAACTTAATTTTTCGCCCCAAAAAAAAAACGTAAGGGGTACCACTGTCGTTTTTTTTTTTTCGGGCCGAATTTTTGAGTTTCGATATCTCAGCTCTGGAAGGGGCTAGAGCCTCCATTTTTGCACTCAGGTCTAAGTCTCATGGCCCTCTATCAGAATTTGGGAAGATTGGAGAAACTTAATTTTTCGCCCAAAAAAAAAAACGTAAGGGGTACCACTGTCGTTTTTTTTTTCGGGCCGAATTTTTGAGTTTCGATATCTCAGCTATGGAAGGAGCTAGAGCCTCCATTTTTGCACTCAGGTCTAAATCTCATGGCCCTCTATCAGAATTTGGGAAGATTGGAGAAACTTAATTTTTCGCCCAAAAAAAAAAAAACGTAAGGGGTACCACTGTCGTTTTTTTTTTCGGGCCGAATTTTTGAGTTTCGATATCTCAGCTCTGGAAGGAGCTAGAGCCTCCATTTTTGCACTCAGGTCTAAGTCTCATGGCCCTCTATCAGAATTTGGGAAGATTGGAGAAACTTAATTTTTCGCCCAAAAAAAAAACGTAAGGGGTACCACTGTCGTTTTTTTTTTTCGGGCCGAATTTTTGAGTTTCGATATCTCAGCTCTGGAAGGGGCTAGAGCCTCCATTTTTGCACTCAGGTCTAAGTCTCATGGCCCTCTATCAGAATCCAGAGTTTTGGGAAGATTGGAGAAACTTAATTTTTCGCCCCAAAAAAAAAAACGTAAGGGGTACCACTGTCGTTTTTTTTTCGGGCCGAATTTTTAAGTTTCGATATCTCAGCTCTGGAAGGGGCTAGAGCCTTCATTTTTGCACTCAGGTCTAAGTCTCAATCCCTCTATCAGAATTTGGGAAGATTGGAGAAACTTAATTTTTCGCCCCAAAAAAAAACGTAAGGGGTACCACTGTCGTTTTTTTTTCGGGCCGAATTTTTGAGTTTCGATATCTCAGCTCTGGAAGGGGCTAGAGCCTCCATTTTTGCACTCAGGTCTAAGTCTCATGGCCCTCTACCAGAATTTGGGAAGATTGGAGAAACTTAATTTTTCGCCCAAAAAAAAAAAAACGTAAGGGGTACCACTGTCGTTTTTTTTTTCGGGCCGAATTTTTGAGTTTCGATATCTCAGCTCTGGAAGGGGCTAGAGCCTCCATTTTTGCACTCAGGTCTAAGTCTCATGGCCCTCTATCAGAATTTGGGAAGATTGGAGAAACTTAATTTTTCACCCCAAAAAAAAAAAACGTAAGGGGTACCACTGTCGTTTTTTTTTCGGGCCGAATATTTGAGTTTCGATATCTCAGCTCTGGAAGGGGCTAGAGCCTCCATTTTTGCACTCAAGTCTAAGTCTCATTGCCCTCTATCAGAATTTGGGAAGATTGGAGAAACTTAATTTTTCGCCCCAAAAAAAAAACGTAAGGGGTACCACTGTCGTTTTTTTTTTTCGGGCCGAATTTTTGAGTTTCGATATCTCAGCTCTGGAAGGGGCTAGAGCCTCCATTTTTGCACTCAGGTCTAAGTCTCATGGCCCTCTATCAGAATTTGGGAAGATTGGAGAAACTTAATTTTTCGCCCCCAAAAAAAACGTAAGGGGTACCACTGTCGTTTTTTTTTCGGGCCGAATTTTTGAGTTTCGATATCTCAGCTCTGGAAGGGGCTAGAGCCTCCATTTTTGCACTCAGGTCTAAGTCTCATGGCCCTCTATCAGAATTTGGGAAGATTGGAGAAACTTAATTTTTCACCCCAAAAAAAAAAACGTAAGGGGTACCACTGTCGTTTTTTTTTCGGGCCGAATATTTGAGTTTCGATATCTCAGCTCTGGAAGGGGCTAGAGCCTCCATTTTTGCACTCAAGTCTAAGTCTCATTGCCCTCTATCAGAATTTGGGAAGATTGGAGAAACTTAATTTTTCGCCCCCCAAAAAAAAACGTAAGGGGTACCACTGTCGTTTTTTTTTTCGGGCCGAATTTTTGAGTTTCGATATCTCAGCTCTGGAAGGGGCTAGAGCCTCCATTTTTGCACTCAGGTCTAAGTCTCATGGCCCTCTATCAGAATTTGGGAAGATTGGAGAAACTTAATTTTTCGCCCAAAAAAAAAAAACGTAAGGGGTACCACTGTCGTTTTTTTTTTTCGGGCCGAATTTTTGAGTTTCGATATCTCAGCTCTGGAAGGGGCTAGAGCCTCCATTTTTGCACTCAGGTCTAAGTCTCATGGCCCTCTATCAGAATTTGGGAAGATTGGAGAAACTTAATTTTTCGCCCAAAAAAAAAAAACGTAAGGGGTACCACTGTCGTTTTTTTTTTTCGGGCCGAATTTTTGAGTTTCGATATCTCAGCTCTGGAAGGGGCTAGAGCCTCCATTTTTGCACTCAGGTCTAAGTCTCATGGCCCTCTATCAGAATTTGGGAAGATTGGAGAAACTTAATTTTTCGCCCAAAAAAAAAAACGTAAGGGGTACCACTGTCGTTTTTTTTTTCGGGCCGAATTTTTGAGTTTCGATATCTCAGCTCTGGAAGGGGCTAGAGCCTCAATTTTTGCACTCAGGTCTAAGTCTCATGGCCCTCTATCAGAATCCAGAGTTTTGGGAAGATTGGAGAAACGTAATTTTTCGCCCCAAAAAAAAAACGTAAGGGGTACCACTGTCGTTTTTTTTTTCGGGCCGAATTTTTAAGTTTCGATATCTCAGCTCTGGAAGGGGCTAGAGCCTCCATTTTTGCACTCCGGTCTAAGTCTCATGGTCCTCTATCAGAATTTGGGAAGATTGGAGAAACCTAATTTTTCGCCCAAAAAAAAAAACGTAAGGGGTACCACTGTCGTTTTTTTTTCGGGCCGAATTTTTGAGTTTCGATATCTCAGCTCTGGAAGGGGCTAGAGCCTCCATTTTTGCACTCAGGTCTAAGTCTCATGGCCCTCTATCAGAATCCAGAGTTTTGGGAAGATTGGAGAAACTTCATTTTTCGCCCCCCAAAAAAAAACGTAAGGGGTACCACTGTCGTTTTTTTTTCGGGCCGAATTTTTAAGTTTCGATATCTCAGCTCTGGAAGGGGCTAGAGCCTCCATTTTTGCACTCAGGTCTAAGTCTCATGGCCCTCTACCAGAATTTGGGAAGATTGGAGAAACTTAATTTTTCGCCCAAAAAAAAAAACGTAAGGGGTACCACTGTCGTTTTTTTTTCGGGCCGAATTTTTGAGTTTCGATATCTCAGCTCTGGAAGGGGCTAGAGCCTCCATTTTTGCACTCAGGTCTAAGTCTCATGGCCCTCTACCAGAATTTGGGAAGATTGGAGAAACTTAATTTTTCGCCCAAAAAAAAAAAACGTAAGGGGTACCACTGTCGTTTTTTTTTTCGGGCCGAATTTTTGAGTTTCGATATCTCAGCTCTGGAAGGGGCTAGAGCCTCCATTTTTGCACTCAGGTCTAAGTCTCATGGCCCTCTATCAGAATTTGGGAAGATTGGAGAAACTTAATTTTTCGCCCAAAAAAAAAAACGTAAGGGGTACCACTGTCGTTTTTTTTTTTTCGGGCCGAATTTTTGAGTTTCGATATCTCAGCTCTGGAAGGGGCTAGAGCCTCCATTTTTGCACTCAGGTCTAAGTCTCATGGCCCTCTATCAGAATTTGGGAAGATTGGAGAAACTTAATTTTTCGCCCCAAAAAAAAAACGTAAGGGGTACCACTGTCGTTTTTTTTTTCGAGCCGAATTTTTGAGTTTCGATATATCAGCTCTGGAAGGGGCTAGAGCCTCCATTTTTGCACTCAGGTCTAAGTCTCATGGCCCTCTATCAGAATTTGGGAAGATTGGAGAAACTTAATTTTTCGCCCAAAAAAAAAAAAAACGTAAGGGGTACCACTGTCGTTTTTTTTTTCGGGCCGAATTTTTGAGTTTCGATATCTCAGCTCTGGAAGGAGCTAGAGCCTCCATTTTTGCACTCAGGTCTAAGTCTCATGGCCCTCTATCAGAATTTGGGAAGATTGGAGAAACTTAATTTTTCGCCCAAAAAAAAACGTAAGGGGTACCACTGTCATTTTTTTTTTCGGGCCGAATTTTTGAGTTTCGATATCTCAGCTCTGGAAGGGGCTAGAGCCTCCATTTTTGCACTCAGGTCTAAGTCTCATGGCCCTCTATCAGAATTTGGGAAGATTGGAGAAACTTAATTTTTCGCCCAAAAAAAAAACGTAAGGGGTACCACTGTCGTTTTTTTTTCGGGCCTAATTTTTGAGTTTCGATATCTCAGCTCTGGAAGGGGCTAGAGCCTCCATTTTTGCACTCAGGTCTAAGTCTCATGGCCCTCTATCAGAATTTGGGAAGATTGGAGAAACTTAATTTTTCGCCCCAAAAAAAAAACGTAAGGGGTACCACTGTCGTTTTTTTTTTCGAGCCGAATTTTTGAGTTTCGATATCTCAGCTCTGGAAGGAGCTAGAGCCTCCATTTTTGCACTCAGGTCTAAGTCTCATGGCCCTCTATCAGAATTTGGGAAGATTGGAGAAACTTAATTTTTCGCCCAAAAAAAAACGTAAGGGGTACCACTGTCATTTTTTTTTTCGGGCCGAATTTTTGAGTTTCGATATCTCAGCTCTGGAAGGGGCTAGAGCCTCCATTTTTGCACTCAGGTCTAAGTCTCATGGCCCTCTATCAGAATTTGGGAAGATTGGAGAAACTTAATTTTTCGCCCAAAAAAAAAACGTAAGGGGTACCACTGTCGTTTTTTTTTCGGGCCTAATTTTTGAGTTTCGATATCTCAGCTCTGGAAGGGGCTAGAGCCTCCATTTTTGCACTCAGGTCTAAGTCTCATGGCCCTCTACCAGAATTTGGGAAGATTGGAGAAACTTAATTTTTCGCCCAAAAAAAAAAAACGTAAGGGGTACCACTGTTGTTTTTTTTTTCGGGCCGAATTTTTGAGTTTCGATATCTCAGCTCTGGAAGGGGCTAGAGCCTCCATTTTTGCACTCAGGTCTAAGTCTCATGGCCCTCTATCAGAATTTGGGAAGATTGGAGAAATTTAATTTTTCACCCCAAAAAAAAAAAACGTAAGGGGTACCACTGTCGTTTTTTTTTCGGGCCGAATTTTTGAGTTTCGATATCTCAGCTCTGGAAGGGGCTAGAGCCTCCATTTTTGCACTCAGGTCTAAGTCTCATGGCCCTCTATCAGAATTTGGGAAGATTGGAGAAACTTAATTTTTCGCCCCAAAAAAAAAAACGTAAGGGGTACCACTGTCGTTTTTTTTTCGGGCCGAATTTTTGAGTTTCGATATCTCAGCTTTGGAAGGGGCTAGAGCCTCCATTTTTGCACTCAGGTCTAAGTCTCATGGCCCTCTATCAGAATTTGGGAAGATTGGAGAAACTTAATTTTTCGCCCAAAAAAAAAAACGTAAGGGGTACCACTGTCGTTTTTTTTTCGGGCCGAATTTTTGAGTTTCGATATCTCAGCTCTGGAAGGGGCTAGAGCCTCCATTTTTGCACTCAGGTCTAAGTCTCATGGCCCTCTATCAGAATTTGGGAAGATTGGAGAAACTTAATTTTTCGCCCCAAAAAAAAAACGTAAGGGGTACCACTGTCGTTTTTTTTTTTCGGGCCGAATTTTTGAGTTTCGATATCTCAGCTCTGGAAGGGGCTAGAGCCTCCATTTTTGCACTCAGGTCTAAGTCTCATGGCCCTCTATCAGAATTTGGGAAGATTGGAGAAACTTAATTTTTCGCCCAAAAAAAAAAAACGTAAGGGGTACCACTGTCGTTTTTTTTTTCGGGCCGAATTTTTGAGTTTCGATATCTCAGCTATGGAAGGAGCTAGAGCCTCCATTTTTGCACTCAGGTCTAAATCTCATGGCCCTCTATCAGAATTTGGGAAGATTGGAGAAACTTAATTTTTCGCCCAAAAAAAAAAAAACGTAAGGGGTACCACTGTCGTTTTTTTTTTCGGGCCGAATTTTTGAGTTTCGATATCTCAGCTCTGGAAGGAGCTAGAGCCTCCATTTTTGCACTCAGGTCTAAGTCTCATGGCCCTCTATCAGAATTTGGGAAGATTGGAGAAACTTAATTTTTCGCCCAAAAAAAAAACGTAAGGGGTACCACTGTCGTTTTTTTTTTTCGGGCCGAATTTTTGAGTTTCGATATCTCAGCTCTGGAAGGGGCTAGAGCCTCCATTTTTGCACTCAGGTCTAAGTCTCATGGCCCTCTATCAGAATCCAGAGTTTTGGGAAGATTGGAGAAACTTAATTTTTCGCCCCAAAAAAAAAAACGTAAGGGGTACCACTGTCGTTTTTTTTTCGGGCCGAATTTTTAAGTTTCGATATCTCAGCTCTGGAAGGGGCTAGAGCCTTCATTTTTGCACTCAGGTCTAAGTCTCAATCCCTCTATCAGAATTTGGGAAGATTGGAGAAACTTAATTTTTCGCCCCAAAAAAAAACGTAAGGGGTACCACTGTCGTTTTTTTTTCGGGCCGAATTTTTGAGTTTCGATATCTCAGCTCTGGAAGGGGCTAGAGCCTCCATTTTTGCACTCAGGTCTAAGTCTCATGGCCCTCTACCAGAATTTGGGAAGATTGGAGAAACTTAATTTTTCGCCCAAAAAAAAAAAAACGTAAGGGGTACCACTGTCGTTTTTTTTTTCGGGCCGAATTTTTGAGTTTCGATATCTCAGCTCTGGAAGGGGCTAGAGCCTCCATTTTTGCACTCAGGTCTAAGTCTCATGGCCCTCTATCAGAATTTGGGAAGATTGGAGAAACTTAATTTTTCACCCCAAAAAAAAAAAACGTAAGGGGTACCACTGTCGTTTTTTTTTCGGGCCGAATATTTGAGTTTCGATATCTCAGCTCTGGAAGGGGCTAGAGCCTCCATTTTTGCACTCAAGTCTAAGTCTCATTGCCCTCTATCAGAATTTGGGAAGATTGGAGAAACTTAATTTTTCGCCCCAAAAAAAAAACGTAAGGGGTACCACTGTCGTTTTTTTTTTTCGGGCCGAATTTTTGAGTTTCGATATCTCAGCTCTGGAAGGGGCTAGAGCCTCCATTTTTGCACTCAGGTCTAAGTCTCATGGCCCTCTATCAGAATTTGGGAAGATTGGAGAAACTTAATTTTTCGCCCCCAAAAAAAACGTAAGGGGTACCACTGTCGTTTTTTTTTCGGGCCGAATTTTTGAGTTTCGATATCTCAGCTCTGGAAGGGGCTAGAGCCTCCATTTTTGCACTCAGGTCTAAGTCTCATGGCCCTCTATCAGAATTTGGGAAGATTGGAGAAACTTAATTTTTCACCCCAAAAAAAAAAACGTAAGGGGTACCACTGTCGTTTTTTTTTCGGGCCGAATATTTGAGTTTCGATATCTCAGCTCTGGAAGGGGCTAGAGCCTCCATTTTTGCACTCAAGTCTAAGTCTCATTGCCCTCTATCAGAATTTGGGAAGATTGGAGAAACTTAATTTTTCGCCCCCCAAAAAAAAACGTAAGGGGTACCACTGTCGTTTTTTTTTTTCGGGCCGAATTTTTGAGTTTCGATATCTCAGCTCTGGAAGGGGCTAGAGCCTCCATTTTTGCACTCAGGTCTAAGTCTCATGGCCCTCTATCAGAATTTGGGAAGATTGGAGAAACTTAATTTTTCGCCCAAAAAAAAAAAACGTAAGGGGTACCACTGTCGTTTTTTTTTTTCGGGCCGAATTTTTGAGTTTCGATATCTCAGCTCTGGAAGGGGCTAGAGCCTCCATTTTTGCACTCAGGTCTAAGTCTCATGGCCCTCTATCAGAATTTGGGAAGATTGGAGAAACTTAATTTTTCGCCCAAAAAAAAAAAACGTAAGGGGTACCACTGTCGTTTTTTTTTTTCGGGCCGAATTTTTGAGTTTCGATATCTCAGCTCTGGAAGGGGCTAGAGCCTCCATTTTTGCACTCAGGTCTAAGTCTCATGGCCCTCTATCAGAATTTGGGAAGATTGGAGAAACTTAATTTTTCGCCCAAAAAAAAAAACGTAAGGGGTACCACTGTCGTTTTTTTTTTCGGGCCGAATTTTTGAGTTTCGATATCTCAGCTCTGGAAGGGGCTAGAGCCTCAATTTTTGCACTCAGGTCTAAGTCTCATGGCCCTCTATCAGAATCCAGAGTTTTGGGAAGATTGGAGAAACGTAATTTTTCGCCCCAAAAAAAAAACGTAAGGGGTACCACTGTCGTTTTTTTTTTCGGGCCGAATTTTTAAGTTTCGATATCTCAGCTCTGGAAGGGGCTAGAGCCTCCATTTTTGCACTCCGGTCTAAGTCTCATGGTCCTCTATCAGAATTTGGGAAGATTGGAGAAAACTAATTTTTCGCCCAAAAAAAAAAACGTAAGGGGTACCACTGTCGTTTTTTTTTCGGGCCGAATTTTTGAGTTTCGATATCTCAGCTCTGGAAGGGGCTAGAGCCTCCATTTTTGCACTCAGGTCTAAGTCTCATGGCCCTCTATCAGAATCCAGAGTTTTGGGAAGATTGGAGAAACTTCATTTTTCGCCCCCCAAAAAAAAACGTAAGGGGTACCACTGTCGTTTTTTTTTCGGGCCGAATTTTTAAGTTTCGATATCTCAGCTCTGGAAGGGGCTAGAGCCTCCATTTTTGCACTCAGGTCTAAGTCTCATGGCCCTCTACCAGAATTTGGGAAGATTGGAGAAACTTAATTTTTCGCCCAAAAAAAAAAACGTAAGGGGTACCACTGTCGTTTTTTTTTCGGGCCGAATTTTTGAGTTTCGATATCTCAGCTCTGGAAGGGGCTAGAGCCTCCATTTTTGCACTCAGGTCTAAGTCTCATGGCCCTCTACCAGAATTTGGGAAGATTGGAGAAACTTAATTTTTCGCCCAAAAAAAAAAAACGTAAGGGGTACCACTGTCGTTTTTTTTTTCGGGCCGAATTTTTGAGTTTCGATATCTCAGCTCTGGAAGGGGCTAGAGCCTCCATTTTTGCACTCAGGTCTAAGTCTCATGGCCCTCTATCAGAATTTGGGAAGATTGGAGAAACTTAATTTTTCGCCCAAAAAAAAAAACGTAAGGGGTACCACTGTCGTTTTTTTTTTTCGGGCCGAATTTTTGAGTTTCGATATCTCAGCTCTGGAAGGGGCTAGAGCCTCCATTTTTGCACTCAGGTCTAAGTCTCATGGCCCTCTATCAGAATTTGGGAAGATTGGAGAAACTTAATTTTTCGCCCCAAAAAAAAAACGTAAGGGGTACCACTGTCGTTTTTTTTTTCGAGCCGAATTTTTGAGTTTCGATATCTCAGCTCTGGAAGGGGCTAGAGCCTCCATTTTTGCACTCAGGTCTAAGTCTCATGGCCCTCTATCAGAATTTGGGAAGATTGGAGAAACTTAATTTTTCGCCCAAAAAAAAAAAAAACGTAAGGGGTACCACTGTCGTTTTTTTTTTCGGGCCGAATTTTTGAGTTTCGATATCTCAGCTCTGGAAGGAGCTAGAGCCTCCATTTTTGCACTCAGGTCTAAGTCTCATGGCCCTCTATCAGAATTTGGGAAGATTGGAGAAACTTAATTTTTCGCCCAAAAAAAAACGTAAGGGGTACCACTGTCATTTTTTTTTTCGGGCCGAATTTTTGAGTTTCGATATCTCAGCTCTGGAAGGGGCTAGAGCCTCCATTTTTGCACTCAGGTCTAAGTCTCATGGCCCTCTATCAGAATTTGGGAAGATTGGAGAAACTTAATTTTTCGCCCAAAAAAAAAACGTAAGGGGTACCACTGTCGTTTTTTTTTCGGGCCTAATTTTTGAGTTTCGATATCTCAGCTCTGGAAGGGGCTAGAGCCTCCATTTTTGCACTCAGGTCTAAGTCTCATGGCCCTCTACCAGAATTTGGGAAGATTGGAGAAACTTAATTTTTCGCCCAAAAAAAAAAAACGTAAGGGGTACCACTGTCGTTTTTTTTTTCGGGCCGAATTTTTGAGTTTCGATATCTCAGCTCTGGAAGGGGCTAGAGCCTCCATTTTTGCACTCAGGTCTAAGTCTCATGGCCCTCTATCAGAATTTGGGAAGATTGGAGAAATTTAATTTTTCACCCCAAAAAAAAAAAACGTAAGGGGTACCACTGTCGTTTTTTTTTCGGGCCGAATTTTTGAGTTTCGATATCTCAGCTCTGGAAGGGGCTAGAGCCTCCATTTTTGCACTCAGGTCTAAGTCTCATGGCCCTCTATCAGAATTTGGGAAGATTGGAGAAACTTAATTTTTCGCCCCAAAAAAAAAACGTAAGGGGTACCACTGTCGTTTTTTTTTCGGGCCGAATTTTTGAGTTTCGATATCTCAGCTTTGGAAGGGGCTAGAGCCTCCATTTTTGCACTCAGGTCTAAGTCTCATGGCCCTCTATCAGAATTTGGGAAGATTGGAGAAACTTAATTTTTCGCCCAAAAAAAAAAAACGTAAGGGGTACCACTGTCGTTTTTTTTTCGGGCCGAATTTTTGAGTTTCGATATCTCAGCTCTGGAAGGGGCTAGAGCCTCCATTTTTGCACTCAGGTCTAAGTCTCATGGCCCTCTATCAGAATTTGGGAAGATTGGAGAAACTTAATTTTTCGCCCCAAAAAAAAAACGTAAGGGGTACCACTGTCGTTTTTTTTTTTCGGGCCGAATTTTTGAGTTTCGATATCTCAGCTCTGGAAGGGGCTAGAGCCTCCATTTTTGCACTCAGGTCTAAGTCTCATGGCCCTCTATCAGAATTTGGGAAGATTGGAGAAACTTAATTTTTCGCCCAAAAAAAAAAAACGTAAGGGGTACCACTGTCGTTTTTTTTTTCGGGCCGAATTTTTGAGTTTCGATATCTCAGCTCTGGAAGGAGCTAGAGCCTCCATTTTTGCACTCAGGTCTAAGTCTCATGGCCCTCTATCAGAATTTGGGAAGATTGGAGAAACTTAATTTTTCGCCCCAAAAAAAAAACGTAAGGGGTACCACTGTCGTTTTTTTTTTTCGGGCCGAATTTTTGAGTTTCGATATCTCAGCTCTGGAAGGGGCTAGAGCCTCCATTTTTGCACTCAGGTCTAAGTCTCATGGCCCTCTATCAGAATCCAGAGTTTTGGGAAGATTGGAGAAACTTAATTTTTCGCCCCAAAAAAAAAAACGTAAGGGATACCACTGTCGTTTTTTTTTCGGGCCGAATTTTTAAGTTTCGATATCTCAGCTCTGGAAGGGGCTAGAGCCTCCATTTTTGCACTCAGGTCTAAGTCTCATGGCCCTCTATCAGAATTTGGGAAGATTGGAGAAACTTAATTTTTCGCCCCAAAAAAAAAAACGTAAGGGGTACCACTGTCGTTTTTTTTTCGGGCCGAATTTTTGAGTTTCGATATCTCAGCTCTGGAAGGGGCTAGAGCCTCAATTTTTGCACTCAGGTCTAAGTCTCATGGCCCTCTATCAGAATTTGGGAAGATTGGAGAAACTTAGTTTTTCGCCCCAAAAAAAAAACGTAAGGGGTACACCTGTCGTTTTTTTTTCGGGCCGAATTTTTGAGTTTCGATATCTCAGCTCTGGAAGGGGCTAGAGCCTCCATTTTTGCACTCAGGTCTAAGTCTCATGGCCCTCTATCAGAATCCAGAGTTTTGGGAAGATTGGAGAAACTTCATTTTTCGCCCCAAAAAAAAAAACGTAAGGGGTACCACTGTCGTTTTTTTTTCGGGCCGAATTTTTGAGTTTCGATATCTCAGCTCTGGAAGGGGCTAGAGCCTCAATTTTTGCACTCAGGTCTAAGTCTCATGGCCCTCTATCAGAATTTGGGAAGATTGGGGAAACTTAGTTTTTCGCCCCAAAAAAAAAACGTAAGGGGTACACCTGTCGTTTTTTTTTCGGGCCGAATTTTTGAGTTTCGATATCTCAGCTCTGGAAGGGGCTAGAGCCTCCATTTTTGCACTCAGGTCTAAGTCTCATGGCCCTCTATCAGAATTTGGGAAGATTGGAGAAACTTAATTTTTCGCCCCAAAAAAAAAAACGTAAGGGGTACCACTGTCGTTTTTTTTTCGGGCCGAATTTTTGAGTTTCGATATCTCAGCTCTGGAAGGGGCTAGAGCCTCAATTTTTGCACTCAGGTCTAAGTCTCATGGCCCTCTATCAGAATTTGGGAAGATTGGAGAAACTTAGTTTTTCGCCCCAAAAAAAACGTAAGGGGTACACCTGTCGTTTTTTTTTCGGGCCGAATTTTTGAGTTTCGATATCTCAGCTCTGGAAGGGGCTAGAGCCTCCATTTTTGCACTCAGGTCTAAGTCTCATGGCCCTCTATCAGAATCCAGAGTTTTGGGAAGATTGGAGAAACTTAATTTTTCGCCCCAAAAAAAAAAACGTAAGGGGTACCACTGTCGTTTTTTTTTCGGGCCGAATTTTTGAGTTTCGATATCTCAGCTCTGGAAGGGGCTAGAGCCTCAATTTTTGCACTCAGGTCTAAGTCTCATGGCCCTCTATCAGAATTTGGGAAGATTGGAGAAACTTAGTTTTTCGCCCCAAAAAAAAAACGTAAGGGGTACACCTGTCGTTTTTTTTTCGGGCCGAATTTTTGAGTTTCGATATCTCAGCTCTGGAAGGGGCTAGAGCCTCCATTTTTGCACTCAGGTCTAAGTCTCATGGCCCTCTATCAGAATCCAGAGTTTTGGGAAGATTGGAGAAACTTCATTTTTCGCCCCAAAAAAAAAAAACGTAAGGGGTACCACTGTCGTTTTTTTTTTCGGGCCGAATTTTTAAGTTTCGATATCTCAGCTCTGGAAGGGGCTAGAGCCTCCATTTTTGCACTCAGGTCTAAGTCTCATGGCCCTCTACCAGAATTTGGGAAGATTGGAGAAACTAAATTTTTCGCCCAAAAAAAAAAACGTAAGGGGTACCACTGTCGTTTTTTTTTTCGGGCCGAATTTTTGAGTTTCGATATCTCAGCTCTGGAAGGGGCTAGAGCCTCCATTTTTGCACTCAGGTCTAAGTCTCATGGCCCTCTACCAGAATTTGGGAAGATTGGAGAAACTTAATTTTTCGCCCAAAAAAAAAAAACGTAAGGGGTACCACTGTCGTTTTTTTTTTTCGGGCCGAATTTTTGAGTTTCGATATCTCAGCTCTGGAAGGGGCTAGAGCCTCCATTTTTGCACCCAGGTCTAAGTCTCATGGCCCTCTATCAGAATTTGGGAAGATTGGAGAAACTTAATTTTTCGCCCCAAAAAAAAAACGTAAGGGGTACCACTGTCGTTTTTTTTTCGGGCCGAATTTTTGAGTTTCGATATCTCAGCTCTGGAAGGGGCTAGAGCCTCCATTTTTGCACTCAGGTCTAAGTCTCATGGCCCTCTATCAGAATTTGGGAAGATTGGAGAAACTTAATTTTTCGCCCCCAAAAAAAAACGTAAGGGGTACCACTGTCGTTTTTTTTTTCGGGCCGAATTTTTGAGTTTCGATATCTCAGCTCTGGAAGGGGCTAGAGCCTCCATTTTTGCACTCAGGTCTAAGTCTCATGGCCCTCTATCAGAATTTGGGAAGATTGGAGAAACTTAATTTTTCGCCCAAAAAAAAAACGTAAGGGGTACCACTGTCGTTTTTTTTTTTTCGGGCCGAATTTTTGAGTTTCGATATCTCAGCTCTGGAAGGGGCTAGAGCCTCCATTTTTGCACTCAGGTCTAAGTCTCATGGCCCTCTATCATAATCCAGAGTTTCAAGAGGATCAGAGAAACTCAAAATGTTTACCCGAAAAAAAAATCGACAGTGGTACCCCTTTCGTTTTTTTTTCGGGTCGAAATTTTGAATTTCGATATCTCAGCTCTGGAAGGGTCTAGAGCCTCCATTTTTGCACTCAGGTCTAATTCTCAGGGCCCTCTATCAGAATCCAGAGTTTCAAGAGGATCAGAGAAACTCAAAATTTTGACCCCAAAAAAAAAACGACAGTGGTACCCCTTTCGTTTTTTTTTTTGGGTCGAAATTTTGAGTTTCAATATCTCAGCTCTGGAAGGGTCTAGAGCCTCCATTTTTGCACTCAGGTCTAATTCTCAGGGCCCTCTATCAGAATCCAGAGTTTCAAGAGGATCAGAGAAACTCAAAATTTTGACCCCCCAAAAAAAACGACAGTGGTACCCCTTTCGTTTTTTTTTTGGGGTCGAAATTTTGAGTTTCGATATCTCAGCTCTGAAAGGGTCTAGAGCCTCCATTTTTGCACTCAGGTCTAATTCTCAGGGCCCTCTATCAGAATCCAGAGTTTCAAGAGGATCAGAGAAAGTGAAAATTTCTACCCGAAAAAAAAAACGACAGTGGTACCCCTTTCGTTTTTTTTTCGGGTAGATATTTTGAGTTTCGATATCTCAGCTCTGGAAGGGTCTAGAGCCTCCATTTTTGCACTCTGGTCTAAGTCTCGTGGCCCTCTATCAGAATCCAGAGTTTCAAGAGGATCAGAGAAAGTCAAAATTTTGACCCGAAAAAAAAAAACGACAGTGGTACCCCTTTCGTTTTTTTGGGGGGGGTCGGAATTTTGAGTTTCGATATCTCAGCTCTGGAAGGGTCTAGAGCCTCCATTTTTGCACTCAGGTCTAATTCTCAGGGCCCTCTATCAGAATCCAGAGTTTCAAGAGGATCAGAGAAACTCAAAACTTTGACCCAAAAAAAAAACGACAGTGGTACCCCTTTCGTTTTTTTTTTGGGTCGAAATTTTGAGTTTCGATATCTCAGCTCTGGAAGGGTCTAGAGCCTCCATTTTTGCACTCAGGTCTAATTCTCAGGGCCCTCTATCAGAATCCAGAGTTTCAAGAGGATCAGAGAAAGTGAAAATTTCTACCCGAAAAAAAAAACGACAGTGGTACCCCTTTCGTTTTTTTTGGGGGGGTCGAAATTTTGAGTTTCGATATCTCAGCTCTGGAAGGGTCTAGAGCCTCCATTTTTGCACTCAGTTCTAATTCACAGGGCCCTCTATCATAATCCAGAGTTTCAAGAGGATCAGAGAAACTCAAAATTTTGACTCGAAAAAAAAAACGACAGTGGTACCCCTTTCGTTTTTTTTTGGGGTCGAAATTTTGAGTTTCGGTATCTCAGCTCTGGAAGGGTCTAGAGCCTCCATTTTTGCACTCAGGTCTAATTCTCAGGGCCCTCTATCAGAATCCAGAGTTTCAAGAGGATCAGAGAAAGTCAAAATTTCTACCCGAAAAAAAAACCGACAGTGGTACCCCTTTCGTTTTTTTTTTCGGGCCGAATTTTTGAGTTTCGATATCTCAGCTCTGGAAGGGGCTAGAGCCTCCATTTTTGCACTCAGGTCTAAGTCTCATGGCCCTCTATCAGAATTTGGGAAGATTGGATAAACTTAATTTTTCGCCCAAAAAAAAACGTAAGGGGTACCACTGTCGTTTTTTTTTTCGGGCCGAATTTTTGAGTTTCGATATCTCAGCTCTGGAAGGGGCTAGAGCCTCCATTTTTGCACTCAGGTCTAAGTCTCATGGCCCTCTATCAGAATTTGGGAAGATTGGAGAAACTTAATTTTTCGCCCAAAAAAAAAAACGTAAGGGGTACCACTGTCGTTTTTTTTTTCGGGCCGAATTTTTGAGTTTCGATATCTCAGCTCTGGAAGGGGCTAGAGCCTCCATTTTTGCACTCAGGTCTAAGTCTCATGGCCCTCTATCAGAATTTGGGAAGATTGGAGAAACTTAATTTTTCGCCCCCAAAAAAAAACGTAAGGGGTACCACTGTCGGTTTTTTTTCGGGCCGAATTTTTAAGTTTCGATATCTCAGCTCTGGAAGGGGCTAGAGCCTCCATTTTTGCACTCAGGTCTAAGTCTCATGGCCCTCTATCAGAATTTGGGAAGATTGGAGAAACTTAATTTTTCGCCCAAAAAAAAAAACGTAAGGGGTACCACTGTCGTTTTTTTTTTCGGGCCGAATTTTTGAGTTTCGATATCTCAGCTCTGGAAGGGGCTAGAGCCTCCATTTTTGCACTCAGGTCTAAGTCTCATGGCCCTCTACCAGAATTTGGGAAGATTGGAGAAACTTAATTTTTCGCCCAAAAAAAAAAAACGTAAGGGGTACCACTGTCGTTTTTTTTTTCGGGCCGAATTTTTGAGTTTCGATATCTCAGCTCTGGAAGGAGCTAGAGCCTCCATTTTTGCACTCAGGTCTAAGTCTCATGGCCCTCTATAAGAATTTGGGAAGATTGGAGAAACTTAATTTTTCGCCCAAAAAAAAACGTAAGGGGTACCACTGTCATTTTTTTTTTCGGGCTGAATTTTTGAGTTTCGATATCTCAGCTCTGGAAGGGGCTAGAGCCTCCATTTTTGCACTCAGGTCTAAGTCTCATGGCCCTCTATCAGAATTTGGGAAGATTGGAGAAACTTAATTTTTCGCCCAAAAAAAAAACGTAAGGGGTACCAGTGTCGTTTTTTTTTTCGGGCCGAATTTTTGAGTTTCGATATCTCAGCTCTGGAAGGGGCTAGAGCCTCCATTTTTGCACTCAGGTCTAAGTCTCATGGCCCTCTATCAGAATCCAGAGTTTTGGGAAGATTGGAGAAACTTAATTTTTCGCCCCAAAAAAAAAAACGTAAGGGGTACCACTGTCGTTTTTTTTTCGGGCCGAATTTTTAAGTTTCGATATCTCAGCTCTGGAAGGGGCTAGAGCCTTCATTTTTGCACTCAGGTCTAAGTCTCATGGCCCTCTATCAGAATTTGGGAAGATTGGAGAAACTTAATTTTTCGCCCAAAAAAAAAACGTAAGGGGTACCACTGTCGTTTTTTTTTCGGGCCGAATTTTTGAGTTTCGATATCTCAGCTCTGGAAGGGGCTAGAGCCTCCATTTTTGCACTCAGGTCTAAGTCTCATGGCCCTCTACCAGAATTTGGGAAGATTGGAGAAACTTAATTTTTCGCCCAAAAAAAAAAAAACATAAGGGGTACCACTGTCGTTTTTTTTTTTCGGGCCGAATTTTTGAGTTTCGATATCTCAGCTCTGGAAGGGGCTAGAGCCTCCATTTTTGCACTCAGGTCTAAGTCTCATGGCCCTCTATCAGAATTTGGGAAGATTGGAGAAACTTAATTTTTCACCCCAAAAAAAAAAACGTAAGGGGTACCACTGTCGTTTTTTTTTCGGGCCGAATATTTGAGTTTCGATATCTCAGCTCTGGAAGGGGCTAGAGCCTCCATTTTTGCACTCAGGTCTAAGTCTCATGGCCCTCTATCAGAATTTGGGAAGATTGGAGAAACTTAATTTTTCACCCCAAAAAAAAAAACGTAAGGGGTACCACTGTCGTTTTTTTTTCGGGCCGAATATTTGAGTTTCGATATCTCAGCTCTGGAAAGGGCTAGAGCCTCCATTTTTGCACTCAGGTCTAATTCTCAGGGCCCTCTATCAGAATCCAGAGTTTCAAGAGGATCAGAGAAAGTGAAAATTTCTACCCGAAAAAAAAAACGACAGTGGTACCCCTTTCGTTTTTTTGGGGGGGGTCGAAATTTTGAGTTTCGATATCTCAGCTCTGGAAGGGTCTAGAGCCTCCATTTTTGCACTCAGTTCTAATTCACAGGGCCCTCTATCATAATCCAGAGTTTCAAGAGGATCAGAGAAACTCAAAATTTTGACTCGAAAAAAAAAACGACAGTGGTACCCCTTTCGTTTTTTTTTGGGGTCGAAATTTTGAGTTTCGGTATCTCAGCTCTGGAAGGGTCTAGAGCCTCCATTTTTGCACTCAGGTCTAATTCTCAGGGCCCTCTATCAGAATCCAGAGTTTCAAGAGGATCAGAGAAAGTCAAAATTTCTACCCGAAAAAAAAACCGACAGTGGTACCCCTTTCGTTTTTTTTTTCGGGCCGAATTTTTGAGTTTCGATATCTCAGCTCTGGAAGGGGCTAGAGCCTCCATTTTTGCACTCAGGTCTAAGTCTCATGGCCCTCTATCAGAATTTGGGAAGATTGGATAAACTTAATTTTTCGCCCAAAAAAAAACGTAAGGGGTACCACTGTCGTTTTTTTTTTCGGGCCGAATTTTTGAGTTTCGATATCTCAGCTCTGGAAGGGGCTAGAGCCTCCATTTTTGCACTCAGGTCTAAGTCTCATGGCCCTCTATCAGAATTTGGGAAGATTGGAGAAACTTAATTTTTCGCCCAAAAAAAAAAACGTAAGGGGTACCACTGTCGTTTTTTTTTTCGGGCCGAATTTTTGAGTTTCGATATCTCAGCTCTGGAAGGGGCTAGAGCCTCCATTTTTGCACTCAGGTCTAAGTCTCATGGCCCTCTATCAGAATTTGGGAAGATTGGAGAAACTTAATTTTTCGCCCCCAAAAAAAAACGTAAGGGGTACCACTGTCGGTTTTTTTTCGGGCCGAATTTTTAAGTTTCGATATCTCAGCTCTGGAAGGGGCTAGAGCCTCCATTTTTGCACTCAGGTCTAAGTCTCATGGCCCTCTATCAGAATTTGGGAAGATTGGAGAAACTTAATTTTTCGCCCAAAAAAAAAAACGTAAGGGGTACCACTGTCGTTTTTTTTTTCGGGCCGAATTTTTGAGTTTCGATATCTCAGCTCTGGAAGGGGCTAGAGCCTCCATTTTTGCACTCAGGTCTAAGTCTCATGGCCCTCTACCAGAATTTGGGAAGATTGGAGAAACTTAATTTTTCGCCCAAAAAAAAAAAACGTAAGGGGTACCACTGTCGTTTTTTTTTTCGGGCCGAATTTTTGAGTTTCGATATCTCAGCTCTGGAAGGAGCTAGAGCCTCCATTTTTGCACTCAGGTCTAAGTCTCATGGCCCTCTATAAGAATTTGGGAAGATTGGAGAAACTTAATTTTTCGCCCAAAAAAAAACGTAAGGGGTACCACTGTCATTTTTTTTTTCGGGCTGAATTTTTGAGTTTCGATATCTCAGCTCTGGAAGGGGCTAGAGCCTCCATTTTTGCACTCAGGTCTAAGTCTCATGGCCCTCTATCAGAATTTGGGAAGATTGGAGAAACTTAATTTTTCGCCCAAAAAAAAAACGTAAGGGGTACCAGTGTCGTTTTTTTTTTCGGGCCGAATTTTTGAGTTTCGATATCTCAGCTCTGGAAGGGGCTAGAGCCTCCATTTTTGCACTCAGGTCTAAGTCTCATGGCCCTCTATCAGAATCCAGAGTTTTGGGAAGATTGGAGAAACTTAATTTTTCGCCCCAAAAAAAAAAACGTAAGGGGTACCACTGTCGTTTTTTTTTCGGGCCGAATTTTTAAGTTTCGATATCTCAGCTCTGGAAGGGGCTAGAGCCTTCATTTTTGCACTCAGGTCTAAGTCTCATGGCCCTCTATCAGAATTTGGGAAGATTGGAGAAACTTAATTTTTCGCCCAAAAAAAAAACGTAAGGGGTACCACTGTCGTTTTTTTTTCGGGCCGAATTTTTGAGTTTCGATATCTCAGCTCTGGAAGGGGCTAGAGCCTCCATTTTTGCACTCAGGTCTAAGTCTCATGGCCCTCTACCAGAATTTGGGAAGATTGGAGAAACTTAATTTTTCGCCCAAAAAAAAAAAAACATAAGGGGTACCACTGTCGTTTTTTTTTTTCGGGCCGAATTTTTGAGTTTCGATATCTCAGCTCTGGAAGGGGCTAGAGCCTCCATTTTTGCACTCAGGTCTAAGTCTCATGGCCCTCTATCAGAATTTGGGAAGATTGGAGAAACTTAATTTTTCACCCCAAAAAAAAAAAAGTAAGGGGTACCACTGTCGTTTTTTTTTCGGGCCGAATATTTGAGTTTCGATATCTCAGCTCTGGAAGGGGCTAGAGCCTCCATTTTTGCACTCAGGTCTAAGTCTCATGGCCCTCTATCAGAATTTGGGAAGATTGGAGAAACTTAATTTTTCGCCCCAAAAAAAAAACGTAAGGGGTACCACTGTCATTTTTTTTTTCGGGCCGAATTTTTGAGTTTCGATATCTCAGCTCTGGAAGGGGCTAGAGCCTCCATTTTTGCACTCAGGTCTAAGTCTCATGGCCCTCTATCAGAATTTGGGAAGATTGGAGAAACTTAATTTTTCGCCCAAAAAAAAAACGTAAGGGGTACCACTGTCGTTTTTTTTTTGGGCCGAATTTATGAGTTTCGATATCTCAGCTCTGGAAGGGGCTAGAGCCTCCATTTTTGCACTCAGGTCTAAGTCTCATGGCCCTCTACCAGAATTTGGGAAGATTGGAGAAACTTAATTTTTCGCCCAAAAAAAAAAAACGTAAGGGGTACCACTGTCGTTTTTTTTTCGGGGCGAATTTTTAAGTTTCGATATCTCAGCTCTGGAAGGGGCTAGAGCCTCCATTTTTGCACTCCGGTCTAAGTCTCATGGTCCTCTATCAGAATTTGGGAAGATTGGAGAAACCTAATTTTTCGCCCCAAAAAAAAAACGTAAGGGGTACCACTGTCGTTTTTTTTTCGGGCCGAATTTTTGAGTTTCGATATCTCAGCTCTGGAAGGGGCTAGAGCCTCCATTTTTGCACTCAGGTCTAAGTCTCATGGCCCTCTATCAGAATTTGGGAAGATTGGAGAAACTTAATTTTTCGCCCCAAAAAAAAAAACGTAAGGGGTACCACTGTCGTTTTTTTTTTCGGGCCGAATTTTTGAGTTTCGATATCTCAGCTCTGGAAGGAGCTAGAGCCTCCATTTTTGCACTCAGGTCTAAGTCTCATGGCCCTCTATCAGAATTTGGGAAGATTGGAGAAACTTAATTTTTCGCCCAAAAAAAAACCGTAAGGGGTACCACTGTCATTTTTTTTTTCGGGCCGAATTTTTGAGTTTCGATATCTCAGCTCTGGAAGGGGCTAGAGCCTCCATTTTTGCACTCAGGTCTAATTCTCAGGGCCCTCTATCAGAATCCAGAGTTTCAAGAGGATCAGAGAAAGTGAAAATTTCTACCCGAAAAAAAAAACGACAGTGGTACCCCTTTCGTTTTTTTTTCGGGTAGATATTTTGAGTTTCGATATCTCAGCTCTGGAAGGGTCTAGAGCCTCCATTTTTGCACTCTGGTCTAAGTCTCGTGGCCCTCTATCAGAATCCAGAGTTTCAAGAGGATCAGAGAAAGTCAAAATTTTGACCCGAAAAAAAAAAACGACAGTGGTACCCCTTTCGTTTTTTTGGGGGGGGTCGGAATTTTGAGTTTCGATATCTCAGCTCTGGAAGGGTCTAGAGCCTCCATTTTTGCACTCAGGTCTAATTCTCAGGGCCCTCTATCAGAATCCAGAGTTTCAAGAGGATCAGAGAAACTCAAAACTTTGACCCAAAAAAAAAACGACAGTGGTACCCCTTTCGTTTTTTTTTTGGGTCGAAATTTTGAGTTTCGATATCTCAGCTCTGGAAGGGTCTAGAGCCTCCATTTTTGCACTCAGGTCTAATTCTCAGGGCCCTCTATCAGAATCCAGAGTTTCAAGAGGATCAGAGAAAGTGAAAATTTCTACCCGAAAAAAAAAACGACAGTGGTACCCCTTTCGTTTTTTTTGGGGGGGTCGAAATTTTGAGTTTCGATATCTCAGCTCTGGAAGGGTCTAGAGCCTCCATTTTTGCACTCAGTTCTAATTCACAGGGCCCTCTATCATAATCCAGAGTTTCAAGAGGATCAGAGAAACTCAAAATTTTGACTCGAAAAAAAAAACGACAGTGGTACCCCTTTCGTTTTTTTTTGGGGTCGAAATTTTGAGTTTCGGTATCTCAGCTCTGGAAGGGTCTAGAGCCTCCATTTTTGCACTCAGGTCTAATTCTCAGGGCCCTCTATCAGAATCCAGAGTTTCAAGAGGATCAGAGAAAGTCAAAATTTCTACCCGAAAAAAAAACCGACAGTGGTACCCCTTTCGTTTTTTTTTTCGGGCCGAATTTTTGAGTTTCGATATCTCAGCTCTGGAAGGGGCTAGAGCCTCCATTTTTGCACTCAGGTCTAAGTCTCATGGCCCTCTATCAGAATTTGGGAAGATTGGATAAACTTAATTTTTCGCCCAAAAAAAAACGTAAGGGGTACCACTGTCGTTTTTTTTTTCGGGCCGAATTTTTGAGTTTCGATATCTCAGCTCTGGAAGGGGCTAGAGCCTCCATTTTTGCACTCAGGTCTAAGTCTCATGGCCCTCTATCAGAATTTGGGAAGATTGGAGAAACTTAATTTTTCGCCCAAAAAAAAAACGTAAGGGGTACCACTGTCGTTTTTTTTTTCGGGCCGAATTTTTGAGTTTCGATATCTCAGCTCTGGAAGGGGCTAGAGCCTCCATTTTTGCACTCAGGTCTAAGTCTCATGGCCCTCTATCAGAATTTGGGAAGATTGGAGAAACTTAATTTTTCGCCCCAAAAAAAAAAACGTAAGGGGTACCACTGTCGGTTTTTTTTCGGGCCGAATTTTTAAGTTTCGATATCTCAGCTCTGGAAGGGGCTAGAGCCTCCATTTTTGCACTCAGGTCTAAGTCTCATGGCCCTCTATCAGAATTTGGGAAGATTGGAGAAACTTAATTTTTCGCCCAAAAAAAAAAACGTAAGGGGTACCACTGTCGTTTTTTTTTCGGGCCGAATTTTTGAGTTTCGATATCTCAGCTCTGGAAGGGGCTAGAGCCTCCATTTTTGCACTCAGGTCTAAGTCTCATGGCCCTCTACCAGAATTTGGGAAGATTGGAGAAACTTAATTTTTCGCCCAAAAAAAAAAAACGTAAGGGGTACCACTGTCGTTTTTTTTTTCGGGCCGAATTTTTGAGTTTCGATATCTCAGCTCTGGAAGGAGCTAGAGCCTCCATTTTTGCACTCAGGTCTAAGTCTCATGGCCCTCTATCAGAATTTGGGAAGATTGGAGAAACTTAATTTTTCGCCCAAAAAAAAACGTAAGGGGTACCACTGTCATTTTTTTTTTCGGGCTGAATTTTTGAGTTTCGATATCTCAGCTCTGGAAGGGGCTAGAGCCTCCATTTTTGCACTCAGGTCTAAGTCTCATGGCCCTCTATCAGAATTTGGGAAGATTGGAGAAACTTAATTTTTCGCCCCAAAAAAAAACGTAAGGGGTACCACTGTCGTTTTTTTTTCGGGCCGAATTTTTGAGTTTCGATATCTCAGCTCTGGAAGGGGCTAGAGCCTCCATTTTTGCACTCAGGTCTAAGTCTCATGGCCCTCTACCAGAATTTGGGAAGATTGGAGAAACTTAATTTTTCGCCCAAAAAAAAAAAAAAACGTAAGGGGTACCACTGTCGTTTTTTTTTTCGGGCCGAATTTTTGAGTTTCGATATCTCAGCTCTGGAAGGGGCTAGAGACTCCATTTTTGCACTCAGGTCTAAGTCTCATGGCCCTCTATCAGAATTTGGGAAGATTGGAGAAACTTAATTTTTCACCCCAAAAAAAAAAACGTAAGGGGTACCACTGTCGTTTTTTTTTCGGGCCGAATATTTGAGTTTCGATATCTCAGCTCTGGAAGGGGCTAGAGCCTCCATTTTTGCACTCAAGTCTAAGTCTCATTGCCCTCTATCAGAATTTGGGAAGATTGGAGAAACTTAATTTTTCGCCCCCAAAAAAAAAACGTAAGGGGTACCACTGTCGTTTTTTTTTTTCGGGCCGAATTTTTGAGTTTCGATATCTCAGCTCTGGAAGGGGCTAGAGCCTCCATTTTTGCACTCAGGTCTAAGTCTCATGGCCCTCTAACAGAATTTGGGAAGATTGGAGAAACTTAATTTTTCGCCCAAAAAAAAAAAACGTAAGGGGTACCACTGTCGTTTTTTTTTTTCGGGCCGAATTTTTGAGTTTCGATATCTCAGCTCTGGAAGGGGCTAGAGCCTCCATTTTTGCACTCAGGTCTAAGTCTCATGGCCCTCTATCAGAATTTGGGAAGATTGGAGAAACTTAATTTTTCGCCCAAAAAAAAAAAACGTAAGGGGTACCACTGTCATTTTTTTTTTCGGGCCGAATTTTTGAGTTTCGATATCTCAGCTCTGGAAGGGGCTAGAGCCTCCATTTTTGCACTCAGGTCTAAGTCTCATGGCCCTCTATCAGAATTTGGGAAGATTGGAGAAACTTAATTTTTCGCCCAAAAAAAAAACGTAAGGGGTACCACTGTCGTTTTTTTTTTCGGGCCGAATTTTTGAGTTTCGATATCTCAGCTCTGGAAGGGGCTAGAGCCTCAATTTTTGCACTCAGGTCTAAGTCTCATGGCCCTCTATCAGAATCCAGAGTTTTGGGAAGATTGGAGAAACGTAATTTTTCGCCCCAAAAAAAAAACGTAAGGGGTACCACTGTCGTTTTTTTTTTCGGGCCGAATTTTTAAGTTTCGATATCTCAGCTCTGGAAGGGGCTAGAGCCTCCATTTTTGCACTCCGGTCTAAGTCTCATGGTCCTCTATCAGAATTTGGGAAGATTGGAGAAACCTAATTTTTCGCCCAAAAAAAAAAACGTAAGGGGTACCACTGTCGTTTTTTTTTCGGGCCGAATTTTTGAGTTTCGATATCTCAGCTCTGGAAGGGGCTAGAGCCTCCATTTTTGCACTCAGGTCTAAGTCTCATGGCCCTCTATCAGAATCCAGAGTTTTGGGAAGATTGGAGAAACTTCATTTTTCGCCCCCCAAAAAAAAACGTAAGGGGTACCACTGTCGTTTTTTTTTCGGGCCGAATTTTTAAGTTTCGATATCTCAGCTCTGGAAGGGGCTAGAGCCTCCATTTTTGCACTCAGGTCTAAGTCTCATGGCCCTCTACCAGAATTTGGGAAGATTGGAGAAACTTAATTTTTCGCCCAAAAAAAAAAACGTAAGGGGTACCACTGTCGTTTTTTTTTCGGGCCGAATTTTTGAGTTTCGATATCTCAGCTCTGGAAGGGGCTAGAGCCTCCATTTTTGCACTCAGGTCTAAGTCTCATGGCCCTCTACCAGAATTTGGGAAGATTGGAGAAACTTAATTTTTCGCCCAAAAAAAAAAAACGTAAGGGGTACCACTGTCGTTTTTTTTTTCGGGCCGAATTTTTGAGTTTCGATATCTCAGCTCTGGAAGGGGCTAGAGCCTCCATTTTTGCACTCAGGTCTAAGTCTCATGGCCCTCTATCAGAATTTGGGAAGATTGGAGAAACTTAATTTTTCGCCCAAAAAAAAAAACGTAAGGGGTACCACTGTCGTTTTTTTTTTTTCGGGCCGAATTTTTGAGTTTCGATATCTCAGCTCTGGAAGGGGCTAGAGCCTCCATTTTTGCACTCAGGTCTAAGTCTCATGGCCCTCTATCAGAATTTGGGAAGATTGGAGAAACTTAATTTTTCGCCCCAAAAAAAAAACGTAAGGGGTACCACTGTCGTTTTTTTTTTCGAGCCGAATTTTTGAGTTTCGATATCTCAGCTCTGGAAGGGGCTAGAGCCTCCATTTTTGCACTCAGGTCTAAGTCTCATGGCCCTCTATCAGAATTTGGGAAGATTGGAGAAACTTAATTTTTCGCCCAAAAAAAAAAAAACGTAAGGGGTACCACTGTCGTTTTTTTTTTCGGGCCGAATTTTTGAGTTTCGATATCTCAGCTCTGGAAGGAGCTAGAGCCTCCATTTTTGCACTCAGGTCTAAGTCTCATGGCCCTCTATCAGAATTTGGGAAGATTGGAGAAACTTAATTTTTCGCCCAAAAAAAAACGTAAGGGGTACCACTGTCATTTTTTTTTTCGGGCCGAATTTTTGAGTTTCGATATCTCAGCTCTGGAAGGGGCTAGAGCCTCCATTTTTGCACTCAGGTCTAAGTCTCATGGCCCTCTATCAGAATTTGGGAAGATTGGAGAAACTTAATTTTTCGCCCAAAAAAAAAACGTAAGGGGTACCACTGTCGTTTTTTTTTCGGGCCTAATTTTTGAGTTTCGATATCTCAGCTCTGGAAGGGGCTAGAGCCTCCATTTTTGCACTCAGGTCTAAGTCTCATGGCCCTCTATCAGAATTTGGGAAGATTGGAGAAACTTAATTTTTCGCCCCAAAAAAAAACGTAAGGGGTACCACTGTCGTTTTTTTTTTCGAGCCGAATTTTTGAGTTTCGATATCTCAGCTCTGGAAGGAGCTAGAGCCTCCATTTTTGCACTCAGGTCTAAGTCTCATGGCCCTCTATCAGAATTTGGGAAGATTGGAGAAACTTAATTTTTCGCCCAAAAAAAAACGTAAGGGGTACCACTGTCATTTTTTTTTTCGGGCCGAATTTTTGAGTTTCGATATCTCAGCTCTGGAAGGGGCTAGAGCCTCCATTTTTGCACTCAGGTCTAAGTCTCATGGCCCTCTATCAGAATTTGGGAAGATTGGAGAAACTTAATTTTTCGCCCAAAAAAAAAACGTAAGGGGTACCACTGTCGTTTTTTTTTCGGGCCTAATTTTTGAGTTTCGATATCTCAGCTCTGGAAGGGGCTAGAGCCTCCATTTTTGCACTCAGGTCTAAGTCTCATGGCCCTCTACCAGAATTTGGGAAGATTGGAGAAACTTAATTTTTCGCCCAAAAAAAAAAAACGTAAGGGGTACCACTGTTGTTTTTTTTTTCGGGCCGAATTTTTGAGTTTCGATATCTCAGCTCTGGAAGGGGCTAGAGCCTCCATTTTTGCACTCAGGTCTAAGTCTCATGGCCCTCTATCAGAATTTGGGAAGATTGGAGAAATTTAATTTTTCACCCCAAAAAAAAAAAACGTAAGGGGTACCACTGTCGTTTTTTTTTCGGGCCGAATTTTTGAGTTTCGATATCTCAGCTCTGGAAGGGGCTAGAGCCTCCATTTTTGCACTCAGGTCTAAGTCTCATGGCCCTCTATCAGAATTTGGGAAGATTGGAGAAACTTAATTTTTCGCCCCAAAAAAAAAAACGTAAGGGGTACCACTGTCGTTTTTTTTTCGGGCCGAATTTTTGAGTTTCGATATCTCAGCTTTGGAAGGGGCTAGAGCCTCCATTTTTGCACTCAGGTCTAAGTCTCATGGCCCTCTATCAGAATTTGGGAAGATTGGAGAAACTTAATTTTTCGCCCAAAAAAAAAAACGTAAGGGGTACCACTGTCGTTTTTTTTTCGGGCCGAATTTTTGAGTTTCGATATCTCAGCTCTGGAAGGGGCTAGAGCCTCCATTTTTGCACTCAGGTCTAAGTCTCATGGCCCTCTATCAGAATTTGGGAAGATTGGAGAAACTTAATTTTTCGCCCCAAAAAAAAAACGTAAGGGGTACCACTGTCGTTTTTTTTTTTTCGGGCCGAATTTTTGAGTTTCGATATCTCAGCTCTGGAAGGGGCTAGAGCCTCCATTTTTGCACTCAGGTCTAAGTCTCATGGCCCTCTATCAGAATTTGGGAAGATTGGAGAAACTTAATTTTTCGCCCAAAAAAAAAAAACGTAAGGGGTACCACTGTCGTTTTTTTTTTCGGGCCGAATTTTTGAGTTTCGATATCTCAGCTATGGAAGGAGCTAGAGCCTCCATTTTTGCACTCAGGTCTAAATCTCATGGCCCTCTATCAGAATTTGGGAAGATTGGAGAAACTTAATTTTTCGCCCAAAAAAAAAAAAACGTAAGGGGTACCACTGTCGTTTTTTTTTTTCGGGCCGAATTTTTGAGTTTCGATATCTCAGCTCTGGAAGGAGCTAGAGCCTCCATTTTTGCACTCAGGTCTAAGTCTCATGGCCCTCTATCAGAATCCAGAGTTTTGGGAAGATTGGAGAAACTTCATTTTTCGCCCCCCAAAAAAAAACGTAAGGGGTACCACTGTCGTTTTTTTTTCGGGCCGAATTTTTAAGTTTCGATATCTCAGCTCTGGAAGGGGCTAGAGCCTCCATTTTTGCACTCAGGTCTAAGTCTCATGGCCCTCTACCAGAATTTGGGAAGATTGGAGAAACTTAATTTTTCGCCCAAAAAAAAAAACGTAAGGGGTACCACTGTCGTTTTTTTTTCGGGCCGAATTTTTGAGTTTCGATATCTCAGCTCTGGAAGGGGCTAGAGCCTCCATTTTTGCACTCAGGTCTAAGTCTCATGGCCCTCTACCAGAATTTGGGAAGATTGGAGAAACTTAATTTTTCGCCCAAAAAAAAAAAACGTAAGGGGTACCACTGTCGTTTTTTTTTTCGGGCCGAATTTTTGAGTTTCGATATCTCAGCTCTGGAAGGGGCTAGAGCCTCCATTTTTGCACTCAGGTCTAAGTCTCATGGCCCTCTATCAGAATTTGGGAAGATTGGAGAAACTTAATTTTTCGCCCAAAAAAAAAAAACGTAAGGGGTACCACTGTCGTTTTTTTTTTTCGGGCCGAATTTTTGAGTTTCGATATCTCAGCTCTGGAAGGGGCTAGAGCCTCCATTTTTGCACTCAGGTCTAAGTCTCATGGCCCTCTATCAGAATTTGGGAAGATTGGAGAAACTTAATTTTTCGCCCCAAAAAAAAAACGTAAGGGGTACCACTGTCGTTTTTTTTTTCGAGCCGAATTTTTGAGTTTCGATATCTCAGCTCTGGAAGGGGCTAGAGCCTCCATTTTTGCACTCAGGTCTAAGTCTCATGGCCCTCTATCAGAATTTGGGAAGATTGGAGAAACTTAATTTTTCGCCCAAAAAAAAAAAAAAACGTAAGGGGTACCACTGTCGTTTTTTTTTTCGGGCCGAATTTTTGAGTTTCGATATCTCAGCTCTGGAAGGAGCTAGAGCCTCCATTTTTGCACTCAGGTCTAAGTCTCATGGCCCTCTATCAGAATTTGGGAAGATTGGAGAAACTTAATTTTTCGCCCAAAAAAAAACGTAAGGGGTACCACTGTCATTTTTTTTTTCGGGCCGAATTTTTGAGTTTCGATATCTCAGCTCTGGAAGGGGCTAGAGCCTCCATTTTTGCACTCAGGTCTAAGTCTCATGGCCCTCTATCAGAATTTGGGAAGATTGGAGAAACTTAATTTTTCGCCCAAAAAAAAAACGTAAGGGGTACCACTGTCGTTTTTTTTTCGGGCCTAATTTTTGAGTTTCGATATCTCAGCTCTGGAAGGGGCTAGAGCCTCCATTTTTGCACTCAGGTCTAAGTCTCATGGCCCTCTATCAGAATTTGGGAAGATTGGAGAAACTTAATTTTTCGCCCCAAAAAAAAAACGTAAGGGGTACCACTGTCGTTTTTTTTTTCGAGCCGAATTTTTGAGTTTCGATATCTCAGCTCTGGAAGGAGCTAGAGCCTCCATTTTTGCACTCAGGTCTAAGTCTCATGGCCCTCTATCAGAATTTGGGAAGATTGGAGAAACTTAATTTTTCGCCCAAAAAAAAACGTAAGGGGTACCACTGTCATTTTTTTTTTCGGGCCGAATTTTTGAGTTTCGATATCTCAGCTCTGGAAGGGGCTAGAGCCTCCATTTTTGCACTCAGGTCTAAGTCTCATGGCCCTCTATCAGAATTTGGGAAGATTGGAGAAACTTAATTTTTCGCCCAAAAAAAAAACGTAAGGGGTACCACTGTCGTTTTTTTTTCGGGCCTAATTTTTGAGTTTCGATATCTCAGCTCTGGAAGGGGCTAGAGCCTCCATTTTTGCACTCAGGTCTAAGTCTCATGGCCCTCTACCAGAATTTGGGAAGATTGGAGAAACTTAATTTTTCGCCCAAAAAAAAAAAACGTAAGGGGTACCACTGTTGTTGTTTTTTTCGGGCCGAATTTTTGAGTTTCGATATCTCAGCTCTGGAAGGGGCTAGAGCCTCCATTTTTGCACTCAGGTCTAAGTCTCATGGCCCTCTATCAGAATTTGGGAAGATTGGAGAAATTTAATTTTTCACCCCAAAAAAAAAAAACGTAAGGGGTACCACTGTCGTTTTTTTTTTCGGGCCGAATTTTTGAGTTTCGATATCTCAGCTCTGGAAGGGGCTAGAGCCTCCATTTTTGCACTCAGGTCTAAGTCTCATGGCCCTCTATCAGAATTTGGGAAGATTGGAGAAACTTAATTTTTCGCCCCAAAAAAAAAAACGTAAGGGGTACCACTGTCGTTTTTTTTTCGGGCCGAATTTTTGAGTTTCGATATCTCAGCTTTGGAAGGGGCTAGAGCCTCCATTTTTGCACTCAGGTCTAAGTCTCATGGCCCTCTATCAGAATTTGGGAAGATTGGAGAAACTTAATTTTTCGCCCAAAAAAAAAAACGTAAGGGGTACCACTGTCGTTTTTTTTTCGGGCCGAATTTTTGAGTTTCGATATCTCAGCTCTGGAAGGGGCTAGAGCCTCCATTTTTGCACTCAGGTCTAAGTCTCATGGCCCTCTATCAGAATTTGGGAAGATTGGAGAAACTTAATTTTTCGCCCCAAAAAAAAAACGTAAGGGGTACCACTGTCGTTTTTTTTTTTCGGGCCGAATTTTTGAGTTTCGATATCTCAGCTCTGGAAGGGGCTAGAGCCTCCATTTTTGCACTCAGGTCTAAGTCTCATGGCCCTCTATCAGAATTTGGGAAGATTGGAGAAACTTAATTTTTCGCCCAAAAAAAAAAAACGTAAGGGGTACCACTGTCGTTTTTTTTTTCGGGCCGAATTTTTGAGTTTCGATATCTCAGCTATGGAAGGAGCTAGAGCCTCCATTTTTGCACTCAGGTCTAAATCTCATGGCCCTCTATCAGAATTTGGGAAGATTGGAGAAACTTAATTTTTCGCCCAAAAAAAAAAAACGTAAGGGGTACCACTGTCGTTTTTTTTTTCGGGCCGAATTTTTGAGTTTCGATATCTCAGCTCTGGAAGGAGCTAGAGCCTCCATTTTTGCACTCAGGTCTAAGTCTCATGGCCCTCTATCAGAATTTGGGAAGATTGGAGAAACTTAATTTTTCGCCCAAAAAAAAAACGTAAGGGGTACCACTGTCGTTTTTTTTTTTCGGGCCGAATTTTTGAGTTTCGATATCTCAGCTCTGGAAGGGGCTAGAGCCTCCATTTTTGCACTCAGGTCTAAGTCTCATGGCCCTCTATCAGAATCCAGAGTTTTGGGAAGATTGGAGAAACTTAATTTTTCGCCCCAAAAAAAAAAACGTAAGGGGTACCACTGTCGTTTTTTTTTCGGGCCGAATTTTTAAGTTTCGATATCTCAGCTCTGGAAGGGGCTAGAGCCTTCATTTTTGCACTCAGGTCTAAGTCTCAATCCCTCTATCAGAATTTGGGAAGATTGGAGAAACTTAATTTTTCGCCCCAAAAAAAAACGTAAGGGGTACCACTGTCGTTTTTTTTTCGGGCCGAATTTTTGAGTTTCGATATCTCAGCTCTGGAAGGGGCTAGAGCCTCCATTTTTGCACTCAGGTCTAAGTCTCATGGCCCTCTACCAGAATTTGGGAAGATTGGAGAAACTTAATTTTTCGCCCAAAAAAAAAAAAACGTAAGGGGTACCACTGTCGTTTTTTTTTTCGGGCCGAATTTTTGAGTTTCGATATCTCAGCTCTGGAAGGGGCTAGAGCCTCCATTTTTGCACTCAGGTCTAAGTCTCATGGCCCTCTATCAGAATTTGGGAAGATTGGAGAAACTTAATTTTTCACCCCAAAAAAAAAAAACGTAAGGGGTACCACTGTCGTTTTTTTTTCGGGCCGAATATTTGAGTTTCGATATCTCAGCTCTGGAAGGGGCTAGAGCCTCCATTTTTGCACTCAAGTCTAAGTCTCATTGCCCTCTATCAGAATTTGGGAAGATTGGAGAAACTTAATTTTTCGCCCCAAAAAAAAAACGTAAGGGGTACCACTGTCGTTTTTTTTTTTCGGGCCGAATTTTTGAGTTTCGATATCTCAGCTCTGGAAGGGGCTAGAGCCTCCATTTTTGCACTCAGGTCTAAGTCTCATGGCCCTCTATCAGAATTTGGGAAGATTGGAGAAACTTAATTTTTCGCCCCCAAAAAAAACGTAAGGGGTACCACTGTCGTTTTTTTTTCGGGCCGAATTTTTGAGTTTCGATATCTCAGCTCTGGAAGGGGCTAGAGCCTCCATTTTTGCACTCAGGTCTAAGTCTCATGGCCCTCTATCAGAATTTGGGAAGATTGGAGAAACTTAATTTTTCACCCCAAAAAAAAAAACGTAAGGGGTACCACTGTCGTTTTTTTTTCGGGCCGAATATTTGAGTTTCGATATCTCAGCTCTGGAAGGGGCTAGAGCCTCCATTTTTGCACTCAAGTCTAAGTCTCATTGCCCTCTATCAGAATTTGGGAAGATTGGAGAAACTTAATTTTTCGCCCCCCAAAAAAAAACGTAAGGGGTACCACTGTCGTTTTTTTTTTTCGGGCCGAATTTTTGAGTTTCGATATCTCAGCTCTGGAAGGGGCTAGAGCCTCCATTTTTGCACTCAGGTCTAAGTCTCATGGCCCTCTATCAGAATTTGGGAAGATTGGAGAAACTTAATTTTTCGCCCAAAAAAAAAAAACGTAAGGGGTACCACTGTCGTTTTTTTTTTTCGGGCCGAATTTTTGAGTTTCGATATCTCAGCTCTGGAAGGGGCTAGAGCCTCCATTTTTGCACTCAGGTCTAAGTCTCATGGCCCTCTATCAGAATTTGGGAAGATTGGAGAAACTTAATTTTTCGCCCAAAAAAAAAAAACGTAAGGGGTACCACTGTCGTTTTTTTTTTTCGGGCCGAATTTTTGAGTTTCGATATCTCAGCTCTGGAAGGGGCTAGAGCCTCCATTTTTGCACTCAGGTCTAAGTCTCATGGCCCTCTATCAGAATTTGGGAAGATTGGAGAAACTTAATTTTTCGCCCAAAAAAAAAAACGTAAGGGGTACCACTGTCGTTTTTTTTTTCGGGCCGAATTTTTGAGTTTCGATATCTCAGCTCTGGAAGGGGCTAGAGCCTCAATTTTTGCACTCAGGTCTAAGTCTCATGGCCCTCTATCAGAATCCAGAGTTTTGGGAAGATTGGAGAAACGTAATTTTTCGCCCCAAAAAAAAAACGTAAGGGGTACCACTGTCGTTTTTTTTTTCGGGCCGAATTTTTAAGTTTCGATATCTCAGCTCTGGAAGGGGCTAGAGCCTCCATTTTTGCACTCCGGTCTAAGTCTCATGGTCCTCTATCAGAATTTGGGAAGATTGGAGAAAACTAATTTTTCGCCCAAAAAAAAAAACGTAAGGGGTACCACTGTCGTTTTTTTTTCGGGCCGAATTTTTGAGTTTCGATATCTCAGCTCTGGAAGGGGCTAGAGCCTCCATTTTTGCACTCAGGTCTAAGTCTCATGGCCCTCTATCAGAATCCAGAGTTTTGGGAAGATTGGAGAAACTTCATTTTTCGCCCCCCAAAAAAAAACGTAAGGGGTACCACTGTCGTTTTTTTTTCGGGCCGAATTTTTAAGTTTCGATATCTCAGCTCTGGAAGGGGCTAGAGCCTCCATTTTTGCACTCAGGTCTAAGTCTCATGGCCCTCTACCAGAATTTGGGAAGATTGGAGAAACTTAATTTTTCGCCCAAAAAAAAAAACGTAAGGGGTACCACTGTCGTTTTTTTTTCGGGCCGAATTTTTGAGTTTCGATATCTCAGCTCTGGAAGGGGCTAGAGCCTCCATTTTTGCACTCAGGTCTAAGTCTCATGGCCCTCTACCAGAATTTGGGAAGATTGGAGAAACTTAATTTTTCGCCCAAAAAAAAAAAACGTAAGGGGTACCACTGTCGTTTTTTTTTTCGGGCCGAATTTTTGAGTTTCGATATCTCAGCTCTGGAAGGGGCTAGAGCCTCCATTTTTGCACTCAGGTCTAAGTCTCATGGCCCTCTATCAGAATTTGGGAAGATTGGAGAAACTTAATTTTTCGCCCAAAAAAAAAAACGTAAGGGGTACCACTGTCGTTTTTTTTTTTCGGGCCGAATTTTTGAGTTTCGATATCTCAGCTCTGGAAGGGGCTAGAGCCTCCATTTTTGCACTCAGGTCTAAGTCTCATGGCCCTCTATCAGAATTTGGGAAGATTGGAGAAACTTAATTTTTCGCCCCAAAAAAAAAACGTAAGGGGTACCACTGTCGTTTTTTTTTTCGAGCCGAATTTTTGAGTTTCGATATCTCAGCTCTGGAAGGGGCTAGAGCCTCCATTTTTGCACTCAGGTCTAAGTCTCATGGCCCTCTATCAGAATTTGGGAAGATTGGAGAAACTTAATTTTTCGCCCAAAAAAAAAAAAACGTAAGGGGTACCACTGTCGTTTTTTTTTTCGGGCCGAATTTTTGAGTTTCGATATCTCAGCTCTGGAAGGAGCTAGAGCCTCCATTTTTGCACTCAGGTCTAAGTCTCATGGCCCTCTATCAGAATTTGGGAAGATTGGAGAAACTTAATTTTTCGCCCAAAAAAAAACGTAAGGGGTACCACTGTCATTTTTTTTTTCGGGCCGAATTTTTGAGTTTCGATATCTCAGCTCTGGAAGGGGCTAGAGCCTCCATTTTTGCACTCAGGTCTAAGTCTCATGGCCCTCTATCAGAATTTGGGAAGATTGGAGAAACTTAATTTTTCGCCCAAAAAAAAAACGTAAGGGGTACCACTGTCGTTTTTTTTTCGGGCCTAATTTTTGAGTTTCGATATCTCAGCTCTGGAAGGGGCTAGAGCCTCCATTTTTGCACTCAGGTCTAAGTCTCATGGCCCTCTACCAGAATTTGGGAAGATTGGAGAAACTTAATTTTTCGCCCAAAAAAAAAAAACGTAAGGGGTACCACTGTCGTTTTTTTTTTCGGGCCGAATTTTTGAGTTTCGATATCTCAGCTCTGGAAGGGGCTAGAGCCTCCATTTTTGCACTCAGGTCTAAGTCTCATGGCCCTCTATCAGAATTTGGGAAGATTGGAGAAATTTAATTTTTCACCCCAAAAAAAAAAAACGTAAGGGGTACCACTGTCGTTTTTTTTTCGGGCCGAATTTTTGAGTTTCGATATCTCAGCTCTGGAAGGGGCTAGAGCCTCCATTTTTGCACTCAGGTCTAAGTCTCATGGCCCTCTATCAGAATTTGGGAAGATTGGAGAAACTTAATTTTTCGCCCCAAAAAAAAAACGTAAGGGGTACCACTGTCGTTTTTTTTTCGGGCCGAATTTTTGAGTTTCGATATCTCAGCTTTGGAAGGGGCTAGAGCCTCCATTTTTGCACTCAGGTCTAAGTCTCATGGCCCTCTATCAGAATTTGGGAAGATTGGAGAAACTTAATTTTTCGCCCAAAAAAAAAAAACGTAAGGGGTACCACTGTCGTTTTTTTTTCGGGCCGAATTTTTGAGTTTCGATATCTCAGCTCTGGAAGGGGCTAGAGCCTCCATTTTTGCACTCAGGTCTAAGTCTCATGGCCCTCTATCAGAATTTGGGAAGATTGGAGAAACTTAATTTTTCGCCCCAAAAAAAAAACGTAAGGGGTACCACTGTCGTTTTTTTTTTTTCGGGCCGAATTTTTGAGTTTCGATATCTCAGCTCTGGAAGGGGCTAGAGCCTCCATTTTTGCACTCAGGTCTAAGTCTCATGGCCCTCTATCAGAATTTGGGAAGATTGGAGAAACTTAATTTTTCGCCCAAAAAAAAAAAAACGTAAGGGGTACCACTGTCGTTTTTTTTTTCGGGCCGAATTTTTGAGTTTCGATATCTCAGCTCTGGAAGGAGCTAGAGCCTCCATTTTTGCACTCAGGTCTAAGTCTCATGGCCCTCTATCAGAATTTGGGAAGATTGGAGAAACTTAATTTTTCGCCCCAAAAAAAAAACGTAAGGGGTACCACTGTCGTTTTTTTTTTTCGGGCCGAATTTTTGAGTTTCGATATCTCAGCTCTGGAAGGGGCTAGAGCCTCCATTTTTGCACTCAGGTCTAAGTCTCATGGCCCTCTATCAGAATCCAGAGTTTTGGGAAGATTGGAGAAACTTAATTTTTCGCCCCAAAAAAAAAACGTAAGGGGTACCACTGTCGTTTTTTTTTTCGAGCCGAATTTTTGAGTTTCGATATCTCAGCTCTGGAAGGGGCTAGAGCCTCCATTTTTGCACTCAGGTCTAAGTCTCATGGCCCTCTATCAGAATTTGGGAAGATTGGAGAAACTTAATTTTTCGCCCAAAAAAAAAAAAACGTAAGGGGTACCACTGTCGTTTTTTTTTTTCGGGCCGAATTTTTGAGTTTCGATATCTCAGCTCTGGAAGGAGCTAGAGCCTCCATTTTTGCACTCAGGTCTAAGTCTCATGGCCCTCTATCAGAATTTGGGAAGATTGGAGAAACTTAATTTTTCGCCCAAAAAAAAACGTAAGGGGTACCACTGTCATTTTTTTTTTCGGGCCGAATTTTTGAGTTTCGATATCTCAGCTCTGGAAGGGGCTAGAGCCTCCATTTTTGCACTCAGGTCTAAGTCTCATGGCCCTCTATCAGAATTTGGGAAGATTGGAGAAACTTAATTTTTCGCCCAAAAAAAAAACGTAAGGGGTACCACTGTCGTTTTTTTTTCGGGCCTAATTTTTGAGTTTCGATATCTCAGCTCTGGAAGGGGCTAGAGCCTCCATTTTTGCACTCAGGTCTAAGTCTCATGGCCCTCTACCAGAATTTGGGAAGATTGGAGAAACTTAATTTTTCGCCCAAAAAAAAAAAACGTAAGGGGTACCACTGTCGTTTTTTTTTTCGGGCCGAATTTTTGAGTTTCGATATCTCAGCTCTGGAAGGGGCTAGAGCCTCCATTTTTGCACTCAGGTCTAAGTCTCATGGCCCTCTATCAGAATTTGGGAAGATTGGAGAAATTTAATTTTTCACCCCAAAAAAAAAAAACGTAAGGGGTACCACTGTCGTTTTTTTTTCGGGCCGAATTTTTGAGTTTCGATATCTCAGCTCTGGAAGGGGCTAGAGCCTCCATTTTTGCACTCAGGTCTAAGTCTCATGGCCCTCTATCAGAATTTGGGAAGATTGGAGAAACTTAATTTTTCGCCCCAAAAAAAAAACGTAAGGGGTACCACTGTCGTTTTTTTTTCGGGCCGAATTTTTGAGTTTCGATATCTCAGCTTTGGAAGGGGCTAGAGCCTCCATTTTTGCACTCAGGTCTAAGTCTCATGGCCCTCTATCAGAATTTGGGAAGATTGGAGAAACTTAATTTTTCGCCCAAAAAAAAAAAACGTAAGGGGTACCACTGTCGTTTTTTTTTCGGGCCGAATTTTTGAGTTTCGATATCTCAGCTCTGGAAGGGGCTAGAGCCTCCATTTTTGCACTCAGGTCTAAGTCTCATGGCCCTCTATCAGAATTTGGGAAGATTGGAGAAACTTAATTTTTCGCCCCAAAAAAAAAACGTAAGGGGTACCACTGTCGTTTTTTTTTTTTCGGGCCGAATTTTTGAGTTTCGATATCTCAGCTCTGGAAGGGGCTAGAGCCTCCATTTTTGCACTCAGGTCTAAGTCTCATGGCCCTCTATCAGAATTTGGGAAGATTGGAGAAACTTAATTTTTCGCCCAAAAAAAAAAAAACGTAAGGGGTACCACTGTCGTTTTTTTTTTCGGGCCGAATTTTTGAGTTTCGATATCTCAGCTCTGGAAGGAGCTAGAGCCTCCATTTTTGCACTCAGGTCTAAGTCTCATGGCCCTCTATCAGAATTTGGGAAGATTGGAGAAACTTAATTTTTCGCCCCAAAAAAAAAACGTAAGGGGTACCACTGTCGTTTTTTTTTTTCGGGCCGAATTTTTGAGTTTCGATATCTCAGCTCTGGAAGGGGCTAGAGCCTCCATTTTTGCACTCAGGTCTAAGTCTCATGGCCCTCTATCAGAATCCAGAGTTTTGGGAAGATTGGAGAAACTTAATTTTTCGCCCCAAAAAAAAAAACGTAAGGGATACCACTGTCGTTTTTTTTTCGGGCCGAATTTTTAAGTTTCGATATCTCAGCTCTGGAAGGGGCTAGAGCCTCCATTTTTGCACTCAGGTCTAAGTCTCATGGCCCTCTATCAGAATTTGGGAAGATTGGAGAAACTTAATTTTTCGCCCAAAAAAAAAAACGTAAGGGGTACCACTGTCGTTTTTTTTTTTCGGGCCGAATTTTTGAGTTTCGATATCTCAGCTCTGGAAGGGGCTAGAGCCTCCATTTTTGCACTCAGGTCTAAGTCTCATGGCCCTCTATCAGAATTTGGGAAGATTGGAGAAACTTAATTTTTCGCCCCAAAAAAAAAAACGTAAGGGGTACCACTGTCGTTTTTTTTTTCGAGCCGAATTTTTGAGTTTCGATATCTCAGCTCTGGAAGGGGCTAGAGCCTCCATTTTTGCACTCAGGTCTAAGTCTCATGGCCCTCTATCAGAATTTGGGAAGATTGGAGAAACTTAATTTTTCGCCCAAAAAAAAAAAAAACGTAAGGGGTACCACTGTCGTTTTTTTTTTCGGGCCGAATTTTTGAGTTTCGATATCTCAGCTCTGGAAGGGGCTAGAGCCTCCATTTTTGCACTCAGGTCTAAGTCTCATGGCCCTCTATCAGAATTTGGGAAGATTGGAGAAACTTAATTTTTCGCCCAAAAAAAAAACGTAAGGGGTACCACTGTCGTTTTTTTTTCGGGCCTAATTTTTGAGTTTCGATATCTCAGCTCTGGAAGGGGCTAGAGCCTCCATTTTTGCACTCAGGTCTAAGTCTCATGGCCCTCTACCAGAATTTGGGAAGATTGGAGAAACTTAATTTTTCGCCCAAAAAAAAAAAACGTAAGGGGTACCACTGTCGTTTTTTTTTTCGGGCCGAATTTTTGAGTTTCGATATCTCAGCTCTGGAAGGGGCTAGAGCCTCCATTTTTGCACTCAGGTCTAAGTCTCATGGCCCTCTATCAGAATTTGGGAAGATTGGAGAAATTTAATTTTTCACCCCAAAAAAAAAAAACGTAAGGGGTACCACTGTCGTTTTTTTTTCGGGCCGAATTTTTGAGTTTCGATATCTCAGCTCTGGAAGGGGCTAGAGCCTCCATTTTTGCACTCAGGTCTAAGTCTCATGGCCCTCTATCAGAATTTGGGAAGATTGGAGAAACTTAATTTTTCGCCCCAAAAAAAAAAACGTAAGGGGTACCACTGTCGTTTTTTTTTCGGGCCGAATTTTTGAGTTTCGATATCTCAGCTTTGGAAGGGGCTAGAGCCTCCATTTTTGCACTCAGGTCTAAGTCTCATGGCCCTCTATCAGAATTTGGGAAGATTGGAGAAACTTAATTTTTCGCCCAAAAAAAAAAAACGTAAGGGGTACCACTGTCGTTTTTTTTTTCGGGCCGAATTTTTGAGTTTCGATATCTCAGCTATGGAAGGAGCTAGAGCCTCCATTTTTGCACTCAGGTCTAAGTCTCATGGCCCTCTATCAGAATTTGGGAAGATTGGAGAAACTTAATTTTTCGCCCAAAAAAAAAAAACGTAAGGGGTACCACTGTCGTTTTTTTTTTCGGGCCGAATTTTTGAGTTTCGATATCTCAGCTCTTGAAGGAGCTAGAGCCTCCATTTTTGCACTCAGGTCTAAGTCTCATGGCCCTCTATCAGAATTTGGGAAGATTGGAGAAACTTAATTTTTCGCCCAAAAAAAAAACGTAAGGGGTACCACTGTCGTTTTTTTTTTTCGGGCCGAATTTTTGAGTTTCGATATCTCAGCTCTGGAAGGGGCTAGAGCCTCCATTTTTGCACTCAGGTCTAAGTCTCATGGCCCTCTATCAGAATCCAGAGTTTTGGGAAGATTGGAGAAACTTAATTTTTCGCCCCAAAAAAAAAACATAAGGGGTACCACTGTCGTTTTTTTTTCGGGCCGAATTTTTAAGTTTCGATATCTCAGCTCTGGAAGGGGCTAGAGCCTTCATTTTTGCACTCAGGTCTAAGTCTCAATCCCTCTATCAGAATTTGGGAAGATTGGAGAAACTTAATTTTTCGCCCCAAAAAAAAACGTAAGGGGTACCACTGTCGTTTTTTTTTCGGGCCGAATTTTTGAGTTTCGATATCTCAGCTCTGGAAGGGGCTAGAGCCTCCATTTTTGCACTCAGGTCTAAGTCTCATGGCCCTCTACCAGAATTTGGGAAGATTGGAGAAACTTAATTTTTCGCCCAAAAAAAAAAAAACGTAAGGGGTACCACTGTCGTTTTTTTTTTCGGGCCGAATTTTTGAGTTTCGATATCTCAGCTCTGGAAGGGGCTAGAGCCTCCATTTTTGCACTCAGGTCTAAGTCTCATGGCCCTCTACCAGAATTTGGGAAGATTGGAGAAACTTAATTTTTCGCCCAAAAAAAAAAAACGTAAGGGGTACCACTGTCGTTTTTTTTTTCGGGCCGAATTTTTGAGTTTCGATATCTCAGCTCTGGAAGGGGCTAGAGCCTCCATTTTTGCACTCAGGTCTAAGTCTCATGGCCCTCTATCAGAATTTGGGAAGATTGGAGAAACTTAATTTTTCGCCCAAAAAAAAAACGTAAGGGGTACCACTGTCGTTTTTTTTTCGGGCCTAATTTTTGAGTTTCGATATCTCAGCTCTGGAAGGGGCTAGAGCCTCCATTTTTGCACTCAGGTCTAAGTCTCATGGCCCTCTACCAGAATTTGGGAAGATTGGAGAAACTTAATTTTTCGCCCAAAAAAAAAAAACGTAAGGGGTACCACTGTCGTTTTTTTTTTCGGGCCGAATTTTTGAGTTTCGATATCTCAGCTCTGGAAGGGGCTAGAGCCTCCATTTTTGCACTCAGGTCTAAGTCTCATGGCCCTCTATCAGAATTTGGGAAGATTGGAGAAATTTAATTTTTCACCCCAAAAAAAAAAAACGTAAGGGGTACCACTGTCGTTTTTTTTTCGGGCCGAATTTTTGAGTTTCGATATCTCAGCTCTGGAAGGGGCTAGAGCCTCCATTTTTGCACTCAGGTCTAAGTCTCATGGCCCTCTATCAGAATTTGGGAAGATTGGAGAAACTTAATTTTTCGCCCCAAAAAAAAAAACGTAAGGGGTACCACTGTCGTTTTTTTTTCGGGCCGAATTTTTGAGTTTCGATATCTCAGCTTTGGAAGGGGCTAGAGCCTCCATTTTTGCACTCAGGTCTAAGTCTCATGGCCCTCTATCAGAATTTGGGAAGATTGGAGAAACTTAATTTTTCGCCCAAAAAAAAAAAACGTAAGGGGTACCACTGTCGTTTTTTTTTTCGGGCCGAATTTTTGAGTTTCGATATCTCAGCTATGGAAGGAGCTAGAGCCTCCATTTTTGCACTCAGGTCTAAGTCTCATGGCCCTCTATCAGAATTTGGGAAGATTGGAGAAACTTAATTTTTCGCCCAAAAAAAAAAAACGTAAGGGGTACCACTGTCGTTTTTTTTTTCGGGCCGAATTTTTGAGTTTCGATATCTCAGCTCTTGAAGGAGCTAGAGCCTCCATTTTTGCACTCAGGTCTAAGTCTCATGGCCCTCTATCAGAATTTGGGAAGATTGGAGAAACTTAATTTTTCGCCCAAAAAAAAAACGTAAGGGGTACCACTGTCGTTTTTTTTTTTCGGGCCGAATTTTTGAGTTTCGATATCTCAGCTCTGGAAGGGGCTAGAGCCTCCATTTTTTTACTCAGGTCTAAGTCTCATGGCCCTCTATCAGAATCCAGAGTTTTGGGAAGATTGGAGAAACTTAATTTTTCGCCCCAAAAAAAAAACATAAGGGGTACCACTGTCGTTTTTTTTTCGGGCCGAATTTTTAAGTTTCGATATCTCAGCTCTGGAAGGGGCTAGAGCCTTCATTTTTGCACTCAGGTCTAAGTCTCAATCCCTCTATCAGAATTTGGGAAGATTGGAGAAACTTAATTTTTCGCCCCAAAAAAAAACGTAAGGGGTACCACTGTCGTTTTTTTTTCGGGCCGAATTTTTGAGTTTCGATATCTCAGCTCTGGAAGGGGCTAGAGCCTCCATTTTTGCACTCAGGTCTAAGTCTCATGGCCCTCTACCAGAATTTGGGAAGATTGGAGAAACTTAATTTTTCGCCCAAAAAAAAAAAAACGTAAGGGGTACCACTGTCGTTTTTTTTTTCGGGCCGAATTTTTGAGTTTCGATATCTCAGCTCTGGAAGGGGCTAGAGCCTCCATTTTTGCACTCAGGTCTAAGTCTCATGGCCCTCTACCAGAATTTGGGAAGATTGGAGAAACTTAATTTTTCGCCCAAAAAAAAAAAACGTAAGGGGTACCACTGTCGTTTTTTTTTTCGGGCCGAATTTTTGAGTTTCGATATCTCAGCTCTGGAAGGGGCTAGAGCCTCCATTTTTGCACTCAGGTCTAAGTCTCATGGCCCTCTATCAGAATTTGGGAAGATTGGAGAAACTTAATTTTTCGCCCAAAAAAAAAAACGTAAGGGGTACCACTGTCGTTTTTTTTTTTTCGGGCCGAATTTTTGAGTTTCGATATCTCAGCTCTGGAAGGGGCTAGAGCCTCCATTTTTGCACTCAGGTCTAAGTCTCATGGCCCTCTATCAGAATTTGGGAAGATTGGAGAAACTTAATTTTTCGCCCCAAAAAAAAAACGTAAGGGGTACCACTGTCGTTTTTTTTTTCGAGCCGAATTTTTGAGTTTCGATATCTCAGCTCTGGAAGGGGCTAGAGCCTCCATTTTTGCACTCAGGTCTAAGTCTCATGGCCCTCTATCAGAATTTGGGAAGATTGGAGAAACTTAATTTTTCGCCCAAAAAAAAAAAACGTAAGGGGTACCACTGTCGTTTTTTTTTTCGGGCCGAATTTTTGAGTTTCGATATCTCAGCTCTGGAAGGAGCTAGAGCCTCCATTTTTGCACTCAGGTCTAAGTCTCATGGCCCTCTATCAGAATTTGGGAAGATTGGAGAAACTTAATTTTTCGCCCAAAAAAAAACGTAAGGGGTACCACTGTCATTTTTTTTTTCGGGCCGAATTTTTGAGTTTCGATATCTCAGCTCTGGAAGGGGCTAGAGCCTCCATTTTTGCACTCAGGTCTAAGTCTCATGGCCCTCTATCAGAATTTGGGAAGATTGGAGAAACTTAATTTTTCGCCCAAAAAAAAAACGTAAGGGGTACCACTGTCGTTTTTTTTTCGGGCCTAATTTTTGAGTTTCGATATCTCAGCTCTGGAAGGGGCTAGAGCCTCCATTTTTGCACTCAGGTCTAAGTCTCATGGCCCTCTACCAGAATTTGGGAAGATTGGAGAAACTTAATTTTTCGCCCAAAAAAAAAAACGTAAGGGGTACCACTGTCGTTTTTTTTTTTCGGGCCGAATTTTTGAGTTTCGATATCTCAGCTCTGGAAGGGGCTAGAGCCTCCATTTTTGCACTCAGGTCTAAGTCTCATGGCCCTCTATCAGAATTTGGGAAGATTGGAGAAATTTAATTTTTCACCCCAAAAAAAAAAAACGTAAGGGGTACCACTGTCGTTTTTTTTTCGGGCCGAATTTTTGAGTTTCGATATCTCAGCTCTGGAAGGGGCTAGAGCCTCCATTTTTGCACTCAGGTCTAAGTCTCATGGCCCTCTATCAGAATTTGGGAAGATTGGAGAAACTTAATTTTTCGCCCCAAAAAAAAAAACGTAAGGGGTACCACTGTCGTTTTTTTTTCGGGCCGAATTTTTGAGTTTCGATATCTCAGCTTTGGAAGGGGCTAGAGCCTCCATTTTTGCACTCAGGTCTAAGTCTCATGGCCCTCTATCAGAATTTGGGAAGATTGGAGAAACTTAATTTTTCGCCCAAAAAAAAAAACGTAAGGGGTACCACTGTCGTTTTTTTTTCGGGCCGAATTTTTGAGTTTCGATATCTCAGCTCTGGAAGGGGCTAGAGCCTCCATTTTTGCACTCAGGTCTAAGTCTCATGGCCCTCTATCAGAATTTGGGAAGATTGGAGAAACTTAATTTTTCGCCCCAAAAAAAAAACGTAAGGGGTACCACTGTCGTTTTTTTTTTTTCGGGCCGAATTTTTGAGTTTCGATATCTCAGCTCTGGAAGGGGCTAGAGCCTCCATTTTTGCACTCAGGTCTAAGTCTCATGGTCCTCTATCAGAATTTGGGAAGATTGGAGAAACTTAATTTTTCGCCCCAAAAAAAAAACGTAAGGGGTACCACTGTCGTTTTTTTTTTCGAGCCGAATTTTTGAGTTTCGATATCTCAGCTCTGGAAGGAGCTAGAGCCTCCATTTTTGCACTCAGGTCTAAGTCTCATGGCCCTCTATCAGAATTTGGGAAGATTGGAGAAACTTAATTTTTCGCCCAAAAAAAAACGTAAGGGGTACCACTGTCATTTTTTTTTTCGGGCCGAATTTTTGAGTTTCGATATCTCAGCTCTGGAAGGGGCTAGAGCCTCCATTTTTGCACTCAGGTCTAAGTCTCATGGCCCTCTATCAGAATTTGGGAAGATTGGAGAAACTTAATTTTTCGCCCAAAAAAAAAACGTAAGGGGTACCACTGTCGTTTTTTTTTCGGGCCTAATTTTTGAGTTTCGATATCTCAGCTCTGGAAGGGGCTAGAGCCTCCATTTTTGCACTCAGGTCTAAGTCTCATGGCCCTCTACCAGAATTTGGGAAGATTGGAGAAACTTAATTTTTCGCCCAAAAAAAAAAAACGTAAGGGGTACCACTGTTGTTGTTTTTTTCGGGCCGAATTTTTGAGTTTCGATATCTCAGCTCTGGAAGGGGCTAGAGCCTCCATTTTTGCACTCAGGTCTAAGTCTCATGGCCCTCTATCAGAATTTGGGAAGATTGGAGAAATTTAATTTTTCACCCCAAAAAAAAAAAACGTAAGGGGTACCACTGTCGTTTTTTTTTCGGGCCGAATTTTTGAGTTTCGATATCTCAGCTCTGGAAGGGGCTAGAGCCTCCATTTTTGCACTCAGGTCTAAGTCTCATGGCCCTCTATCAGAATTTGGGAAGATTGGAGAAACTTAATTTTTCGCCCCAAAAAAAAAAACGTAAGGGGTACCACTGTCGTTTTTTTTTCGGGCCGAATTTTTGAGTTTCGATATCTCAGCTTTGGAAGGGGCTAGAGCCTCCATTTTTGCACTCAGGTCTAAGTCTCATGGCCCTCTATCAGAATTTGGGAAGATTGGAGAAACTTAATTTTTCGCCCAAAAAAAAAAACGTAAGGGGTACCACTGTCGTTTTTTTTTCGGGCCGAATTTTTGAGTTTCGATATCTCAGCTCTGGAAGGGGCTAGAGCCTCCATTTTTGCACTCAGGTCTAAGTCTCATGGCCCTCTATCAGAATTTGGGAAGATTGGAGAAACTTAATTTTTCGCCCCAAAAAAAAAACGTAAGGGGTACCACTGTCGTTTTTTTTTTTTCGGGCCGAATTTTTGAGTTTCGATATCTCAGCTCTGGAAGGGGCTAGAGCCTCCATTTTTGCACTCAGGTCTAAGTCTCATGGCCCTCTATCAGAATTTGGGAAGATTGGAGAAACTTAATTTTTCGCCCAAAAAAAAAAAACGTAAGGGGTACCACTGTCGTTTTTTTTTTCGGGCCGAATTTTTGAGTTTCGATATCTCAGCTATGGAAGGAGCTAGAGCCTCCATTTTTGCACTCAGGTCTAAATCTCATGGCCCTCTATCAGAATTTGGGAAGATTGGAGAAACTTAATTTTTCGCCCAAAAAAAAAAAACGTAAGGGGTACCACTGTCGTTTTTTTTTTCGGGCCGAATTTTTGAGTTTCGATATCTCAGCTCTGGAAGGAGCTAGAGCCTCCATTTTTGCACTCAGGTCTAAGTCTCATGGCCCTCTATCAGAATTTGGGAAGATTGGAGAAACTTAATTTTTCGCCCAAAAAAAAAACGTAAGGGGTACCACTGTCGTTTTTTTTTTTCGGGCCGAATTTTTGAGTTTCGATATCTCAGCTCTGGAAGGGGCTAGAGCCTCCATTTTTGCACTCAGGTCTAAGTCTCATGGCCCTCTATCAGAATCCAGAGTTTTGGGAAGATTGGAGAAACTTAATTTTTCGCCCCAAAAAAAAAAACGTAAGGGGTACCACTGTCGTTTTTTTTTCGGGCCGAATTTTTAAGTTTCGATATCTCAGCTCTGGAAGGGGCTAGAGCCTTCATTTTTGCACTCAGGTCTAAGTCTCAATCCCTCTATCAGAATTTGGGAAGATTGGAGAAACTTAATTTTTCGCCCCAAAAAAAAACGTAAGGGGTACCACTGTCGTTTTTTTTTCGGGCCGAATTTTTGAGTTTCGATATCTCAGCTCTGGAAGGGGCTAGAGCCTCCATTTTTGCACTCAGGTCTAAGTCTCATGGCCCTCTACCAGAATTTGGGAAGATTGGAGAAACTTAATTTTTCGCCCAAAAAAAAAAAAACGTAAGGGGTACCACTGTCGTTTTTTTTTTCGGGCCGAATTTTTGAGTTTCGATATCTCAGCTCTGGAAGGGGCTAGAGCCTCCATTTTTGCACTCAGGTCTAAGTCTCATGGCCCTCTATCAGAATTTGGGAAGATTGGAGAAACTTAATTTTTCACCCCAAAAAAAAAAAACGTAAGGGGTACCACTGTCGTTTTTTTTTCGGGCCGAATATTTGAGTTTCGATATCTCAGCTCTGGAAGGGGCTAGAGCCTCCATTTTTGCACTCAAGTCTAAGTCTCATTGCCCTCTATCAGAATTTGGGAAGATTGGAGAAACTTAATTTTTCGCCCCAAAAAAAAAACGTAAGGGGTACCACTGTCGTTTTTTTTTTTCGGGCCGAATTTTTGAGTTTCGATATCTCAGCTCTGGAAGGGGCTAGAGCCTCCATTTTTGCACTCAGGTCTAAGTCTCATGGCCCTCTATCAGAATTTGGGAAGATTGGAGAAACTTAATTTTTCGCCCCCAAAAAAAACGTAAGGGGTACCACTGTCGTTTTTTTTTCGGGCCGAATTTTTGAGTTTCGATATCTCAGCTCTGGAAGGGGCTAGAGCCTCCATTTTTGCACTCAGGTCTAAGTCTCATGGCCCTCTATCAGAATTTGGGAAGATTGGAGAAACTTAATTTTTCACCCCAAAAAAAAAAACGTAAGGGGTACCACTGTCGTTTTTTTTTCGGGCCGAATATTTGAGTTTCGATATCTCAGCTCTGGAAGGGGCTAGAGCCTCCATTTTTGCACTCAAGTCTAAGTCTCATTGCCCTCTATCAGAATTTGGGAAGATTGGAGAAACTTAATTTTTCGCCCCCCAAAAAAAAACGTAAGGGGTACCACTGTCGTTTTTTTTTTTCGGGCCGAATTTTTGAGTTTCGATATCTCAGCTCTGGAAGGGGCTAGAGCCTCCATTTTTGCACTCAGGTCTAAGTCTCATGGCCCTCTATCAGAATTTGGGAAGATTGGAGAAACTTAATTTTTCGCCCAAAAAAAAAAAACGTAAGGGGTACCACTGTCGTTTTTTTTTTTCGGGCCGAATTTTTGAGTTTCGATATCTCAGCTCTGGAAGGGGCTAGAGCCTCCATTTTTGCACTCAGGTCTAAGTCTCATGGCCCTCTATCAGAATTTGGGAAGATTGGAGAAACTTAATTTTTCGCCCAAAAAAAAAAAACGTAAGGGGTACCACTGTCGTTTTTTTTTTTCGGGCCGAATTTTTGAGTTTCGATATCTCAGCTCTGGAAGGGGCTAGAGCCTCCATTTTTGCACTCAGGTCTAAGTCTCATGGCCCTCTATCAGAATTTGGGAAGATTGGAGAAACTTAATTTTTCGCCCAAAAAAAAAAACGTAAGGGGTACCACTGTCGTTTTTTTTTTCGGGCCGAATTTTTGAGTTTCGATATCTCAGCTCTGGAAGGGGCTAGAGCCTCAATTTTTGCACTCAGGTCTAAGTCTCATGGCCCTCTATCAGAATCCAGAGTTTTGGGAAGATTGGAGAAACGTAATTTTTCGCCCCAAAAAAAAAACGTAAGGGGTACCACTGTCGTTTTTTTTTTCGGGCCGAATTTTTAAGTTTCGATATCTCAGCTCTGGAAGGGGCTAGAGCCTCCATTTTTGCACTCCGGTCTAAGTCTCATGGTCCTCTATCAGAATTTGGGAAGATTGGAGAAAACTAATTTTTCGCCCAAAAAAAAAAACGTAAGGGGTACCACTGTCGTTTTTTTTTCGGGCCGAATTTTTGAGTTTCGATATCTCAGCTCTGGAAGGGGCTAGAGCCTCCATTTTTGCACTCAGGTCTAAGTCTCATGGCCCTCTATCAGAATCCAGAGTTTTGGGAAGATTGGAGAAACTTCATTTTTCGCCCCCCAAAAAAAAACGTAAGGGGTACCACTGTCGTTTTTTTTTCGGGCCGAATTTTTAAGTTTCGATATCTCAGCTCTGGAAGGGGCTAGAGCCTCCATTTTTGCACTCAGGTCTAAGTCTCATGGCCCTCTACCAGAATTTGGGAAGATTGGAGAAACTTAATTTTTCGCCCAAAAAAAAAAACGTAAGGGGTACCACTGTCGTTTTTTTTTCGGGCCGAATTTTTGAGTTTCGATATCTCAGCTCTGGAAGGGGCTAGAGCCTCCATTTTTGCACTCAGGTCTAAGTCTCATGGCCCTCTACCAGAATTTGGGAAGATTGGAGAAACTTAATTTTTCGCCCAAAAAAAAAAAACGTAAGGGGTACCACTGTCGTTTTTTTTTTCGGGCCGAATTTTTGAGTTTCGATATCTCAGCTCTGGAAGGGGCTAGAGCCTCCATTTTTGCACTCAGGTCTAAGTCTCATGGCCCTCTATCAGAATTTGGGAAGATTGGAGAAACTTAATTTTTCGCCCAAAAAAAAAAACGTAAGGGGTACCACTGTCGTTTTTTTTTTTCGGGCCGAATTTTTGAGTTTCGATATCTCAGCTCTGGAAGGGGCTAGAGCCTCCATTTTTGCACTCAGGTCTAAGTCTCATGGCCCTCTATCAGAATTTGGGAAGATTGGAGAAACTTAATTTTTCGCCCCAAAAAAAAAACGTAAGGGGTACCACTGTCGTTTTTTTTTTCGAGCCGAATTTTTGAGTTTCGATATCTCAGCTCTGGAAGGGGCTAGAGCCTCCATTTTTGCACTCAGGTCTAAGTCTCATGGCCCTCTATCAGAATTTGGGAAGATTGGAGAAACTTAATTTTTCGCCCAAAAAAAAAAAACGTAAGGGGTACCACTGTCGTTTTTTTTTTCGGGCCGAATTTTTGAGTTTCGATATCTCAGCTCTGGAAGGAGCTAGAGCCTCCATTTTTGCACTCAGGTCTAAGTCTCATGGCCCTCTATCAGAATTTGGGAAGATTGGAGAAACTTAATTTTTCGCCCAAAAAAAAACGTAAGGGGTACCACTGTCATTTTTTTTTTCGGGCCGAATTTTTGAGTTTCGATATCTCAGCTCTGGAAGGGGCTAGAGCCTCCATTTTTGCACTCAGGTCTAAGTCTCATGGCCCTCTATCAGAATTTGGGAAGATTGGAGAAATTTAATTTTTCACCCCAAAAAAAAAAAACGTAAGGGGTACCACTGTCGTTTTTTTTTCGGGCCGAATTTTTGAGTTTCGATATCTCAGCTCTGGAAGGGGCTAGAGCCTCCATTTTTGCACTCAGGTCTAAGTCTCATGGCCCTCTATCAGAATTTGGGAAGATTGGAGAAACTTAATTTTTCGCCCCAAAAAAAAAACGTAAGGGGTACCACTGTCGTTTTTTTTTCGGGCCGAATTTTTGAGTTTCGATATCTCAGCTTTGGAAGGGGCTAGAGCCTCCATTTTTGCACTCAGGTCTAAGTCTCATGGCCCTCTATCAGAATTTGGGAAGATTGGAGAAACTTAATTTTTCGCCCAAAAAAAAAAAACGTAAGGGGTACCACTGTCGTTTTTTTTTCGGGCCGAATTTTTGAGTTTCGATATCTCAGCTCTGGAAGGGGCTAGAGCCTCCATTTTTGCACTCAGGTCTAAGTCTCATGGCCCTCTATCAGAATTTGGGAAGATTGGAGAAACTTAATTTTTCGCCCCAAAAAAAAAACGTAAGGGGTACCACTGTCGTTTTTTTTTTTTCGGGCCGAATTTTTGAGTTTCGATATCTCAGCTCTGGAAGGGGCTAGAGCCTCCATTTTTGCACTCAGGTCTAAGTCTCATGGCCCTCTATCAGAATTTGGGAAGATTGGAGAAACTTAATTTTTCGCCCAAAAAAAAAAAAACGTAAGGGGTACCACTGTCGTTTTTTTTTTCGGGCCGAATTTTTGAGTTTCGATATCTCAGCTCTGGAAGGAGCTAGAGCCTCCATTTTTGCACTCAGGTCTAAGTCTCATGGCCCTCTATCAGAATTTGGGAAGATTGGAGAAACTTAATTTTTCGCCCCAAAAAAAAAACGTAAGGGGTACCACTGTCGTTTTTTTTTTTCGGGCCGAATTTTTGAGTTTCGATATCTCAGCTCTGGAAGGGGCTAGAGCCTCCATTTTTGCACTCAGGTCTAAGTCTCATGGCCCTCTATCAGAATCCAGAGTTTTGGGAAGATTGGAGAAACTTAATTTTTCGCCCCAAAAAAAAAAACGTAAGGGATACCACTGTCGTTTTTTTTTCGGGCCGAATTTTTAAGTTTCGATATCTCAGCTCTGGAAGGGGCTAGAGCCTCCATTTTTGCACTCAGGTCTAAGTCTCATGGCCCTCTATCAGAATTTGGGAAGATTGGAGAAACTTAATTTTTCGCCCAAAAAAAAAAACGTAAGGGGTACCACTGTCGTTTTTTTTTTTCGGGCCGAATTTTTGAGTTTCGATATCTCAGCTCTGGAAGGGGCTAGAGCCTCCATTTTTGCACTCAGGTCTAAGTCTCATGGCCCTCTATCAGAATTTGGGAAGATTGGAGAAACTTAATTTTTCGCCCCAAAAAAAAAAACGTAAGGGGTACCACTGTCGTTTTTTTTTTCGAGCCGAATTTTTGAGTTTCGATATCTCAGCTCTGGAAGGGGCTAGAGCCTCCATTTTTGCACTCAGGTCTAAGTCTCATGGCCCTCTATCAGAATTTGGGAAGATTGGAGAAACTTAATTTTTCGCCCAAAAAAAAAAAAAACGTAAGGGGTACCACTGTCGTTTTTTTTTTCGGGCCGAATTTTTGAGTTTCGATATCTCAGCTCTGGAAGGAGCTAGAGCCTCCATTTTTGCACTCAGGTCTAAGTCTCATGGCCCTCTATCAGAATTTGGGAAGATTGGAGAAACTTAATTTTTCGCCCAAAAAAAAACGTAAGGGGTACCACTGTCATTTTTTTTTTCGGGCCGAATTTTTGAGTTTCGATATCTCAGCTCTGGAAGGGGCTAGAGCCTCCATTTTTGCACTCAGGTCTAAGTCTCATGGCCCTCTATCAGAATTTGGGAAGATTGGAGAAACTTAATTTTTCGCCCAAAAAAAAAACGTAAGGGGTACCACTGTCGTTTTTTTTTCGGGCCTAATTTTTGAGTTTCGATATCTCAGCTCTGGAAGGGGCTAGAGCCTCCATTTTTGCACTCAGGTCTAAGTCTCATGGCCCTCTACCAGAATTTGGGAAGATTGGAGAAACTTAATTTTTCGCCCAAAAAAAAAAAACGTAAGGGGTACCACTGTCGTTTTTTTTTTCGGGCCGAATTTTTGAGTTTCGATATCTCAGCTCTGGAAGGGGCTAGAGCCTCCATTTTTGCACTCAGGTCTAAGTCTCATGGCCCTCTATCAGAATTTGGGAAGATTGGAGAAATTTAATTTTTCACCCCAAAAAAAAAAAACGTAAGGGGTACCACTGTCGTTTTTTTTTCGGGCCGAATTTTTGAGTTTCGATATCTCAGCTCTGGAAGGGGCTAGAGCCTCCATTTTTGCACTCAGGTCTAAGTCTCATGGCCCTCTATCAGAATTTGGGAAGATTGGAGAAACTTAATTTTTCGCCCCAAAAAAAAAAACGTAAGGGGTACCACTGTCGTTTTTTTTTCGGGCCGAATTTTTGAGTTTCGATATCTCAGCTTTGGAAGGGGCTAGAGCCTCCATTTTTGCACTCAGGTCTAAGTCTCATGGCCCTCTATCAGAATTTGGGAAGATTGGAGAAACTTAATTTTTCGCCCAAAAAAAAAAAACGTAAGGGGTACCACTGTCGTTTTTTTTTTCGGGCCGAATTTTTGAGTTTCGATATCTCAGCTATGGAAGGAGCTAGAGCCTCCATTTTTGCACTCAGGTCTAAGTCTCATGGCCCTCTATCAGAATTTGGGAAGATTGGAGAAACTTAATTTTTCGCCCAAAAAAAAAAAACGTAAGGGGTACCACTGTCGTTTTTTTTTTCGGGCCGAATTTTTGAGTTTCGATATCTCAGCTCTTGAAGGAGCTAGAGCCTCCATTTTTGCACTCAGGTCTAAGTCTCATGGCCCTCTATCAGAATTTGGGAAGATTGGAGAAACTTAATTTTTCGCCCAAAAAAAAAACGTAAGGGGTACCACTGTCGTTTTTTTTTTTCGGGCCGAATTTTTGAGTTTCGATATCTCAGCTCTGGAAGGGGCTAGAGCCTCCATTTTTGCACTCAGGTCTAAGTCTCATGGCCCTCTATCAGAATCCAGAGTTTTGGGAAGATTGGAGAAACTTAATTTTTCGCCCCAAAAAAAAAACATAAGGGGTACCACTGTCGTTTTTTTTTCGGGCCGAATTTTTAAGTTTCGATATCTCAGCTCTGGAAGGGGCTAGAGCCTTCATTTTTGCACTCAGGTCTAAGTCTCAATCCCTCTATCAGAATTTGGGAAGATTGGAGAAACTTAATTTTTCGCCCCAAAAAAAAACGTAAGGGGTACCACTGTCGTTTTTTTTTCGGGCCGAATTTTTGAGTTTCGATATCTCAGCTCTGGAAGGGGCTAGAGCCTCCATTTTTGCACTCAGGTCTAAGTCTCATGGCCCTCTACCAGAATTTGGGAAGATTGGAGAAACTTAATTTTTCGCCCAAAAAAAAAAAACGTAAGGGGTACCACTGTCGTTTTTTTTTTCGGGCCGAATTTTTGAGTTTCGATATCTCAGCTCTGGAAGGGGCTAGAGCCTCCATTTTTGCACTCAGGTCTAAGTCTCATGGCCCTCTACCAGAATTTGGGAAGATTGGAGAAACTTAATTTTTCGCCCAAAAAAAAAAAACGTAAGGGGTACCACTGTCGTTTTTTTTTTCGGGCCGAATTTTTGAGTTTCGATATCTCAGCTCTGGAAGGGGCTAGAGCCTCCATTTTTGCACTCAGGTCTAAGTCTCATGGCCCTCTATCAGAATTTGGGAAGATTGGAGAAACTTAATTTTTCGCCCAAAAAAAAAAACGTAAGGGGTACCACTGTCGTTTTTTTTTTTTCGGGCCGAATTTTTGAGTTTCGATATCTCAGCTCTGGAAGGGGCTAGAGCCTCCATTTTTGCACTCAGGTCTAAGTCTCATGGCCCTCTATCAGAATTTGGGAAGATTGGAGAAACTTAATTTTTCGCCCCAAAAAAAAAACGTAAGGGGTACCACTGTCGTTTTTTTTTTCGAGCCGAATTTTTGAGTTTCGATATCTCAGCTCTGGAAGGGGCTAGAGCCTCCATTTTTGCACTCAGGTCTAAGTCTCATGGCCCTCTATCAGAATTTGGGAAGATTGGAGAAACTTAATTTTTCGCCCAAAAAAAAAAAAAACGTAAGGGGTACCACTGTCGTTTTTTTTTTCGGGCCGAATTTTTGAGTTTCGATATCTCAGCTCTGGAAGGAGCTAGAGCCTCCATTTTTGCACTCAGGTCTAAGTCTCATGGCCCTCTATCAGAATTTGGGAAGATTGGAGAAACTTAATTTTTCGCCCAAAAAAAAACGTAAGGGGTACCACTGTCATTTTTTTTTTCGGGCCGAATTTTTGAGTTTCGATATCTCAGCTCTGGAAGGGGCTAGAGCCTCCATTTTTGCACTCAGGTCTAAGTCTCATGGCCCTCTATCAGAATTTGGGAAGATTGGAGAAACTTAATTTTTCGCCCAAAAAAAAAACGTAAGGGGTACCACTGTCGTTTTTTTTTCGGGCCTAATTTTTGAGTTTCGATATCTCAGCTCTGGAAGGGGCTAGAGCCTCCATTTTTGCACTCAGGTCTAAGTCTCATGGCCCTCTACCAGAATTTGGGAAGATTGGAGAAACTTAATTTTTCGCCCAAAAAAAAAAAACGTAAGGGGTACCACTGTCGTTTTTTTTTTTCGGGCCGAATTTTTGAGTTTCGATATCTCAGCTCTGGAAGGGGCTAGAGCCTCCATTTTTGCACTCAGGTCTAAGTCTCATGGCCCTCTATCAGAATTTGGGAAGATTGGAGAAATTTAATTTTTCACCCCAAAAAAAAAAAACGTAAGGGGTACCACTGTCGTTTTTTTTTCGGGCCGAATTTTTGAGTTTCGATATCTCAGCTCTGGAAGGGGCTAGAGCCTCCATTTTTGCACTCAGGTCTAAGTCTCATGGCCCTCTATCAGAATTTGGGAAGATTGGAGAAACTTAATTTTTCGCCCCAAAAAAAAAAACGTAAGGGGTACCACTGTCGTTTTTTTTTCGGGCCGAATTTTTGAGTTTCGATATCTCAGCTTTGGAAGGGGCTAGAGCCTCCATTTTTGCACTCAGGTCTAAGTCTCATGGCCCTCTATCAGAATTTGGGAAGATTGGAGAAACTTAATTTTTCGCCCAAAAAAAAAAACGTAAGGGGTACCACTGTCGTTTTTTTTTCGGGCCGAATTTTTGAGTTTCGATATCTCAGCTCTGGAAGGGGCTAGAGCCTCCATTTTTGCACTCAGGTCTAAGTCTCATGGCCCTCTATCAGAATTTGGGAAGATTGGAGAAACTTAATTTTTCGCCCCAAAAAAAAAACGTAAGGGGTACCACTGTCGTTTTTTTTTTTTCGGGCCGAATTTTTGAGTTTCGATATCTCAGCTCTGGAAGGGGCTAGAGCCTCCATTTTTGCACTCAGGTCTAAGTCTCATGGTCCTCTATCAGAATTTGGGAAGATTGGAGAAACTTAATTTTTCGCCCAAAAAAAAAAAAACGTAAGGGGTACCACTGTCGTTTTTTTTTCGGGCCGAATTTTTGAGTTTCGATATCTCAGCTATGGAAGGAGCTAGAGCCTCCATTTTTGCACTCAGGTCTAAATCTCATGGCCCTCTATCAGAATTTGGGAAGATTGGAGAAACTTAATTTTTCGCCCAAAAAAAAAAAAACGTAAGGGGTACCACTGTCGTTTTTTTTTTCGGGCCGAATTTTTGAGTTTCGATATCTCAGCTCTGGAAGGAGCTAGAGCCTCCATTTTTGCACTCAGGTCTAAGTCTCATGGCCCTCTATCAGAATTTGGGAAGATTGGAGAAACTTAATTTTTCGCCCAAAAAAAAAACGTAAGGGGTACCACTGTCGTTTTTTTTTTTCGGGCCGAATTTTTGAGTTTCGATATCTCAGCTCTGGAAGGGGCTAGAGCCTCCATTTTTGCACTCAGGTCTAAGTCTCATGGCCCTCTACCAGAATTTGGGAAGATTGGAGAAACTTAATTTTTCGCCCAAAAAAAAAAAAACGTAAGGGGTACCACTGTCGTTTTTTTTTTCGGGCCGAATTTTTGAGTTTCGATATCTCAGCTCTGGAAGGGGCTAGAGCCTCCATTTTTGCACTCAGGTCTAAGTCTCATGGCCCTCTATCAGAATTTGGGAAGATTGGAGAAACTTAATTTTTCACCCCAAAAAAAAAAACGTAAGGGGTACCACTGTCGTTTTTTTTTCGGGCCGAATATTTGAGTTTCGATATCTCAGCTCTGGAAGGGGCTAGAGCCTCCATTTTTGCACTCAAGTCTAAGTCTCATTGCCCTCTATCAGAATTTGGGAAGATTGGAGAAACTTAATTTTTCGCCCCAAAAAAAAAAACGTAAGGGGTACCACTGTCGTTTTTTTTTTTTCGGGCCGAATTTTTGAGTTTCGATATCTCAGCTCTGGAAGGGGCTAGAGCCTCCATTTTTGCACTCAGGTCTAAGTCTCATGGCCCTCTATCAGAATTTGGGAAGATTGGAGAAACTTAATTTTTCGCCCCAAAAAAAAACGTAAGGGGTACCACTGTCGTTTTTTTTTCGGGCCGAATTTTTGAGTTTCGATATCTCAGCTCTGGAAGGGGCTAGAGCCTCCATTTTTGCACTCAGGTCTAAGTCTCATGGCCCTCTACCAGAATTTGGGAAGATTGGAGAAACTTAATTTTTCGCCCAAAAAAAAAAAAAAACGTAAGGGGTACCACTGTCGTTTTTTTTTTCGGGCCGAATTTTTGAGTTTCGATATCTCAGCTCTGGAAGGGGCTAGAGCCTCCATTTTTGCACTCAGGTCTAAGTCTCATGGCCCTCTATCAGAATTTGGGAAGATTGGAGAAACTTAATTTTTCACCCCAAAAAAAAAAACGTAAGGGGTACCACTGTCGTTTTTTTTTCGGGCCGAATATTTGAGTTTCGATATCTCAGCTCTGGAAGGGGCTAGAGCCTCCATTTTTGCACTCAAGTCTAAGTCTCATTGCCCTCTATCAGAATTTGGGAAGATTGGAGAAACTTAATTTTTCGCCCCCAAAAAAAAAACGTAAGGGGTACCACTGTCGTTTTTTTTTTTCGGGCCGAATTTTTGAGTTTCGATATCTCAGCTCTGGAAGGGGCTAGAGCCTCCATTTTTGCACTCAGGTCTAAGTCTCATGGCCCTCTAACAGAATTTGGGAAGATTGGAGAAACTTAATTTTTCGCCCAAAAAAAAAAAACGTAAGGGGTACCACTGTCGTTTTTTTTTTTCGGGCCGAATTTTTGAGTTTCGATATCTCAGCTCTGGAAGGGGCTAGAGCCTCCATTTTTGCACTCAGGTCTAAGTCTCATGGCCCTCTATCAGAATTTGGGAAGATTGGAGAAACTTAATTTTTCGCCCAAAAAAAAAAAACGTAAGGGGTACCACTGTCATTTTTTTTTTCGGGCCGAATTTTTGAGTTTCGATATCTCAGCTCTGGAAGGGGCTAGAGCCTCCATTTTTGCACTCAGGTCTAAGTCTCATGGCCCTCTATCAGAATTTGGGAAGATTGGAGAAACTTAATTTTTCGCCCAAAAAAAAAACGTAAGGGGTACCACTGTCGTTTTTTTTTTCGGGCCGAATTTTTGAGTTTCGATATCTCAGCTCTGGAAGGGGCTAGAGCCTCAATTTTTGCACTCAGGTCTAAGTCTCATGGCCCTCTATCAGAATCCAGAGTTTTGGGAAGATTGGAGAAACGTAATTTTTCGCCCCAAAAAAAAAACGTAAGGGGTACCACTGTCGTTTTTTTTTTCGGGCCGAATTTTTAAGTTTCGATATCTCAGCTCTGGAAGGGGCTAGAGCCTCCATTTTTGCACTCCGGTCGAAGTCTCATGGTCCTCTATCAGAATTTGGGAAGATTGGAGAAACCTAATTTTTCGCCCAAAAAAAAAAACGTAAGGGGTACCACTGTCGTTTTTTTTTTCGGGCCGAATTTTTGAGTTTCGATATCTCAGCTCTGGAAGGGGCTAGAGCCTCCATTTTTGCACTCAGGTCTAAGTCTCATGGCCCTCTATCAGAATCCAGAGTTTTGGGAAGATTGGAGAAACTTCATTTTTCGCCCCCCAAAAAAAAACGTAAGGGGTACCACTGTCGTTTTTTTTTCGGGCCGAATTTTTAAGTTTCGATATCTCAGCTCTGGAAGGGGCTAGAGCCTCCATTTTTGCACTCAGGTCTAAGTCTCATGGCCCTCTACCAGAATTTGGGAAGATTGGAGAAACTTAATTTTTCGCCCAAAAAAAAAAAACGTAAGGGGTACCACTGTCGTTTTTTTTTTCGGGCCGAATTTTTGAGTTTCGATATCTCAGCTCTGGAAGGGGCTAGAGCCTCCATTTTTGCACTCAGGTCTAAGTCTCATGGCCCTCTATCAGAATTTGGGAAGATTGGAGAAACTTAATTTTTCGCCCAAAAAAAAAAACGTAAGGGGTACCACTGTCGTTTTTTTTTTTTCGGGCCGAATTTTTGAGTTTCGATATCTCAGCTCTGGAAGGGGCTAGAGCCTCCATTTTTGCACTCAGGTCTAAGTCTCATGGCCCTCTATCAGAATCCAGAGTTTTGGGAAGATTGGAGAAACTTCATTTTTCGCCCCCCAAAAAAAAACGTAAGGGGTACCACTGTCGTTTTTTTTTCGGGCCGAATTTTTAAGTTTCGATATCTCAGCTCTGGAAGGGGCTAGAGCCTCCATTTTTGCACTCAGGTCTAAGTCTCATGGCCCTCTACCAGAATTTGGGAAGATTGGAGAAACTTAATTTTTCGCCCAAAAAAAAAAAACGTAAGGGGTACCACTGTCGTTTTTTTTTTCGGGCCGAATTTTTGAGTTTCGATATCTCAGCTCTGGAAGGGGCTAGAGCCTCCATTTTTGCACTCAGGTCTAAGTCTCATGGCCCTCTATCAGAATTTGGGAAGATTGGAGAAACTTAATTTTTCGCCCAAAAAAAAAAACGTAAGGGGTACCACTGTCGTTTTTTTTTTTTCGGGCCGAATTTTTGAGTTTCGATATCTCAGCTCTGGAAGGGGCTAGAGCCTCCATTTTTGCACTCAGGTCTAAGTCTCATGGCCCTCTATCAGAATTTGGGAAGATTGGAGAAACTTAATTTTTCGCCCCAAAAAAAAAACGTAAGGGGTACCACTGTCGTTTTTTTTTTCGAGCCGAATTTTTGAGTTTCGATATATCAGCTCTGGAAGGGGCTAGAGCCTCCATTTTTGCACTCAGGTCTAAGTCTCATGGCCCTCTATCAGAATTTGGGAAGATTGGAGAAACTTAATTTTTCGCCCAAAAAAAAAAAAACGTAAGGGGTACCACTGTCGTTTTTTTTTTCGGGCCGAATTTTTGAGTTTCGATATCTCAGCTCTGGAAGGAGCTAGAGCCTCCATTTTTGCACTCAGGTCTAAGTCTCATGGCCCTCTATCAGAATTTGGGAAGATTGGAGAAACTTAATTTTTCGCCCAAAAAAAAACGTAAGGGGTACCACTGTCATTTTTTTTTTCGGGCCGAATTTTTGAGTTTCGATATCTCAGCTCTGGAAGGGGCTAGAGCCTCCATTTTTGCACTCAGGTCTAAGTCTCATGGCCCTCTATCAGAATTTGGGAAGATTGGAGAAACTTAATTTTTCGCCCAAAAAAAAAACGTAAGGGGTACCACTGTCGTTTTTTTTTCGGGCCTAATTTTTGAGTTTCGATATCTCAGCTCTGGAAGGGGCTAGAGCCTCCATTTTTGCACTCAGGTCTAAGTCTCATGGCCCTCTATCAGAATTTGGGAAGATTGGAGAAACTTAATTTTTCGCCCCAAAAAAAAAACGTAAGGGGTACCACTGTCGTTTTTTTTTTCGAGCCGAATTTTTGAGTTTCGATATCTCAGCTCTGGAAGGAGCTAGAGCCTCCATTTTTGCACTCAGGTCTAAGTCTCATGGCCCTCTATCAGAATTTGGGAAGATTGGAGAAACTTAATTTTTCGCCCAAAAAAAAACGTAAGGGGTACCACTGTCATTTTTTTTTTCGGGCCGAATTTTTGAGTTTCGATATCTCAGCTCTGGAAGGGGCTAGAGCCTCCATTTTTGCACTCAGGTCTAAGTCTCATGGCCCTCTATCAGAATTTGGGAAGATTGGAGAAACTTAATTTTTCGCCCAAAAAAAAAACGTAAGGGGTACCACTGTCGTTTTTTTTTCGGGCCTAATTTTTGAGTTTCGATATCTCAGCTCTGGAAGGGGCTAGAGCCTCCATTTTTGCACTCAGGTCTAAGTCTCATGGCCCTCTACCAGAATTTGGGAAGATTGGAGAAACTTAATTTTTCGCCCAAAAAAAAAAAACGTAAGGGGTACCACTGTTGTTTTTTTTTTCGGGCCGAATTTTTGAGTTTCGATATCTCAGCTCTGGAAGGGGCTAGAGCCTCCATTTTTGCACTCAGGTCTAAGTCTCATGGCCCTCTATCAGAATTTGGGAAGATTGGAGAAATTTAATTTTTCACCCCAAAAAAAAAAACGTAAGGGGTACCACTGTCGTTTTTTTTTCGGGCCGAATTTTTGAGTTTCGATATCTCAGCTCTGGAAGGGGCTAGAGCCTCCATTTTTGCACTCAGGTCTAAGTCTCATGGCCCTCTATCAGAATTTGGGAAGATTGGAGAAACTTAATTTTTCGCCCCAAAAAAAAAAACGTAAGGGGTACCACTGTCGTTTTTTTTTCGGGCCGAATTTTTGAGTTTCGATATCTCAGCTTTGGAAGGGGCTAGAGCCTCCATTTTTGCACTCAGGTCTAAGTCTCATGGCCCTCTATCAGAATTTGGGAAGATTGGAGAAACTTAATTTTTCGCCCAAAAAAAAAAACGTAAGGGGTACCACTGTCGTTTTTTTTTCGGGCCGAATTTTTGAGTTTCGATATCTCAGCTCTGGAAGGGGCTAGAGCCTCCATTTTTGCACTCAGGTCTAAGTCTCATGGCCCTCTATCAGAATTTGGGAAGATTGGAGAAACTTAATTTTTCGCCCCAAAAAAAAAACGTAAGGGGTACCACTGTCGTTTTTTTTTTTTCGGGCCGAATTTTTGAGTTTCGATATCTCAGCTCTGGAAGGGGCTAGAGCCTCCATTTTTGCACTCAGGTCTAAGTCTCATGGCCCTCTATCAGAATTTGGGAAGATTGGAGAAACTTAATTTTTCGCCCAAAAAAAAAACGTAAGGGGTACCACTGTCGTTTTTTTTTTTCGGGCCGAATTTTTGAGTTTCGATATCTCAGCTCTGGAAGGGGCTAGAGCCTCCATTTTTGCACTCAGGTCTAAGTCTCATGGCCCTCTATCAGAATCCAGAGTTTTGGGAAGATTGGAGAAACTTAATTTTTCGCCCCAAAAAAAAAACATAAGGGGTACCACTGTCGTTTTTTTTTCGGGCCGAATTTTTAAGTTTCGATATCTCAGCTCTGGAAGGGGCTAGAGCCTTCATTTTTGCACTCAGGTCTAAGTCTCAATCCCTCTATCAGAATTTGGGAAGATTGGAGAAACTTAATTTTTCGCCCCAAAAAAAAACGTAAGGGGTACCACTGTCGTTTTTTTTTCGGGCCGAATTTTTGAGTTTCGATATCTCAGCTCTGGAAGGGGCTAGAGCCTCCATTTTTGCACTCAGGTCTAAGTCTCATGGCCCTCTACCAGAATTTGGGAAGATTGGAGAAACTTAATTTTTCGCCCAAAAAAAAAAAACGTAAGGGGTACCACTGTCGTTTTTTTTTTCGGGCCGAATTTTTGAGTTTCGATATCTCAGCTCTGGAAGGGGCTAGAGCCTCCATTTTTGCACTCAGGTCTAAGTCTCATGGCCCTCTACCAGAATTTGGGAAGATTGGAGAAACTTAATTTTTCGCCCAAAAAAAAAAAACGTAAGGGGTACCACTGTCGTTTTTTTTTTCGGGCCGAATTTTTGAGTTTCGATATCTCAGCTCTGGAAGGGGCTAGAGCCTCCATTTTTGCACTCAGGTCTAAGTCTCATGGCCCTCTATCAGAATTTGGGAAGATTGGAGAAACTTAATTTTTCGCCCAAAAAAAAAAACGTAAGGGGTACCACTGTCGTTTTTTTTTTTTCGGGCCGAATTTTTGAGTTTCGATATCTCAGCTCTGGAAGGGGCTAGAGCCTCCATTTTTGCACTCAGGTCTAAGTCTCATGGCCCTCTATCAGAATTTGGGAAGATTGGAGAAACTTAATTTTTCGCCCCAAAAAAAAAACGTAAGGGGTACCACTGTCGTTTTTTTTTTCGAGCCGAATTTTTGAGTTTCGATATCTCAGCTCTGGAAGGGGCTAGAGCCTCCATTTTTGCACTCAGGTCTAAGTCTCATGGCCCTCTATCAGAATTTGGGAAGATTGGAGAAACTTAATTTTTCGCCCAAAAAAAAAAAAACGTAAGGGGTACCACTGTCGTTTTTTTTTTCGGGCCGAATTTTTGAGTTTCGATATCTCAGCTCTGGAAGGAGCTAGAGCCTCCATTTTTGCACTCAGGTCTAAGTCTCATGGCCCTCTATCAGAATTTGGGAAGATTGGAGAAACTTAATTTTTCGCCCAAAAAAAAACGTAAGGGGTACCACTGTCATTTTTTTTTTCGGGCCGAATTTTTGAGTTTCGATATCTCAGCTCTGGAAGGGGCTAGAGCCTCCATTTTTGCACTCAGGTCTAAGTCTCATGGCCCTCTATCAGAATTTGGGAAGATTGGAGAAACTTAATTTTTCGCCCAAAAAAAAAACGTAAGGGGTACCACTGTCGTTTTTTTTTCGGGCCTAATTTTTGAGTTTCGATATCTCAGCTCTGGAAGGGGCTAGAGCCTCCATTTTTGCACTCAGGTCTAAGTCTCATGGCCCTCTACCAGAATTTGGGAAGATTGGAGAAACTTAATTTTTCGCCCAAAAAAAAAAACGTAAGGGGTACCACTGTCGTTTTTTTTTTTCGGGCCGAATTTTTGAGTTTCGATATCTCAGCTCTGGAAGGGGCTAGAGCCTCCATTTTTGCACTCAGGTCTAAGTCTCATGGCCCTCTATCAGAATTTGGGAAGATTGGAGAAATTTAATTTTTCACCCCAAAAAAAAAAAACGTAAGGGGTACCACTGTCGTTTTTTTTTCGGGCCGAATTTTTGAGTTTCGATATCTCAGCTCTGGAAGGGGCTAGAGCCTCCATTTTTGCACTCAGGTCTAAGTCTCATGGCCCTCTATCAGAATTTGGGAAGATTGGAGAAACTTAATTTTTCGCCCCAAAAAAAAAAACGTAAGGGGTACCACTGTCGTTTTTTTTTCGGGCCGAATTTTTGAGTTTCGATATCTCAGCTTTGGAAGGGGCTAGAGCCTCCATTTTTGCACTCAGGTCTAAGTCTCATGGCCCTCTATCAGAATTTGGGAAGATTGGAGAAACTTAATTTTTCGCCCAAAAAAAAAAACGTAAGGGGTACCACTGTCGTTTTTTTTTCGGGCCGAATTTTTGAGTTTCGATATCTCAGCTCTGGAAGGGGCTAGAGCCTCCATTTTTGCACTCAGGTCTAAGTCTCATGGCCCTCTATCAGAATTTGGGAAGATTGGAGAAACTTAATTTTTCGCCCCAAAAAAAAAACGTAAGGGGTACCACTGTCGTTTTTTTTTTTTCGGGCCGAATTTTTGAGTTTCGATATCTCAGCTCTGGAAGGGGCTAGAGCCTCCATTTTTGCACTCAGGTCTAAGTCTCATGGTCCTCTATCAGAATTTGGGAAGATTGGAGAAACTTAATTTTTCGCCCCAAAAAAAAAACGTAAGGGGTACCACTGTCGTTTTTTTTTTCGAGCCGAATTTTTGAGTTTCGATATCTCAGCTCTGGAAGGAGCTAGAGCCTCCATTTTTGCACTCAGGTCTAAGTCTCATGGCCCTCTATCAGAATTTGGGAAGATTGGAGAAACTTAATTTTTCGCCCAAAAAAAAACGTAAGGGGTACCACTGTCATTTTTTTTTTCGGGCCGAATTTTTGAGTTTCGATATCTCAGCTCTGGAAGGGGCTAGAGCCTCCATTTTTGCACTCAGGTCTAAGTCTCATGGCCCTCTATCAGAATTTGGGAAGATTGGAGAAACTTAATTTTTCGCCCAAAAAAAAAACGTAAGGGGTACCACTGTCGTTTTTTTTTCGGGCCTAATTTTTGAGTTTCGATATCTCAGCTCTGGAAGGGGCTAGAGCCTCCATTTTTGCACTCAGGTCTAAGTCTCATGGCCCTCTACCAGAATTTGGGAAGATTGGAGAAACTTAATTTTTCGCCCAAAAAAAAAAAACGTAAGGGGTACCACTGTTGTTGTTTTTTTCGGGCCGAATTTTTGAGTTTCGATATCTCAGCTCTGGAAGGGGCTAGAGCCTCCATTTTTGCACTCAGGTCTAAGTCTCATGGCCCTCTATCAGAATTTGGGAAGATTGGAGAAATTTAATTTTTCACCCCAAAAAAAAAAAACGTAAGGGGTACCACTGTCGTTTTTTTTTCGGGCCGAATTTTTGAGTTTCGATATCTCAGCTCTGGAAGGGGCTAGAGCCTCCATTTTTGCACTCAGGTCTAAGTCTCATGGCCCTCTATCAGAATTTGGGAAGATTGGAGAAACTTAATTTTTCGCCCCAAAAAAAAAAACGTAAGGGGTACCACTGTCGTTTTTTTTTCGGGCCGAATTTTTGAGTTTCGATATCTCAGCTTTGGAAGGGGCTAGAGCCTCCATTTTTGCACTCAGGTCTAAGTCTCATGGCCCTCTATCAGAATTTGGGAAGATTGGAGAAACTTAATTTTTCGCCCAAAAAAAAAAACGTAAGGGGTACCACTGTCGTTTTTTTTTCGGGCCGAATTTTTGAGTTTCGATATCTCAGCTCTGGAAGGGGCTAGAGCCTCCATTTTTGCACTCAGGTCTAAGTCTCATGGCCCTCTATCAGAATTTGGGAAGATTGGAGAAACTTAATTTTTCGCCCCAAAAAAAAAACGTAAGGGGTACCACTGTCGTTTTTTTTTTTTCGGGCCGAATTTTTGAGTTTCGATATCTCAGCTCTGGAAGGGGCTAGAGCCTCCATTTTTGCACTCAGGTCTAAGTCTCATGGCCCTCTATCAGAATTTGGGAAGATTGGAGAAACTTAATTTTTCGCCCAAAAAAAAAAAACGTAAGGGGTACCACTGTCGTTTTTTTTTTCGGGCCGAATTTTTGAGTTTCGATATCTCAGCTATGGAAGGAGCTAGAGCCTCCATTTTTGCACTCAGGTCTAAATCTCATGGCCCTCTATCAGAATTTGGGAAGATTGGAGAAACTTAATTTTTCGCCCAAAAAAAAAAAACGTAAGGGGTACCACTGTCGTTTTTTTTTTCGGGCCGAATTTTTGAGTTTCGATATCTCAGCTCTGGAAGGAGCTAGAGCCTCCATTTTTGCACTCAGGTCTAAGTCTCATGGCCCTCTATCAGAATTTGGGAAGATTGGAGAAACTTAATTTTTCGCCCAAAAAAAAAACGTAAGGGGTACCACTGTCGTTTTTTTTTTTCGGGCCGAATTTTTGAGTTTCGATATCTCAGCTCTGGAAGGGGCTAGAGCCTCCATTTTTGCACTCAGGTCTAAGTCTCATGGCCCTCTATCAGAATCCAGAGTTTTGGGAAGATTGGAGAAACTTAATTTTTCGCCCCAAAAAAAAAAACGTAAGGGGTACCACTGTCGTTTTTTTTTCGGGCCGAATTTTTAAGTTTCGATATCTCAGCTCTGGAAGGGGCTAGAGCCTTCATTTTTGCACTCAGGTCTAAGTCTCAATCCCTCTATCAGAATTTGGGAAGATTGGAGAAACTTAATTTTTCGCCCCAAAAAAAAACGTAAGGGGTACCACTGTCGTTTTTTTTTCGGGCCGAATTTTTGAGTTTCGATATCTCAGCTCTGGAAGGGGCTAGAGCCTCCATTTTTGCACTCAGGTCTAAGTCTCATGGCCCTCTACCAGAATTTGGGAAGATTGGAGAAACTTAATTTTTCGCCCAAAAAAAAAAAAACGTAAGGGGTACCACTGTCGTTTTTTTTTTCGGGCCGAATTTTTGAGTTTCGATATCTCAGCTCTGGAAGGGGCTAGAGCCTCCATTTTTGCACTCAGGTCTAAGTCTCATGGCCCTCTATCAGAATTTGGGAAGATTGGAGAAACTTAATTTTTCACCCCAAAAAAAAAAAACGTAAGGGGTACCACTGTCGTTTTTTTTTCGGGCCGAATATTTGAGTTTCGATATCTCAGCTCTGGAAGGGGCTAGAGCCTCCATTTTTGCACTCAAGTCTAAGTCTCATTGCCCTCTATCAGAATTTGGGAAGATTGGAGAAACTTAATTTTTCGCCCCAAAAAAAAAACGTAAGGGGTACCACTGTCGTTTTTTTTTTTCGGGCCGAATTTTTGAGTTTCGATATCTCAGCTCTGGAAGGGGCTAGAGCCTCCATTTTTGCACTCAGGTCTAAGTCTCATGGCCCTCTATCAGAATTTGGGAAGATTGGAGAAACTTAATTTTTCGCCCCCAAAAAAAACGTAAGGGGTACCACTGTCGTTTTTTTTTCGGGCCGAATTTTTGAGTTTCGATATCTCAGCTCTGGAAGGGGCTAGAGCCTCCATTTTTGCACTCAGGTCTAAGTCTCATGGCCCTCTATCAGAATTTGGGAAGATTGGAGAAACTTAATTTTTCACCCCAAAAAAAAAAACGTAAGGGGTACCACTGTCGTTTTTTTTTCGGGCCGAATATTTGAGTTTCGATATCTCAGCTCTGGAAGGGGCTAGAGCCTCCATTTTTGCACTCAAGTCTAAGTCTCATTGCCCTCTATCAGAATTTGGGAAGATTGGAGAAACTTAATTTTTCGCCCCCCAAAAAAAAACGTAAGGGGTACCACTGTCGTTTTTTTTTTTCGGGCCGAATTTTTGAGTTTCGATATCTCAGCTCTGGAAGGGGCTAGAGCCTCCATTTTTGCACTCAGGTCTAAGTCTCATGGCCCTCTATCAGAATTTGGGAAGATTGGAGAAACTTAATTTTTCGCCCAAAAAAAAAAAACGTAAGGGGTACCACTGTCGTTTTTTTTTTTCGGGCCGAATTTTTGAGTTTCGATATCTCAGCTCTGGAAGGGGCTAGAGCCTCCATTTTTGCACTCAGGTCTAAGTCTCATGGCCCTCTATCAGAATTTGGGAAGATTGGAGAAACTTAATTTTTCGCCCAAAAAAAAAAAACGTAAGGGGTACCACTGTCGTTTTTTTTTTTCGGGCCGAATTTTTGAGTTTCGATATCTCAGCTCTGGAAGGGGCTAGAGCCTCCATTTTTGCACTCAGGTCTAAGTCTCATGGCCCTCTATCAGAATTTGGGAAGATTGGAGAAACTTAATTTTTCGCCCAAAAAAAAAAACGTAAGGGGTACCACTGTCGTTTTTTTTTTCGGGCCGAATTTTTGAGTTTCGATATCTCAGCTCTGGAAGGGGCTAGAGCCTCAATTTTTGCACTCAGGTCTAAGTCTCATGGCCCTCTATCAGAATCCAGAGTTTTGGGAAGATTGGAGAAACGTAATTTTTCGCCCCAAAAAAAAAACGTAAGGGGTACCACTGTCGTTTTTTTTTTCGGGCCGAATTTTTAAGTTTCGATATCTCAGCTCTGGAAGGGGCTAGAGCCTCCATTTTTGCACTCCGGTCTAAGTCTCATGGTCCTCTATCAGAATTTGGGAAGATTGGAGAAAACTAATTTTTCGCCCAAAAAAAAAAACGTAAGGGGTACCACTGTCGTTTTTTTTTCGGGCCGAATTTTTGAGTTTCGATATCTCAGCTCTGGAAGGGGCTAGAGCCTCCATTTTTGCACTCAGGTCTAAGTCTCATGGCCCTCTATCAGAATCCAGAGTTTTGGGAAGATTGGAGAAACTTCATTTTTCGCCCCCCAAAAAAAAACGTAAGGGGTACCACTGTCGTTTTTTTTTCGGGCCGAATTTTTAAGTTTCGATATCTCAGCTCTGGAAGGGGCTAGAGCCTCCATTTTTGCACTCAGGTCTAAGTCTCATGGCCCTCTACCAGAATTTGGGAAGATTGGAGAAACTTAATTTTTCGCCCAAAAAAAAAAACGTAAGGGGTACCACTGTCGTTTTTTTTTCGGGCCGAATTTTTGAGTTTCGATATCTCAGCTCTGGAAGGGGCTAGAGCCTCCATTTTTGCACTCAGGTCTAAGTCTCATGGCCCTCTACCAGAATTTGGGAAGATTGGAGAAACTTAATTTTTCGCCCAAAAAAAAAAAACGTAAGGGGTACCACTGTCGTTTTTTTTTTCGGGCCGAATTTTTGAGTTTCGATATCTCAGCTCTGGAAGGGGCTAGAGCCTCCATTTTTGCACTCAGGTCTAAGTCTCATGGCCCTCTATCAGAATTTGGGAAGATTGGAGAAACTTAATTTTTCGCCCAAAAAAAAAAACGTAAGGGGTACCACTGTCGTTTTTTTTTTTCGGGCCGAATTTTTGAGTTTCGATATCTCAGCTCTGGAAGGGGCTAGAGCCTCCATTTTTGCACTCAGGTCTAAGTCTCATGGCCCTCTATCAGAATTTGGGAAGATTGGAGAAACTTAATTTTTCGCCCCAAAAAAAAAACGTAAGGGGTACCACTGTCGTTTTTTTTTTCGAGCCGAATTTTTGAGTTTCGATATCTCAGCTCTGGAAGGGGCTAGAGCCTCCATTTTTGCACTCAGGTCTAAGTCTCATGGCCCTCTATCAGAATTTGGGAAGATTGGAGAAACTTAATTTTTCGCCCAAAAAAAAAAAACGTAAGGGGTACCACTGTCGTTTTTTTTTTCGGGCCGAATTTTTGAGTTTCGATATCTCAGCTCTGGAAGGAGCTAGAGCCTCCATTTTTGCACTCAGGTCTAAGTCTCATGGCCCTCTATCAGAATTTGGGAAGATTGGAGAAACTTAATTTTTCGCCCAAAAAAAAACGTAAGGGGTACCACTGTCATTTTTTTTTTCGGGCCGAATTTTTGAGTTTCGATATCTCAGCTCTGGAAGGGGCTAGAGCCTCCATTTTTGCACTCAGGTCTAAGTCTCATGGCCCTCTATCAGAATTTGGGAAGATTGGAGAAATTTAATTTTTCACCCCAAAAAAAAAAAACGTAAGGGGTACCACTGTCGTTTTTTTTTCGGGCCGAATTTTTGAGTTTCGATATCTCAGCTCTGGAAGGGGCTAGAGCCTCCATTTTTGCACTCAGGTCTAAGTCTCATGGCCCTCTATCAGAATTTGGGAAGATTGGAGAAACTTAATTTTTCGCCCCAAAAAAAAAACGTAAGGGGTACCACTGTCGTTTTTTTTTCGGGCCGAATTTTTGAGTTTCGATATCTCAGCTTTGGAAGGGGCTAGAGCCTCCATTTTTGCACTCAGGTCTAAGTCTCATGGCCCTCTATCAGAATTTGGGAAGATTGGAGAAACTTAATTTTTCGCCCAAAAAAAAAAAACGTAAGGGGTACCACTGTCGTTTTTTTTTCGGGCCGAATTTTTGAGTTTCGATATCTCAGCTCTGGAAGGGGCTAGAGCCTCCATTTTTGCACTCAGGTCTAAGTCTCATGGCCCTCTATCAGAATTTGGGAAGATTGGAGAAACTTAATTTTTCGCCCCAAAAAAAAAACGTAAGGGGTACCACTGTCGTTTTTTTTTTTTCGGGCCGAATTTTTGAGTTTCGATATCTCAGCTCTGGAAGGGGCTAGAGCCTCCATTTTTGCACTCAGGTCTAAGTCTCATGGCCCTCTATCAGAATTTGGGAAGATTGGAGAAACTTAATTTTTCGCCCAAAAAAAAAAAAACGTAAGGGGTACCACTGTCGTTTTTTTTTTCGGGCCGAATTTTTGAGTTTCGATATCTCAGCTCTGGAAGGAGCTAGAGCCTCCATTTTTGCACTCAGGTCTAAGTCTCATGGCCCTCTATCAGAATTTGGGAAGATTGGAGAAACTTAATTTTTCGCCCCAAAAAAAAAACGTAAGGGGTACCACTGTCGTTTTTTTTTTTCGGGCCGAATTTTTGAGTTTCGATATCTCAGCTCTGGAAGGGGCTAGAGCCTCCATTTTTGCACTCAGGTCTAAGTCTCATGGCCCTCTATCAGAATCCAGAGTTTTGGGAAGATTGGAGAAACTTAATTTTTCGCCCCAAAAAAAAAAACGTAAGGGATACCACTGTCGTTTTTTTTTCGGGCCGAATTTTTAAGTTTCGATATCTCAGCTCTGGAAGGGGCTAGAGCCTCCATTTTTGCACTCAGGTCTAAGTCTCATGGCCCTCTATCAGAATTTGGGAAGATTGGAGAAACTTAATTTTTCGCCCAAAAAAAAAAACGTAAGGGGTACCACTGTCGTTTTTTTTTTTCGGGCCGAATTTTTGAGTTTCGATATCTCAGCTCTGGAAGGGGCTAGAGCCTCCATTTTTGCACTCAGGTCTAAGTCTCATGGCCCTCTATCAGAATTTGGGAAGATTGGAGAAACTTAATTTTTCGCCCCAAAAAAAAAAACGTAAGGGGTACCACTGTCGTTTTTTTTTTCGAGCCGAATTTTTGAGTTTCGATATCTCAGCTCTGGAAGGGGCTAGAGCCTCCATTTTTGCACTCAGGTCTAAGTCTCATGGCCCTCTATCAGAATTTGGGAAGATTGGAGAAACTTAATTTTTCGCCCAAAAAAAAAAAAAACGTAAGGGGTACCACTGTCGTTTTTTTTTTCGGGCCGAATTTTTGAGTTTCGATATCTCAGCTCTGGAAGGAGCTAGAGCCTCCATTTTTGCACTCAGGTCTAAGTCTCATGGCCCTCTATCAGAATTTGGGAAGATTGGAGAAACTTAATTTTTCGCCCAAAAAAAAACGTAAGGGGTACCACTGTCATTTTTTTTTTCGGGCCGAATTTTTGAGTTTCGATATCTCAGCTCTGGAAGGGGCTAGAGCCTCCATTTTTGCACTCAGGTCTAAGTCTCATGGCCCTCTATCAGAATTTGGGAAGATTGGAGAAACTTAATTTTTCGCCCAAAAAAAAAACGTAAGGGGTACCACTGTCGTTTTTTTTTCGGGCCTAATTTTTGAGTTTCGATATCTCAGCTCTGGAAGGGGCTAGAGCCTCCATTTTTGCACTCAGGTCTAAGTCTCATGGCCCTCTACCAGAATTTGGGAAGATTGGAGAAACTTAATTTTTCGCCCAAAAAAAAAAAACGTAAGGGGTACCACTGTCGTTTTTTTTTTCGGGCCGAATTTTTGAGTTTCGATATCTCAGCTCTGGAAGGGGCTAGAGCCTCCATTTTTGCACTCAGGTCTAAGTCTCATGGCCCTCTATCAGAATTTGGGAAGATTGGAGAAATTTAATTTTTCACCCCAAAAAAAAAAAACGTAAGGGGTACCACTGTCGTTTTTTTTTCGGGCCGAATTTTTGAGTTTCGATATCTCAGCTCTGGAAGGGGCTAGAGCCTCCATTTTTGCACTCAGGTCTAAGTCTCATGGCCCTCTATCAGAATTTGGGAAGATTGGAGAAACTTAATTTTTCGCCCCAAAAAAAAAAACGTAAGGGGTACCACTGTCGTTTTTTTTTCGGGCCGAATTTTTGAGTTTCGATATCTCAGCTTTGGAAGGGGCTAGAGCCTCCATTTTTGCACTCAGGTCTAAGTCTCATGGCCCTCTATCAGAATTTGGGAAGATTGGAGAAACTTAATTTTTCGCCCAAAAAAAAAAAACGTAAGGGGTACCACTGTCGTTTTTTTTTTCGGGCCGAATTTTTGAGTTTCGATATCTCAGCTATGGAAGGAGCTAGAGCCTCCATTTTTGCACTCAGGTCTAAGTCTCATGGCCCTCTATCAGAATTTGGGAAGATTGGAGAAACTTAATTTTTCGCCCAAAAAAAAAAAACGTAAGGGGTACCACTGTCGTTTTTTTTTTCGGGCCGAATTTTTGAGTTTCGATATCTCAGCTCTTGAAGGAGCTAGAGCCTCCATTTTTGCACTCAGGTCTAAGTCTCATGGCCCTCTATCAGAATTTGGGAAGATTGGAGAAACTTAATTTTTCGCCCAAAAAAAAAACGTAAGGGGTACCACTGTCGTTTTTTTTTTTCGGGCCGAATTTTTGAGTTTCGATATCTCAGCTCTGGAAGGGGCTAGAGCCTCCATTTTTGCACTCAGGTCTAAGTCTCATGGCCCTCTATCAGAATCCAGAGTTTTGGGAAGATTGGAGAAACTTAATTTTTCGCCCCAAAAAAAAAACATAAGGGGTACCACTGTCGTTTTTTTTTCGGGCCGAATTTTTAAGTTTCGATATCTCAGCTCTGGAAGGGGCTAGAGCCTTCATTTTTGCACTCAGGTCTAAGTCTCAATCCCTCTATCAGAATTTGGGAAGATTGGAGAAACTTAATTTTTCGCCCCAAAAAAAAACGTAAGGGGTACCACTGTCGTTTTTTTTTCGGGCCGAATTTTTGAGTTTCGATATCTCAGCTCTGGAAGGGGCTAGAGCCTCCATTTTTGCACTCAGGTCTAAGTCTCATGGCCCTCTACCAGAATTTGGGAAGATTGGAGAAACTTAATTTTTCGCCCAAAAAAAAAAAAACGTAAGGGGTACCACTGTCGTTTTTTTTTTCGGGCCGAATTTTTGAGTTTCGATATCTCAGCTCTGGAAGGGGCTAGAGCCTCCATTTTTGCACTCAGGTCTAAGTCTCATGGCCCTCTACCAGAATTTGGGAAGATTGGAGAAACTTAATTTTTCGCCCAAAAAAAAAAAACGTAAGGGGTACCACTGTCGTTTTTTTTTTCGGGCCGAATTTTTGAGTTTCGATATCTCAGCTCTGGAAGGGGCTAGAGCCTCCATTTTTGCACTCAGGTCTAAGTCTCATGGCCCTCTATCAGAATTTGGGAAGATTGGAGAAACTTAATTTTTCGCCCAAAAAAAAAAACGTAAGGGGTACCACTGTCGTTTTTTTTTTTTCGGGCCGAATTTTTGAGTTTCGATATCTCAGCTCTGGAAGGGGCTAGAGCCTCCATTTTTGCACTCAGGTCTAAGTCTCATGGCCCTCTATCAGAATTTGGGAAGATTGGAGAAACTTAATTTTTCGCCCCAAAAAAAAAACGTAAGGGGTACCACTGTCGTTTTTTTTTTCGAGCCGAATTTTTGAGTTTCGATATCTCAGCTCTGGAAGGGGCTAGAGCCTCCATTTTTGCACTCAGGTCTAAGTCTCATGGCCCTCTATCAGAATTTGGGAAGATTGGAGAAACTTAATTTTTCGCCCAAAAAAAAAAAAAACGTAAGGGGTACCACTGTCGTTTTTTTTTTCGGGCCGAATTTTTGAGTTTCGATATCTCAGCTCTGGAAGGAGCTAGAGCCTCCATTTTTGCACTCAGGTCTAAGTCTCATGGCCCTCTATCAGAATTTGGGAAGATTGGAGAAACTTAATTTTTCGCCCAAAAAAAAACGTAAGGGGTACCACTGTCATTTTTTTTTTCGGGCCGAATTTTTGAGTTTCGATATCTCAGCTCTGGAAGGGGCTAGAGCCTCCATTTTTGCACTCAGGTCTAAGTCTCATGGCCCTCTATCAGAATTTGGGAAGATTGGAGAAACTTAATTTTTCGCCCAAAAAAAAAACGTAAGGGGTACCACTGTCGTTTTTTTTTCGGGCCTAATTTTTGAGTTTCGATATCTCAGCTCTGGAAGGGGCTAGAGCCTCCATTTTTGCACTCAGGTCTAAGTCTCATGGCCCTCTACCAGAATTTGGGAAGATTGGAGAAACTTAATTTTTCGCCCAAAAAAAAAAAACGTAAGGGGTACCACTGTCGTTTTTTTTTTTCGGGCCGAATTTTTGAGTTTCGATATCTCAGCTCTGGAAGGGGCTAGAGCCTCCATTTTTGCACTCAGGTCTAAGTCTCATGGCCCTCTATCAGAATTTGGGAAGATTGGAGAAATTTAATTTTTCACCCCAAAAAAAAAAAACGTAAGGGGTACCACTGTCGTTTTTTTTTCGGGCCGAATTTTTGAGTTTCGATATCTCAGCTCTGGAAGGGGCTAGAGCCTCCATTTTTGCACTCAGGTCTAAGTCTCATGGCCCTCTATCAGAATTTGGGAAGATTGGAGAAACTTAATTTTTCGCCCCAAAAAAAAAAACGTAAGGGGTACCACTGTCGTTTTTTTTTCGGGCCGAATTTTTGAGTTTCGATATCTCAGCTTTGGAAGGGGCTAGAGCCTCCATTTTTGCACTCAGGTCTAAGTCTCATGGCCCTCTATCAGAATTTGGGAAGATTGGAGAAACTTAATTTTTCGCCCAAAAAAAAAAACGTAAGGGGTACCACTGTCGTTTTTTTTTCGGGCCGAATTTTTGAGTTTCGATATCTCAGCTCTGGAAGGGGCTAGAGCCTCCATTTTTGCACTCAGGTCTAAGTCTCATGGCCCTCTATCAGAATTTGGGAAGATTGGAGAAACTTAATTTTTCGCCCCAAAAAAAAAACGTAAGGGGTACCACTGTCGTTTTTTTTTTTTCGGGCCGAATTTTTGAGTTTCGATATCTCAGCTCTGGAAGGGGCTAGAGCCTCCATTTTTGCACTCAGGTCTAAGTCTCATGGTCCTCTATCAGAATTTGGGAAGATTGGAGAAACTTAATTTTTCGCCCAAAAAAAAAAAAACGTAAGGGGTACCACTGTCGTTTTTTTTTCGGGCCGAATTTTTGAGTTTCGATATCTCAGCTATGGAAGGAGCTAGAGCCTCCATTTTTGCACTCAGGTCTAAATCTCATGGCCCTCTATCAGAATTTGGGAAGATTGGAGAAACTTAATTTTTCGCCCAAAAAAAAAAAAACGTAAGGGGTACCACTGTCGTTTTTTTTTTCGGGCCGAATTTTTGAGTTTCGATATCTCAGCTCTGGAAGGAGCTAGAGCCTCCATTTTTGCACTCAGGTCTAAGTCTCATGGCCCTCTATCAGAATTTGGGAAGATTGGAGAAACTTAATTTTTCGCCCAAAAAAAAAACGTAAGGGGTACCACTGTCGTTTTTTTTTTTCGGGCCGAATTTTTGAGTTTCGATATCTCAGCTCTGGAAGGGGCTAGAGCCTCCATTTTTGCACTCAGGTCTAAGTCTCATGGCCCTCTACCAGAATTTGGGAAGATTGGAGAAACTTAATTTTTCGCCCAAAAAAAAAAAAAACGTAAGGGGTACCACTGTCGTTTTTTTTTTCGGGCCGAATTTTTGAGTTTCGATATCTCAGCTCTGGAAGGGGCTAGAGCCTCCATTTTTGCACTCAGGTCTAAGTCTCATGGCCCTCTATCAGAATTTGGGAAGATTGGAGAAACTTAATTTTTCACCCCAAAAAAAAAAACGTAAGGGGTACCACTGTCGTTTTTTTTTCGGGCCGAATATTTGAGTTTCGATATCTCAGCTCTGGAAGGGGCTAGAGCCTCCATTTTTGCACTCAAGTCTAAGTCTCATTGCCCTCTATCAGAATTTGGGAAGATTGGAGAAACTTAATTTTTCGCCCCAAAAAAAAAAACGTAAGGGGTACCACTGTCGTTTTTTTTTTTTCGGGCCGAATTTTTGAGTTTCGATATCTCAGCTCTGGAAGGGGCTAGAGCCTCCATTTTTGCACTCAGGTCTAAGTCTCATGGCCCTCTATCAGAATTTGGGAAGATTGGAGAAACTTAATTTTTCGCCCCAAAAAAAAACGTAAGGGGTACCACTGTCGTTTTTTTTTCGGGCCGAATTTTTGAGTTTCGATATCTCAGCTCTGGAAGGGGCTAGAGCCTCCATTTTTGCACTCAGGTCTAAGTCTCATGGCCCTCTACCAGAATTTGGGAAGATTGGAGAAACTTAATTTTTCGCCCAAAAAAAAAAAAAAACGTAAGGGGTACCACTGTCGTTTTTTTTTTCGGGCCGAATTTTTGAGTTTCGATATCTCAGCTCTGGAAGGGGCTAGAGCCTCCATTTTTGCACTCAGGTCTAAGTCTCATGGCCCTCTATCAGAATTTGGGAAGATTGGAGAAACTTAATTTTTCACCCCAAAAAAAAAAACGTAAGGGGTACCACTGTCGTTTTTTTTTCGGGCCGAATATTTGAGTTTCGATATCTCAGCTCTGGAAGGGGCTAGAGCCTCCATTTTTGCACTCAAGTCTAAGTCTCATTGCCCTCTATCAGAATTTGGGAAGATTGGAGAAACTTAATTTTTCGCCCCCAAAAAAAAAACGTAAGGGGTACCACTGTCGTTTTTTTTTTTCGGGCCGAATTTTTGAGTTTCGATATCTCAGCTCTGGAAGGGGCTAGAGCCTCCATTTTTGCACTCAGGTCTAAGTCTCATGGCCCTCTAACAGAATTTGGGAAGATTGGAGAAACTTAATTTTTCGCCCAAAAAAAAAAAACGTAAGGGGTACCACTGTCGTTTTTTTTTTTCGGGCCGAATTTTTGAGTTTCGATATCTCAGCTCTGGAAGGGGCTAGAGCCTCCATTTTTGCACTCAGGTCTAAGTCTCATGGCCCTCTATCAGAATTTGGGAAGATTGGAGAAACTTAATTTTTCGCCCAAAAAAAAAAAACGTAAGGGGTACCACTGTCATTTTTTTTTTCGGGCCGAATTTTTGAGTTTCGATATCTCAGCTCTGGAAGGGGCTAGAGCCTCCATTTTTGCACTCAGGTCTAAGTCTCATGGCCCTCTATCAGAATTTGGGAAGATTGGAGAAACTTAATTTTTCGCCCAAAAAAAAAACGTAAGGGGTACCACTGTCGTTTTTTTTTTCGGGCCGAATTTTTGAGTTTCGATATCTCAGCTCTGGAAGGGGCTAGAGCCTCAATTTTTGCACTCAGGTCTAAGTCTCATGGCCCTCTATCAGAATCCAGAGTTTTGGGAAGATTGGAGAAACGTAATTTTTCGCCCCAAAAAAAAAACGTAAGGGGTACCACTGTCGTTTTTTTTTTCGGGCCGAATTTTTAAGTTTCGATATCTCAGCTCTGGAAGGGGCTAGAGCCTCCATTTTTGCACTCCGGTCGAAGTCTCATGGTCCTCTATCAGAATTTGGGAAGATTGGAGAAACCTAATTTTTCGCCCAAAAAAAAAAACGTAAGGGGTACCACTGTCGTTTTTTTTTTCGGGCCGAATTTTTGAGTTTCGATATCTCAGCTCTGGAAGGGGCTAGAGCCTCCATTTTTGCACTCAGGTCTAAGTCTCATGGCCCTCTATCAGAATCCAGAGTTTTGGGAAGATTGGAGAAACTTCATTTTTCGCCCCCCAAAAAAAAACGTAAGGGGTACCACTGTCGTTTTTTTTTCGGGCCGAATTTTTAAGTTTCGATATCTCAGCTCTGGAAGGGGCTAGAGCCTCCATTTTTGCACTCAGGTCTAAGTCTCATGGCCCTCTACCAGAATTTGGGAAGATTGGAGAAACTTAATTTTTCGCCCAAAAAAAAAAACGTAAGGGGTACCACTGTCGTTTTTTTTTCGGGCCGAATTTTTGAGTTTCGATATCTCAGCTCTGGAAGGGGCTAGAGCCTCCATTTTTGCACTCAGGTCTAAGTCTCATGGCCCTCTACCAGAATTTGGGAAGATTGGAGAAACTTAATTTTTCGCCCAAAAAAAAAAAACGTAAGGGGTACCACTGTCGTTTTTTTTTTCGGGCCGAATTTTTGAGTTTCGATATCTCAGCTCTGGAAGGGGCTAGAGCCTCCATTTTTGCACTCAGGTCTAAGTCTCATGGCCCTCTATCAGAATTTGGGAAGATTGGAGAAACTTAATTTTTCGCCCAAAAAAAAAAACGTAAGGGGTACCACTGTCGTTTTTTTTTTTTCGGGCCGAATTTTTGAGTTTCGATATCTCAGCTCTGGAAGGGGCTAGAGCCTCCATTTTTGCACTCAGGTCTAAGTCTCATGGCCCTCTATCAGAATTTGGGAAGATTGGAGAAACTTAATTTTTCGCCCCAAAAAAAAAACGTAAGGGGTACCACTGTCGTTTTTTTTTTCGAGCCGAATTTTTGAGTTTCGATATATCAGCTCTGGAAGGGGCTAGAGCCTCCATTTTTGCACTCAGGTCTAAGTCTCATGGCCCTCTATCAGAATTTGGGAAGATTGGAGAAACTTAATTTTTCGCCCAAAAAAAAAAAAAACGTAAGGGGTACCACTGTCGTTTTTTTTTTCGGGCCGAATTTTTGAGTTTCGATATCTCAGCTCTGGAAGGAGCTAGAGCCTCCATTTTTGCACTCAGGTCTAAGTCTCATGGCCCTCTATCAGAATTTGGGAAGATTGGAGAAACTTAATTTTTCGCCCAAAAAAAAACGTAAGGGGTACCACTGTCATTTTTTTTTTCGGGCCGAATTTTTGAGTTTCGATATCTCAGCTCTGGAAGGGGCTAGAGCCTCCATTTTTGCACTCAGGTCTAAGTCTCATGGCCCTCTATCAGAATTTGGGAAGATTGGAGAAACTTAATTTTTCGCCCAAAAAAAAAACGTAAGGGGTACCACTGTCGTTTTTTTTTCGGGCCTAATTTTTGAGTTTCGATATCTCAGCTCTGGAAGGGGCTAGAGCCTCCATTTTTGCACTCAGGTCTAAGTCTCATGGCCCTCTATCAGAATTTGGGAAGATTGGAGAAACTTAATTTTTCGCCCCAAAAAAAAAACGTAAGGGGTACCACTGTCGTTTTTTTTTTCGAGCCGAATTTTTGAGTTTCGATATCTCAGCTCTGGAAGGAGCTAGAGCCTCCATTTTTGCACTCAGGTCTAAGTCTCATGGCCCTCTATCAGAATTTGGGAAGATTGGAGAAACTTAATTTTTCGCCCAAAAAAAAACGTAAGGGGTACCACTGTCATTTTTTTTTTCGGGCCGAATTTTTGAGTTTCGATATCTCAGCTCTGGAAGGGGCTAGAGCCTCCATTTTTGCACTCAGGTCTAAGTCTCATGGCCCTCTATCAGAATTTGGGAAGATTGGAGAAACTTAATTTTTCGCCCAAAAAAAAAACGTAAGGGGTACCACTGTCGTTTTTTTTTCGGGCCTAATTTTTGAGTTTCGATATCTCAGCTCTGGAAGGGGCTAGAGCCTCCATTTTTGCACTCAGGTCTAAGTCTCATGGCCCTCTACCAGAATTTGGGAAGATTGGAGAAACTTAATTTTTCGCCCAAAAAAAAAAAACGTAAGGGGTACCACTGTTGTTTTTTTTTTCGGGCCGAATTTTTGAGTTTCGATATCTCAGCTCTGGAAGGGGCTAGAGCCTCCATTTTTGCACTCAGGTCTAAGTCTCATGGCCCTCTATCAGAATTTGGGAAGATTGGAGAAATTTAATTTTTCACCCCAAAAAAAAAAAACGTAAGGGGTACCACTGTCGTTTTTTTTTCGGGCCGAATTTTTGAGTTTCGATATCTCAGCTCTGGAAGGGGCTAGAGCCTCCATTTTTGCACTCAGGTCTAAGTCTCATGGCCCTCTATCAGAATTTGGGAAGATTGGAGAAACTTAATTTTTCGCCCCAAAAAAAAAAACGTAAGGGGTACCACTGTCGTTTTTTTTTCGGGCCGAATTTTTGAGTTTCGATATCTCAGCTTTGGAAGGGGCTAGAGCCTCCATTTTTGCACTCAGGTCTAAGTCTCATGGCCCTCTATCAGAATTTGGGAAGATTGGAGAAACTTAATTTTTCGCCCAAAAAAAAAAACGTAAGGGGTACCACTGTCGTTTTTTTTTCGGGCCGAATTTTTGAGTTTCGATATCTCAGCTCTGGAAGGGGCTAGAGCCTCCATTTTTGCACTCAGGTCTAAGTCTCATGGCCCTCTATCAGAATTTGGGAAGATTGGAGAAACTTAATTTTTCGCCCCAAAAAAAAAACGTAAGGGGTACCACTGTCGTTTTTTTTTTTCGGGCCGAATTTTTGAGTTTCGATATCTCAGCTCTGGAAGGGGCTAGAGCCTCCATTTTTGCACTCAGGTCTAAGTCTCATGGCCCTCTATCAGAATTTGGGAAGATTGGAGAAACTTAATTTTTCGCCCAAAAAAAAAAAACGTAAGGGGTACCACTGTCGTTTTTTTTTTCGGGCCGAATTTTTGAGTTTCGATATCTCAGCTATGGAAGGAGCTAGAGCCTCCATTTTTGCACTCAGGTCTAAATCTCATGGCCCTCTATCAGAATTTGGGAAGATTGGAGAAACTTAATTTTTCGCCCAAAAAAAAAAAAACGTAAGGGGTACCACTGTCGTTTTTTTTTTCGGGCCGAATTTTTGAGTTTCGATATCTCAGCTCTGGAAGGAGCTAGAGCCTCCATTTTTGCACTCAGGTCTAAGTCTCATGGCCCTCTATCAGAATTTGGGAAGATTGGAGAAACTTAATTTTTCGCCCAAAAAAAAAACGTAAGGGGTACCACTGTCGTTTTTTTTTTTCGGGCCGAATTTTTGAGTTTCGATATCTCAGCTCTGGAAGGGGCTAGAGCCTCCATTTTTGCACTCAGGTCTAAGTCTCATGGCCCTCTATCAGAATCCAGAGTTTTGGGAAGATTGGAGAAACTTAATTTTTCGCCCCAAAAAAAAAAACGTAAGGGGTACCACTGTCGTTTTTTTTTCGGGCCGAATTTTTAAGTTTCGATATCTCAGCTCTGGAAGGGGCTAGAGCCTTCATTTTTGCACTCAGGTCTAAGTCTCAATCCCTCTATCAGAATTTGGGAAGATTGGAGAAACTTAATTTTTCGCCCCAAAAAAAAACGTAAGGGGTACCACTGTCGTTTTTTTTTCGGGCCGAATTTTTGAGTTTCGATATCTCAGCTCTGGAAGGGGCTAGAGCCTCCATTTTTGCACTCAGGTCTAAGTCTCATGGCCCTCTACCAGAATTTGGGAAGATTGGAGAAACTTAATTTTTCGCCCAAAAAAAAAAAAACGTAAGGGGTACCACTGTCGTTTTTTTTTTCGGGCCGAATTTTTGAGTTTCGATATCTCAGCTCTGGAAGGGGCTAGAGCCTCCATTTTTGCACTCAGGTCTAAGTCTCATGGCCCTCTATCAGAATTTGGGAAGATTGGAGAAACTTAATTTTTCACCCCAAAAAAAAAAAACGTAAGGGGTACCACTGTCGTTTTTTTTTCGGGCCGAATATTTGAGTTTCGATATCTCAGCTCTGGAAGGGGCTAGAGCCTCCATTTTTGCACTCAAGTCTAAGTCTCATTGCCCTCTATCAGAATTTGGGAAGATTGGAGAAACTTAATTTTTCGCCCCAAAAAAAAAACGTAAGGGGTACCACTGTCGTTTTTTTTTTTCGGGCCGAATTTTTGAGTTTCGATATCTCAGCTCTGGAAGGGGCTAGAGCCTCCATTTTTGCACTCAGGTCTAAGTCTCATGGCCCTCTATCAGAATTTGGGAAGATTGGAGAAACTTAATTTTTCGCCCCCAAAAAAAACGTAAGGGGTACCACTGTCGTTTTTTTTTCGGGCCGAATTTTTGAGTTTCGATATCTCAGCTCTGGAAGGGGCTAGAGCCTCCATTTTTGCACTCAGGTCTAAGTCTCATGGCCCTCTATCAGAATTTGGGAAGATTGGAGAAACTTAATTTTTCACCCCAAAAAAAAAACGTAAGGGGTACCACTGTCGTTTTTTTTTCGGGCCGAATATTTGAGTTTCGATATCTCAGCTCTGGAAGGGGCTAGAGCCTCCATTTTTGCACTCAAGTCTAAGTCTCATTGCCCTCTATCAGAATTTGGGAAGATTGGAGAAACTTAATTTTTCGCCCCCCAAAAAAAAACGTAAGGGGTACCACTGTCGTTTTTTTTTTTCGGGCCGAATTTTTGAGTTTCGATATCTCAGCTCTGGAAGGGGCTAGAGCCTCCATTTTTGCACTCAGGTCTAAGTCTCATGGCCCTCTATCAGAATTTGGGAAGATTGGAGAAACTTAATTTTTCGCCCAAAAAAAAAAAACGTAAGGGGTACCACTGTCGTTTTTTTTTTTCGGGCCGAATTTTTGAGTTTCGATATCTCAGCTCTGGAAGGGGCTAGAGCCTCCATTTTTGCACTCAGGTCTAAGTCTCATGGCCCTCTATCAGAATTTGGGAAGATTGGAGAAACTTAATTTTTCGCCCAAAAAAAAAAAACGTAAGGGGTACCACTGTCGTTTTTTTTTTTCGGGCCGAATTTTTGAGTTTCGATATCTCAGCTCTGGAAGGGGCTAGAGCCTCCATTTTTGCACTCAGGTCTAAGTCTCATGGCCCTCTATCAGAATTTGGGAAGATTGGAGAAACTTAATTTTTCGCCCAAAAAAAAAAACGTAAGGGGTACCACTGTCGTTTTTTTTTTCGGGCCGAATTTTTGAGTTTCGATATCTCAGCTCTGGAAGGGGCTAGAGCCTCAATTTTTGCACTCAGGTCTAAGTCTCATGGCCCTCTATCAGAATCCAGAGTTTTGGGAAGATTGGAGAAACGTAATTTTTCGCCCCAAAAAAAAAACGTAAGGGGTACCACTGTCGTTTTTTTTTTCGGGCCGAATTTTTAAGTTTCGATATCTCAGCTCTGGAAGGGGCTAGAGCCTCCATTTTTGCACTCCGGTCTAAGTCTCATGGTCCTCTATCAGAATTTGGGAAGATTGGAGAAAACTAATTTTTCGCCCAAAAAAAAAAACGTAAGGGGTACCACTGTCGTTTTTTTTTCGGGCCGAATTTTTGAGTTTCGATATCTCAGCTCTGGAAGGGGCTAGAGCCTCCATTTTTGCACTCAGGTCTAAGTCTCATGGCCCTCTATCAGAATCCAGAGTTTTGGGAAGATTGGAAAAAAATTAATTTTTCGCCCCCCAAAAAAAAACGTAAGGGGTACCACTGTCGTTTTTTTTTCGGGCCGAATTTTTAAGTTTCGATATCTCAGCTCTGGAAGGGGCTAGAGCCTCCATTTTTGCACTCAGGTCTAAGTCTCATGGCCCTCTACCAGAATTTGGGAAGATTGGAGAAACTTAATTTTTCGCCCAAAAAAAAAAACGTAAGGGGTACCACTGTCGTTTTTTTTTCGGGCCGAATTTTTGAGTTTCGATATCTCAGCTCTGGAAGGGGCTAGAGCCTCCATTTTTGCACTCAGGTCTAAGTCTCATGGCCCTCTACCAGAATTTGGGAAGATTGGAGAAACTTAATTTTTCGCCCAAAAAAAAAAAACGTAAGGGGTACCACTGTCGTTTTTTTTTTCGGGCCGAATTTTTGAGTTTCGATATCTCAGCTCTGGAAGGGGCTAGAGCCTCCATTTTTGCACTCAGGTCTAAGTCTCATGGCCCTCTATCAGAATTTGGGAAGATTGGAGAAACTTAATTTTTCGCCCAAAAAAAAAAAACGTAAGGGGTACCACTGTCGTTTTTTTTTTTCGGGCCGAATTTTTGAGTTTCGATATCTCAGCTCTGGAAGGGGCTAGAGCCTCCATTTTTGCACTCAGGTCTAAGTCTCATGGCCCTCTATCAGAATTTGGGAAGATTGGAGAAACTTAATTTTTCGCCCCAAAAAAAAAACGTAAGGGGTACCACTGTCGTTTTTTTTTTCGAGCCGAATTTTTGAGTTTCGATATCTCAGCTCTGGAAGGGGCTAGAGCCTCCATTTTTGCACTCAGGTCTAAGTCTCATGGCCCTCTATCAGAATTTGGGAAGATTGGAGAAACTTAATTTTTCGCCCAAAAAAAAAAAAAACGTAAGGGGTACCACTGTCGTTTTTTTTTTCGGGCCGAATTTTTGAGTTTCGATATCTCAGCTCTGGAAGGAGCTAGAGCCTCCATTTTTGCACTCAGGTCTAAGTCTCATGGCCCTCTATCAGAATTTGGGAAGATTGGAGAAACTTAATTTTTCGCCCAAAAAAAAACGTAAGGGGTACCACTGTCATTTTTTTTTTCGGGCCGAATTTTTGAGTTTCGATATCTCAGCTCTGGAAGGGGCTAGAGCCTCCATTTTTGCACTCAGGTCTAAGTCTCATGGCCCTCTATCAGAATTTGGGAAGATTGGAGAAACTTAATTTTTCGCCCAAAAAAAAACGTAAGGGGTACCACTGTCGTTTTTTTTTCGGGCCTAATTTTTGAGTTTCGATATCTCAGCTCTGGAAGGGGCTAGAGCCTCCATTTTTGCACTCAGGTCTAAGTCTCATGGCCCTCTACCAGAATTTGGGAAGATTGGAGAAACTTAATTTTTCGCCCAAAAAAAAAAAACGTAAGGGGTACCACTGTCGTTTTTTTTTTCGGGCCGAATTTTTGAGTTTCGATATCTCAGCTCTGGAAGGGGCTAGAGCCTCCATTTTTGCACTCAGGTCTAAGTCTCATGGCCCTCTATCAGAATTTGGGAAGATTGGAGAAATTTAATTTTTCACCCCAAAAAAAAAAAACGTAAGGGGTACCACTGTCGTTTTTTTTTCGGGCCGAATTTTTGAGTTTCGATATCTCAGCTCTGGAAGGGGCTAGAGCCTCCATTTTTGCACTCAGGTCTAAGTCTCATGGCCCTCTATCAGAATTTGGGAAGATTGGAGAAACTTAATTTTTCGCCCCAAAAAAAAAACGTAAGGGGTACCACTGTCGTTTTTTTTTCGGGCCGAATTTTTGAGTTTCGATATCTCAGCTTTGGAAGGGGCTAGAGCCTCCATTTTTGCACTCAGGTCTAAGTCTCATGGCCCTCTATCAGAATTTGGGAAGATTGGAGAAACTTAATTTTTCGCCCAAAAAAAAAAAACGTAAGGGGTACCACTGTCGTTTTTTTTTCGGGCCGAATTTTTGAGTTTCGATATCTCAGCTCTGGAAGGGGCTAGAGCCTCCATTTTTGCACTCAGGTCTAAGTCTCATGGCCCTCTATCAGAATTTGGGAAGATTGGAGAAACTTAATTTTTCGCCCCAAAAAAAAAACGTAAGGGGTACCACTGTCGTTTTTTTTTTTCGGGCCGAATTTTTGAGTTTCGATATCTCAGCTCTGGAAGGGGCTAGAGCCTCCATTTTTGCACTCAGGTCTAAGTCTCATGGCCCTCTATCAGAATTTGGGAAGATTGGAGAAACTTAATTTTTCGCCCAAAAAAAAAAAAACGTAAGGGGTACCACTGTCGTTTTTTTTTTCGGGCCGAATTTTTGAGTTTCGATATCTCAGCTCTGGAAGGAGCTAGAGCCTCCATTTTTGCACTCAGGTCTAAGTCTCATGGCCCTCTATCAGAATTTGGGAAGATTGGAGAAACTTAATTTTTCGCCCCAAAAAAAAAACGTAAGGGGTACCACTGTCGTTTTTTTTTTTCGGGCCGAATTTTTGAGTTTCGATATCTCAGCTCTGGAAGGGGCTAGAGCCTCCATTTTTGCACTCAGGTCTAAGTCTCATGGCCCTCTATCAGAATCCAGAGTTTTGGGAAGATTGGAGAAACTTAATTTTTCGCCCCAAAAAAAAAACGTAAGGGATACCACTGTCGTTTTTTTTTCGGGCCGAATTTTTAAGTTTCGATATCTCAGCTCTGGAAGGGGCTAGAGCCTCCATTTTTGCACTCAGGTCTAAGTCTCATGGCCCTCTATCAGAATTTGGGAAGATTGGAGAAACTTAATTTTTCGCCCCAAAAAAAAAAACGTAAGGGGTACCACTGTCATTTTTTTTTCGGGCCGAATTTTTGAGTTTCGATATCTCAGCTCTGGAAGGGGCTAGAGCCTCAATTTTTGCACTCAGGTCTAAGTCTCATGGCCCTCTATCAGAATTTGGGAAGATTGGAGAAACTTAGTTTTTCGCCCCAAAAAAAAAACGTAAGGGGTACACCTGTCGTTTTTTTTTCGGGCCGAATTTTTGAGTTTCGATATCTCAGCTCTGGAAGGGGCTAGAGCCTCCATTTTTGCACTCAGGTCTAAGTCTCATGGCCCTCTATCAGAATCCAGAGTTTTGGGAAGATTGGAGAAACTTCATTTTTCGCCCCAAAAAAAAAAACGTAAGGGGTACCACTGTCGTTTTTTTTTCGGGCCGAATTTTTGAGTTTCGATATTTCAGCTCTGGAAGGGGCTAGAGCCTCAATTTTTGCACTCAGGTCTAAGTCTCATGGCCCTCTATCAGAATTTGGGAAGATTGGAGAAACTTAGTTTTTCGCCCCAAAAAAAAAACGTAAGGGGTACACCTGTCGTTTTTTTTTCGGGCCGAATTTTTGAGTTTCGATATCTCAGCTCTGGAAGGGGCTAGAGCCTCAATTTTTGCACTCAGGTCTAAGTCTCATGGCCCTCTATCAGAATTTGGGAAGATTGGAGAAACTTAGTTTTTCGCCCCAAAAAAAACGTAAGGGGTACACCTGTCGTTTTTTTTTCGGGCCGAATTTTTGAGTTTCGATATCTCAGCTCTGGAAGGGGCTAGAGCCTCCATTTTTGCACTCAGGTCTAAGTCTCATGGCCCTCTATCAGAATCCAGAGTTTTGGGAAGATTGGAGAAACTTAATTTTTCGCCCCAAAAAAAAAAAACGTAAGGGGTACCACTGTCGTTTTTTTTTCGGGCCGAATTTTTGAGTTTCGATATCTCAGCTCTGGAAGGGGCTAGAGCCTCAATTTTTGCACTCAGGTCTAAGTCTCATGGCCCTCTATCAGAATTTGGGAAAATTGGAGAAACTTAGTTTTTCGCCCCAAAAAAAAAACGTAAGGGGTACACCTGTCGTTTTTTTTTCGGGCCGAATTTTTGAGTTTCGATATCTCAGCTCTGGAAGGGGCTAGAGCCTCCATTTTTGCACTCAGGTCTAAGTCTCATGGCCCTCTATCAGAATCCAGAGTTTTGGGAAGATTGGAGAAACTTCATTTTTCGCCCCCAAAAAAAAAAACGTAAGGGGTACCACTGTCGTTTTTTTTTTCGGGCCGAATTTTTAAGTTTCGATATCTCAGCTCTGGAAGGGGCTAGAGCCTCCATTTTTGCACTCAGGTCTAAGTCTCATGGCCCTCTACCAGAATTTGGGAAGATTGGAGAAACTAAATTTTTCGCCCAAAAAAAAAAACGTAAGGGGTACCACTGTCGTTTTTTTTTTCGGGCCGAATTTTTGAGTTTCGATATCTCAGCTCTGGAAGGGGCTAGAGCCTCCATTTTTGCACTCAGGTCTAAGTCTCATGGCCCTCTACCAGAATTTGGGAAGATTGGAGAAACTTAATTTTTCGCCCAAAAAAAAAAAACGTAAGGGGTACCACTGTCGTTTTTTTTTTCGGGCCGAATTTTTGAGTTTCGATATCTCAGCTCTGGAAGGGGCTAGAGCCTCCATTTTTGCACCCAGGTCTAAGTCTCATGGCCCTCTATCAGAATTTGGGAAGATTGGAGAAACTTAATTTTTCGCCCCAAAAAAAAAACGTAAGGGGTACCACTGTCGTTTTTTTTTCGGGCCGAATTTTTGAGTTTCGATATCTCAGCTCTGGAAGGGGCTAGAGCCTCCATTTTTGCACTCAGGTCTAAGTCTCATGGCCCTCTATCAGAATTTGGGAAGATTGGAGAAACTTAATTTTTCGCCCCCAAAAAAAAACGTAAGGGGTACCACTGTCGTTTTTTTTTTCGGGCCGAATTTTTGAGTTTCGATATCTCAGCTCTGGAAGGGGCTAGAGCCTCCATTTTTGCACTCAGGTCTAAGTCTCATGGCCCTCTATCAGAATTTGGGAAGATTGGAGAAACTTAATTTTTCGCCCAAAAAAAAAACGTAAGGGGTACCACTGTCGTTTTTTTTTTTTCGGGCCGAATTTTTGAGTTTCGATATCTCAGCTCTGGAAGGGGCTAGAGCCTCCATTTTTGCACTCAGGTCTAAGTCTCATGGCCCTCTATCATAATCCAGAGTTTCAAGAGGATCAGAGAAACTCAAAATGTTTACCCGAAAAAAAAATCGACAGTGGTACCCCTTTCGTTTTTTTTTCGGGTCGAAATTTTGAATTTCGATATCTCAGCTCTGGAAGGGTCTAGAGCCTCCATTTTTGCACTCAGGTCTAATTCTCAGGGCCCTCTATCAGAATCCAGAGTTTCAAGAGGATCAGAGAAACTCAAAATTTTGACCCCAAAAAAAAAACGACAGTGGTACCCCTTTCGTTTTTTTTTTTGGGTCGAAATTTTGAGTTTCAATATCTCAGCTCTGGAAGGGTCTAGAGCCTCCATTTTTGCACTCAGGTCTAATTCTCAGGGCCCTCTATCAGAATCCAGAGTTTCAAGAGGATCAGAGAAACTCAAAATTTTGACCCCCCAAAAAAAACGACAGTGGTACCCCTTTCGTTTTTTTTTTGGGGTCGAAATTTTGAGTTTCGATATCTCAGCTCTGAAAGGGTCTAGAGCCTCCATTTTTGCACTCAGGTCTAATTCTCAGGGCCCTCTATCAGAATCCAGAGTTTCAAGAGGATCAGAGAAAGTGAAAATTTCTACCCGAAAAAAAAAACGACAGTGGTACCCCTTTCGTTTTTTTTTCGGGTAGATATTTTGAGTTTCGATATCTCAGCTCTGGAAGGGTCTAGAGCCTCCATTTTTGCACTCTGGTCTAAGTCTCGTGGCCCTCTATCAGAATCCAGAGTTTCAAGAGGATCAGAGAAAGTCAAAATTTTGACCCGAAAAAAAAAAACGACAGTGGTACCCCTTTCGTTTTTTTGGGGGGGGTCGGAATTTTGAGTTTCGATATCTCAGCTCTGGAAGGGTCTAGAGCCTCCATTTTTGCACTCAGGTCTAATTCTCAGGGCCCTCTATCAGAATCCAGAGTTTCAAGAGGATCAGAGAAACTCAAAACTTTGACCCAAAAAAAAAACGACAGTGGTACCCCTTTCGTTTTTTTTTTGGGTCGAATTTTTGAGTTTCGATATCTCAGCTCTGGAAGGGTCTAGAGCCTCCATTTTTGCACTCAGGTCTAATTCTCAGGGCCCTCTATCAGAATCCAGAGTTTCAAGAGGATCAGAGAAAGTGAAAATTTCTACCCGAAAAAAAAAACGACAGTGGTACCCCTTTCGTTTTTTTTGGGGGGGGTCGAAATTTTGAGTTTCGATATCTCAGCTCTGGAAGGGTCTAGAGCCTCCATTTTTGCACTCAGTTCTAATTCACAGGGCCCTCTATCATAATCCAGAGTTTCAAGAGGATCAGAGAAACTCAAAATTTTGACTCGAAAAAAAAAACGACAGTGGTACCCCTTTCGTTTTTTTTTGGGGTCGAAATTTTGAGTTTCGGTATCTCAGCTCTGGAAGGGTCTAGAGCCTCCATTTTTGCACTCAGGTCTAATTCTCAGGGCCCTCTATCAGAATCCAGAGTTTCAAGAGGATCAGAGAAAGTCAAAATTTCTACCCGAAAAAAAAACCGACAGTGGTACCCCTTTCGTTTTTTTTTTCGGGCCGAATTTTTGAGTTTCGATATCTCAGCTCTGGAAGGGGCTAGAGCCTCCATTTTTGCACTCAGGTCTAAGTCTCATGGCCCTCTATCAGAATTTGGGAAGATTGGAGAAACTTAATTTTTCGCCCAAAAAAAAAACGTAAGGGGTACCACTGTCGTTTTTTTTTTTTCGGGCCGAATTTTTGAGTTTCGATATCTCAGCTCTGGAAGGGGCTAGAGCCTCCATTTTTGCACTCAGGTCTAAGTCTCATGGCCCTCTATCATAATCCAGAGTTTCAAGAGGATCAGAGAAACTCAAAATGTTTACCCGAAAAAAAAATCGACAGTGGTACCCCTTTCGTTTTTTTTTCGGGTCGAAATTTTGAATTTCGATATCTCAGCTCTGGAAGGGTCTAGAGCCTCCATTTTTGCACTCAGGTCTAATTCTCAGGGCCCTCTATCAGAATCCAGAGTTTCAAGAGGATCAGAGAAACTCAAAATTTTGACCCCAAAAAAAAAACGACAGTGGTACCCCTTTCGTTTTTTTTTTTGGGTCGAAATTTTGAGTTTCAATATCTCAGCTCTGGAAGGGTCTAGAGCCTCCATTTTTGCACTCAGGTCTAATTCTCAGGGCCCTCTATCAGAATCCAGAGTTTCAAGAGGATCAGAGAAACTCAAAATTTTGACCCCCCAAAAAAAACGACAGTGGTACCCCTTTCGTTTTTTTTTTGGGGTCGAAATTTTGAGTTTCGATATCTCAGCTCTGAAAGGGTCTAGAGCCTCCATTTTTGCACTCAGGTCTAATTCTCAGGGCCCTCTATCAGAATCCAGAGTTTCAAGAGGATCAGAGAAAGTGAAAATTTCTACCCGAAAAAAAAAACGACAGTGGTACCCCTTTCGTTTTTTTTTCGGGTAGATATTTTGAGTTTCGATATCTCAGCTCTGGAAGGGTCTAGAGCCTCCATTTTTGCACTCTGGTCTAAGTCTCGTGGCCCTCTATCAGAATCCAGAGTTTCAAGAGGATCAGAGAAAGTCAAAATTTTGACCCGAAAAAAAAAAACGACAGTGGTACCCCTTTCGTTTTTTTGGGGGGGGTCGGAATTTTGAGTTTCGATATCTCAGCTCTGGAAGGGTCTAGAGCCTCCATTTTTGCACTCAGGTCTAATTCTCAGGGCCCTCTATCAGAATCCAGAGTTTCAAGAGGATCAGAGAAACTCAAAACTTTGACCCAAAAAAAAAACGACAGTGGTACCCCTTTCGTTTTTTTTTTGGGTCGAAATTTTGAGTTTCGATATCTCAGCTCTGGAAGGGTCTAGAGCCTCCATTTTTGCACTCAGGTCTAATTCTCAGGGCCCTCTATCAGAATCCAGAGTTTCAAGAGGATCAGAGAAAGTGAAAATTTCTACCCGAAAAAAAAAACGACAGTGGTACCCCTTTCGTTTTTTTTGGGGGGGGTCGAAATTTTGAGTTTCGATATCTCAGCTCTGGAAGGGTCTAGAGCCTCCATTTTTGCACTCAGTTCTAATTCACAGGGCCCTCTATCATAATCCAGAGTTTCAAGAGGATCAGAGAAACTCAAAATTTTGACTCGAAAAAAAAAACGACAGTGGTACCCCTTTCGTTTTTTTTTGGGGTCGAAATTTTGAGTTTCGGTATCTCAGCTCTGGAAGGGTCTAGAGCCTCCATTTTTGCACTCAGGTCTAATTCTCAGGGCCCTCTATCAGAATCCAGAGTTTCAAGAGGATCAGAGAAAGTCAAAATTTCTACCCGAAAAAAAAACCGACAGTGGTACCCCTTTCGTTTTTTTTTTCGGGCCGAATTTTTGAGTTTCGATATCTCAGCTCTGGAAGGGGCTAGAGCCTCCATTTTTGCACTCAGGTCTAAGTCTCATGGCCCTCTATCAGAATTTGGGAAGATTGGATAAACTTAATTTTTCGCCCAAAAAAAAACGTAAGGGGTACCACTGTCGTTTTTTTTTTCGGGCCGAATTTTTGAGTTTCGATATCTCAGCTCTGGAAGGGGCTAGAGCCTCCATTTTTGCACTCAGGTCTAAGTCTCATGGCCCTCTATCAGAATTTGGGAAGATTGGAGAAACTTAATTTTTCGCCCAAAAAAAAAAACGTAAGGGGTACCACTGTCGTTTTTTTTTTCGGGCCGAATTTTTGAGTTTCGATATCTCAGCTCTGGAAGGGGCTAGAGCCTCCATTTTTGCACTCAGGTCTAAGTCTCATGGCCCTCTATCAGAATTTGGGAAGATTGGAGAAACTTAATTTTTCGCCCCCAAAAAAAAACGTAAGGGGTACCACTGTCGGTTTTTTTTCGGGCCGAATTTTTAAGTTTCGATATCTCAGCTCTGGAAGGGGCTAGAGCCTCCATTTTTGCACTCAGGTCTAAGTCTCATGGCCCTCTATCAGAATTTGGGAAGATTGGAGAAACTTAATTTTTCGCCCAAAAAAAAAAACGTAAGGGGTACCACTGTCGTTTTTTTTTTCGGGCCGAATTTTTGAGTTTCGATATCTCAGCTCTGGAAGGGGCTAGAGCCTCCATTTTTGCACTCAGGTCTAAGTCTCATGGCCCTCTACCAGAATTTGGGAAGATTGGAGAAACTTAATTTTTCGCCCAAAAAAAAAAAACGTAAGGGGTACCACTGTCGTTTTTTTTTTCGGGCCGAATTTTTGAGTTTCGATATCTCAGCTCTGGAAGGAGCTAGAGCCTCCATTTTTGCACTCAGGTCTAAGTCTCATGGCCCTCTATAAGAATTTGGGAAGATTGGAGAAACTTAATTTTTCGCCCAAAAAAAAACGTAAGGGGTACCACTGTCATTTTTTTTTTCGGGCTGAATTTTTGAGTTTCGATATCTCAGCTCTGGAAGGGGCTAGAGCCTCCATTTTTGCACTCAGGTCTAAGTCTCATGGCCCTCTATCAGAATTTGGGAAGATTGGAGAAAATTAATTTTTCGCCCAAAAAAAAAACGTAAGGGGTACCAGTGTCGTTTTTTTTTTCGGGCCGAATTTTTGAGTTTCGATATCTCAGCTCTGGAAGGGGCTAGAGCCTCCATTTTTGCACTCAGGTCTAAGTCTCATGGCCCTCTATCAGAATCCAGAGTTTTGGGAAGATTGGAGAAACTTAATTTTTCGCCCCAAAAAAAAAACGTAAGGGGTACCACTGTCGTTTTTTTTTCGGGCCGAATTTTTAAGTTTCGATATCTCAGCTCTGGAAGGGGCTAGAGCCTTCATTTTTGCACTCAGGTCTAAGTCTCATGGCCCTCTATCAGAATTTGGGAAGATTGGAGAAACTTAATTTTTCGCCCAAAAAAAAAACGTAAGGGGTACCACTGTCGTTTTTTTTTCGGGCCGAATTTTTGAGTTTCGATATCTCAGCTCTGGAAGGGGCTAGAGCCTCCATTTTTGCACTCAGGTCTAAGTCTCATGGCCCTCTACCAGAATTTGGGAAGATTGGAGAAACTTAATTTTTCGCCCAAAAAAAAAAAAACATAAGGGGTACCACTGTCGTTTTTTTTTTTCGGGCCGAATTTTTGAGTTTCGATATCTCAGCTCTGGAAGGGGCTAGAGCCTCCATTTTTGCACTCAGGTCTAAGTCTCATGGCCCTCTATCAGAATTTGGGAAGATTGGAGAAACTTAATTTTTCACCCCAAAAAAAAAAACGTAAGGGGTACCACTGTCGTTTTTTTTTCGGGCCGAATATTTGAGTTTCGATATCTCAGCTCTGGAAGGGGCTAGAGCCTCCATTTTTGCACTCAGGTCTAAGTCTCATGGCCCTCTATCAGAATTTGGGAAGATTGGAGAAACTTAATTTTTCACCCCAAAAAAAAAAACGTAAGGGGTACCACTGTCGTTTTTTTTTCGGGCCGAATATTTGAGTTTCGATATCTCAGCTCTGGAAGGGGCTAGAGCCTCCATTTTTGCACTCAGGTCTAATTCTCAGGGCCCTCTATCAGAATCCAGAGTTTCAAGAGGATCAGAGAAAGTGAAAATTTCTACCCGAAAAAAAAAACGACAGTGGTACCCCTTTCGTTTTTTTGGGGGGGGTCGAAATTTTGAGTTTCGATATCTCAGCTCTGGAAGGGTCTAGAGCCTCCATTTTTGCACTCAGTTCTAATTCACAGGGCCCTCTATCATAATCCAGAGTTTCAAGAGGATCAGAGAAACTCAAAATTTTGACTCGAAAAAAAAAACGACAGTGGTACCCCTTTCGTTTTTTTTTGGGGTCGAAATTTTGAGTTTCGGTATCTCAGCTCTGGAAGGGTCTAGAGCCTCCATTTTTGCACTCAGGTCTAATTCTCAGGGCCCTCTATCAGAATCCAGAGTTTCAAGAGGATCAGAGAAAGTCAAAATTTCTACCCGAAAAAAAAACCGACAGTGGTACCCCTTTCGTTTTTTTTTTCGGGCCGAATTTTTGAGTTTCGATATCTCAGCTCTGGAAGGGGCTAGAGCCTCCATTTTTGCACTCAGGTCTAAGTCTCATGGCCCTCTATCAGAATTTGGGAAGATTGGATAAACTTAATTTTTCGCCCAAAAAAAAACGTAAGGGGTACCACTGTCGTTTTTTTTTTCGGGCCGAATTTTTGAGTTTCGATATCTCAGCTCTGGAAGGGGCTAGAGCCTCCATTTTTGCACTCAGGTCTAAGTCTCATGGCCCTCTATCAGAATTTGGGAAGATTGGAGAAACTTAATTTTTCGCCCAAAAAAAAAAACGTAAGGGGTACCACTGTCGTTTTTTTTTTCGGGCCGAATTTTTGAGTTTCGATATCTCAGCTCTGGAAGGGGCTAGAGCCTCCATTTTTGCACTCAGGTCTAAGTCTCATGGCCCTCTATCAGAATTTGGGAAGATTGGAGAAACTTAATTTTTCGCCCCCAAAAAAAAACGTAAGGGGTACCACTGTCGGTTTTTTTTCGGGCCGAATTTTTAAGTTTCGATATCTCAGCTCTGGAAGGGGCTAGAGCCTCCATTTTTGCACTCAGGTCTAAGTCTCATGGCCCTCTATCAGAATTTGGGAAGATTGGAGAAACTTAATTTTTCGCCCAAAAAAAAAAACGTAAGGGGTACCACTGTCGTTTTTTTTTTCGGGCCGAATTTTTGAGTTTCGATATCTCAGCTCTGGAAGGGGCTAGAGCCTCCATTTTTGCACTCAGGTCTAAGTCTCATGGCCCTCTACCAGAATTTGGGAAGATTGGAGAAACTTAATTTTTCGCCCAAAAAAAAAAAACGTAAGGGGTACCACTGTCGTTTTTTTTTTCGGGCCGAATTTTTGAGTTTCGATATCTCAGCTCTGGAAGGAGCTAGAGCCTCCATTTTTGCACTCAGGTCTAAGTCTCATGGCCCTCTATAAGAATTTGGGAAGATTGGAGAAACTTAATTTTTCGCCCAAAAAAAAACGTAAGGGGTACCACTGTCATTTTTTTTTTCGGGCTGAATTTTTGAGTTTCGATATCTCAGCTCTGGAAGGGGCTAGAGCCTCCATTTTTGCACTCAGGTCTAAGTCTCATGGCCCTCTATCAGAATTTGGGAAGATTGGAGAAACTTAATTTTTCGCCCAAAAAAAAAACGTAAGGGGTACCAGTGTCGTTTTTTTTTTCGGGCCGAATTTTTGAGTTTCGATATCTCAGCTCTGGAAGGGGCTAGAGCCTCCATTTTTGCACTCAGGTCTAAGTCTCATGGCCCTCTATCAGAATTTGGGAAGATTGGAGAAACTTAATTTTTCGCCCAAAAAAAAAAAAAACGTAAGGGGTACCACTGTCGTTTTTTTTTTCGGGCCGAATTTTTGAGTTTCGATATCTCAGCTCTGGAAGGAGCTAGAGCCTCCATTTTTGCACTCAGGTCTAAGTCTCATGGCCCTCTATCAGAATTTGGGAAGATTGGAGAAACTTAATTTTTCGCCCAAAAAAAAACGTAAGGGGTACCACTGTCATTTTTTTTTTCGGGCCGAATTTTTGAGTTTCGATATCTCAGCTCTGGAAGGGGCTAGAGCCTCCATTTTTGCACTCAGGTCTAAGTCTCATGGCCCTCTATCAGAATTTGGGAAGATTGGAGAAACTTAATTTTTCGCCCAAAAAAAAACGTAAGGGGTACCACTGTCGTTTTTTTTTCGGGCCTAATTTTTGAGTTTCGATATCTCAGCTCTGGAAGGGGCTAGAGCCTCCATTTTTGCACTCAGGTCTAAGTCTCATGGCCCTCTACCAGAATTTGGGAAGATTGGAGAAACTTAATTTTTCGCCCAAAAAAAAAAAACGTAAGGGGTACCACTGTCGTTTTTTTTTTCGGGCCGAATTTTTGAGTTTCGATATCTCAGCTCTGGAAGGGGCTAGAGCCTCCATTTTTGCACTCAGGTCTAAGTCTCATGGCCCTCTATCAGAATTTGGGAAGATTGGAGAAATTTAATTTTTCACCCCAAAAAAAAAAAACGTAAGGGGTACCACTGTCGTTTTTTTTTCGGGCCGAATTTTTGAGTTTCGGATATCTCAGCTCTGGAAGGGGCTAGAGCCTCCATTTTTGCACTCAGGTCTAAGTCTCATGGCCCTCTATCAGAATTTGGGAAGATTGGAGAAACTTAATTTTTCGCCCCAAAAAAAAAACGTAAGGGGTACCACTGTCGTTTTTTTTTCGGGCCGAATTTTTGAGTTTCGATATCTCAGCTTTGGAAGGGGCTAGAGCCTCCATTTTTGCACTCAGGTCTAAGTCTCATGGCCCTCTATCAGAATTTGGGAAGATTGGAGAAACTTAATTTTTCGCCCAAAAAAAAAAAACGTAAGGGGTACCACTGTCGTTTTTTTTTCGGGCCGAATTTTTGAGTTTCGATATCTCAGCTCTGGAAGGGGCTAGAGCCTCCATTTTTGCACTCAGGTCTAAGTCTCATGGCCCTCTATCAGAATTTGGGAAGATTGGAGAAACTTAATTTTTCGCCCCAAAAAAAAAACGTAAGGGGTACCACTGTCGTTTTTTTTTTTCGGGCCGAATTTTTGAGTTTCGATATCTCAGCTCTGGAAGGGGCTAGAGCCTCCATTTTTGCACTCAGGTCTAAGTCTCATGGCCCTCTATCAGAATTTGGGAAGATTGGAGAAACTTAATTTTTCGCCCAAAAAAAAAAAAACGTAAGGGGTACCACTGTCGTTTTTTTTTTCGGGCCGAATTTTTGAGTTTCGATATCTCAGCTCTGGAAGGAGCTAGAGCCTCCATTTTTGCACTCAGGTCTAAGTCTCATGGCCCTCTATCAGAATTTGGGAAGATTGGAGAAACTTAATTTTTCGCCCCAAAAAAAAAACGTAAGGGGTACCACTGTCGTTTTTTTTTTTCGGGCCGAATTTTTGAGTTTCGATATCTCAGCTCTGGAAGGGGCTAGAGCCTCCATTTTTGCACTCAGGTCTAAGTCTCATGGCCCTCTATCAGAATCCAGAGTTTTGGGAAGATTGGAGAAACTTAATTTTTCGCCCCAAAAAAAAAACGTAAGGGATACCACTGTCGTTTTTTTTTCGGGCCGAATTTTTAAGTTTCGATATCTCAGCTCTGGAAGGGGCTAGAGCCTCCATTTTTGCACTCAGGTCTAAGTCTCATGGCCCTCTATCAGAATTTGGGAAGATTGGAGAAACTTAATTTTTCGCCCCAAAAAAAAAAACGTAAGGGGTACCACTGTCATTTTTTTTTCGGGCCGAATTTTTGAGTTTCGATATCTCAGCTCTGGAAGGGGCTAGAGCCTCAATTTTTGCACTCAGGTCTAAGTCTCATGGCCCTCTATCAGAATTTGGGAAGATTGGAGAAACTTAGTTTTTCGCCCCAAAAAAAAAACGTAAGGGGTACACCTGTCGTTTTTTTTTCGGGCCGAATTTTTGAGTTTCGATATCTCAGCTCTGGAAGGGGCTAGAGCCTCCATTTTTGCACTCAGGTCTAAGTCTCATGGCCCTCTATCAGAATCCAGAGTTTTGGGAAGATTGGAGAAACTTCATTTTTCGCCCCAAAAAAAAAAACGTAAGGGGTACCACTGTCGTTTTTTTTTCGGGCCGAATTTTTGAGTTTCGATATTTCAGCTCTGGAAGGGGCTAGAGCCTCAATTTTTGCACTCAGGTCTAAGTCTCATGGCCCTCTATCAGAATTTGGGAAGATTGGAGAAACTTAGTTTTTCGCCCCAAAAAAAAAACGTAAGGGGTACACCTGTCGTTTTTTTTTCGGGCCGAATTTTTGAGTTTCGATATCTCAGCTCTGGAAGGGGCTAGAGCCTCAATTTTTGCACTCAGGTCTAAGTCTCATGGCCCTCTATCAGAATTTGGGAAGATTGGAGAAACTTAGTTTTTCGCCCCAAAAAAAACGTAAGGGGTACACCTGTCGTTTTTTTTTCGGGCCGAATTTTTGAGTTTCGATATCTCAGCTCTGGAAGGGGCTAGAGCCTCCATTTTTGCACTCAGGTCTAAGTCTCATGGCCCTCTATCAGAATCCAGAGTTTTGGGAAGATTGGAGAAACTTAATTTTTCGCCCCAAAAAAAAAAAACGTAAGGGGTACCACTGTCGTTTTTTTTTCGGGCCGAATTTTTGAGTTTCGATATCTCAGCTCTGGAAGGGGCTAGAGCCTCAATTTTTGCACTCAGGTCTAAGTCTCATGGCCCTCTATCAGAATTTGGGAAAATTGGAGAAACTTAGTTTTTCGCCCCAAAAAAAAAACGTAAGGGGTACACCTGTCGTTTTTTTTTCGGGCCGAATTTTTGAGTTTCGATATCTCAGCTCTGGAAGGGGCTAGAGCCTCCATTTTTGCACTCAGGTCTAAGTCTCATGGCCCTCTATCAGAATCCAGAGTTTTGGGAAGATTGGAGAAACTTCATTTTTCGCCCCCAAAAAAAAAAACGTAAGGGGTACCACTGTCGTTTTTTTTTTCGGGCCGAATTTTTAAGTTTCGATATCTCAGCTCTGGAAGGGGCTAGAGCCTCCATTTTTGCACTCAGGTCTAAGTCTCATGGCCCTCTACCAGAATTTGGGAAGATTGGAGAAACTAAATTTTTCGCCCAAAAAAAAAAACGTAAGGGGTACCACTGTCGTTTTTTTTTTCGGGCCGAATTTTTGAGTTTCGATATCTCAGCTCTGGAAGGGGCTAGAGCCTCCATTTTTGCACTCAGGTCTAAGTCTCATGGCCCTCTACCAGAATTTGGGAAGATTGGAGAAACTTAATTTTTCGCCCAAAAAAAAAAAACGTAAGGGGTACCACTGTCGTTTTTTTTTTCGGGCCGAATTTTTGAGTTTCGATATCTCAGCTCTGGAAGGGGCTAGAGCCTCCATTTTTGCACCCAGGTCTAAGTCTCATGGCCCTCTATCAGAATTTGGGAAGATTGGAGAAACTTAATTTTTCGCCCCAAAAAAAAAACGTAAGGGGTACCACTGTCGTTTTTTTTTCGGGCCGAATTTTTGAGTTTCGATATCTCAGCTCTGGAAGGGGCTAGAGCCTCCATTTTTGCACTCAGGTCTAAGTCTCATGGCCCTCTATCAGAATTTGGGAAGATTGGAGAAACTTAATTTTTCGCCCCCAAAAAAAAACGTAAGGGGTACCACTGTCGTTTTTTTTTTCGGGCCGAATTTTTGAGTTTCGATATCTCAGCTCTGGAAGGGGCTAGAGCCTCCATTTTTGCACTCAGGTCTAAGTCTCATGGCCCTCTATCAGAATTTGGGAAGATTGGAGAAACTTAATTTTTCGCCCAAAAAAAAAACGTAAGGGGTACCACTGTCGTTTTTTTTTTTTCGGGCCGAATTTTTGAGTTTCGATATCTCAGCTCTGGAAGGGGCTAGAGCCTCCATTTTTGCACTCAGGTCTAAGTCTCATGGCCCTCTATCATAATCCAGAGTTTCAAGAGGATCAGAGAAACTCAAAATGTTTACCCGAAAAAAAAATCGACAGTGGTACCCCTTTCGTTTTTTTTTCGGGTCGAAATTTTGAATTTCGATATCTCAGCTCTGGAAGGGTCTAGAGCCTCCATTTTTGCACTCAGGTCTAATTCTCAGGGCCCTCTATCAGAATCCAGAGTTTCAAGAGGATCAGAGAAACTCAAAATTTTGACCCCAAAAAAAAAACGACAGTGGTACCCCTTTCGTTTTTTTTTTTGGGTCGAAATTTTGAGTTTCAATATCTCAGCTCTGGAAGGGTCTAGAGCCTCCATTTTTGCACTCAGGTCTAATTCTCAGGGCCCTCTATCAGAATCCAGAGTTTCAAGAGGATCAGAGAAACTCAAAATTTTGACCCCCCAAAAAAAACGACAGTGGTACCCCTTTCGTTTTTTTTTTGGGGTCGAAATTTTGAGTTTCGATATCTCAGCTCTGAAAGGGTCTAGAGCCTCCATTTTTGCACTCAGGTCTAATTCTCAGGGCCCTCTATCAGAATCCAGAGTTTCAAGAGGATCAGAGAAAGTGAAAATTTCTACCCGAAAAAAAAAACGACAGTGGTACCCCTTTCGTTTTTTTTTCGGGTAGATATTTTGAGTTTCGATATCTCAGCTCTGGAAGGGTCTAGAGCCTCCATTTTTGCACTCTGGTCTAAGTCTCGTGGCCCTCTATCAGAATCCAGAGTTTCAAGAGGATCAGAGAAAGTCAAAATTTTGACCCGAAAAAAAAAAACGACAGTGGTACCCCTTTCGTTTTTTTGGGGGGGGTCGGAATTTTGAGTTTCGATATCTCAGCTCTGGAAGGGTCTAGAGCCTCCATTTTTGCACTCAGGTCTAATTCTCAGGGCCCTCTATCAGAATCCAGAGTTTCAAGAGGATCAGAGAAACTCAAAACTTTGACCCAAAAAAAAAACGACAGTGGTACCCCTTTCGTTTTTTTTTTGGGTCGAATTTTTGAGTTTCGATATCTCAGCTCTGGAAGGGTCTAGAGCCTCCATTTTTGCACTCAGGTCTAATTCTCAGGGCCCTCTATCAGAATCCAGAGTTTCAAGAGGATCAGAGAAAGTGAAAATTTCTACCCGAAAAAAAAAACGACAGTGGTACCCCTTTCGTTTTTTTTGGGGGGGGTCGAAATTTTGAGTTTCGATATCTCAGCTCTGGAAGGGTCTAGAGCCTCCATTTTTGCACTCAGTTCTAATTCACAGGGCCCTCTATCATAATCCAGAGTTTCAAGAGGATCAGAGAAACTCAAAATTTTGACTCGAAAAAAAAAACGACAGTGGTACCCCTTTCGTTTTTTTTTGGGGTCGAAATTTTGAGTTTCGGTATCTCAGCTCTGGAAGGGTCTAGAGCCTCCATTTTTGCACTCAGGTCTAATTCTCAGGGCCCTCTATCAGAATCCAGAGTTTCAAGAGGATCAGAGAAAGTCAAAATTTCTACCCGAAAAAAAAACCGACAGTGGTACCCCTTTCGTTTTTTTTTTCGGGCCGAATTTTTGAGTTTCGATATCTCAGCTCTGGAAGGGGCTAGAGCCTCCATTTTTGCACTCAGGTCTAAGTCTCATGGCCCTCTATCAGAATTTGGGAAGATTGGAGAAACTTAATTTTTCGCCCAAAAAAAAAACGTAAGGGGTACCACTGTCGTTTTTTTTTTTTCGGGCCGAATTTTTGAGTTTCGATATCTCAGCTCTGGAAGGGGCTAGAGCCTCCATTTTTGCACTCAGGTCTAAGTCTCATGGCCCTCTATCATAATCCAGAGTTTCAAGAGGATCAGAGAAACTCAAAATGTTTACCCGAAAAAAAAATCGACAGTGGTACCCCTTTCGTTTTTTTTTCGGGTCGAAATTTTGAATTTCGATATCTCAGCTCTGGAAGGGTCTAGAGCCTCCATTTTTGCACTCAGGTCTAATTCTCAGGGCCCTCTATCAGAATCCAGAGTTTCAAGAGGATCAGAGAAACTCAAAATTTTGACCCCAAAAAAAAAACGACAGTGGTACCCCTTTCGTTTTTTTTTTTGGGTCGAAATTTTGAGTTTCAATATCTCAGCTCTGGAAGGGTCTAGAGCCTCCATTTTTGCACTCAGGTCTAATTCTCAGGGCCCTCTATCAGAATCCAGAGTTTCAAGAGGATCAGAGAAACTCAAAATTTTGACCCCCCAAAAAAAACGACAGTGGTACCCCTTTCGTTTTTTTTTTGGGGTCGAAATTTTGAGTTTCGATATCTCAGCTCTGAAAGGGTCTAGAGCCTCCATTTTTGCACTCAGGTCTAATTCTCAGGGCCCTCTATCAGAATCCAGAGTTTCAAGAGGATCAGAGAAAGTGAAAATTTCTACCCGAAAAAAAAAACGACAGTGGTACCCCTTTCGTTTTTTTTTCGGGTAGATATTTTGAGTTTCGATATCTCAGCTCTGGAAGGGTCTAGAGCCTCCATTTTTGCACTCTGGTCTAAGTCTCGTGGCCCTCTATCAGAATCCAGAGTTTCAAGAGGATCAGAGAAAGTCAAAATTTTGACCCGAAAAAAAAAAACGACAGTGGTACCCCTTTCGTTTTTTTGGGGGGGGTCGGAATTTTGAGTTTCGATATCTCAGCTCTGGAAGGGTCTAGAGCCTCCATTTTTGCACTCAGGTCTAATTCTCAGGGCCCTCTATCAGAATCCAGAGTTTCAAGAGGATCAGAGAAACTCAAAACTTTGACCCAAAAAAAAAACGACAGTGGTACCCCTTTCGTTTTTTTTTTGGGTCGAAATTTTGAGTTTCGATATCTCAGCTCTGGAAGGGTCTAGAGCCTCCATTTTTGCACTCAGGTCTAATTCTCAGGGCCCTCTATCAGAATCCAGAGTTTCAAGAGGATCAGAGAAAGTGAAAATTTCTACCCGAAAAAAAAAACGACAGTGGTACCCCTTTCGTTTTTTTTGGGGGGGGTCGAAATTTTGAGTTTCGATATCTCAGCTCTGGAAGGGTCTAGAGCCTCCATTTTTGCACTCAGTTCTAATTCACAGGGCCCTCTATCATAATCCAGAGTTTCAAGAGGATCAGAGAAACTCAAAATTTTGACTCGAAAAAAAAAACGACAGTGGTACCCCTTTCGTTTTTTTTTGGGGTCGAAATTTTGAGTTTCGGTATCTCAGCTCTGGAAGGGTCTAGAGCCTCCATTTTTGCACTCAGGTCTAATTCTCAGGGCCCTCTATCAGAATCCAGAGTTTCAAGAGGATCAGAGAAAGTCAAAATTTCTACCCGAAAAAAAAACCGACAGTGGTACCCCTTTCGTTTTTTTTTTCGGGCCGAATTTTTGAGTTTCGATATCTCAGCTCTGGAAGGGGCTAGAGCCTCCATTTTTGCACTCAGGTCTAAGTCTCATGGCCCTCTATCAGAATTTGGGAAGATTGGATAAACTTAATTTTTCGCCCAAAAAAAAACGTAAGGGGTACCACTGTCGTTTTTTTTTTCGGGCCGAATTTTTGAGTTTCGATATCTCAGCTCTGGAAGGGGCTAGAGCCTCCATTTTTGCACTCAGGTCTAAGTCTCATGGCCCTCTATCAGAATTTGGGAAGATTGGAGAAACTTAATTTTTCGCCCAAAAAAAAAAACGTAAGGGGTACCACTGTCGTTTTTTTTTTCGGGCCGAATTTTTGAGTTTCGATATCTCAGCTCTGGAAGGGGCTAGAGCCTCCATTTTTGCACTCAGGTCTAAGTCTCATGGCCCTCTATCAGAATTTGGGAAGATTGGAGAAACTTAATTTTTCGCCCCCAAAAAAAAACGTAAGGGGTACCACTGTCGGTTTTTTTTCGGGCCGAATTTTTAAGTTTCGATATCTCAGCTCTGGAAGGGGCTAGAGCCTCCATTTTTGCACTCAGGTCTAAGTCTCATGGCCCTCTATCAGAATTTGGGAAGATTGGAGAAACTTAATTTTTCGCCCAAAAAAAAAAACGTAAGGGGTACCACTGTCGTTTTTTTTTTCGGGCCGAATTTTTGAGTTTCGATATCTCAGCTCTGGAAGGGGCTAGAGCCTCCATTTTTGCACTCAGGTCTAAGTCTCATGGCCCTCTACCAGAATTTGGGAAGATTGGAGAAACTTAATTTTTCGCCCAAAAAAAAAAAACGTAAGGGGTACCACTGTCGTTTTTTTTTTCGGGCCGAATTTTTGAGTTTCGATATCTCAGCTCTGGAAGGAGCTAGAGCCTCCATTTTTGCACTCAGGTCTAAGTCTCATGGCCCTCTATAAGAATTTGGGAAGATTGGAGAAACTTAATTTTTCGCCCAAAAAAAAACGTAAGGGGTACCACTGTCATTTTTTTTTTCGGGCTGAATTTTTGAGTTTCGATATCTCAGCTCTGGAAGGGGCTAGAGCCTCCATTTTTGCACTCAGGTCTAAGTCTCATGGCCCTCTATCAGAATTTGGGAAGATTGGAGAAAATTAATTTTTCGCCCAAAAAAAAAACGTAAGGGGTACCAGTGTCGTTTTTTTTTTCGGGCCGAATTTTTGAGTTTCGATATCTCAGCTCTGGAAGGGGCTAGAGCCTCCATTTTTGCACTCAGGTCTAAGTCTCATGGCCCTCTATCAGAATCCAGAGTTTTGGGAAGATTGGAGAAACTTAATTTTTCGCCCCAAAAAAAAAACGTAAGGGGTACCACTGTCGTTTTTTTTTCGGGCCGAATTTTTAAGTTTCGATATCTCAGCTCTGGAAGGGGCTAGAGCCTTCATTTTTGCACTCAGGTCTAAGTCTCATGGCCCTCTATCAGAATTTGGGAAGATTGGAGAAACTTAATTTTTCGCCCAAAAAAAAAACGTAAGGGGTACCACTGTCGTTTTTTTTTCGGGCCGAATTTTTGAGTTTCGATATCTCAGCTCTGGAAGGGGCTAGAGCCTCCATTTTTGCACTCAGGTCTAAGTCTCATGGCCCTCTACCAGAATTTGGGAAGATTGGAGAAACTTAATTTTTCGCCCAAAAAAAAAAAAACATAAGGGGTACCACTGTCGTTTTTTTTTTTCGGGCCGAATTTTTGAGTTTCGATATCTCAGCTCTGGAAGGGGCTAGAGCCTCCATTTTTGCACTCAGGTCTAAGTCTCATGGCCCTCTATCAGAATTTGGGAAGATTGGAGAAACTTAATTTTTCACCCCAAAAAAAAAAACGTAAGGGGTACCACTGTCGTTTTTTTTTCGGGCCGAATATTTGAGTTTCGATATCTCAGCTCTGGAAGGGGCTAGAGCCTCCATTTTTGCACTCAGGTCTAAGTCTCATGGCCCTCTATCAGAATTTGGGAAGATTGGAGAAACTTAATTTTTCACCCCAAAAAAAAAAACGTAAGGGGTACCACTGTCGTTTTTTTTTCGGGCCGAATATTTGAGTTTCGATATCTCAGCTCTGGAAGGGGCTAGAGCCTCCATTTTTGCACTCAGGTCTAATTCTCAGGGCCCTCTATCAGAATCCAGAGTTTCAAGAGGATCAGAGAAAGTGAAAATTTCTACCCGAAAAAAAAAACGACAGTGGTACCCCTTTCGTTTTTTTGGGGGGGGTCGAAATTTTGAGTTTCGATATCTCAGCTCTGGAAGGGTCTAGAGCCTCCATTTTTGCACTCAGTTCTAATTCACAGGGCCCTCTATCATAATCCAGAGTTTCAAGAGGATCAGAGAAACTCAAAATTTTGACTCGAAAAAAAAAACGACAGTGGTACCCCTTTCGTTTTTTTTTGGGGTCGAAATTTTGAGTTTCGGTATCTCAGCTCTGGAAGGGTCTAGAGCCTCCATTTTTGCACTCAGGTCTAATTCTCAGGGCCCTCTATCAGAATCCAGAGTTTCAAGAGGATCAGAGAAAGTCAAAATTTCTACCCGAAAAAAAAACCGACAGTGGTACCCCTTTCGTTTTTTTTTTCGGGCCGAATTTTTGAGTTTCGATATCTCAGCTCTGGAAGGGGCTAGAGCCTCCATTTTTGCACTCAGGTCTAAGTCTCATGGCCCTCTATCAGAATTTGGGAAGATTGGATAAACTTAATTTTTCGCCCAAAAAAAAACGTAAGGGGTACCACTGTCGTTTTTTTTTTCGGGCCGAATTTTTGAGTTTCGATATCTCAGCTCTGGAAGGGGCTAGAGCCTCCATTTTTGCACTCAGGTCTAAGTCTCATGGCCCTCTATCAGAATTTGGGAAGATTGGAGAAACTTAATTTTTCGCCCAAAAAAAAAAACGTAAGGGGTACCACTGTCGTTTTTTTTTTCGGGCCGAATTTTTGAGTTTCGATATCTCAGCTCTGGAAGGGGCTAGAGCCTCCATTTTTGCACTCAGGTCTAAGTCTCATGGCCCTCTATCAGAATTTGGGAAGATTGGAGAAACTTAATTTTTCGCCCCCAAAAAAAAACGTAAGGGGTACCACTGTCGGTTTTTTTTCGGGCCGAATTTTTAAGTTTCGATATCTCAGCTCTGGAAGGGGCTAGAGCCTCCATTTTTGCACTCAGGTCTAAGTCTCATGGCCCTCTATCAGAATTTGGGAAGATTGGAGAAACTTAATTTTTCGCCCAAAAAAAAAAACGTAAGGGGTACCACTGTCGTTTTTTTTTTCGGGCCGAATTTTTGAGTTTCGATATCTCAGCTCTGGAAGGGGCTAGAGCCTCCATTTTTGCACTCAGGTCTAAGTCTCATGGCCCTCTACCAGAATTTGGGAAGATTGGAGAAACTTAATTTTTCGCCCAAAAAAAAAAAACGTAAGGGGTACCACTGTCGTTTTTTTTTTCGGGCCGAATTTTTGAGTTTCGATATCTCAGCTCTGGAAGGAGCTAGAGCCTCCATTTTTGCACTCAGGTCTAAGTCTCATGGCCCTCTATAAGAATTTGGGAAGATTGGAGAAACTTAATTTTTCGCCCAAAAAAAAACGTAAGGGGTACCACTGTCATTTTTTTTTTCGGGCTGAATTTTTGAGTTTCGATATCTCAGCTCTGGAAGGGGCTAGAGCCTCCATTTTTGCACTCAGGTCTAAGTCTCATGGCCCTCTATCAGAATTTGGGAAGATTGGAGAAACTTAATTTTTCGCCCAAAAAAAAAACGTAAGGGGTACCAGTGTCGTTTTTTTTTTCGGGCCGAATTTTTGAGTTTCGATATCTCAGCTCTGGAAGGGGCTAGAGCCTCCATTTTTGCACTCAGGTCTAAGTCTCATGGCCCTCTATCAGAATCCAGAGTTTTGGGAAGATTGGAGAAACTTAATTTTTCGCCCCAAAAAAAAAACGTAAGGGGTACCACTGTCGTTTTTTTTTCGGGCCGAATTTTTAAGTTTCGATATCTCAGCTCTGGAAGGGGCTAGAGCCTTCATTTTTGCACTCAGGTCTAAGTCTCATGGCCCTCTATCAGAATTTGGGAAGATTGGAGAAACTTAATTTTTCGCCCAAAAAAAAAACGTAAGGGGTACCACTGTCGTTTTTTTTTCGGGCCGAATTTTTGAGTTTCGATATCTCAGCTCTGGAAGGGGCTAGAGCCTCCATTTTTGCACTCAGGTCTAAGTCTCATGGCCCTCTACCAGAATTTGGGAAGATTGGAGAAACTTAATTTTTCGCCCCCAAAAAAAAAAACATAAGGGGTACCACTGTCGTTTTTTTTTTCGGGCCGAATTTTTGAGTTTCGATATCTCAGCTCTGGAAGGGGCTAGAGCCTCCATTTTTGCACTCAGGTCTAAGTCTCATGGCCCTCTATCAGAATTTGGGAAGATTGGAGAAACTTAATTTTTCACCCCAAAAAAAAAAACGTAAGGGGTACCACTGTCGTTTTTTTTTCGGGCCGAATATTTGAGTTTCGATATCTCAGCTCTGGAAGGGGCTAGAGCCTCCATTTTTGCACTCAGGTCTAAGTCTCATGGCCCTCTATCAGAATTTGGGAAGATTGGAGAAACTTAATTTTTCGCCCCAAAAAAAAAACGTAAGGGGTACCACTGTCATTTTTTTTTTCGGGCCGAATTTTTGAGTTTCGATATCTCAGCTCTGGAAGGGGCTAGAGCCTCCATTTTTGCACTCAGGTCTAAGTCTCATGGCCCTCTATCAGAATTTGGGAAGATTGGAGAAACTTAATTTTTCGCCCAAAAAAAAAACGTAAGGGGTACCACTGTCGTTTTTTTTTTGGGCCGAATTTATGAGTTTCGATATCTCAGCTCTGGAAGGGGCTAGAGCCTCCATTTTTGCACTCAGGTCTAAGTCTCATGGCCCTCTACCAGAATTTGGGAAGATTGGAGAAACTTAATTTTTCGCCCAAAAAAAAAAAACGTAAGGGGTACCACTGTCGTTTTTTTTTCGGGGCGAATTTTTAAGTTTCGATATCTCAGCTCTGGAAGGGGCTAGAGCCTCCATTTTTGCACTCCGGTCTAAGTCTCATGGTCCTCTATCAGAATTTGGGAAGATTGGAGAAACCTAATTTTTCGCCCCAAAAAAAAAACGTAAGGGGTACCACTGTCGTTTTTTTTTCGGGCCGAATTTTTGAGTTTCGATATCTCAGCTCTGGAAGGGGCTAGAGCCTCCATTTTTGCACTCAGGTCTAAGTCTCATGGCCCTCTATCAGAATTTGGGAAGATTGGAGAAACTTAATTTTTCGCCCCAAAAAAAAAAACGTAAGGGGTACCACTGTCGTTTTTTTTTTCGGGCCGAATTTTTGAGTTTCGATATCTCAGCTCTGGAAGGAGCTAGAGCCTCCATTTTTGCACTCAGGTCTAAGTCTCATGGCCCTCTATCAGAATTTGGGAAGATTGGAGAAACTTAATTTTTCGCCCAAAAAAAAACCGTAAGGGGTACCACTGTCATTTTTTTTTTCGGGCCGAATTTTTGAGTTTCGATATCTCAGCTCTGGAAGGGGCTAGAGCCTCCATTTTTGCACTCAGGTCTAATTCTCAGGGCCCTCTATCAGAATCCAGAGTTTCAAGAGGATCAGAGAAAGTGAAAATTTCTACCCGAAAAAAAAAACGACAGTGGTACCCCTTTCGTTTTTTTTTCGGGTAGATATTTTGAGTTTCGATATCTCAGCTCTGGAAGGGTCTAGAGCCTCCATTTTTGCACTCTGGTCTAAGTCTCGTGGCCCTCTATCAGAATCCAGAGTTTCAAGAGGATCAGAGAAAGTCAAAATTTTGACCCGAAAAAAAAAAACGACAGTGGTACCCCTTTCGTTTTTTTGGGGGGGGTCGGAATTTTGAGTTTCGATATCTCAGCTCTGGAAGGGTCTAGAGCCTCCATTTTTGCACTCAGGTCTAATTCTCAGGGCCCTCTATCAGAATCCAGAGTTTCAAGAGGATCAGAGAAACTCAAAACTTTGACCCAAAAAAAAAACGACAGTGGTACCCCTTTCGTTTTTTTTTTGGGTCGAAATTTTGAGTTTCGATATCTCAGCTCTGGAAGGGTCTAGAGCCTCCATTTTTGCACTCAGGTCTAATTCTCAGGGCCCTCTATCAGAATCCAGAGTTTCAAGAGGATCAGAGAAAGTGAAAATTTCTACCCGAAAAAAAAAACGACAGTGGTACCCCTTTCGTTTTTTTTGGGGGGGTCGAAATTTTGAGTTTCGATATCTCAGCTCTGGAAGGGTCTAGAGCCTCCATTTTTGCACTCAGTTCTAATTCACAGGGCCCTCTATCATAATCCAGAGTTTCAAGAGGATCAGAGAAACTCAAAATTTTGACTCGAAAAAAAAAACGACAGTGGTACCCCTTTCGTTTTTTTTTTGGGGTCGAAATTTTGAGTTTCGGTATCTCAGCTCTGGAAGGGTCTAGAGCCTCCATTTTTGCACTCAGGTCTAATTCTCAGGGCCCTCTATCAGAATCCAGAGTTTCAAGAGGATCAGAGAAAGTCAAAATTTCTACCCGAAAAAAAAACCGACAGTGGTACCCCTTTCGTTTTTTTTTTCGGGCCGAATTTTTGAGTTTCGATATCTCAGCTCTGGAAGGGGCTAGAGCCTCCATTTTTGCACTCAGGTCTAAGTCTCATGGCCCTCTATCAGAATTTGGGAAGATTGGATAAACTTAATTTTTCGCCCAAAAAAAAACGTAAGGGGTACCACTGTCGTTTTTTTTTTCGGGCCGAATTTTTGAGTTTCGATATCTCAGCTCTGGAAGGGGCTAGAGCCTCCATTTTTGCACTCAGGTCTAAGTCTCATGGCCCTCTATCAGAATTTGGGAAGATTGGAGAAACTTAATTTTTCGCCCAAAAAAAAAACGTAAGGGGTACCACTGTCGTTTTTTTTTTCGGGCCGAATTTTTGAGTTTCGATATCTCAGCTCTGGAAGGGGCTAGAGCCTCCATTTTTGCACTCAGGTCTAAGTCTCATGGCCCTCTATCAGAATTTGGGAAGATTGGAGAAACTTAATTTTTCGCCCCAAAAAAAAAAACGTAAGGGGTACCACTGTCGGTTTTTTTTCGGGCCGAATTTTTAAGTTTCGATATCTCAGCTCTGGAAGGGGCTAGAGCCTCCATTTTTGCACTCAGGTCTAAGTCTCATGGCCCTCTATCAGAATTTGGGAAGATTGGAGAAACTTAATTTTTCGCCCAAAAAAAAAAACGTAAGGGGTACCACTGTCGTTTTTTTTTCGGGCCGAATTTTTGAGTTTCGATATCTCAGCTCTGGAAGGGGCTAGAGCCTCCATTTTTGCACTCAGGTCTAAGTCTCATGGCCCTCTACCAGAATTTGGGAAGATTGGAGAAACTTAATTTTTCGCCCAAAAAAAAAAAACGTAAGGGGTACCACTGTCGTTTTTTTTTTCGGGCCGAATTTTTGAGTTTCGATATCTCAGCTCTGGAAGGAGCTAGAGCCTCCATTTTTGCACTCAGGTCTAAGTCTCATGGCCCTCTATCAGAATTTGGGAAGATTGGAGAAACTTAATTTTTCGCCCAAAAAAAAACGTAAGGGGTACCACTGTCATTTTTTTTTTCGGGCTGAATTTTTGAGTTTCGATATCTCAGCTCTGGAAGGGGCTAGAGCCTCCATTTTTGCACTCAGGTCTAAGTCTCATGTCCCTCTATCAGAATTTGGGAAGATTGGAGAAACTTAATTTTTCGCCCAAAAAAAAAACGTAAGGGGTAACACTGTCGTTTTTTTTTCGGGCCGAATTTTTGAGTTTCGATATCTCAGCTCTGGAAGGGGCTAGAGCCTCCATTTTTGCACTCAGGTCTAAGTCTCATGGCCCTCTACCAGAATTTGGGAAGATTGGAGAAACTTAATTTTTCGCCCAAAAAAAAAAAACATAAGGGGTACCACTGTCGTTTTTTTTTTTTCGGGCCGAATTTTTGAGTTTCGATATCTCAGCTCTGGAAGGGGCTAGAGCCTCCATTTTTGCACTCAGGTCTAAGTCTCAGGGCCCTCTATCAGAATCCAGAGTTTCAAGAGGATCAGAGAAAGTGAAAATTTCTACCCGAAAAAAAAAACGACAGTGGTACCCCTTTCGTTTTTTTTGGGGGGGTCGAAATTTTGAGTTTCGATATCTCAGCTCTGGAAGGGTCTAGAGCCTCCATTTTTGCACTCAGTTCTAATTCACAGGGCCCTCTATCATAATCCAGAGTTTCAAGAGGATCAGAGAAACTCAAAATTTTGACTCGAAAAAAAAAACGACAGTGGTACCCCTTTCGTTTTTTTTTGGGGTCGAAATTTTGAGTTTCGGTATCTCAGCTCTGGAAGGGTCTAGAGCCTCCATTTTTGCACTCAGGTCTAATTCTCAGGGCCCTCTATCAGAATCCAGAGTTTCAAGAGGATCAGAGAAAGTCAAAATTTCTACCCGAAAAAAAAACCGACAGTGGTACCCCTTTCGTTTTTTTTTTCGGGCCGAATTTTTGAGTTTCGATATCTCAGCTCTGGAAGGGGCTAGAGCCTCCATTTTTGCACTCAGGTCTAAGTCTCATGGCCCTCTATCAGAATTTGGGAAGATTGGATAAACTTAATTTTTCGCCCAAAAAAAAAACGTAAGGGGTACCACTGTCGTTTTTTTTTTCGGGCCGAATTTTTGAGTTTCAATATCTCAGCTCTGGAAGGGGCTAGAGCCTCCATTTTTGCACTCAGGTCTAAGTCTCATGGCCCTCTATCAGAATTTGGGAAGATTGGAGAAACTTAATTTTTCGCCCAAAAAAAAAACGTAAGGGGTACCACTGTCGTTTTTTTTTTCGGGCCGAATTTTTGAGTTTCGATATCTCAGCTCTGGAAGGGGCTAGAGCCTCCATTTTTGCACTCAGGTCTAAGTCTCATGGCCCTCTATCAGAATTTGGGAAGATTGGAGAAACTTAATTTTTCGCCCCAAAAAAAAAACGTAAGGGGTACCACTGTCGGTTTTTTTTCGGGCCGAATTTTTAAGTTTCGATATCTCAGCTCTGGAAGGGGCTAGAGCCTCCATTTTTGCACTCAGGTCTAAGTCTCATGGCCCTCTATCAGAATTTGGGAAGATTGGAGAAACTTAATTTTTCGCCCAAAAAAAAAAACGTAAGGGGTACCACTGTCGTTTTTTTTTCGGGCCGAATTTTTGAGTTTCGATATCTCAGCTCTGGAAGGGGCTAGAGCCTCCATTTTTGCACTCAGGTCTAAGTCTCATGGCCCTCTACCAGAATTTGGGAAGATTGGAGAAACTTAATTTTTCGCCCAAAAAAAAAAAACGTAAGGGGTACCACTGTCGTTTTTTTTTTCGGGCCGAATTTTTGAGTTTCGATATCTCAGCTCTGGAAGGAGCTAGAGCCTCCATTTTTGCACTCAGGTCTAAGTCTCATGGCCCTCTATCAGAATTTGGGAAGATTGGAGAAACTTAATTTTTCGCCCAAAAAAAAACGTAAGGGGTACCACTGTCATTTTTTTTTTTCGGGCTGAATTTTTGAGTTTCGATATCTCAGCTCTGGAAGGGGCTAGAGCCTCCATTTTTGCACTCAGGTCTAAGTCTCATGGCCCTCTATCAGAATTTGGGAAGATTGGAGAAACTTAATTTTTCGCCCAAAAAAAAAACGTAAGGGGTACCACTGTCGGTTTTTTTTCGGGCCGAAATTTTGAGTTTCGATATCTCAGCTCTGGAAGGGGCTAGAGCCTCCATTTTTGCACTCAGGTCTAAGTCTCATGGCCCTCTACCAGAATTTGGGAAGATTGGAGAAACTTAATTTTTCGCCCAAAAAAAAAAAAACATAAGGGGTACCACTGTCGTTTTTTTTTTTTCGGGCCGAATTTTTGAGTTTCGATATCTCAGCTCTGGAAGGGGCTAGAGCCTCCATTTTTGCACTCAGGTCTAAGTCTCATGGCCCTCTATCAGAATTTGGGAAGATTGGAGAAACTTAATTTTTCACCCCAAAAAAAAAAACGTAAGGGGTACCACTGTCGTTTTTTTTTCGGGCCGAATATTTGAGTTTCGATATCTCAGCTCTGGAAGGGGCTAGAGCCTCCATTTTTGCACTCAGGTCTAAGTCTCATGGCCCTCTATCAGAATTTGGGAAGATTGGAGAAACTTAATTTTTCGCCCCAAAAAAAAAACGTAAGGGGTACCACTGTCGTTTTTTTTTTCGGGCCGAATTTTTGAGTTTCGATATCTCAGCTCTGGAAGGGGCTAGAGCCTCCATTTTTGCACTCAGGTCTAAGTCTCATGGCCCTCTATCAGAATTTGGGAGGATTGGAGAAACTTATTTTTTCGCCCAAAAAAAAAAAACGTAAGGGGTACCACTGTCGTTTTTTTTTTTTCGGGCCGAATTTTTGAGTTTCGATATCTCAGCTCTGGAAGGAGCTAGAGCCTCCATTTTTGCACTCAGGTCTAAGTCTCATGGCCCTCTATCAGAATTTGGGAAGATTGGAGAAACTTAATTTTTCGCCCCAAAAAAAAAACGTAAGGGGTACCACTGTCGGTTTTTTTTCGGGCCGAATTTTTAAGTTTCGATATCTCAGCTCTGGAAGGGGCTAGAGCCTCCATTTTTGCACTCAGGTCTAAGTCTCATGGCCCTCTATCAGAATTTGGGAAGATTGGAGAAACTTAATTTTTCGCCCAAAAAAAAAAACGTAAGGGGTACCACTGTCGTTTTTTTTTCGGGCCGAATTTTTGAGTTTCGATATCTCAGCTCTGGAAGGGGCTAGAGCCTCCATTTTTGCACTCAGGTCTAAGTCTCATGGCCCTCTACCAGAATTTGGGAAGATTGGAGAAACTTAATTTTTCGCCCAAAAAAAAAAAACGTAAGGGGTACCACTGTCGTTTTTTTTTTCGGGCCGAATTTTTGAGTTTCGATATCTCAGCTCTGGAAGGAGCTAGAGCCTCCATTTTTGCACTCAGGTCTAAGTCTCATGGCCCTCTATCAGAATTTGGGAAGATTGGAGAAACTTAATTTTTCGCCCAAAAAAAAACGTAAGGGGTACCACTGTCATTTTTTTTTTCGGGCTGAATTTTTGAGTTTCGATATCTCAGCTCTGGAAGGGGCTAGAGCCTCCATTTTTGCACTCAGGTCTAAGTCTCATGGCCCTCTATCAGAATTTGGGAAGATTGGAGAAACTTAATTTTTCGCCCAAAAAAAAAACGTAAGGGGTACCAGTGTCGTTTTTTTTTTCGGGCCGAATTTTTGAGTTTCGATATCTCAGCTCTGGAAGGGGCTAGAGCCTCCATTTTTGCACTCAGGTCTAAGTCTCATGGCCCTCTATCAGAATCCAGAGTTTTGGGAAGATTGGAGAAACTTAATTTTTCGCCCCAAAAAAAAAAACGTAAGGGGTACCACTGTTGTTTTTTTTTCGGGCCGAATTTTTAAGTTTCGATATCTCAGCTCTGGAAGGGGCTAGAGCCTTCATTTTTGCACTCAGGTCTAAGTCTCATGGCCCTCTATCAGAATTTGGGAAGATTGGAGAAACTTAATTTTTCGCCCAAAAAAAAAACGTAAGGGGTACCACTGTCGTTTTTTTTTCGGGCCGAATTTTTGAGTTTCGATATCTCAGCTCTGGAAGGGGCTAGAGCCTCCATTTTTGCACTCAGGTCTAAGTCTCATGGCCCTCTACCAGAATTTGGGAAGATTGGAGAAACTTAATTTTTCGCCCAAAAAAAAAAAAACATAAGGGGTACCACTGTCGTTTTTTTTTTTCGGGCCGAATTTTTGAGTTTCGATATCTCAGCTCTGGAAGGGGCTAGAGCCTCCATTTTTGCACTCAGGTCTAAGTCTCATGGCCCTCTATCAGAATTTGGGAAGATTGGAGAAACGTAATTTTTCACCCCAAAAAAAAAAAACGTAAGGGGTACCACTGTCGTTTTTTTTTCGGGCCGAATATTTGAGTTTCGATATCTCAGCTCTGCAAGGGGCTAGAGCCTCCATTTTTGCACTCAGGTCTAAGTCTCATGGCCCTCTATCAGAATTTGGGAAGATTGGAGAAACTTAATTTTTCGCCCCAAAAAAAAAACGTAAGGGGTACCACTGTCGTTTTTTTTTTCGGGCCGAATTTTTGAGTTTCGATATCTCAGCTCTGGAAGGGGCTAGAGCCTCCATTTTTGCACTCAGGTCTAAGTCTCATGGCCCTCTATCAGAATTTGGGAGGATTGGAGAAACTTATTTTTTCGCCCCAAAAAAAAAAACGTAAGGGGTACCACTGTCGTTTTTTTTTTTTCGGGCCGAATTTTTGAGTTTCGATATCTCAGCTCTGGAAGGGGCTAGAGCCTTCATTTTTGCACTCAGGTCTAAGTCTCATGGCCCTCTATCAGAATTTGGGAAGATTGGAGAAACTTAATTTTTCGCCCCAAAAAAAAAAACGTAAGGGGTACCACTGTTGTTTTTTTTTCGGGCCGAATTTTTAAGTTTCGATATCTCAGCTCTGGAAGGGGCTAGAGCCTTCATTTTTGCACTCAGGTCTAAGTCTCATGGCCCTCTATCAGAATTTGGGAAGATTGGAGAAACTTAATTTTTCGCCCAAAAAAAAAACGTAAGGGGTACCACTGTCGTTTTTTTTTCGGGCCGAATTTTTGAGTTTCGATATCTCAGCTCTGGAAGGGGCTAGAGCCTCCATTTTTGCACTCAGGTCTAAGTCTCATGGCCCTCTACCAGAATTTGGGAAGATTGGAGAAACTTAATTTTTCGCCCAAAAAAAAAAAAAACATAAGGGGTACCACTGTCGTTTTTTTTTTTCGGGCCGAATTTTTGAGTTTCGATATCTCAGCTCTGGAAGGGGCTAGAGCCTCCATTTTTGCACTCAGGTCTAAGTCTCATGGCCCTCTATCAGAATTTGGGAAGATTGGAGAAACGTAATTTTTCACCCCAAAAAAAAAAAACGTAAGGGGTACCACTGTCGTTTTTTTTTCGGGCCGAATATTTGAGTTTCGATATCTCAGCTCTGCAAGGGGCTAGAGCCTCCATTTTTGCACTCAGGTCTAAGTCTCATGGCCCTCTATCAGAATTTGGGAAGATTGGAGAAACTTAATTTTTCGCCCCAAAAAAAAAACGTAAGGGGTACCACTGTCGTTTTTTTTTTCGGGCCGAATTTTTGAGTTTCGATATCTCAGCTCTGGAAGGGGCTAGAGCCTCCATTTTTGCACTCAGGTCTAAGTCTCATGGCCCTCTATCAGAATTTGGGAGGATTGGAGAAACTTATTTTTTCGCCCCAAAAAAAAAAACGTAAGGGGTACCACTGTCGTTTTTTTTTTTTCGGGCCGAATTTTTGAGTTTCGATATCTCAGCTCTGGAAGGGGCTAGAGCCTTCATTTTTGCACTCAGGTCTAAGTCTCATGGCCCTCTATCAGAATTTGGGAAGATTGGAGAAACTTAATTTTTCGCCCAAAAAAAAAACGTAAGGGGTACCACTGTCGTTTTTTTTTCGGGCCGAATTTTTGAGTTTCGATATCTCAGCTCTGGAAGGGGCTAGAGCCTCCATTTTTGCACTCAGGTCTAAGTCTCATGGCCCTCTACCAGAATTTGGGAAGATTGGAGAAACTTAATTTTTCGCCCAAAAAAAAAAAAACATAAGGGGTACCACTGTCGTTTTTTTTTTTCGGGCCGAATTTTTGAGTTTCGATATCTCAGCTCTGGAAGGGGCTAGAGCCTCCATTTTTGCACTCAGGTCTAAGTCTCATGGCCCTCTATCAGAATTTGGGAAGATTGGAGAAACTTAATTTTTCACCCCAAAAAAAAAAAACGTAAGGGGTACCACTGTCGTTTTTTTTTCGGGCCGAATATTTGAGTTTCGATATCTCAGCTCTGGAAGGGGCTAGAGCCTCCATTTTTGCACTCAGGTCTAAGTCTCATGGCCCTCTATCAGAATTTGGGAAGATTGGAGAAACTTAATTTTTCGCCCCAAAAAAAAAACGTAAGGGGTACCACTGTCGTTTTTTTTTTTCGGGCCGAATTTTTGAGTTTCGATATCTCAGCTCTGGAAGGGGCTAGAGCCTCCATTTTTGCACTCAGGTCTAAGTCTCATGGCCCTCTATCAGAATTTGGGAGGATTGGAGAAACTTATTTTTTCGCCCAAAAAAAAAAACGTAAGGGGTACCACTGTCGTTTTTTTTTTTTCGGGCCGAATTTTTGAGTTTCGATATCTCAGCTCTGGAAGGAGCTAGAGCCTCCATTTTTGCACTCAGGTCTAAGTCTCATGGCCCTCTATCAGAATTTGGGAAGATTGGAGAAACTTAATTTTTCGCCCCAAAAAAAAAACGTAAGGGGTACCACTGTCGGTTTTTTTTCGGGCCGAATTTTTAAGTTTCGATATCTCAGCTCTGGAAGGGGCTAGAGCCTCCATTTTTGCACTCAGGTCTAAGTCTCATGGCCCTCTATCAGAATTTGGGAAGATTGGAGAAACTTAATTTTTCGCCCAAAAAAAAAAACGTAAGGGGTACCACTGTCGTTTTTTTTTCGGGCCGAATTTTTGAGTTTCGATATCTCAGCTCTGGAAGGGGCTAGAGCCTCCATTTTTGCACTCAGGTCTAAGTCTCATGGCCCTCTACCAGAATTTGGGAAGATTGGAGAAACTTAATTTTTCGCCCAAAAAAAAAAAACGTAAGGGGTACCACTGTCGTTTTTTTTTTCGGGCCGAATTTTTGAGTTTCGATATCTCAGCTCTGGAAGGAGCTAGAGCCTCCATTTTTGCACTCAGGTCTAAGTCTCATGGCCCTCTATCAGAATTTGGGAAGATTGGAGAAACTTAATTTTTCGCCCAAAAAAAAACGTAAGGGGTACCACTGTCATTTTTTTTTTCGGGCTGAATTTTTGAGTTTCGATATCTCAGCTCTGGAAGGGGCTAGAGCCTCCATTTTTGCACTCAGGTCTAAGTCTCATGGCCCTCTATCAGAATTTGGGAAGATTGGAGAAACTTAATTTTTCGCCCAAAAAAAAAACGTAAGGGGTACCAGTGTCGTTTTTTTTTTTCGGGCCGAATTTTTGAGTTTCGATATCTCAGCTCTGGAAGGGGCTAGAGCCTCCATTTTTGCACTCAGGTCTAAGTCTCATGGCCCTCTATCAGAATCCAGAGTTTTGGGAAGATTGGAGAAACTTAATTTTTCGCCCCAAAAAAAAAAACGTAAGGGGTACCACTGTCGTTTTTTTTTTCGGGCCGAATTTTTAAGTTTCGATATCTCAGCTCTGGAAGGGGCTAGAGCCTTCATTTTTGCACTCAGGTCTAAGTCTCATGGCCCTCTATCAGAATTTGGGAAGATTGGATAAACTTAATTTTTCGCCCAAAAAAAAAACGTAAGGGGTACCACTGTCGTTTTTTTTTCGGGCCGAATTTTTGAGTTTCGATATCTCAGCTCTGGAAGGGGCTAGAGCCTCCATTTTTGCACTCAGGTCTAAGTCTCATGGCCCTCTACCAGAATTTGGGAAGATTGGAGAAACTTAATTTTTCGCCCAAAAAAAAAAAACATAAGGGGTACCACTGTCGTTTTTTTTTTTCGGGCCGAATTTTTGAGTTTCGATATCTCAGCTCTGGAAGGGGCTAGAGCCTCCATTTTTGCACTCAGGTCTAAGTCTCATGGCCCTCTATCAGAATTTGGGAAGATTGGAGAAACTTAATTTTTCACCCCAAAAAAAAAAACGTAAGGGGTACCACTGTCGTTTTTTTTTCGGGCCGAATATTTGAGTTTCGATATCTCAGCTCTGGAAGGGGCTAGAGCCTCCATTTTTGCACTCAGGTCTAAGTCTCATGGCCCTCTATCAGAATTTGGGAAGATTGGAGAAACTTAATTTTTCGCCCAAAAAAAAAAACGTAAGGGGTACCACTGTCGTTTTTTTTTCGGGCCGAATTTTTGAGTTTCGATATCTCAGCTCTGGAAGGGGCTAGAGCCTCCATTTTTGCACTCAGGTCTAAGTCTCATGGCCCTCTACCAGAATTTGGGAAGATTGGAGAAACTTAATTTTTCGCCCCAAAAAAAAAAACGTAAGGGGTACCACTGTCGTTTTTTTTTCGGGCCGAATTTTTAAGTTTCGATATCTCAGCTCTGGAAGGGGCTAGAGCCTTCATTTTTGCACTCAGGTCTAAGTCTCATGGCCCTCTATCAGAATTTGGGAAGATTGGAGAAACTTAATTTTTCGCCCAAAAAAAAAACGTAAGGGGTACCACTGTCGTTTTTTTTTCGGGCCGAATTTTTGAGTTTCGATATCTCAGCTCTGGAAGGGGCTAGAGCCTCCATTTTTGCACTCAGGTCTAAGTCTCATGGCCCTCTACCAGAATTTGGGAAGATTGGAGAAACTTAATTTTTCGCCCAAAAAAAAAAAAACATAAGGGGTACCACTGTCGTTTTTTTTTTTTCGGGCCGAATTTTTGAGTTTCGATATCTCAGCTCTGGAAGGGGCAAGAGCCTCCATTTTTGCACTCAGGTCTAAGTCTCATGGCCCTCTATCAGAATTTGGGAAGATTGGAGAAACTTAATTTTTCACCCCAAAAAAAAAAACGTAAGGGGTACCACTGTCGTTTTTTTTTCGGGCCGAATATTTGAGTTTCGATATCTCAGCTCTGGAAGGGGCTAGAGCCTCCATTTTTGCACTCAGGTCTAAGTCTCATGGCCCTCTATCAGAATTTGGGAAGATTGGAGAAACTTAATTTTTCGCCCCAAAAAAAAAACGTAAGGGGTACCACTGTCGTTTTTTTTTTCGGGCCGAATTTTTGAGTTTCGATATCTCAGCTCTGGAAGGGGCTAGAGCCTCCATTTTTGCACTCAGGTCTAAGTCTCATGGCCCTCTATCAGAATTTGGGAGGATTGGAGAAACTTATTTTTTCGCCCAAAAAAAAAAAACGTAAGGGGTACCACTGTCGTTTTTTTTTTTTCGGGCCGAATTTTTGAGTTTCGATATCTCAGCTCTGGAAGGAGCTAGAGCCTCCATTTTTGCACTCAGGTCTAAGTCTCATGGCCCTCTATCAGAATTTGGGAAGATTGGAGAAACTTAATTTTTCGCCCCAAAAAAAAAACGTAAGGGGTACCACTGTCGGTTTTTTTTCGGGCCGAATTTTTAAGTTTCGATATCTCAGCTCTGGAAGGGGCTAGAGCCTCCATTTTTGCACTCAGGTCTAAGTCTCATGGCCCTCTATCAGAATTTGGGAAGATTGGAGAAACTTAATTTTTCGCCCAAAAAAAAAAACGTAAGGGGTACCACTGTCGTTTTTTTTTCGGGCCGAATTTTTGAGTTTCGATATCTCAGCTCTGGAAGGGGCTAGAGCCTCCATTTTTGCACTCAGGTCTAAGTCTCATGGCCCTCTACCAGAATTTGGGAAGATTGGAGAAACTTAATTTTTCGCCCAAAAAAAAAAAACGTAAGGGGTACCACTGTCGTTTTTTTTTTCGGGCCGAATTTTTGAGTTTCGATATCTCAGCTCTGGAAGGAGCTAGAGCCTCCATTTTTGCACTCAGGTCTAAGTCTCATGGCCCTCTATCAGAATTTGGGAAGATTGGAGAAACTTTATTTTTCGCCCAAAAAAAAACGTAAGGGGTACCACTGTCATTTTTTTTTTTCGGGCTGAATTTTTGAGTTTCGATATCTCAGCTCTGGAAGGGGCTAGAGCCTCCATTTTTGCACTCAGGTCTAAGTCTCATGGCCCTCTATCAGAATTTGGGAAGATTGGAGAAACTTAATTTTTCGCCCAAAAAAAAAACGTAAGGGGTACCAGTGTCGTTTTTTTTTTCGGGCCGAATTTTTGAGTTTCGATATCTCAGCTCTGGAAGGGGCTAGAGCCTCCATTTTTGCACTCAGGTCTAAGTCTCATGGCCCTCTATCAGAATCCAGAGTTTTGGGAAGATTGGAGAAACTTAATTTTTCGCCCCAAAAAAAAAAACGTAAGGGGTACCACTGTCGTTTTTTTTTCGGGCCGAATTTTTAAGTTTCGATATCTCAGCTCTGGAAGGGGCTAGAGCCTTCATTTTTGCACTCAGGTCTAAGTCTCATGGCCCTCTATCAGAATTTGGGAAGATTGGAGAAACTTAATTTTTCGCCCAAAAAAAAAACGTAAGGGGTACCACTGTCGTTTTTTTTTTTCGGGCCGAATTTTTGAGTTTCGATATCTCAGCTCTGGAAGGGGCTAGAGCCTCCATTTTTGCACTCAGGTCTAAGTCTCATGGCCCTCTATCAGAATTTGGGAAGATTGGAGAAACGTAATTTTTCACCCCAAAAAAAAAAAACGTAAGGGGTACCACTGTCGTTTTTTTTTCGGGCCGAATATTTGAGTTTCGATATCTCAGCTCTGGAAGGGGCTAGAGCCTCCATTTTTGCACTCAGGTCTAAGTCTCATGGCCCTCTATCAGAATTTGGGAAGATTGGAGAAACTTAATTTTTCGCCCCAAAAAAAAAACGTAAGGGGTACCACTGTCGTTTTTTTTTTCGGGCCGAATTTTTGAGTTTCGATATCTCAGCTCTGGAAGGGGCTAGAGCCTCCATTTTTGCACTCAGGTCTAAGTCTCATGGCCCTCTATCAGAATTTGGGAGGATTGGAGAAACTTATTTTTTCGCCCCAAAAAAAAAAACCGTAAGGGGTACCACTGTCGTTTTTTTTTTTCGGGCCGAATTTTTGAGTTTCGATATCTCAGCTCTGGAAGGAGCTAGAGCCTCCATTTTTGCACTCAGGTCTAAGTCTCATGGCCCTCTATCAGAATTTGGGAAGATTGGAGAAACTTAATTTTTCGCCCAAAAAAAAAACGTAAGGGGTACCACTGTCATTTTTTTTTTCGGGCCGAATTTTTGAGTTTCGATATCTCAGCTCTGGAAGGGGCTAGAGCCTCCATTTTTGCACTCAGGTCTAAGTCTCATGGCCCTCTATCAGAATTTGGGAAGATTGGAGAAACTTAATTTTTCGCCCAAAAAAAAAACGTAAGGGGTACCACTGTCGTTTTTTTTTTGGGCCGAATTTATGAGTTTCGATATCTCAGCTCTGGAAGGGGCTAGAGCCTCCATTTTTGCACTCAGGTCTAAGTCTCATGGCCCTCTACCAGAATTTGGGAAGATTGGAGAAACTTAATTTTTCGCCCAAAAAAAAAAAACGTAAGGGGTACCACTGTCGTTTTTTTTTCGGGCCGAATTTTTAAGTTTCGATATCTCAGCTCTGGAAGGGGCTAGAGCCTCCATTTTTGCACTCCGGTCTAAGTCTCATGGTCCTCTATCAGAATTTGGGAAGATTGGAGAAACCTAATTTTTCGCCCCAAAAAAAAAACGTAAGTGGTACCACTGTCGTTTTTTTTTTCGGGCCGAATTTTTGAGTTTCGATATCTCAGCTCTGGAAGGGGCTAGAGCCTCCATTTTTGCACTCAGGTCTAAGTCTCATGGCCCTCTATCAGAATTTGGGAAGATTGGAGAAACTTAATTTTTCGCCCCAAAAAAAAAAACGTAAGGGGTACCACTGTCGTTTTTTTTTTCGGGCCGAATTTTTGAGTTTCGATATCTCAGCTCTGGAAGGAGCTAGAGCCTCCATTTTTGCACTCAGGTCTAAGTCTCATGGCCCTCTATCAGAATTTGGGAAGATTGGAGAAACTTAATTTTTCGCCCCAAAAAAAAAACGTAAGGGGTACCACTGTCGGTTTTTTTTCGGGCCGAATTTTTAAGTTTCGATATCTCAGCTCTGGAAGGGGCTAGAGCCTCCATTTTTGCACTCAGGTCTAAGTCTCATGGCCCTCTATCAGAATTTGGGAAGATTGGAGAAACTTAATTTTTCGCCCAAAAAAAAAAACGTAAGGGGTACCACTGTCGTTTTTTTTTCGGGCCGAATTTTTGAGTTTCGATATCTCAGCTCTGGAAGGGGCTAGAGCCTCCATTTTTGCACTCAGGTCTAAGTCTCATGGCCCTCTACCAGAATTTGGGAAGATTGGAGAAACTTAATTTTTCGCCCAAAAAAAAAAAACGTAAGGGGTACCACTGTCGTTTTTTTTTTCGGGCCGAATTTTTGAGTTTCGATATCTCAGCTCTGGAAGGAGCTAGAGCCTCCATTTTTGCACTCAGGTCTAAGTCTCATGGCCCTCTATCAGAATTTGGGAAGATTGGAGAAACTTAATTTTTCGCCCAAAAAAAAACGTAAGGGGTACCACTGTCATTTTTTTTTTCGGGCTGAATTTTTGAGTTTCGATATCTCAGCTCTGGAAGGGGCTAGAGCCTCCATTTTTGCACTCAGGTCTAAGTCTCATGGCCCTCTATCAGAATTTGGGAAGATTGGAGAAACTTAATTTTTCGCCCAAAAAAAAAACGTAAGGGGTACCAGTGTCGTTTTTTTTTTCGGGCCGAATTTTTGAGTTTCGATATCTCAGCTCTGGAAGGGGCTAGAGCCTCCATTTTTGCACTCAGGTCTAAGTCTCATGGCCCTCTATCAGAATCCAGAGTTTTGGGAAGATTGGAGAAACTTAATTTTTCGCCCCAAAAAAAAAAACGTAAGGGGTACCACTGTCGTTTTTTTTTCGGGCCGAATTTTTAAGTTTCGATATCTCAGCTCTGGAAGGGGCTAGAGCCTTCATTTTTGCACTCAGGTCTAAGTCTCATGGCCCTCTATCAGAATTTGGGAAGATTGGAGAAACTTAATTTTTCGCCCAAAAAAAAAACGTAAGGGGTACCACTGTCGTTTTTTTTTCGGGCCGAATTTTTGAGTTTCGATATCTCAGCTCTGGAAGGGGCTAGAGCCTCCATTTTTGCACTCAGGTCTAAGTCTCATGGCCCTCTACCAGAATTTGGGAAGATTGGAGAAACTTAATTTTTCGCCCAAAAAAAAAAAACGTAAGGGGTACCACTGTCGTTTTTTTTTTCGGGCCGAATTTTTGAGTTTCGATATCTCAGCTCTGGAAGGAGCTAGAGCCTCCATTTTTGCACTCAGGTCTAAGTCTCATGGCCCTCTATCAGAATTTGGGAAGATTGGAGAAACTTAATTTTTCGCCCAAAAAAAAACGTAAGGGGTACCACTGTCATTTTTTTTTTCGGGCTGAATTTTTGAGTTTCGATATCTCAGCTCTGGAAGGGGCTAGAGCCTCCATTTTTGCACTCAGGTCTAAGTCTCATGGCCCTCTATCAGAATTTGGGAAGATTGGAGAAACTTAATTTTTCGCCCAAAAAAAAAACGTAAGGGGTACCAGTGTCGTTTTTTTTTTCGGGCCGAATTTTTGAGTTTCGATATCTCAGCTCTGGAAGGGGCTAGAGCCTCCATTTTTGCACTCAGGTCTAAGTCTCATGGCCCTCTATCAGAATCCAGAGTTTTGGGAAGATTGGAGAAACTTAATTTTTCGCCCCAAAAAAAAAAACGTAAGGGGTACCACTGTCGTTTTTTTTTCGGGCCGAATTTTTAAGTTTCGATATCTCAGCTCTGGAAGGGGCTAGAGCCTTCATTTTTGCACTCAGGTCTAAGTCTCATGGCCCTCTATCAGAATTTGGGAAGATTGGAGAAACTTAATTTTTCGCCCAAAAAAAAAACGTAAGGGGTACCACTGTCGTTTTTTTTTCGGGCCGAATTTTTGAGTTTCGATATCTCAGCTCTGGAAGGGGCTAGAGCCTCCATTTTTGCACTCAGGTCTAAGTCTCATGGCCCTCTACCAGAATTTGGGAAGATTGGAGAAACTTAATTTTTCGCCCAAAAAAAAAAAAACATAAGGGGTACCACTGTCGTTTTTTTTTTTCGGGCCGAATTTTTGAGTTTCGATATCTCAGCTCTGGAAGGGGCTAGAGCCTCCATTTTTGCACTCAGGTCTAAGTCTCATGGCCCTCTATCAGAATTTGGGAAGATTGGAGAAACTTAATTTTTCACCCCAAAAAAAAAAACGTAAGGGGTACCACTGTCGTTTTTTTTTCGGGCCGAATATTTGAGTTTCGATATCTCAGCTCTGGAAGGGGCTAGAGCCTCCATTTTTGCACTCAGGTCTAAGTCTCATGGCCCTCTATCAGAATTTGGGAAGATTGGAGAAACTTAATTTTTCGCCCCAAAAAAAAAACGTAAGGGGTACCACTGTCGTTTTTTTTTTTTCGGGCCGAATTTTTGAGTTTCGATATCTCAGCTCTGGAAGGGGCTAGAGCCTCCATTTTTGCACTCAGGTCTAAGTCTCATGGCCCTCTATCAGAATTTGGGAGGATTGGAGAAACTTATTTTTTCGCCCAAAAAAAAAAAACGTAAGGGGTACCACTGTCGTTTTTTTTTTTCGGGCCGAATTTTTGAGTTTCGATATCTCAGCTCTGGAAGGAGCTAGAGCCTCCATTTTTGCACTCAGGTCTAAGTCTCATGGCCCTCTATCAGAATTTGGGAAGATTGGAGAAACTTAATTTTTCGCCCAAAAAAAAAACGTAAGGGGTACCACTGTCATTTTTTTTTCGGGCCGAATTTTTGAGTTTCGATATCTCAGCTCTGGAAGGGGCTAGAGCCTCCATTTTTGCACTCAGGTCTAAGTCTCATGGCCCTCTATCAGAATTTGGGAAGATTGGAGAAACTTAATTTTTCGCCCAAAAAAAAACGTAAGGGGTACCACTGTCGTTTTTTTTTTGGGCCGAATTTATGAGTTTCGATATCTCAGCTCTGGAAGGGGCTAGAGCCTCCATTTTTGCACTCAGGTCTAAGTCTCATGGCCCTCTATCAGAATTTGGGAAGATTGGAGAAACTTAATTTTTCGCCCCAAAAAAAAAACGTAAGGGGTACCACTGTCGTTTTTTTTTTTTCGGGCCGAATTTTTGAGTTTCGATATCTCAGCTCTGGAAGGGGCTAGAGCCTCCATTTTTGCACTCAGGTCTAAGTCTCATGGCCCTCTATCAGAATTTGGGAGGATTGGAGAAACTTATTTTTTCGCCCAAAAAAAAAAAACGTAAGGGGTACCACTGTCGTTTTTTTTTTTCGGGCCGAATTTTTGAGTTTCGATATCTCAGCTCTGGAAGGAGCTAGAGCCTCCATTTTTGCACTCAGGTCTAAGTCTCATGGCCCTCTATCAGAATTTGGGAAGATTGGAGAAACTTAATTTTTCGCCCAAAAAAAAAACGTAAGGGGTACCACTGTCATTTTTTTTTCGGGCCGAATTTTTGAGTTTCGATATCTCAGCTCTGGAAGGGGCTAGAGCCTCCATTTTTGCACTCAGGTCTAAGTCTCATGGCCCTCTATCAGAATTTGGGAAGATTGGAGAAACTTAATTTTTCGCCCAAAAAAAAACGTAAGGGGTACCACTGTCGTTTTTTTTTTGGGCCGAATTTATGAGTTTCGATATCTCAGCTCTGGAAGGGGCTAGAGCCTCCATTTTTGCACTCAGGTCTAAGTCTAATGGCCCTCTACCAGAATTTGGGAAGATTGGAGAAACTTAATTTTTCGCCCAAAAAAAAAAAACGTAAGGGGTACCACTGTCGTTTTTTTTTCGGGCCGAATTTTTAAGTTTCGATATCTCAGCTCTGGAAGGGGCTAGAGCCTCCATTTTTGCACTCCGGTCTAAGTCTCATGGTCCTCTATCAGAATTTGGGAAGATTGGAGAAACCTAATTTTTCGCCCCCAAAAAAAAACGTAAGGGGTACCACTGTCGTTTTTTTTTCGGGCCGAATTTTTGAGTTTCGATATCTCAGCTCTGGAAGGGGCTAGAGCCTCCATTTTTGCACTCAGGTCTAAGTCTCATGGCCCTCTATCAGAATTTGGGAAGATTGGAGAAACTTAATTTTTCGCCCCAAAAAAAAAAACGTAAGGGGTACCACTGTCGTTTTTTTTTTCGGGCCGAATTTTTGAGTTTCGATATCTCAGCTCTGGAAGGAGCTAGAGCCTCCATTTTTGCACTCAGGTCTAAGTCTCATGGCCCTCTATCAGAATTTGGGAAGATTGGAGAAACCTAATTTTTCGCCCCAAAAAAAAAACGTAAGGGGTACCACTGTCGTTTTTTTTTCGGGCCGAATTTTTGAGTTTCGATATCTCAGCTCTGGAAGGGGCTAGAGCCTCCATTTTTGCACTCAGGTCTAAGTCTCATGGCCCTCTATCAGAATTTGGGAAGATTGGAGAAACTTAATTTTTCGCCCCCAAAAAAAAAACGTAAGGGGTACCACTGTCGTTTTTTTTTTCGGGCCGAATTTTTGAGTTTCGATATCTCAGCTCTGGAAGGAGCTAGAGCCTCCATTTTTGCACTCAGGTCTAAGTCTCATGGCCCTCTATCAGAATTTGGGAAGATTGGAGAAACTTAATTTTTCGCCCAAAAAAAAAACGTAAGGGGTACCACTGTCGTTTTTTTTTTTCGGGCCGAATTTTTGAGTTTCGATATCTCAGCTCTGGAAGGGGCTAGAGCCTCCATTTTTGCACTCAGGTCTAAGTCTCATGGCCCTCTATCAGAATTTGGGAAGATTGGAGAAACGTAATTTTTCACCCCAAAAAAAAAAAACGTAAGGGGTACCACTGTCGTTTTTTTTTCGGGCCGAATATTTGAGTTTCGATATCTCAGCTCTGGAAGGGGCTAGAGCCTCCATTTTTGCACTCAGGTCTAAGTCTCATGGCCCTCTATCAGAATTTGGGAAGATTGGAGAAACTTAATTTTTCGCCCCAAAAAAAAAACGTAAGGGGTACCACTGTCGTTTTTTTTTTCGGGCCGAATTTTTGAGTTTCGATATCTCAGCTCTGGAAGGGGCTAGAGCCTCCATTTTTGCACTCAGGTCTAAGTCTCATGGCCCTCTATCAGAATTTGGGAGGATTGGAGAAACTTATTTTTTCGCCCCAAAAAAAAAAAACGTAAGGGGTACCACTGTCGTTTTTTTTTTTCGGGCCGAATTTTTGAGTTTCGATATCTCAGCTCTGGAAGGAGCTAGAGCCTCCATTTTTGCACTCAGGTCTAAGTCTCATGGCCCTCTATCAGAATTTGGGAAGATTGGAGAAACTTAATTTTTCGCCCAAAAAAAAAACGTAAGGGGTACCACTGTCATTTTTTTTTTCGGGCCGAATTTTTGAGTTTCGATATCTCAGCTCTGGAAGGGGCTAGAGCCTCCATTTTTGCACTCAGGTCTAAGTCTCATGGCCCTCTATCAGAATTTGGGAAGATTGGAGAAACTTAATTTTTCGCCCAAAAAAAAAACGTAAGGGGTACCACTGTCGTTTTTTTTTTTGGGCCGAATTTATGAGTTTCGATATCTCAGCTCTGGAAGGGGCTAGAGCCTCCATTTTTGCACTCAGGTCTAAGTCTCATGGCCCTCTACCAGAATTTGGGAAGATTGGAGAAACTTAATTTTTCGCCCAAAAAAAAAAAACGTAAGGGGTACCACTGTCGTTTTTTTTTCGGGCCGAATTTTTAAGTTTCGATATCTCAGCTCTGGAAGGGGCTAGAGCCTCCATTTTTGCACTCCGGTCTAAGTCTCATGGTCCTCTATCAGAATTTGGGAAGATTGGAGAAACCTAATTTTTCGCCCCAAAAAAAAAACGTAAGTGGTACCACTGTCGTTTTTTTTTCGGGCCGAATTTTTGAGTTTCGATATCTCAGCTCTGGAAGGGGCTAGAGCCTCCATTTTTGCACTCAGGTCTAAGTCTCATGGCCCTCTATCAGAATTTGGGAAGATTGGAGAAACTTAATTTTTCGCCCCAAAAAAAAAAACGTAAGGGGTACCACTGTCGTTTTTTTTTTCGGGCCGAATTTTTGAGTTTCGATATCTCAGCTCTGGAAGGAGCTAGAGCCTCCATTTTTGCACTCAGGTCTAAGTCTCATGGCCCTCTATCAGAATTTGGGAAGATTGGAGAAACTTAATTTTTCGCCCCAAAAAAAAAACGTAAGGGGTACCACTGTCGGTTTTTTTTCGGGCCGAATTTTTAAGTTTCGATATCTCAGCTCTGGAAGGGGCTAGAGCCTCCATTTTTGCACTCAGGTCTAAGTCTCATGGCCCTCTATCAGAATTTGGGAAGATTGGAGAAACTTAATTTTTCGCCCAAAAAAAAAAACGTAAGGGGTACCACTGTCGTTTTTTTTTCGGGCCGAATTTTTGAGTTTCGATATCTCAGCTCTGGAAGGGGCTAGAGCCTCCATTTTTGCACTCAGGTCTAAGTCTCATGGCCCTCTACCAGAATTTGGGAAGATTGGAGAAACTTAATTTTTCGCCCAAAAAAAAAAAACGTAAGGGGTACCACTGTCGTTTTTTTTTTCGGGCCGAATTTTTGAGTTTCGATATCTCAGCTCTGGAAGGAGCTAGAGCCTCCATTTTTGCACTCAGGTCTAAGTCTCATGGCCCTCTATCAGAATTTGGGAAGATTGGAGAAACTTAATTTTTCGCCCAAAAAAAAACGTAAGGGGTACCACTGTCATTTTTTTTTTCGGGCTGAATTTTTGAGTTTCGATATCTCAGCTCTGGAAGGGGCTAGAGCCTCCATTTTTGCACTCAGGTCTAAGTCTCATGGCCCTCTATCAGAATTTGGGAAGATTGGAGAAACTTAATTTTTCGCCCAAAAAAAAAAACGTAAGGGGTACCAGTGTCGTTTTTTTTTTCGGGCCGAATTTTTGAGTTTCGATATCTCAGCTCTGGAAGGGGCTAGAGCCTCCATTTTTGCACTCAGGTCTAAGTCTCATGGCCCTCTATCAGAATCCAGAGTTTTGGGAAGATTGGAGAAACTTAATTTTTCGCCCCAAAAAAAAAAACGTAAGGGGTACCACTGTCGTTTTTTTTTCGGGCCGAATTTTTAAGTTTCGATATCTCAGCTCTGGAAGGGGCTAGAGCCTTCATTTTTGCACTCAGGTCTAAGTCTCATGGCCCTCTATCAGAATTTGGGAAGATTGGAGAAACTTAATTTTTCGCCCAAAAAAAAAACGTAAGGGGTACCACTGTCGTTTTTTTTTCGGGCCGAATTTTTGAGTTTCGATATCTCAGCTCTGGAAGGGGCTAGAGCCTCCATTTTTGCACTCAGGTCTAATTCTCAGGGCCCTCTATCATAATCCAGAGTTTCAAGAAGATCACAGAAAGTCAAAATTTTAACCCCCAAAAAAAACGACAGTGGTACCCCTTTCGTTTTTTTTTCGGGTCGAAATTTTGAGTTTCGATATCTCAGCTCTGGAAGGGTCTAGAGCCTCCATTTTTGCACTCAGGTCTAATTCGCAGGGCCCTCTATCATAATCCAGAGATTCAAGAAGATCAGAGAAAGTCAAAATTTCGACCCGAAAAAAAAAAAACGACAGTGGTACCCCTTTCGTTTTTTTTTCGGGTCGAAATTTTGAGTTTCGATATCTCAGCTCTGGAAGGGTCTAGAGCCTCCATTTTTGCACTCAGTTCTAATTCTCAGGGCCCTCTATCATAATCCAGAGTTTCAAGAAGATCAGAGAAAGTCAAAATTTCGACCCGAAAAAAAAAAAAAACGACAGTGGTACCCCTTTCGGGTTTTTTTCGGGTCGAAATTTTGAGTTTCGATATCTCAGCTCTGGAAGGGTCTAGAGCCTCCATTTTTGCATGGAGGTCTAATTCGCAGGGCCCTCTATCATAATCCAGAGTTTCAAGAAGATCAGAGAAAGTCAAAATTTCAACCCAAAAAAAAAAACGAAAGTGGTACCCCTTTCGTTTTTTTTTTTTTTTCGGGTCGAAATTTTGAGTTTCGATATCTCAGCTCTGGAAGGGTCTAGAGCCTCCATTTTTGCACTCAGGTCTAATTCTCAGGGCCCTCTATCATAATCCAGAGTTTCAAGAAGATCACAGAAAGTCAAAATTTTAACCCCAAAAAAAAACGACAGTGGTACCCCTTTCTTTTTTTTCGGGTCGAAATTTTGAGTTTCGATATCTCAGCTCTGGAAGGGTCTAGAGCCTCAATTTTTGCACTCAAGTCTAATTCGCAGGGCCCTCTATCATAATCCAGAGTTTTAAGAGGATCAGAGAAACTCAAAATTTTGACCCGAAAAAAAAAAAACGACAGTGGTACTCCTTTCGTTTTTTTTTCGGGTCGGAATTTTGAGTTTCGATATCTCAGCTCTGGAAGGGACTAGAGCCTCCATTTTTGCACTCAGGTCTAATTCTCAGGGCCCTCTATCATAATCGAGAGTTTCAAGAGAATCAGAGAAACTCAAAATTTCGACCCCCCAAAAAAGAACGACAGTGGTACCCCTTTCGTTTTTTTTTCGGGTCGAAATTTTGAGTTTCGATATCTCAGCTCTGGAAGGGTCTAGAGCCTCCATTTTTGCACTCAGGTCTAATTCGCAGGGCCCTCTATCATAATCCAGAGATTCAAGAAGATCAGAGAAAGTCAAAATTTCGACCCGAAAAAAAAAAAACGACAGTGGTACCCCTTTCGTTTTTTTTTCGGGTCGAAATTTTGAGTTTCGATATCTCAGCTCTGGAAGGGTCTAGAGCCTCCATTTTTGCACTCAGGTCTAATTCTCAGGGCCCTCTATCATAATCCAGAGTTTCAAGAAGATCAGAGAAAGTCAAAATTTCGACCCGAAAAAAAAAAAAAAACGACAGTGGTACCCCTTTCGGGTTTTTTTCGGGTCGAAATTTTGAGTTTCGATATCTCAGCTCTGGAAGGGTCTAGAGCCTCCATTTTTGCATGGAGGTCTAATTCGCAGGGCCCTCTATCATAATCCAGAGTTTCAAGAAGATCAGAGAAAGTCAAAATTTCAACCCAAAAAAAAAAACGAAAGTGGTACCCCTTTCGTTTTTTTTTTTTCGGGTCGAAATTTTGAGTTTCGATATCTCAGCTCTGGAAGGGTCTAGAGCCTCCATTTTTGCACTCAGGTCTAATTCTCAGGGCCCTCTATCATAATCCAGAGTTTCAAGAAGATCACAGAAAGTCAAAATTTTAACCCCAAAAAAAAACGACAGTGGTACCCCTTTCTTTTTTTTCGGGTCGAAATTTTGAGTTTCGATATCTCAGCTCTGGAAGGGTCTAGAGCCTCAATTTTTGCACTCAAGTCTAATTCGCAGGGCCCTCTATCATAATCCAGAGTTTTAAGAGGATCAGAGAAACTCAAAATTTTGACCCGAAAAAAAAAAAACGACAGTGGTACTCCTTTCGTTTTTTTTTCGGGTCGGAATTTTGAGTTTCGATATCTCAGCTCTGGAAGGGACTAGAGCCTCCATTTTTGCACTCAGGTCTAATTCTCAGGGCCCTCTATCATAATCGAGAGTTTCAAGAGAATCAGAGAAACTCAAAATTTCGACCCCCCAAAAAAGAACGACAGTGGTACCCCTTTCTTTTTTCGGGTCGAAATTTTGAGTTTCGATATTTCAGCTCTGGAAGGGTCTAGAGCCTCCTTTTTTGCACTCAGGTCTAAGTCTCACGGCCCTCTATCAGAATCCAGAGTTTCAAGAGGATCAGAGAAACTCAAAATTTTGACCCGAAAAAAAAAAAAAACGACAGTGGTACCCATTTCGGGTTTTTTTCGGGTCGAAATTTTGAGTATCGATATCTCAGCTCTGGAAGGGTCTAGAGCCTCAATTTTGCCACTCATGTCTAAGTCTCATGGCCCTCTACCAGAATCCAGAGTTTCAAGAGGATCAGAGAAACTCAAAATTTTGACCCGAAAAAAAAAACGACAGTGGTACCCCTTTCTTTTTTTCGGGTCGAAATTTTGTGTTTCGATATTTCAGCTCTGGAAGGGTCTAGAGCCTCCTTTTTTGCACTCAGGTCTAAGTCTCACGGCCCTCTATCAGAATCCAGAGTTTCAAGAGGATCAGAGAAACTCAAAATTTTGACCCGAAAAAAAAAAACGACAGTGGTACCCCTTTCTTTTTTTCGGGTCGAAATTTTGTGTTTCGATATTTCAGCTCTGGAAGGGTCTAGAGCCTCCTTTTTTGCACTCAGGTCTAAGTCTCACGGCCCTCTATCAGAATCCAGAGTTTCAAGAGGATCAGAGAAACTCAAAATTTTGACCCGAAAAAAAAAACGACAGTGGTACCCCTTTCTTTTTTTCGGGTCGAAATTTTGAGTTTCGATATCTCAGCTCTGGAAGGGTCTAGAGCCTCCATTTTTGCACTCAGGTCTAATTCTCAGGGCCCTCTATCATAATCCAGAGTTTCAAGAAGATCACAGAAAGTCAACATTTCGACCCAAAAAAAAAAAAAATGACAGTGGTACCCCTTTCTTTTTTTTTCGGGTCGAAATTTTGAGTTTCGATATCTCAGCTCTGGAAGGGTCTAGAGCCTCAATTTTTGCACTCAAGTCTAATTCGCAGGGCCCTCTATCATAATCCAGAGTTTTAAGAGGATCAGAGAAACTCAAAATTTTGACCCGAAAAAAAAAAAACGACAGTGGTACCCCTTTCGGGTTTTTTTCGGGTCGGAATTTTGAGTTTCGATATCTCAGCTCTGGAAGGGACTAGAGCCTCCATTTTTGCACTCAGGTCTAATTCTCAGGGCCCTCTATCATAATCGAGAGTTTCAAGAGAATCAGAGAAACTCAAAATTTCGACCCCCCAAAAAAGAACGACAGTGGTACCCCTTTCTTTTTTTCGGGTCGAAATTTTGAGTTTCGATATCTCAGCTCTGGAAGGGTCTAGAGCCTCCATTTTTGCACTCAGGTCTAATTCTCAGGGCCCTCTATCAGAATCCAGAGTTTCAAGAGGATCAGAGAAACTCAAAATTTTGACCCGAAAAAAAAACAAAACGACAGTGGTACCCCTTTCGTTTTTTCTCGGGTCGAAATTTTGAGTAGGTGGCGACAAGTGACTGTCTTTATGAGTGAACAATTTAACTTTAACGTGCCAAAAAAAAAAATGATTATCTAACCTTAGAAAGAAACAGCTTGCTGAAACCAATCTTTAATGCTAATATATAAATTGCTCATTTTCGTCTGGACACAAAAAGATTGCACTGGTGTTTGATTGAAATTCATCTAGGCTATGCAAAATAATCCTTGAAATATTTCTCATTAAGGCCATTCCTGTTAGGAATATGGATTGTGTATTGTCAACAATAAGCAGAAACATTCTGCATTTGCATCCAAGCGTGGATCATTCATTTCAACATTAATCCTCATTCTCATATTTAAGAATCTGTCATCTTTTATGCTACTGCCAGTGCCCACTGACATACTTTTAAAGCTATTGTTATACCATTTTTATGACCTTTAAACACCCTAAAATGCACACATGTAGGTCTGAGAAATCCAAATTTTCTCGGGGGAGTATGCCCCCGAACCCTCCTAACTTCCTCACCTTTGAATGTGTATGACTGTGTGGTAATGTGGGCTGGTATGGTTACAGTGCCAGGGATGCCAGTCTGCCGCTGCATATAGGCCTGCAATATGCATTATTCTCTGTATCGAATCATGCTATCTTATTCCCCACCCCAGCCCCTGATGTTTCGGGTTCAGCCCCTGATGTTTTTGAAATCTAGAAACGCCCCTGGAAATAGAGGTCCACCTACTTTTCTTAGGGGGGGTTCATCAAGGTGGAGTAGCTATAGTTTACTTGTATTAACGACAATTTTGCACTTATTTTATCTACTCCAGTAAAAAAAAAAAAAAAAAAAATTCTGAAGGATGACCCACCCACATTTTTTTTGCTTCCGACGCCCCTGCCATATATACTTATTGATTACTTGTTGTGAAAATTTAGCTTTGATACCACAGGAATAAATTACATTTTAAAATATATTAAAATAGAAAACTTGTAATATTTAAGAATATTTAAGAATAACAATATTTTATAACGTATTAAAAAAAAAAAAAATCTTAGTTGTTCCAAACATTTGACTGCTATAGTATACACTCACCGGCCACTTTATTAGGTACCCCATGCTAGTAACGGGTTGGACCCCCTTTTGCCTTCAGAATCAGAACTGCCTCAATTCTTCGTGGCATAGATTCAACAAGGTGCTGGAAGCATTCCTCAGGGAGTTTGGTCCATATTGACATGATGGCATCACACAGTTGCCACAGATTTGTCGGCTGCACATCCATGATGCGAATCTCCCGTTCCACCACATCCCAAAGATGCTCTATTGGATTAAGATCTGGTGACTGTGGAGGCCATTTGAGTACAGCGAACTCATTGTCATGTTCAAGAAAACAGTCTGAGATGATTCCAGCTTTATGACATGGCGCATTATCCTGCTGAAAGTAGCCATCAGAAGTTGGGTACATTGTGGTCATAAAGGGATGGACATGGTCAGCAACAATACTCAGGTAGGCTGTGGCATTGCAACGATGCTCAATTGGTACCAAGGGGCCCAAAGAGTGCCAAGAAAATATTCCCCACACCATGACACCACCACCACCAGCCTGAACCGTTGATACAAGGCAGGATGGATCCATGCTTTCATGTTGTAGACGCCAAATTCTGACCCTACCATCCGAATGTCGCAGCAGAAATCGAGACTCATCAGACCAGGCAACGTTTTTCCAATCTTCTATTGTCCAATTTCGATGAGCTTGTGCAAATTGTAGCCTCAGTTTCCTGTTCTTAGCTGAAAGGAGTGGCACCCGGTGTGGTCTTCTGCTGCTGTAGCCCATCTGCCTCAAAGTTCGACATACTGTGCGTTCAGAGATGCTCTTCTGCCCACCTTGGTTGTAACGGGTGGTTATTTGAGTCACTGTTGCCCTTCTATCAGCTCGAACCAGTCTGGCCGTTCTCCTCTGACCTCTGGCATCAACAAGGCATTTCCGCCCACAGAACTGCCGCTCACTGGATGTTTTTTCTTTTTCGGACCATTCTCTGTAAACCCTAGAGATGGTTGTGCGTGAAAATCCCAGTAGATTAGCAGTTTCTGAAATACTCAGACCAGCCCTTCTGGCACCAACAATCATGCCACGTTCAAAGTCACTCAAATCACCTTTCTTCCCCATACTGATGCTCGGTTTGAACTGCAGGAGATTGTCTTGACCATGTCTACATGCCTAAATGCACTGAGTTGCCGCCATGTGATTGGCTGCTTAGAAATTAAGTGTTAACGAGCAGTTGGACAGGTGTACCTAATAAAGTGGCCGGTGAGGGTATATTTACTGTATATAATGGATTATTTGTAAAGTATTTATTTTTCAATATTTAAAGCAAAATTTGTTTTATTTGTTTGCTTAAGGTTGTAAAATGGGCCAGTGTTTTAGAGGGCTTTAAAGCAGAAAAAGGGCAAAGCACTTACTTGAATTATTCAGTATAAAACTGTTTTTGTTTTAGCTTTTAACTTGTCTAAATCTTCACTTTTTTTAGGTCGGCCTATTTTGTATGTGGATGAACTTGAGGTCATACGTTGCTGAATTTTGTAGGTTGTGGCTTGTCATATGAAAGTTCCTGGGGTTTACCAGCGTTACATAACTGTGACATTTAAGTGAAAAAAAAAAAACAATTTTTACACAAACAAGGTCAGTACACAATTTTGTTATATTAGCCTCACGCTAACTTTCTTTTAAAGGCGTAGTTCACTTAAAAAAAAAAAAAAAACTTTTGCTGATAATTTACTCACCCCCATGTCATCCAAGATGTCCATGTCTTTCTTTCTTCAGTCGAAAAGGATTTAAGGTTTTTGATGAAAACATTCCAGGATTTTCTCCATATAATGGACTTCAATGGGAACCAAACAGTTCAAGGTCCAAATGAGAGTTTCACTGCAGCTTCAAAGGGCTTTAAACGACACCAGACTGTGAATAAGGGTCTTATCAAGTGAAACGATCGCTCATTTAATAAATAAATAACAAAGTTTAAGTTTTATAAGCCCAAATGCTTGCCTTGCTCTGTACTGCGATGCGCGTTCGTGACTCTCCTGTTCGAACTCGTTCATCAAAATGAACAAATCTTTTTTCGAGTCATGACTCGAAGGGTTCTAGATAAGACCCTTATTCGTCGTCTAGTGTCGCTTAAAGCCCTTTGAAGCTGGACTGAAACTCTCATTTGGACCTTGAAACGTTTGGTTCCCATTGAAGTCCATTATATGGAGAAAATCCTAGAATGTTTTCATCAAAAACCTTAATTTCTTTTCGACTGAAGAAAGAAAGACGTGGACATCTTGGATGACATGGGGGTGAGTAAATTATCAGCCAAAGTTTTTGTTAAAGTGAACTACTCCTTTAAGTATACTTTTGAAACAATTTTAATGTTTACTGCCTGGTCTGTGTTCTTCCTTATAGGTGCTATATAGCTGCATTTTTAATTTCTACTGCCTCTCAATTTCACCATCTTCACTCTGGTCAAAAAGGCAATGTAAAACAACACATGGATTGGAACATTGATTAGTACAAAAATAAAACTGCATCATGGCCTTTAAACTATGTATAATCTTTGTCTTCTCCAAATTTGGATCCAATTCTGCGCAGAAAAGGACAAAATATTAAACGGTTTAACATAAGTGGCAGCTTTTATCTAATCAAATTTTGACACAGGGTATATTCTATTTATCAAAACATTCCACAAACTCAATCAATGGATGGATAATTACTGAAACCCACTCAGATGGTCTCTTTGAAATTAGGCATGTTCAAAAAGCCATTCATTCTCAGCATAAACCTGTTTGATATCCATCAGTCTATAGGAGAAATTATAAGTTTACATGATACATGTGAAAAAAGACAAAGCGGATCTATTAAATGGATGATTTATTTGTTTTCTTATCATTTTCCTCAAATGTGATCGTAATGCATTTCAGTGTAAAAATCATTCCTTACAAAGGTTTACAATAATGTCTAGCAATAATTCCAGAGGAATACAATATTATATTTATTGTCATCATAACAATGACAATGGGAGACAGTGCTGATGAGATCCTATTGCAAATCAAAGAAAAGGCAGTGAAGCCATCATGTAGCATTTATTGGCATTTTCTGCATGCGTTTTCCTGTAGAACTAATTTTCTTCCAATGGAACGGTCCATACGATTAAAAAACAAAAATGCAATGCATTGTTTGAAAAAAAAAAAAAGAAAAATGAAGTGCAGGATGTATCTAAAGGTGGCTATCAGTTCCAGTCACCACCTTTTTCAAAGCACATAGTGTAGGTGCACTTTTCAGAAATGGTCATACATTCACTGGATGCACATGCCACCCATTAACGGTAACACATCTTGTTGAAGATTGCCTTTTCGGTTCGCCAGTACTGCCCCTGAAGTGTCCTCACAGTGGTTAGCATGTGACTCTGAAAAAAAAAATGTGATTGAATCAAAGTATAGCTTCAGTATGAACAGTCTGGAGTCTGTCGTTAAAAATCTTCATTCACAGTTAAGGAAAGGAAATCCCTTTAGACCTCAGGTGCACCCATAGGACGGTAGAACTTTATTTGTACAAGGAGGGGTGGACATCAGCAGTCTCCCAGCATCCCAGCAAACCTCAGAACCATGGTATCCTATTTCACTCTCTCCTAGACCCTCCAAATCACTGTTAACAAACATGAGTTGAAAAACACCTTCATTCACAGTTTGGGAAGGGGAGTCCCTCAGATGCACCTGTTGCTAGGTAGAACTTGTTGAATGAGAAGACGGCATATGTTACAGTTCGTCATGTCTATGTCAATGTTTGGCACATGTTCTAATGGCTATTGGTAGTGATTCGTACCAGCCAATTTGAGCTCCAAAAAGAGTGTAACCAACTGATGATATGCAGGGACGCTTGATTGTGGAGATATTGGTTCATGGGTCTCTTGAGCAGAGGTCTCAAACTACCACTAGCCTAGTAAAATCCTCCATTTGGGCCTGATTTACGACCATACAATTGAACTAGATAGAGTTAATGAGGCATGGACAGAGCCATACATCTTTCCTTCATACTAGCATAATGCTTGCATGTTTAGTGATGTAATAATACCTTGACTTGCATTCTAAACTACTTAAACTTTCTTTTCTGCAATTACTGTAGCAGTGTAAGAAAAATCACAAGCTAGCTTTGACATAACAATCAGAAATATTTCGATATATAAAAAAGACTACAAAGCTATATCAATCTACATATGATATTCAAAATATTTCACAAGATGTAAACAACACTGGTCCAGAAGCACTTCCTGTTTCAGTTTTTTAACACTACATAAAAGCTGGGATAAAATACAACCAACAGAACATTTAAAACTGAATCAAAAAGTTAAACAAACATCTTTAAAATGTTTTCTTTACATTTGAAATAAAGAAAACAGTTACAAACTGAAACAGGAAGTGCTTCTGGACCAGTGTTGTTTACATCTTGTGAATAAAGTGTCTGGAGTAGCTGTAGTGCATCAAAAATAGCAACTTCTATCTACTGAAGACTTATTGCCAAGACTTTTCCCTGTGTAAACCGCTCCTGTTTGAATCTAGTTTGATGTAGATGCATGCAACTCAAACTTTTCTGACTTTGACTTATTTTCTGTGCCGTTCGCTTGTTTTTATTAAACGGGCTACAGTTGTTCTTTTACATTCAAGTTTTAGGCTTGTAAAAGCCATGTGGATAATAAGAAATGTATAACATTAAATTGCAATATATAATAAACATTAAATTACAACAATATATAAAATAAAAAAATTAAACACTATTGATTGAAATAAAATAAAACGTAAATAGTAAAGGTTTTATTTAGAATATGAAAAATTAAAAAAAAACGATAGTCTATAAATGGTATATATCTATATCTATCTATATCTATATAAATATATATATATATATATATATATATATATATATATATATATATATACTGTATATATATATATATATATATATATTTAAGGACAAATTTAAAACTTGATAACCCAAATTTGGCCCGTAGGTCAGTTGTTTGAGACCCCTGCTCTTGAGTTCTAAGACCCAAGTCATTGTTCCAATCCACTTACAGTTGTAAGATGTGCTAAACAAAGGTTTGGCGTTTGGAAATTGTCTGTTATAATGTGCATGAGGGTAAATGATGGCCTACAGAGTCTCGTTGACTGAGGAATATTAGGGAATGAGTGCCCTTCCCAGCATCATCCAGTCTCTGGAATAAGAACGGGAGAAGGTTTGTGGGTCAGTGAGGAAATGTGGACATGGAGGTCCTGGCCCGTCGGGTCCAGTTGAGTCCTGAGCTGGTTCCGGTCTCAACCGGTTCAACAGGCTGTTCCCGCTTTTTGAGTTTGGTGCCGAGCTCAATTAAACACTGATCCCAGTCCTCCGGTAACAGCAGCATTAGGAAGCCCAGACAGATGATCAACACAGCGATGAGTCTCACTGTATTGAAGTGGATATCACAGGTGTACAGGTCCACCACTGCAACACCAACAACACACACTTTAGAGCCACTACGGAAAAACGTATATGAAGTTACAATTACTGCCCACTTTGCTATCCTCAGTGGGACTGGGTTCAAAAACAGTTTTATAAAAACCTGTAGCCCTCAAACCGTATTCACTTTATAGCCCTTAATCCTGTAATTGTGGAGAAATGTGGGCACAGAGGACTCAGGTGTGATCCTCATTTGTATTTATTATAAATGTTATATCACTGTCTTCGATAAAGTTTTGTCTATCCATTTATGGTGTTTTTTTATTTTTATTTTGAGGGGTATTTTTGAATTTATTTACTTCAAAAAGTACCATAGTTTCTATGTAAATTAATTACTATGTAATTTTATTTTTTTACATTTTTTAACTACATTAAAATATCATTCCAATAAGTTATTAGAGCTAAAACCTAAAGATGAAGTGACTTTGCTGTCACCTGGTGTCTTATTTTGGCTTATTTTAGAATGCTCTAAATTATAGTTTTTCCCATTCATTTCTATGGGTGCCCATTTTTGACCTAAATACAAGATTAAGGAGTTTTTATTTTTCACCCACTTAACATTGTAGAATTGAGTCAAAAAAAAAAAAATGTGTGTGTTCAGGAGGCAAACTTAGGAAAAGTAGCCAAGTCTTGTACCACTCGGATAAAAGGAAATACTTTTTTAAAAATAAATCAAAACTGTTTTGCCCACATTTGTCCAGAATACGGTTTTAGGGTTAAGAACAGATATACAATGAACTAAGAATGTAATTGTAGGTTTTCTATAAACAAGTTTGTTTTTATATATAAAAAGTTTACTTTGATGAAACTTAACTCACTTGCATTAACAGGGACACTCAGCACAATGCCAAGTGAAATCAGCTTCGGGTATGTAATGGCAATGCCAAAATTCACCAGCATGTTGAATGCTGTAGAAGAAAAAAATGATGAACAGTTATATATCTCTAAAGACAGTTATTCTAATTGTTGCACATTACATAAATAATACTCTAATTATAATAGTATTTTTTTTCTGTCAGTATTTTATTTACCTAGTAAGAGTCCAGCCACTCCACACATGTAGGCCCAAGGAAGATTAGCTATGGATGTGAAGTACTCAACATGTGTGAAGTACAGTATAACTGGCACAAAGCTCATGAAGACAAAGTTTGCACCACCAACAATGGTTAGAAACAGAGCCGCCTCTCCAAACTTGGCACTGCCCAAGACGAGCTTGAAAAGCACCTGAGAAAACAAAAACAAATAGAACAGCTCAGATACGTTTGTTTCAGTTAATTGATTCATTCAAGTGGTTCATTTTAATGATCATTCACTGCTATTTATATTATACTTGTTTTATTTTAGCTATAATACACTCACCAGCCGATCAAACGATTAACTCAAATATTTAATCAGCCAATCACAGAGCAGCAACTCAATGCATTAAGGCATGTAGACATGGGCTTGGTCCGAAAACGCATACTCTTGCAACCAATCGCAACCGCTAAAAAATAAGTCCTTAGTATGAATGCATGTAGTAGGCTATGAATGTAATCTGGACGTACTGCATTCACCTTGTCATCATGTGACCTACCAGGGTCAGTTATGTCGATTCACTGCTATTCACAAATCCTTTCCTGTGGCCTTGTGGGATAGTAAAGCATCCATCGTATGAATCTCACACTTCAAAATCTTATACTCTTACAATGAACCTCTGTTTAGGAATTGATTTCTTCCATGATGAATGAAGAAAATATGATGAACTTGCGATGTTAGCCTGGCTGTCTCCGTTTTTGTCGAGGTATTACAATAATTGAGGCCCTGTTGACGTGGCTGTGCGGGACTACAGGACAAAGATCCCTTAGGATTCCTCATGGACAGTAACCAGGAGAAGACCGTGTGCAGGTGCACTTTAACTTCTATGGAGGTCAATCATTCTGGGGGTCAGTAGGCCAATGGTAACTTAAGGTTTAGAAGGGAACATTTACGACTCTTTGTCTTCAAGCATAGTATTTTGTATACTGTGTGTAACTGGATTGGGTGTTGAGGCAGAAACTATTAAATATTCTTGTAATATTAATATGTTGCATATATATCATCATATAATATACTGTACCATATAATATATACTTAATGATATATGAAGAGTTCAGATGCAAAAGCCTCTAAGTGCCATTTGAAATTCTCTTCTAGAATAATCATTTTTATCAAGCTTGTATATTTCAATTCAGTAATTTCACTTAAATGGCAATTCTTAGGTAATATTCATTGCCATTTAAGTGAAATTACTAAACTTACATATACAAGCTTGATAAAAATTAACATTCTGGAAGAAAATTTCAAATGGCATTTAGAGGCTTTTGCATCTGAACTCTTCATATATATAATATACTTGACCATGTCTATATTCCTAAATGCATTGAGCTGCTATAGCATGTGATTGGCTGATTAGATATTTGCATTAACAAGCAGTTGAACAGCAGATACATAATAAAGTGTGTATGCACTCTTAGAAAAAAAGGTTCACTGGGGTTCTATATGAAGCATAGGGTTCTTTACTCAACTCCAAAGAACCTTCTAAGCTAAAAAAGGTTCTATAATGACAAGAAAGAATCCCTTTGGCACAAAGGTTATTTTATAGGCTATTATTCCCTCATATATTACATTATTCTGCAACATTTTGTAGTTGTAATTAAAATATTATTTATTAAACTGTTGTAGTAACTTAATATCACATTTTAATCATGCTGATTTTTGGAGGAGAAAAACTGAAATGGCACTCTTCATGTGATATTGATTAACTACATAAAATGATATAAATATATACATTTTCTAACCCCCATATCTTAAATTTTGTGATCATTCACATGCATTCATAAATACATTTTAGGGTCTTGATGTTTGTCAATAATATGGACAAAACAAATGATAATGAATGAACCCAAAAGGTTCTAAATAGTGCCTTGTTGTTTTTGTGTCAGAAAAAACAATTTTCCTAACAGTGGACAGGATAAATATAAAATAACATAATGTTATCTTTCAAATGGCTACCGGAAAGAAAACAAGGTTGCAATTTGGTGCGATTTCAGGATAGCCAACTGATCTTTCTGTCCAGTTCACTTATTGATTTGTCCTTTTCAGATGACCGCAAGAAAGTACATCACAAAATCAATCAAGACAAATAAGTTTTTTAATTACAGAAAATAAAGCACTCCCAAGACACACAAATAGATTTGACTATACATAGTCATCACTCCATGACTATAATAGAGGTGCAGTTATTGATGAGTGCAGTTTCAATGACACAGAACCAAATACCAATTTAACTGAAAAACATTTGGTAAATTGATGTTAAAATACTTTTAATGAGCAATAACCATAGTGTTGACTGCTGAAGTAGGGTTACCTTATAGAGGGCAGAGGCAGATGCAGAGGCCACTACAAGTGTTATGCCAATAACAGAGTGACTGTGAAAGCCATCAGCGTAGGTCAGCATCACTATTCCAGCGATGGCCAGAATGGAAGCAACAATCTTGTAAAAGAACAAAATAAAGGTAATCAAAATAAAGGTCATCACAATGTGTTAAATCAAAAAGACAGTCTGTAGTCTACAACATATATACTGTATATTATATATATGAAGAGTTCAGATGCAAAAGCCTCTAAGTGCCATTAGAAATTTTCTTCTAGAATGATAATTTTTATCAAGCTTGGATATTTAAGCTCAGAAATTTCACTTAAATTGCAATGAAGATTACCTATTAATTGTAATTTAAGTGAAATTATTGAACGTAAACATACAAGCTTGATAAAAATGATCATTTTAGAAGAACATTTCAAATGGCACTTAGAGGCTTTTGCATCTGAACTCTACATATACAGTATATATATATATATATATATATATATATATATATATACACACACACACACACACACACACACACACACACACACACACTTGTGTTAACACACTTGTATTAACATGTGTGTCCAAGTGAAAAAAGTTTCCAGAGTGTAGCCGAATTGAAAAAAAAAAAAACATTATGAGGGTGTCAGAAAGATTGATTACTCCCACCCAAAGACCCTCCTGAACAGCTTTCTGAAAAGCTTTTTATTCTGGTTCAACAATCTCTCTCTGTTGCCCATATTTGAAGGATCGTGGTTTTGCATTCTCCTGGATGTTGCTATATTCATATCACCACCATCTTGTCAGGAGTAACAAAGAAAAACACCTCATGAAACCTGTCAAGAACATGTCCAGGGCATATTTGACCATACATTTCCAAGCAAGAAACACGAAATATATTAACACTAAGAAAATTAAGACTATTTTAGGACAATTATTATTTGTTATTTTATTTTGTTGTTTAACTTGACACGGAAAAATGTTTGTTTTTCAAAATCTTCACTCACGTCTCACCCATTTTCCCAGGAGATTCTAAATGACCCCCTCCCCTTTTTTCCCCCTTTTAAATTACTAAATTCGCATCCTTTACTCTGATAAGATTGGGGGTCATTTCTTCTGGGAGAGCAGCACATCACATATCTAAACTGGATCACAAACCAAACACTCTTACTATCGCGAGCTCATGGTCTCTCTATCATCTAATGTTCTCTAGGAAATTAACTAGTACTGCACCAGGGATATCCAAAAACCCTGAGTCATCAAAATCTGCCAAGCACTGCAGTGTGTGTGTTTGTGTGTGTGTGTGTGTGAGAGAGAGAGACAGAAAGAGAGAGCAACAGGAACACAGAGAGACAAAGAAAATGTTAAACAGCACTTTGGTTTCTTTGATCCGAGAAAAAAGAAAGGAGCACAAAGGAAGAAGACAGAAAAAGGATTGATTGTGAAAGCAAATATTGTACTATGATGGAACTGCTGACTCATGAGATTAGACAGCAGCAGGGACTAGAATAACAGTCATCAATCCACAACCAAAGGTTGGCATGACATCTATCCATCCATCTGTCTATAAAGCTATTTTAGCAACACTTGCGATCAAGCATCATGAAAAGTGCATGTCAAATCGATATCTAAAATTTCTTCCATCTATCAAACTATCCATCCAACCACTCACCCTGACGCCCATGAAGCGATCCCGCAGCACGATCCAGGACAGGAGAAAGACGAAGGCTTTGTTACAGCAGAAGAGGGCAGATACATCGGTGCTGTTGATCTTTCTCAGCGCCTGAAGGTATAGGTAGTTTGTCAGAATCCACAGCAGGCCGAAAGGGGCCACTTTAGTGAAGAACACTTTCGCTGTTAGTCCGTCGTCCCCGAAGAACCGACAGCACTCTCTGAAATATCACATACACAAACATAAAATATGAATTTACAACCCTCTCGAAACCTCTCTCTGTCACACAAAACACCCAACAGATAGTTAGACCAATTGAAAACAAACTTTTAAGGCCACATTCCCACATTAAAATGTTGAATGTGTCTGTGTGATGTGATATGATGAACAAATACGTACAGAGATACCATAAATCTTTGGCCATTACGCCTATAATTGTCCTCGGTTCACCTCCATGTTAGATAATGGACTCTAATTACAACTGAGAGTAAATTCCTGCTGAAAAGTCCAGTAAAATGGATTCCATGCTGGTTTTGGTTAGTGCTGGTGTGGTAATGGTCCAGGCTGGTGTGCACAGGGTTAGTGCTGGTATCGTGCTGGTCTAATATGCTATTCTCAAGCAAAACTAAGATGGTGAAGCAGGTTCACCAGCATGGTATGGCCATCATGTCAGTGCAGTCAGGAGCATGACATATTGTTGATAACAGTGATAGCATGCACTTTCAACAATTGCTGAAATATAATGAATTCAACCAAAGTCAATGACAAAGGGCCCAACTAAAGGGAACACTAATCACCATAATGTTTGAATTCAACAACCTTTGTACTATATGAACAAAATAAACCCAAACTGTACTTTTGAAGGGTACATTTGTAATAAGTGAATATGGTAATGCTGTTTTTGGAGTTGTTTAATAATCCTCTTTTTCAGTGATTCAGTGATTCATTCAGTGATTCTGCTTGTTAACTGTATCATAACTAATGCTCAATCAGCACCTGTAGAGAAAATCTACTTTATTTCACAACATTGCTTCAGATTGGGGCCATATGAAAACTGAGCAGTGTGTGTTTTTACTGGTGATTTTACTGTTTAAACATGTAACCAGAGACATATTTTTACTTTATTAAATAATTAAAATTTTATTGTTTTTTTTAACTATGATCACACAGTAACAAGGACGGACTTGGACTAAAAACGGCCCTGGACTTTGACTAGGCCAAGCCCAAAGGAATTGGTGCGCGAAAAATCGTCAATAACGCCAATTGTGGCTCATGATACTATACCATCCAAATTATAGCTAACAGCATATTATACAATCTATTCCATGCTGTCTTAAAATGAATGTATTACTTGATAATCTTAATTAATTTATGTAGTAATTAATTTTAGCTACTACACAAATAATAATACCACATCTAAATGAAAATAGGCTACACCATTACAAAAGTAACTTCTATTCAAAATCTTCAAAGTTTGTAAGCACTAACTGTAACGTTACCAACATTTTAACATATTTCTTAATATTAGCTACTGCATGAGGCATTTTACAGCTAAAATGTTGAGCTGTTTTAACTACTGTAATCATTAAAAATGAAGCAAGCTGAATATCACTTCCTAACATCATCATCCCTAGGAAGTAACTTGCAAAGTAATTTCTGATTAATTTGGCTCGGGAGTAGTAGAGATAAAAGCCCGCCCGCACTGACAATTGATTGGTTGGGTCCTTACATGCTCTTTGTGAGGCACACGTGCACACTAGCACACACACGCTAGGTCTCTCACCCCTGCACCAGTGGCATAACTATCGGTAAGCAGGGTACGCGGTTGATTACGGGCCCAGACCAATCAGGGGCCCACGTGACTGGAAGATATTGATTGAGAGCCGGGCCCCCCATCGCATTTTCTATTTTGAGTCTGATCGCATTTTAATTTTTCGCAAATTTATTTGAATAAATAATGACGACAACATATTTTACTGATCATTAAATGTATGTTTGAAACAAACAATGATGGATTTTGGGGACTGGGGACTGGGGAATCCCCGGGTGAACATGCGCATTGCGTGCAAAAATAGTAAAAAAAAGTTTGAACTTGAGATTGATATGGATAATGGAGTCTTCAAATTACAATACAAACACAAAAGTGGCTTTCAAAAGCGCAAACGGAAAGAGGACTTTGACAAATTAATTAACAAATTACCAAAAATAGGAAACTTCTTTAAAAAGATGACACAGGAGGGGGAGATTGAGATGGAGCAAGAGAATGAAGCGAGTGAAGCATCTGATGCGACCGTTGGTAGTAGCAGCGCCGTGGATAATGCTAGCCTGGAAAATGCAGCTATAATGCAAGTAAGAATTTTTTTTATGTATTTGGACCTAGGCCTATGTGTGTGTAGTCATAGCAGTGAGTAACAATGTGTTATGGTGCGCCGTCACCAGCAGTGTTTTTTTTTTTATGTAATATTGTCGCTTAAGGGCCCGGTGTTGGCTCGTTGCGCCACTGCCCCGCACACTAAGAAATGTGATATGTAACATACACAAGTTTTGTTGTGGTCTTTCTGGGATCATACCAGCAAAGAAAAGACAACATATGCTGGTCCACCAGCATCCCATGCTGGTCCCAGCATGTAAAAGATAAGTGCTGTACTTATGTGACATATGAGTGACTGTAGCGCTTCCATGTACAATCAGGCAAATTGAGTAGTCCACCTCTCCATCAGGAAATTGGACAAACCATTTCATTCGGTCACGCAGGTCATTCATTCAACTTCATTCTCATCTCTTTTCAGTAATTTTTATTGATTAAAGTGTCTATTCATTTAGGTTATGTAAACATCATGGGTATTATTGAAATTTGTCTTCCATGTTTAGGATTCATTCATTTGGTTTGGTCTATATATGTGATTCTTGTTTCATGAAAAGCAACGCGTGTCTTTGGCTTTCGTCACTGGATTTTGGATATATTTAATTGCTCCAAAAGGGAAGTTGCATATTTTTATTGTGTGACACTATTTTTGTATGACTACCCCATTATTTTAATTGGAGAAATTAAAAAATCTCTTCCTTTTAGAGTCTTTGAAATGTATAAAATTGTTAGAAGTTCTAAATAAAAGTGATTGTTTTGCATTTAAAGATGATTTTTATAATTAATTAACTGCTCAATCGGCTGTATGCCATTCAATATTTTGTTAAATGGAATTTATTGTGTAATGATGTTGGGAATATTGCCTTTTCATCTATGCACATCTCCATCCTTTTTAATAACATTGAGGACTGCATTGGAATTGTGTTTGTTTATCCTCAATTTTTCTTTTTATTGTATGGCAAGAACGTCTTGTATGTTCTAGAAAAAAAAAATCTTATCTATTACATTTACAGGCTTCAGCAACTTCAGTCGTCTACCTCTGATTTTTGTGGAAAGTTATGGGATAGAGTTATGGCTTAATAATAACACTGTTATTCTGAAATGATTCATCCATAACTGATGAAAATGATGTTGATCCATAAACATATACTTCAATTCACGTTGTGCATGAATATGGTCTATTTACTTCAATTTAAAGCTTGATATTTTCCAGGGTCCATGTCTCTGTAAAGTGTATCCCGAGTTGATGTCACTTTTTAAGGTCAACATATTAAATGACCCACAGAAAGAGAAAAAGCATGAACTCAATTTTTGAAAAAAGCATGAACTCAATTTTTGAGAAAAAGCATGAACTCAATGTATATTCCAACAAATATTAGTTTCTATAGCAGGAACCTTTCTATTCTCATATAAGATGCTAAACTGGTCTCTGGGTTTATATTTAAAAAACCAGCCAATCCTACTATTTTAAATAACATTCGGTTTGGATACATTAAGTTGGCTACTGCATCATTCAGTCAATGCATTACAAGGCACTTCGCATTAACCAAAAAAATATCTTTCTGCCTTTCCCCCCTCCATTTTTACAAAGCCTTTGAACTTCACTGCTGGTGTTTACTCCTGAGTCTTCAAATCCTGTACTGAAGTGCTGCTAATATTGTTTTGCCCTGTATGACAATTTGATTGGGCTTTACCATCATTTAAAGCTACACTGTGTGATTTTTACCCCCATCTAGCGGTGAAAAGGTATATGACCATTCCAATAAATATTAGTTTCTGTTCCTCTCAATTTCGATTTCGTTTTAACTCCTACGGTGGCCAATGTAGTCGAAGATTCGACCTCGTCCATGAGTGTTAACTCAAAGGTAAACGCGAAAGGCGAAGCTTGAATTAACGGGTATGTCCCTCTTTGGCAAATGTACTTTCAAGATGGAGGGGCAACATGGCGACCAACATTAGAACCCCTTACCCGTATTTATTTTCAATGGCATATTATACACTCATGAGAATACTTTATTACTTCAACGAAGTAAATATACATTAATGAGCACATATATTTTTAAAAGAGCTAAGTGTTTTTAGCTAAGAATAGACAGAGCAGAAGATAATTTCCTTTAATTACTCGGTTTAAATAAGCAATGAGTTTGCTTAGTATTCAGCACATACAAGATCAAAAGACAAACCTGGAGAGGACAACCCGTCTGTGTCGGCACAGAATTTCCCAAGTGTCCCCTTCAACAGAGATTAGGGTCACAAAAAGGGATTTCACTCAAACGCAAAACCCTGCTCTGCTATTCCCTCTGCATCAGAAACTGCAGTAGTAAGCTGCATGCATTTCCCCCCCGAAAAGGCAATCCCAGAATGCATTGCTGGATAAACACAATCTCACGGGTCCAGATTTTTACCTGAACCTCTGTTTTGGTGTCTGTCTTTCGGGGCTCTTGCACAGGTGGCCAGCGTAATACAGAGGAAAGAAGAGGCAGTTCCATGTGGTGGCGAACCATGTGAGAGTGAAGGGTGCGTCGTACTGCCTGAAGGTCAGCTTGGCCAGCTGGGTGGAGCCCGCCCATGACGAGCACACGCATATCACCATGGCAACGCCCCATATTGCTTTTCGCACCTGGACGGCAGTCACTCGCACGCAGCAGCGTAATCTCTGCTTCCCCGTCCCTGACTCCACCCCCGCTCCGCCCACCATCGCCTGTCCGTCGGCGGTGCCCATGGCGGTCTCCCTCGGACGCTCCTCCCCTGCAAGCAGACAAAATGTCATCAGTTGCTGATTTATGAGACCATTTATTTTCTTTTTTTTAAATATGGTTTTGTGCAAACAGACAATAAAATCACTGTAAAAATCCCCCCACCCCCCTCCCCCAAATATGAACTGCAGGGTTGCAGTATTACTACAATCTCTGCAGTGAAATGTGACGTTTTCAGTGATACAGAACAAATGAGGTAATCTGGATGCACTTTTTATGCAGTTTTTCAGCTGCACTTGCTATTTTTGTAAATGTCCTATAAGCATACAAAAACATTTCCCCACATTTTTGGCTCTTATGATGAGATTTCTTTAGGTTCAACTTATGGAAATGCATTAATCATAGTCAGAGAATCAAAAAAATGAAAAAGTTTTTCTTTCAGAACTCTCAACAAGATGAAAATACTAAAAAAAGTCATCTTTTTATCTTTATATATATATATACAGTATATATATATATATATATACATATATATATATATATATATATATATATATATATATATGCATTTTTATACAAAAATTCCCAAATTACAATAAAATATAATTACAATAAAACAGTTTCTAATTAAATTTGTGCTGGGCGACGATTAATCACGATTAATCGCATCCAACATAAAAGTTTGTGTTTATATAATATACGTGTGTGTACTCTTTGTAATTATTTTGTATATATAAATGCAAACATATGCATGTATACATTTAAGAAATATTTGCACGTATATACTGTATATATATATATATATATATATATATATATGAAGAGTTCAGATGCAAAAGCCTCTAAATGCCATTTGAAATTTTCTTCTAAAATGACCATTTTTATCAAGCTTGTATATTTAAGTATAGTAATTATACTTAAATGACAATTAATAGGTAATCTTCATTGCCATTTAAGTGAAATTACTGAACTTAAATATACAAGCTTGATAAAAATGATCATTTTAGAAGAAAATTTCAAATGGCACTTAGAGGCTTTTGCATCTGAACTCTTCATATATATATATATATATATATATATATATATATACATAATGCATATTATGTATAAATATAAATATTACATATACATGCATATATGTACAAAATTATTATACACAGTAAACACAATTATATCACGTAAACACAAACTTTTATTTTGGATGCAATGAATCACGATTAATCATTGCCCAGCACTAATTTTAAAATGTAATTTATTTCTATGTGTTATGTTTAGTCATTTATTCCTATGTGTTGTTTAGTTTATCAGTATTTTAGTTTTGTTTTTTCTTGTTTGACCTGCCTGTAATTTCCTTGTCTGTTTCCATGGTTTTTCATTGATTGATTAGTTGAACACCTGTTTCTTGTTTCTTTGATTTGGTTTTGTTCTAGGTGTGTTCCGATTTACAGGGTCCCTACGCAGTGTTCACTGCTCCCTACTCCCTGAGCATGGGATATCCGTTGAAGTGGACTTCTGATAATAATCGCTCATTTGGAACGCCCTGCAATGTCATCAAAGAAAGGCAATGATGGGGTCACACAAATTATGACATAACATGAATATTGTCATTTACTGTACATTCAAATGTAAAATACATATACAAAACACTCATCATGTTGGTCTTTTTTTTTAAAGTATAATCAAATCTTATATGTTAATTATAAAATTGTTGACTATTATTAACAGATTTGAAGTCATGCCATATGAAAATAAATTCTGATTTGGTTAACCATGTGCATATGTTTTCCTAATCTATGGTCTTAATAATCGAATTGTAGTGGTCTCGTCTTGTGCGCTTTCTTTAATAAAAACTCCTGAGGTAAATAAAGTAAAAGCCTCAGCTGCGTCTTGCCAGTTTTACTTTGTCATATCTATTCATACAGTATAATATGTAAATGTAAAATTCATTGCCATAGCCATTCATAAATACTCTAGTTTGTATAATAATAACAACAGCATTTATGAATACTCAAACGCTTAACGTTTAAAAACACTTGCTCCATCTTTAGTTCTGACTAGATACGTGGTGCTCAATGACAGTAGGGTGATTTTTCTTCCTCACTTCATGTAAGTGAGGTTGGGCTATCGATGTTCCCTTATTCCCTATGCCATTCACAGTGCCCTTCGAACTGAACATGTTCACTCCCTTCGGATTGGAATCGCACTTAAGATTGTGAAACTATTCAATGAATGAACTATTCCAATGGAATGAACCTTTTGTTTGGTTGATTTTTCTGTTCTTGTTTTTGGAAGCCCAGTAGGCCTATACTGAGAGCTTTTATTTCATGTTAAATTTTATGTAAATAAACCATAACTGCTGCAAATAGATCCCCCTTGATATCGTCACTGCACTGTGACAGAAATACCGAACCACAAAAATGGATCTAGTGGCAGTTCATAGCAGTTTTTGTGGAAACCGTGGTACATTTTGAATAAACAGTTTGAAAGAATAGCATTAATTCAAAATTTTTTGCAACTTGTAAATGTCTTTACTGCGCTTTTGCATCCTTTAGAAGTAAACCTTTCTGTCACCATTTTTGTCAAGCATTCCAGTATTACATGGGTTTTCAGATGTTTAAAAAATCCCTGAAATGACTTGAAAGATGTCTAATCCATTGCTTTCTAAAGAAATTATACATCACATTCTCACCAGTGTTCCCTGAAATATCGAAGAAGCAATCAAAAGCACAGCTTACTGTACTTAAAGTGTCAAGGGTAAATGCTTGAAAACCAAGAATACTTTATAAAACAGGAACTCTGAATAAAATCTGTCCGAAGTCTCTCAAGAGCTGCAGTGCTATTGTTCAGATCAGATAAGCACTTCTCAAGCCCACCGTCAATTCATAAACGCTCTTAATGGGTCTTAATAGCCCTTCATCTATTCACACGCAGAAAAAAAAAAACAAGTGGAGTAATCACTGGAGGATTCAATCTGTTTATCCATAAAGAGAAAAAGGTGCAGTGCTGAAGCATGATTACTCTATGAAACACAATAACATCCTTAACAAGGTAATGATGATTTTTCGTTTGCAAGGCTATTCACAAGAAAGTAAACACTCAAATACATTGTTCACAATGGCAAACTAACAAACATACTAAGTAGATTCCAGTACGTGCGCCAAATATTGTATCTCATGTAAAAGATTTTAAAAGAACACTCTAGTCCCTGTTTAAAGCTGGTATTGATGCATTTTGGTCGATCAGATCACAAATACAACCTCTGTTTGAAAGTGGACAAGTTTAAATAGTTCCAGACCCCGTTTACACCGGTATTTAGCATCATTCACTTGATACCGGATTGAAGGAAACAAATTAAGTCTTCTTAATACCTGCTGAAAACAGTGCTGTATGTAACACAGTCTCATCCCAAAAAGTCATATAACTGACGTCTTGGGACGTTTTTTGACCATACGTCAATATCCGCCTTTTTAGGGCCCCCTTAAACGTCGGTAGATGGCGATCCCGGGCCGTCATACAACTGACGCTTTACCTTTAACGTCAGTTAGGTGACGGGTTAGGTTTAGGTCTGGGGTAGAGTTAGGATCCCATAACCTCATCTACCGACGTTTAAGGGGGCCCTAAAAAGGCGAATATTGACATATGGTCAAAAGACGTCCCAAAACGTCAGTTATATGATGTCTTGGGATGAGACCGGGTTGCTGTATGCTCACCAAAGCTACATTTATTTTATTAAAAGCAGTCATTAATCATGTCTTCAGTGTCACATGATCCTTCAGAGTCACATGATCCATCAGAAATCAATCTAATTATCCTGATTTGGTGCTTAAGAGGTTTTTTCTTATTATCAATGTTGAAAACAGTTATACTGCTTAAGATTTTGGGAAACTGTGATTACATTGCATAATCTCTAACATTAATCTATATTGGTCTCTTAACACTAGGTGATACTTTTATAGAATTTTTCAGAAACATTGCATAGCCGAAAGCTTCCATTTCAAATGAAAGACACTGAAGCTATGTTTACACGGAAACAATTCTGAAGAGAAAAGGCAAAAGTGGTGTTGCGTCATCTTTTTTTTCTGCATTTAAACGAGCGTTTTGTGTGGGAAATCCGCATGCAAACGGAGACGCAAAAGTGTGTGAAATTCAATGAAGTATGCATTTCAGGCGGCTAGGAGTGCATACTACAACAACACCAAGTCTACGTGCCCGCTTACAACTTTCACCGTCAAGCAGACTTTTGCGTTTTTACCGTTTACACGGGAATGCGGCAGTGGAGCGTTTTTAAGATTTCCACTCTGGAGGTTTCACTTTTTTGCGTTTTTGAGGCTCAAAAATGCCGTTGCCGTGTAAACGAAAAGCACATCCGATAAAATATTTTTACGTTTTCACCCGCGAGCGTTCTCGTGTAAACAGGGCCTGAGAGCTCAATCATCATATACTGGGCTAACATCACATAATACCCTGACTCCTAATCTTTATAGCAAGTTATTTAAAGTGAAAAGTGGGGTGGTCATGGCGCAGTGGATAAGACACATGCCTTTGGTGTGAGAGACCCGAGTTCAAATTCACTGTGAGACACCAATGTGTCCCTAAGCAAGACACTTAACCCCTAGTTGCTACAGAGGCGTGTGACGTCTGACATATATAGCAATTGTAAGTCGCTTTGGATAAAAGCGTCAGATAAATGAATAAATGTAAATGTAATGTAAATGATTTTCTCTTGAGGCCGTCTAATTCATAACCAAGAGCCTAGAGCAATTTTACACAGACAGATTGAGTGAAGACTGTAAGACAGCACCTATTTGTAGTGGTGGGCGATACTGCAAAATTTCGTATCGATACAATAGGGTCAGTATTGCCAATACCGATACCAATACGATACTTTTTACATAAAAAGAAAAATACTTTTGTGTAGTGGAGAGCAGTATGTCATTATTTCTGAGGTGAATGAATGATCAATTCTTTAGGCAATATTTTTTTAATAATGTATTGAAGTGGACACAGTGAATCCATCCCAGACAGCAAACTGACATTGAATCAACGTGGAAACGACGTCTCTCATGACATTGAAACAACGTTGATTTGCTCATCGAATTAACGTTGAACCAACGTCAGACGCGGCATTCTTCAAAGCTAAATGAAATCGAAAATTGGTTTGCTTTCATAACGTTGAAACAACGCGTTGATTTCAAGTTGATTTTCCGTTAGTTTTGAAAGAATGACGCATCTGACGTTGGTTCAACGTTAATTCGATGAGCAAAACAATGTCAGATCAACGTTGTTTCGATGTCATATTTCCACGTTGATTCAATGTCAGTTTGCTATCTGGGATGATTATACTTTTAGAGTTCACCAGTCCACCCGAACACACACTTTAACCTTCATGTATCTGCATCCTTTGGGATGTGCCAGGAGAATCTTTCAACATCCAAACCACAACACAACAACGAGTTCATCCATAGATCTGTTTCTGTTAACAGAAGCTACAGAATCAAATTACTCCTAATCAAACAACACCACCCACAGTGTATGTGTAAACCGAAACTATCTATATTTACACACACGCACGCACGCACACACACACACACACACACACACACACACACACACACACACACACACACACACACACACACACACACACACACACACACACACACATGCAATGGAAGCTGTTGTCATATCATACACCACAGCAAATGTACAATCTGTTTTATTTTCAAAGATAGTTCTTTGGTAAATTCAACGTTATATTTGGGCCTCAGTAGACTTAAACAAAATAAATACTTTTAAAATAAGAATAGCACATATTAGTTTTTTTGGCATGGGTTTGTGACCATTTTAATTGCAGGAATCCTACAGAGATCATAAAAAACAAAACAAAAAACAAACAAACAGTAATCTCATACCTCTCATAAGCAGTGCTGTTAGTTAAGAGTTGCTGCAGGGCACTTCAGCAGAAGTATTACACTGAGAATAATCGTGTTCACCTGCTTTGCTTGTCGTTGAAAACAGCAACAACATGCCACATTCACAGACATCTGAAAGGGCGAAGAACAGCCAAATAATCTCAACCAGGAAGTGGAATTTTAAACGGCAAAATCATATTAAAAAATGCAAATATTAGTAAGTGCACTGAATCTTTATGGGAAACCCAAAAAGCCATGAGGTGTATTTTTCATGTCAGATATTTTAAAGGACTCAACCTCAAAGCTCTTTTAAATGACCCATGAAGTGTAAAGTGTTCATGGATGTGTGAAACTACCCTTGAATACAAAGCCTTACAGTCACCGCCCTCTCCCAGCACTGCCGCTGTGTCTGTTTTCAAACTGACGCACCACTTCCCAATCCCCTCATAATGACCTGCCACTATCACTGAGTATTAAACATGTGGGTAATTATCTAAAAGCAGCGAACGTGTGTTGTTACCATGGGAATCTCTGGAGACACAACACAAGCTAATATGTATAGTACTCAACATGAAAGCTCAGCAGAAATCTTCAAGAAATTTGCACTGTGGAAGAAAAGAGTAAATAAAGAAATGTCAAATAATATATATATATATATATATATATATATATATACAAATATATATATATATATATATATATATATATATATGAATGTTATCCTATTTTGAATAATAATAATAATTCCATTAAATGGTTAGTTCACCCAAAACTGAAATTTCTGTCAGTAATTACTCAGACTTTCGTTCACAAATTAAGATATTTTTTGGTTAAATCTGAGACTAAAAATCTCACTCTTCCATATGCTTCTATTGTAATTGAAACTTGCCGGCCCAGAAAGTAAGTAAAAACATTGTTAAAATAGTCCAAGTGACTCCAGTGGCTCAACTTTAAGTTTACAAGCGACATTAAGTTTAAACAGGCTCATTATTGGCCAACGCTGGTCATGTGTGTGATGCTGGCCAATAGTGAGCCTATGTTGGACTATTCCCATGGACTACACTTGGACATCATTTTTGGGTGAACTAACCCTTTAACTCTGCCCTGTACCATCAAGACAGTATGCATGTGGAAAAAAATAAGCATGTGATTCTTCATATGCTTCAATAAGGATGTGTTAATGAGAGTATTTTATTATATTATCATTAATTAATGCCATTTCTGCAAGAATATTTAGTGTAATTAACAATGAGAGAAAGTCCTTGACTCTTGACTTCAGAAGGACATCTTTAGCAGGACTAATCGAGTCTAAATCAGAATGTCACTTAGTGCTAATGACTTGACCTTCTTTTTTTGACCCTCATAGCAATTTAAAACGATTAAAAAGTTTCTCATGGAAGCCTTCTGATATAATTTCTAAAGGATTAAGTGAAGTTAATGCAATTTCCATTTCCATTTTTCACACATCTTCCAGTGTGAAAAAAGAGGGAATGTTCCAAAAAAATCTTACATTACTTTTTTACTCCTTTCTAAATAAATTGTCAGTACAAATAATTATTATTAATTTAGTATAGTAGTATAAATGTAACAAATTTATGAAACAAAGCTGCCTTTAAATGCTGGTCTTTCACAAAAAGAATCATCATGTTTGGGGGTCGCCATAATTACTAGTATTTTGAAGACCAAGACTCCAATTTGACGCTAGCCATTCTCTTTTTATGCATGAACACTTCTGAAAGGTTCTATTTCAATTTCTATTTCCGAAGGTTTTTATATCATGTCTTAGCAGTTCTTCTTTTTGACAGGGAAGATTAAAATCTGTCTGCGCCAGAGGCTTGATGCTGAATCAGACGAGTGAGTGTTTCTCACAAAAAGCATTATACAAAATGAATCGACGTGTCAAGAGGAGAACAGACAAAGTGTATTGGTAATGAGTGCAGCGGTCAGAGCTCTCAGTCACAAAATGACATAAAAGTACAGCCTCAAAGATGTGACAGATATGAATCAGATCATCTGTGACGGTGACCCAGACTCAGCAAAAACTGTGACATAGTGAGCTAAAAAAAGATAAGAAGTGGCAGGGAATGACGTTTGGTAGGTGCTGGTGTAATGAGCACACAATCTGAACCCAAAAGCAATGGAAAAATATTAAGATTTAATGAGTCATCTTGAACCCTACTTCCTGTGTTTGCCAAAATATGTCTACAGCCCAAAATGGCAAGTCTTAAAAATGCTGGATGAACCATAATGGCAACTGCAACCATCTTGAGGAAGTCATTAAGTCCGATGATTGCTTGGTGTGACTGCCCTTTTGTAATCCCTTTTGTAAAAGAACAGATGCTAATGATTATCCTTATGATTCCCTATTCTATAGAGAATAATGTGCCAATGCATGCTGCTATGAATAAGTTATTGATACATTCATGCAGCATTTTGAAGTGACATATGCCTTATAACTGACTCTAACCAGGTCTACACCAGACGAGAGTGGGAAAACGAGTGGCGGCGAGACAAACGACAATTGAACCCATTGTAATCCCTGAATACTGTCGTCATGGGATGCAGTGCGACCTGATACGACAAATCCCTGACAGTAAACTGGTGTTCCGTACCATTTCTGACATAATCCATGCGCTCTCAGTATTTCTGATATGCAAAAAAAAAAAAAAAAAAAAAAAAACTGACATGATACAAAAGCTCACCAGACATAATAAAGTTATCACGCTATTCTTCAGTTGCATGATTATTGTATTTAGCATAATATCTCACCAATTACTTGTGTGACCTGGTCGCACTCTATCATTATTCCATGTATAACTTAACATAATAATCATCTAAAACGTAATTGCTCTCATGTTTTGCCGCAGGAAAGCAATTGGAAATACAATTTTTTCATTTTTGCAGTAATGTACCTGTAATAGGAAGGTTGTAAAGAGTAACAATTATCTTTAGCTTTACAAATAATATAGCCTAGCACATATACTGGTACAAACATAAATATCAGTACAATGTGCCTAAGGGTACCTTTACACGACAACAATGCACTAAAAATGGAAACGTTTTTTCCTTCGTGTTTCCTTCGTCAACATTGTCAAAAGGATCCCGTTCACACGGATCCACTAAAAAGATGAGTAGTTGGCAATGTCACTTAGTAAAGAAACACTTAGTGCCTATAGACACGTGATCAAGGGGGTAATCCATCAGCCGGAAGTTGAAGCTGCCATTGTAGCAGAACTTCACCTGCTGTTAGCATTCCATTGACTCTTATTCATTTTTGGTGTCACTTTGATAGATATTAACTTTAAATCTGAGGCGACTTCATTTGTCCATTATTTAGGCCCTATTTCTAAAGAAACACGACAATGTATAAAATGCTCCATTACTTTGTATCTTACGTTACGGCCCCGTATAAGCCCTTTTTGTAAAAATAGGCTAAAGATTGCGTCATAACCACAGGACTTTCTGTTGCGACTCGCACAATAGAGACATTACCGTATAGACAGGAGGAGAAGCTCGCAGGCAATCTTTAACTGTCTATGAGGCAATCAGACGGACATGGAGGCACCAGAGGGAGAAGCCCATAGATAGATAGTTCATAAAAGCACGGGACAAAATATTTCAACGACGTTTTTGAGGAATTAGGTGATTCAGATTTGTCTTGGCACAACTACTAGAAGGTTTACAACTGTCAGACTGTCGTCAAGCTCAGTTTGAGCCTGCGCAGTCGCTCAGACATCAGGCAGGAAGTGCAATAATGTTGCTTCAGTCTTCTCTGTTGAAATCAATGGGGTCTGCCCATTTCTTTTACTGTCTATGCACATGATATGCATAATGTCACAGTTTTCAAAAATCCAGGTTTTTGTAGTTTACACTGAGATAATAATGGCATAGTTTTCAAGAACGTGCACTTTTTTGCACGTTTTTAGACCCCCAAACACGTGTAAACAAATGACCAAAATGCATAAAAAGTTTTCAATGTCATATAAACAGCCCCTAAAACTGCATCATCACTTTCAAACACAGTTTTCTCATTCCACACACTAAAATGTGAAAACAGTGTTTTCAAATTTATCCAAACAAAAACACTGTTTCAATGTGGACAAACGCCAAGATGTAAAGACAAAAGATGTGTTTTTAAATGTATCCAGTTTAGACGTAGCTTAAATTGTGCACACACACACACACACACACACACACACGCACACACACACACACACACACACACACAGACACACACACCTAGAACCCTTTCATTGGCCTATTTTAAACACACCTGCTTTTTCGTAGCTTTCCCCCTTTCATTGGCCTATTTTAAACACACCTGCTTTTTCGTAGCTTTCCCGCTTTCAATGATTGTCCCTGCAGTGCAGATCTCTCTCGCTGATAACTGCCAGGTCTTTATAGAGCCAACTCTGCACAGAACTCAACCAGCATAGAAGAGCACAGCCTTCTCTCTTTCTCTCTCTCTCTCTCTCTCACACACACACACACACAATACGGAGCAGGTCCATGCTATTTTGTAATAGCATCATGAGTGTGTCTGGGACATCAGTGAGTTCATGACTTCAAACAGTTAGAGATGAAATATGAACGTGTTGCCATCTGGGTAACAGTGGTACAGCTCTGCAGTGCAGCATCCCATGGATTCGGGAACAGCACGGGTTTTAGTGGAATTAGTGGATGTCCTTGAAGGAATATAGCCTACCATGTTAAATCCAAGTTAAAGGGTTAGTTCACCCAAAAATGATAATTCTGTCAGTATTTACTCACCCTCATGCTGTTCCAAACCTCTATGTGTTTATTTGTTCTGCTATACACAAAGGAAGATATTTGGAAGAATGTTTTAATCAAACAGATCTCATTCCCCATTGACTATCATAGTATAGGAAAAAATACACACTATGGTAGTCAATGGGGAATGAGATCTGTTTGATTAAAACATTCTTCCAAATATCGTCCTTTGTGTTCAGCAGAACAAATAAACACATTGAGGTTTGGAACAGCATGAGGGTGAGTAAATACTGACAGAATTTTCATTTTTGGGTGAACTAACCCTTTAAGCTCTTGAAAGAATTAGAAGCTGCATATTATCACATAAAACAATTTTATGTTCAACTCGAAAATGTTCTGCAGGATTTTTAATGGGTTTCTTTTGCTCGTCTGAAATGATGAATGTTGAAATGATGGTTCCTCTTTGTTTAGCTATTTTGTACAAAAATACATATACTACCAACTCAACGTTTTTTTTCTTCAAGAAATTAAAATTTTATTGAGCCAAAAGAGAGAGTAGAGACATTTAAATTTGTACAAAAAAAAATTCTATGTTAAATAAATGCTGTTCCCTTTCGATGGAACATCTGTGTCTCGTTCCCTTCTCAGGGAACTGGGTTATATAATAATAATTGATAATAATAATAATAGATTTTATTTATAATTTTATTTCTTTATAGATTTGATTTTCTTTCCGAAGAATCTCAAAGTGCTACATAGGAGAACGAAAGTAACTACAAAGTAATAAAAACAATCAGCCTTTCTGAAAAAGCCTTTCTGAATAAAAAAGTCTTCAGTTCTGCTTTAAAAGTGCCTTAAAAGAGTCATGACATGGCTATGGAGGGGCTTGAGGCAGTCTTGATATAAAGTTCCATGTCGTCAGCATAACAATGGAAGGATAGTCCATGTCTGCTGATGACAGAACCGAGGGGAAGCATGTAAAGAATGAATAAGATCGGGCTGAGAACAGACCCCTGTGGGACACCATGTACATGTAACAGGGAGCATCCTGGACTCACATTCTCCCAATATAACACACTCAATCCTGCCAGAAAGGTAGGTTTGAAACCAATAGTACTGTTCTCAACAGTACAATTGTGTTGTGGAGGTGGTCTCGGGGGATTGTATGGTCTACTGTGTCAAATGCTGTTAGGTCGAGGAGAATGAGTAATGATGATTATCCTGAATCAGCTGCCATAAGAAGGTCATTTTTCACCCTGAGCAGAGCTGTTTCGGTACTGTGGGCCGAACAAAAGCTTGATATACAGTACGTGACCCAGAGACGTTCCTTTGAATCCTGAAAAATTGTATCACGGTTTACACAAAAATATTAACATTGATAATGATAAGAATTTTCGCAACATTTCACTTAAAGGGATAGTTCACTTTGAAATTAATTTTTGATATGTTTTGGCTTACCTCAAGGGCATCCAAGATGTAGGTGTCTTTGTTTCCACAGTATTTTCAATTTTTATATTTTTAGGTCAAACCATTCTTGTCTGTCAGTCATATATAGCAGGTATTTGGGGTCCACCTCAAAGAGCATGCACAGAGATGTCCAAATTAAACAGGATTTAATGACTCGTAAATGTAAGTACACATATCTTGGATGCCCTTGAGGTAAGCTAAAACATATCAAAAATTAATTTCAAAGTGAACTATCCCTTTACAGCTTTCGTGTATAATACATTGGGTATTTATAATGTAAGTAATGATGCATTACAATTTTTTTCATTAAGTTGTTTCAGGTTGTTTAATGAACAGATCAGTATAATAATGTATTATAACAGTGGTTACATGATTTATGTGGTTACATTATTCATGAGGTGCATGGCAAGACATGCAATTAAAATGCTTTTTATAAAGCATTATATATAAATGCTTTAAGTAATGTTTTATCAGATTTTTTTTTTCTTGAGAACCAAATGAATGATTTCTGTAAGGATCATGTGACACTGAAGACCGGAGTAATATGATTTTTAAAAACATTTATGATATTTATAATAAATTTCATGTTAATCAACAGTATGTCACAGATGCTTAACCTGCATTTTACCTAAATATATATCCTAAATTTTCAAATTATTTTTTGATCAATGATCATTACTTTCTTTATTATACAACAAAATGTACATGCTAATAGTAGCTTGGTGAAAGTTTCTGCATTCCAGTCGTCCAGAATGACTAAGAATGGCAGATGCTGTGCTGTAGCATGATAAAGACCTTCATAAATTACTAATCATTTATGCTGACACCACCCATATGTTTTCAAACTCATTGCTTATGCTCCGCATGTGGTGGTGTCCCAGGTTTATAAAGTAAGAAGACAATCTCTTCCAATGCAATTAAAAGGGGAAAAAAATATATATATTATTCAGCATCATGTTACAAGACATAGCTTGAATACAAACTCACTTAAACATATAAGCCTGGTTTCACAGACTAGATTAGACCTTAGTTAACTTAGGATATTTCAACGCATTCTCATCCTTTAACGTCATATAGAACGCTATGTGACAAAACGGCGCTATACTACGCACATGGCACCCGTTATCGTTAATATAACACGCGCTGTGAGGGCTAAGTTTAGGTGAGGGGTAGGGTGTGCGTGTTATATTCACGCTAAAGGATTTATAACGTCTTGGGTTCGCGTGTTATATTAACGATAAAGGGTGCCATGTGCGTAGTATAGCGCCGTTTTTGCATATAGCGTTCTATATGACGTTAAAGGATGAGAACGGGCTGGATATTTAAGTAGCTTTTATAAACATGCCTTCAAAAAACAAACAAACAAATACAAAAAATACACACAAAACAATGACACTGACATATTTTAAGATATGCCAGTGCATGTTGCTTTCAGACAAAACAGCTTAAACATACATTTTAGTCTGGGATTAGCCTTGGTTAGACGTTAGTCTAATCATTCTCATCATGTTCAGATCATATCCAACTATATGCAGAAATGTCTGGTGGGTTCCTTTTTTTCAGCATCTGATGGTCAGCATCGGTCTGATGATGATGATGATGCTGGACAATACAGTAGACAGAAGTCCTGACGTTTGTGTGTGTGTCAGTAGAAGTCTATGAAAACAAGTGGCTGTGAACTGTGTGTGTGTGTGTGTGTGTGTGTGTGTTTTGGTGGAGTGTCGAGCTAGAATAACAGATGCCCGCGATGTCACACTCTGTTGTGACCCTGCTCACGGCTCAGAGATACGACAGAGAAAAGCATATCCCTGCCAGTCGCCCACTGTGTGTGTGTATGGCTGTGCACTTCAGTATTGAGCATCAGAGACGTTAAGTGAATTGTTGAGTCATTGGGCCCTATTTTAACGATCTGAAACGCAAGTATCAAGCGCAAAGCGCAAGTAACTTTGTGGGCGGGTCTTGGGCGCTGTTGCTATTATACCGGCGGGATAAATGACTCTTGCGCCTGATGCAAGTTTAAAAGGGGTTGGTCTGAAGTAGCTTCATTATTCATAGGCGTAACAGAAACAAACCAATAAGAGCGTCATGATGAACGAGGTGCGCTTGTTACATAGCGCAATTCTATTTTAACACCGCATTTACCAGGCGCGCTTCACAAACGGTTCACAGACGAGGAGATCGATGTTCTCGTCAGGGCCGTAAAAGAAAGAGAAGTGACATTGGAGATGGGACAAACCCACCCAAATTAGCTTCGGTTAAACATGCTTATTAATAATTTGGGTAAATGTGTAAGCTTTAGGCCTATGCCAATTTTTCCCATCGTCATGGACACAACAAAGATTTTCCTCGTGTTTAAATATTTTTCTTATAATAAAGTATAATGGGCTCTATGCACAGCGGTATTTCCGGTGAAGCATTAAGGATGCTCGATAACTTCCGCCGATCGTAGAGTCCAATGCAATACAGAGAATTCATATTGAATTTTATACTCCATGGTTATACTAAAGAAACGTTAGTCACAAAAACAGATAAAACAGACACCCCTAGTTGTGTTTATGCTTCTTTTTAAAATTATATTAAATAAATATAACTATATATAAAATTACATCTAAACGTATGTACGTTTCGTTTCAAAGACTGTGGAGGACAGTAAATTTTGAAGACTCTGCCATAATCCCGTTTTCCTCGGTTTTCCTCCGCTTTAATCTCCACAACCGGAAATGGACGAGCATCCTTGCGTCAAATGCGGAATTTATCCGTGCATATAGCCCATTTGCAAAAAGTAAAATGCATCTGTGTAGATGAGAGAATCATCTACAGTGTATTTCCATTGACTCTTTTCTGTTGATCAAATACAAACAAACAAACAAATAAATAAACAAAAAGAACTCTTTTATGGATTTGTTCAGTGACTAAACTCAACAGAGTCCAACCACCTCTCTGTCTCCTCCACAACAGTCTCTATATCCTGAAGAAAGACTGCAGTTTTACAGACTGGAGTCAAGCCAGTGTTCTTGCTCTAGATCAATACATAATAGATAGAATGTAAGTCCCCTGCTGAATCTAATTGATGAGGTAGCACTGCAGATGTCTCCCCAAACACAGCTTTCCACACTAATGTCCTGACAGTGTGAAGTGCCCATAATCTGACAGTTAACTTACAGCTTTTGACTCAAGTATACAATACTGATCCAGCTCAGTCTGTAAACACTGAGACAACTGTGCTGAAACTCATCAATAAACTGCTACAGAGCATTTTTGGTCAGATGAAGAAGACGATGTGAGGCACTGCGGATCTAAATGTAGCAGTCATTTTATTAAACAAAACAAAAACACGCTAACCTCAAAGCACAAAGTAGACAACACCAGACAATGAACAATGGAAAATCAGGGCAATACACAAGCTAAAATGACAGGTGTGAGTAACTAAAAACCTTGGTAACCAATGATGAGCGAGAAAATAGGAACTATGGAAACATGAAACAGTGCGAAACAAACTGAAAGTTCATGAAAATAGAAATTAATGGACAAATGTGCACACACATTGTGATGTGCAACGAAACAATACTATAAATCAGAAAGTGAGCTGACGGAAGCATAACACGGCTTCTTCCAACCCCCCCCCCCACCACCACCACAAATTTACTGTAAAAAGCTGTCCAAACTTCAGGGACTGTAAATGTCAAATATTGTATTAATATAAAATTCAAGACTTTGTTCTGTAATCCATACAAGACATTCTATATGTTTGAAGTGACGCTTGGATGAGATTTCTCCCCCGCACTAGTGCACCGAGCAAGAGTCAAAAGCACCCGCTCCACTCACGCAAAACGCCTCAAGCCTGGATAACGTGTATCCAAACCTAAACATGTCACGAGCAACATGCAAAAGTTATTCTTAGACTTGAGCTCTGAATCAAACTGATTGATGTCAGACAGAAAAAAAAAAACTCACAGCAACATAGATGTTTTGTGCCACGGCTGACTGGTGTGAAATATATTTGATTATAAAACGGTTAGTTCCAATCCTTGATTCTGATTGGTCAAGAGCTGTGCTTTATTCACGATAAAACACGGCAATGACCGCTTCACCCAACGGTTCTAGTTATCACTGCGCCCTTAGCAACACCCTTAGCAACCACACATATACCAATGTGCAGTGAAATGCTTCGGTGACTGGTGTAGTGAAAACGGTTGCAGCATATTTTAAACAAATCACCAAGACGGAACTCAACGCACCATCCGTGACTTCTACGGAACTGTCACGCCGGGTTCACACCGCACGCGTTAGCAGAGCGTTAATTTGGCCATGATCAATGCAATGTTGCTTTAATTCAGCGTAAGCCGCGCGGCAAAAATAGAAAGAACGCCGAAACGATCGCGGCACTGCTGCTCCTGCTCTGCTCCTGCTACGCGATGCCGCGCCGCCTCTGCGTGCGGTGTGAATGCTCTAATCTAATCTAATAAACATGGGCGCCGGAAAAAATACGCGCTGCTGACGCTCTGCTAACGCGTGCGGTGTGAAACCGGCGTCAGAAGCTCCACAGGAGAAAAATATGGGATCATTAGCTATGTAGCGTTACGCGCGGGTCTGAACAGATTCCTGAATGATCCACCTTTGAGTTTGTCCTGGTGTCTGAAGAGACACAGCGAATTCACCTCATCCAATAATGTTTTCGGTGGAGTCGTAAAGACAATAAGAAGAGAGGGTCGTGATGAAACACACACCGATTTCTACTAAAGATTTCAGCACCATAAACTGTCCGATGCGCTTAATCCCAACCTGTCACTATACCAGTCACCGGAGCATTTCACTGCCCATTGGGTTTGCTGCACGGTATTTTTTTCATTACGAGTCTTCTCGAATGTATTACATTTCAGCACTTCAGCATGACAGTTCGTATTTGTAGAAGTCTCTCCAAATTCCTCAAACCACTTATCCATCGTCATCCCAGGTGAAAAAGACGTTGTATTAAATGTATTAAAAATATATTTGAAATACAAATAGTGTGTTTATAATACATTTGTATTTACAACATGCTTATTTAAAGTGTACTAAAAATGTATTTTATTGCATTTTAGTATATTTCTAAAAAGTATACTAGAAGTACATTGGTAATAAATATATATTTAATTACACTTTTAAGAAATGTACTATAGAAAAGCATACTTTTAATGTATTTATAAAAAGTATATTAGTAATATATTGGTAATAAATGTATGCTTTATTATATTTTTAATAAATATGCTAATGATAATTATACTTTAAATGTATTTCTAAAAAGTATATTAGAACTACATTGGTAATAAATATATGTTTAAATACACTTTTAAGAAATACACTATAGAAAAGCATAATTTTAATGTATTTCTAAAAAAGTATATTATTAGTACATTGGTAATAAATGTATGCTTAATTATATTTTTAATAAATATGCTAATGACAATCATGCTTTAAATATGTTTCTAAAAAGTGTACTAGAAGTACATTGGTATTTAATTACATTTTTAAGAAATGCTAAATACAAACATATTTTAATTGTATTTAAAAATGTTTTACTAGAAACGCAATGCTAATAAATATACACTTAATTACACTTTTAGAAATATGCTAAAAACAAACATAGTTTTAGTGAAATTTTAGTGTATTTACAGAAAGCATACTTGTTGCTAAATTAAAGTATTTTTTGTGTTTACTTTGTGTGTGTGTATATAGCAATTTGTAACCTTATAACTTATTTAACCTTGTATAGGACTAGAGCAATATATTTTTAATATTTATGTTATACTGTAGCATGTGCTTCAGCCCTGCTTTAAAAAAATATTGTGAAAAACAAATGAGACATATATACATATATCTATATATATATATATATATATATATATATATATATATATATATATATATATATATATATATATAAAGTTTAAAAATTACAAGTAATGCACTTATATACTTCTGCATTAATTAATCAAATAGTCTTTTCCACAAAACAAGTGAATACCAGTACTTGCACACATCAACATAAAAGATCAGGTGTACATACTAGAAAAACTAAATAAATTTGTTGAAGCTTGACTCTTACATTTGTTTAGCCAAAATGAATAAAAAACCTGTTTATAAAGCATGTTATGTTTATATTAACAGAGTTGTTTCTTTTTTTGTGGCCGTTAGTTAGTTAGTATTTCCAGTTGCATTCATTTGGACCAATCAGAGCCAATCTTTTCAAAACAAGCTTGCCGGCAATGGGCTATATGCACGCATAAGTTCCGCATTTGACATAAGGATGCTCGTCCATTTCCGGTTGTGTAGATTAAAGCGGAGGAAAACCGGAGAAAACGGGATTATGGCAGAGTCTTCAATATTTACTGTCCTCCCGTCTTTGAAACGAAACGTACATACGCTTAGATGTAATTTTATATATAGTTATGTTTATTTAATATAATTTAAAAAAGAAGCATAAACACAACGAGGGGTGTCTGTTTTATCTGTTTTTGTGACTAACGTTTCATTAGTATAACCATGGAGTATAAAATTCAATATAAATTCTCGGTATTGCATTGGACTCTATGATCGGCGGAAGTTATCGAGCATCCTTAATCCTTCACCGGAAATAACGCCGTGCATAGAGCCCATTGTCCAATCACACACTGCCATTTGAACTTACATGTTGGGCGGGGCGCAGACAGCGGATACTGACTGTCTGTGGTATCCCATTATAGCTTCGGATATTTCAACAGAAATCATGTATTTTCCAAATTTTGCTTTGTTATTTCACTGACTCGGACCTAGTGAATGTGGATAGCATCGATCTAATATTGAGAGAACACACGAGCAGATTACCAGGTCGTCAGCTCCCGCGAACAATTTTGCAGTGAAGAGGACAACGCAGAGGTACGCCGCCACGACATGGACAGAGCAAGATACTGCCAGAAAAGATCGTACTTCTTGGTGGTAAGTTTATTAGTTTAAGTGATTAGTATAATTGGCTTTATTCTTACTTTGGGTTTAGTTTAAAATATTTTCAGAAGTTGATGACGATGTTCTGTGGATTACTGGCGTTTCTGTTGATTTGACACTAAAGCGAGTTAACGTTTATCCATTGACGTCTATCAACTTAATGTTTTAGATCTAGACAGTGAAAACAACTATAAAAACATTGCACACTGTGTTTGCAAAAAAAAAGGTTATTAATGGTGATTACACAACAGGCTTGATTGTCCCTAAGTAACTTCTTGTGTTTTAAATATTATAATATATTTTAAGCTCTAATACACATTTGTGATATTTAATTCATAGTAAAATCTAATTAATTATTAGTAGGCTGTCAGTTTTCATGTCAATTCGATAAATAAATTAAGTTGTAATCACCAACTATAAGCTTTCACAAAACCAATTATTAAATATCTTGCACTGAGAAATTAAAATGATGTTAAATAATGAAATGAGAAATTTTATATTTAAAATTTAGCCTAGCCAAGGAATTTGCACATTGCAAAGACATTTTTTTTATTAAACCTAACCGTGAGTAGATGAGGTCAAGTCGAGTAAGTAGTAGTTGATCCTCTTGATTTGTAACTTTTTGTTGGTGAAAAACAACAAAAAAAGGCAATAGTGTGTCATGTAGCAGCTAAGTAACTAAGTGACCTATTATATATTAACACGTATTTGAAAAATGAATATGTATTTTGCCTGATTATGCATTGACTTATGCAATCACATAATCGTGTTTTTCTCGAGGGACTGATTTATATGATTTTATGTGTGGTATTCAGCTTTTTTACATTTAATCAAGGCGTTATCAGCTGTCACCAACTTGTAACTTTCAATAGAAAGTTCTGTCTTTATTAATAATGAATAATTACTTTAATAATAGGGTGGAAGTTACAGTAATGGTTCATTAAATATGGTTCATCACCATTTAAACAAAATACAAATTATATATGAAGAACACAAACTAGTGTTTGTTCTGCCCTAACTTTGTATAACATGCAACTTGATTTTTTTTTTTTTGTAGAGCTTCCAGGGATATTAGCATCTCTCAAAGAGGCCCTGGAGTCCATGAAACAAGGTTCATTCAGCTCAAGCCCAAGATCATCTGAGCTGTGTCTTCCTGAAACCTCAGAAATGGTAAGAAAATTCTTTATGATAAAGAAAAATCCTATTTGTTATAATAATTATATCTGACTTTTTGTGCATTAAGTGTTCTGAATTAAGTAACAAAGTGACAGCTTTTTATTAGAATTATAAATGAACAAGTTTATACTAATGCTTGTTTTTTTGATTCTTGCCAGATTTCCCTCTGTGTTTCTGATGTCCCCAAAAGAGTCTATGGCAGACTGAAAAAGTCACGAACTTCTCTTTTTACTCAAGATTTGGCCACTTTACTTTTTGCTATTGTATTTCACTTTGTTTGACTTAAAGGATTAGTTCACTTTAAAAAAAAAAAAAAAACTACTCACCCCCAGGCCAAGATATCCATGTCATTCTTTCTTCAGTTGAAAAGAAATTAAGGTTTTTGATGAAAACATTCCAGGATTTTCTCCATATAATGGACTTCATTGGGGACCAAACGGTTCAAGGTCCAAAAGACAGTTTCTGTGCAAACTGTTCAAAGGGCTTTAAACGATTCCAGACGATGAATAAGGGTCTTATCAAGCGAAACGATCGCTCATTTAAAAAAAAAAACCCACAAGTTTAAGTTTTATAAGCTCAAATGGTCGCCTTGCTCTGTTCTGTTATGCATGTTCATGATTTTCCTATTTGAACTCGTTCATCAAAATTAACAAATCCTTTTCCGAGTCATTAGGTTCATTCAATGAATGAAGTGACTCGAAAAAAGATTTGTCAGGGCTGCCAACTCTCAAGCATTCAGCACAAGACTCTCGCAATTGAGCCAATTCTCATGCTTTCACGACAAATTGACTGTTAGCCATTGGACCTTGAACCGTTTGGTTCCCAGTGAAGTCCATTATATGGAGAAAATCCTGGAATGTTTTCATCAAAAACCTTAATTTCTTTTCGACTGAAGAAAGAAAGACATGGACATCTTGGAAGACATGGGGGTGAGTAAATTATCACCAAAAGTTTTTTCAAAAGTGAACTACTCCTTTCAGTTAGTTTATTCATTTATTTATTTTTTTGTTCTGTTTAATACCTCTGCAAATCAATGCATTTTATGTTAATGTATTTTGTTTAGTTTTCATAATGCTTTACTGATGTAGTGCATTAAAGTTTATCTTTCAATGAGTGTTTGTGTGTTTTGTAGAAATATTTTTTTTACTGGGTTTTGTTGAATTCAAATGTTTAAATGTATTTTTAATACATTAAAATATATTATTTTTATATTAAATAGTTTTTGGAAAAATATATTTTTAATATGTTAATAGAGAGTTTGGCAGTGAAGGCGTGTGAGTCACATCAGTGTAATGACTCACTGCAGGTTTATTACAGCCTCTTACTTCTGCCACCCTGCATTAGATTTACCACTTGACGAAGGAATGGCTCAAAGTGTGAGCTGAAATGAATCTCAGCACTTATAAGTAAGCTGATAACTAAACATTGTATAACTCTATTTAGCACTAAGTGTGTGGAAATGTGATTGTTTAACAAGCATCCTAAAACTGATAGCTACTATTTTCATTTTTATTTCATTTGGGGGAAATCAACCTGGAAATGATTTACTTGAAGTTGTCCTGACTCTCTGTGGTCATTAAAGGAGTAGTTCACTTTTGAAAAAAAACTTTTGCTGATAATTTACTCACCCCCATGTTATCCAAGATGTCCATGTCTTTCTTTCTTCAGTCGAAAAGAAAATTAAGGTTTTTGATGAAAACATTCCAGGATTTTTCTCCATATAATGCACTTCAGTGGGAACCAAACGGTTCAAGGTCCAAAAGACACTTTCAGTACAAACTGCAAACTGTTCAAAGGGCTTTAAACGATTCCAGACGATGAATAAGGGTCTTATCAAGCAAAACGATCGCTCATTTAAAAGAAAATAACAAAGTTTACGTTTTATAAGCTCAAATACTCTTCTTGCGTGATGCACATTTGTGACTCTCTGTTCGAACTCGTTCATCAAAACGAACAAATCTTTTCCCGGGTCAATTCGTTCGTTTTGTTCGTTGAATGAACCAAATGACTCGGAAAAAAGATTCGTTCATTTTGATGAACGAGTTCAAACGGGAGAGTCACAAACGTGCGTCATAGAACAGAGCAAGGTGAGCATTTGAGCTTATAAAACTTAAACTTTTTTATTTATTTATTAAATGAGCCATCCTTTCGCTTGATAAGACCCTTATTCATCATCTGGAATCATTTAAAGCCCTTTGAACAGTTTGCACTGAAACTGTCTTTTGGACCTTGAACCGTTTGGTTCCCAATGAAGTCCATTATATGGAGAAAATCCTGTAATGTTTTCATCAAAAACCTTCTTTTCGACTGAAGAAAGAATGACATGGACTTCTTAGATGACATGGGGGTGAGTAAATTATCAGATTTTTTTTTTTTTTTGGTGTAACCCCGTCATCCTGGCCAAATTTACCCATTGGCCCCTGTGCATCATGCACGGCCTCCTTATCATCCCCATATACTTCATCACTGTCTTCTCTCCACAATAAACTGGTGTGTGGTGGCCGTTCTGGCGCAATATGGCTGCTGTCGCATCATCAAGGTGATGCTGCACATTGGTGGTGGTTGAGGAGATTCCCCCCTTTGATGTAAAGCACTTTGAGTGCAGAGAAAAGCGCTATATAAATGTAATGAATTATTATTATTATTATTAGATTCCAAACTCTATATCTTTAATGACAAATACACAATTGTATTAGGATATCTTTAAAAAAACAACTGTACATTTAAACAAATTGAATTATACATTTATAAATAATAATATAGGTAGCCTAATTATCACATTCACAACAGATAGGCTATATTTTCATATCCATTCCATTAACTCAGAACAAGATAACAACTAAAAGTATCTTAATTAGATATTCTGTTGATAGTGAGATAGACAAAAATCAACCACGGGAAATGTAACAAAAGAATACTGTGAAATTCAGTGCGGTCAATCTGACCATATATGGCCGAAATAGGTACATATGTTTTTTTGTTGTTGTTTTTTTTCCCTTATGTGTAAAAAAAAACATTTGGTACCAGCAGGATTTTATTAATTTTGTTCAAGTTATTGCAGATAGAAAATTCAAAGCCGTACGGTTCTAGTGTTAACATTTTAGAAATGACACATTTCAGTCAATTCAATTTTCTGCACCTCACCTCAAAGAAAGCCCACAAGGCCCACCAGATCTCTGAACTGCCAACGTCAACCTTTTAGTAATCACAGAAGCTGCCAGAATTTGTCTGCAGGCAGGCTTACACCACTGCAACAGTCTGAGTAGACCCTTGGGTCTGAGCCAGAGCTGAAACCAAAGACCATTGAGTGTTTAACATCCCACCTCATTCACTATATTAGACGTAAACATCCTCTAGAGTATCCTCAGCCTTTGGACTCCGCAGATCAAGTGTCCATATAACAGCACAATTGTGTGCAAACGAATCAATCAGTCTCAAAAGAAGAATTGATTACCAATAATCATTGAGCTCATTTGTCTAAGACGCTTGAGTTCATCAGTGTCAATTTGTAGTCCATTTCTCCATTTGGTGCTGGTCACCACATCAGATTGGACATTTGGAGGAGACGGTTACTCGTACTATGAAATGTGAAAAATGAGATGTCAGGGTATGACAAAGCTGCAATGTTCTGAGAGTAACCTTCTGATATTTCTGTCTACGCTGATACAAGATTTATACAGACCACAAAACCAGAGGAAAAATGTGAACTCAGAGAATCTGTCTTCTGTGCTGCTTTCTAAGATTAAAGTTGAAAAAAACAAAATAAATCAATGCTTTGTAGGCATCTAGAAAATGCAAGTTAATGCAACAGATATAAAACTAATGGTTTTGAGCACACATGCACACAACCACTCAGCTTCAGGGGAAAGGGCATGTACAGGGTTCATTCATCATGGGAATGGGAAAGTATGGGGCATGTACTCAGCCTGATGTTATGGTCATCAATAATAACAATATTATGCACAGAAATACTACAGTAAAATGTGTTATAACATTGCAAGTGATAAATAAACCGTATGATTTAAAATATATTATTATTCATGTCAACAATATATTGTAGTTAGTTACCAATATGCATCACGATATTGTTTCTGGCAGCTGGCTTATTAATGACTGAGTGCTTATATCTAACAACAAGTAAAACAAAGCTTTCCGGTAATTTGACGTGAGAAAGCCAAAAGCTATAAGTGTGTCTTTTAAGTTTGTGTCTGCAATAACAGCATGATCTTCTGGATTGAAGGAATGACCCGTTTGATGAAAATAACAGATCATCAGCATATCTTCCTCTCTTAAATCCATGTACAAATTTCTAAAGGAATTTCTATCATAATTTAGAAGACAATCACAATTCCACAACATGTTACATACGGTTCATGAATATGATCAGATAAGGATTGATACCACAATAAATAAATAAATAAATCCATATAGGCATGTCTTTAGGATTTGAATGAATGCAGATGTTTTGCATTTTATGTATTTTTAACCTTAACAATAATCTGTTTAATAGTCTAACCATAAATAGCGCAGAGAACAGCCAAGGATCTGCACTGTGATGCGTAAAGCCAAAGGAGACATTAGGTGTTTCTCCGTAAAATTAGGTTATTTTGCGGATGCACCAGATCGATTTAAATGACAAAGACTACAGAATCAAAGCACACTTAACTGCGCCTTAAGACATGAAGGAAAGCAGACCGCCGGTTAAATCGCGGATCGTGTTGCGGACGGAGCCCGTTGCGCACGTACCTCTCACTTTGGTCAGGGTGAGCACCGGACTGTTACAGGCGGACAGCGGCGCGACCCTTGCCGAATGTTTCTTCATATTGACGAGCTCGGACAGACGGAGCTCAAGCCGCATCGACTACATCCCTAAAGCTGATTGTTTCCGAACTGCTCTCGATGTCTCGTGCGCCTCCTCTAACGTTACCCCTGATCCCTGCTCTCCCCTCCCACTAAACACTCTGCGGTATAGCCTACTCCTGCGTGCTCCACGCGGGACAGTCACAGTGCTGCAGTTCATTTCTCTTGCCCTATAGAGTTTTAAAAAAAGCTTAGGTATATAAACCTCTGCAATGATGTTGATTCTGCCAGCTGCGTCGCTGTACTAGCATGTTAACCTTCTTTATCTTAATGTAAATGTAAGACCAAAGACACATGTTTAATCATGAGATATGGACTAAAAATTGTATATAAATAATTGAGACATAACACAACAAACACACAAATTCCGTTGGAATATAAAACTGGAAAATATATTTAAGAAATATTTAATATCTAATTGAAACAATGAATAAATGAAAAAAAAACCATAATGATTATCATATATTTTAACATTATATATATATATATATATATATATATATATATATTTCAAATTATAATAATAATAATTACAAAAAGAAAACAACACTACCATAACACCAAATACAATTTGTTAACCCTACGGGGACGGACATAAAATAATGTACTCACTTTCAACAAGACTACTTTAAGTGAATGTGAGTGCATTAGTAGGTAGTTGCTGAATCACAGGTTTTTCGAGCCCGTTCCGAACGCGTTGGTTTTTCATATCTAAATGGCGGCAGCTGCTGATGAAGCCCAAACCAGCATGTCCAGTGCAAGTCGGCTTAAACTATTTAATTTGACTTAACATCATGTATTTTTCTGTTAAATTGAGAAGACCATTTAGAAGGATATTGGTTAATTTATGGCCTTTTTGGGGCACTTCAGCTTAACTGAGACTTGAGTGTTTGTAGATGTTTAAGAGGCTGTTGTGTCGACCTTGATTTAATTGTCCTCACTGTATGCCCCCAACCTGCCCAGACCCATATGCACATCCATTCCCAGATGCTATGCCAATGCCACGGGTTGACTTGTAATTTGTACAAGTCAAAAGGTCATACATGCAACATTATAACCTTTACATTTTCAAGGAAAAAACATCTACCCATCTACAACCTGCTAGGACAGTGTAATTTATTTGTAATCAATTTTCCACTTTCAATTATGGCTTCCAACGTTTATGAAAACAAGATAATCAAGGTTGAACAATTATTTGTGTTCTTCGGCACAGCTGTGCGCTTTCATTTCTCTCTAAAAGCCTGATCTTTTCAAACAACCAAATCAGTCAACTAACTGTTGTAAAATTCAATACTGTTGCTAAACCTGAGGACGTGCTTGATATTAAACCATTTCAATAAAGCATTAAAGGGGTCATGATCTGGCTTTTTACATTTTACTACATTGTTGTCTGAGGTCAACTTATGATGTTCGCTTGGTTTTTACATTCAAAAACATCAAAATGAATAAGTAATACGCTATTTCCCTAGTTTTGAGCTGAATAACGCTCGGTTTTTTATGGGCGCCTCGCACTGACTTTGAAGTAAACACCCACTGCTGTGAGTGGATAACAGTTTCACATATTATAATGAGTTTCAACTTTCTCGACGGTGCACGTGGAGGAAATTGTTTTGAAAACGTCCAATGTTGTAAAATGGCAACCGGAATGATTCGCCCACATGTTCGACCCAGATTCCGTGTGTTGCACCATTCCTGTCAGATCCAATATAGACGGCACAGCACCGTTTTTTACTCTTAATCAGTCTGCAAATCCAGTCTTGTTTACGAAACAATCCTCAGAGAAATTAAGCGAACAGATGGACAATGTTTTACCCAGCTGGAACGTCATTAAAAATAAAATTTAACCATTCCTATTGGAATCCAGAGGAAGCTTATGCAGCGACTGTCTTCTTCCACAACCAGGCACTGCACAATATTTTGTATTGCTCAGTAGCTCGATCCGGTTTGTCATCATGATATCAAGATGTTATTTAGCTATGCGTGTAATGCGCGAATCGGTGGGCGGGGCTAAACCGGCCGTGTTGAAGTAGGCGTTGATATTCTTCTGTGGGGGTGGTGTTTTATCCTCTTTGACGTCATAGTTCCCCACTTTGAAAAACGTGTCGTTTGCTGAGCCTGGTGTCAATAAAAGCTTTTATTGGACTAACATGGACGTTTTCAGTTCTAATAACTTACAGCATATTCTTATAATATGATGACCTCTTAGATGCCAAAAGCTCAAGGAAAATTTGATTTCTCAGTTCATCACGCCTTTAAGCTGCAAAATAGACATTGTTCCCCATGTGGCTTTCTGTGTACGCTCCGAGACTGAGCTAAACGCAGATATGCAAAGTATATGTGGGCTTTGGGTAAACGCCTAAACGGTCAAATAGCCTACACACAAAAAGTCAAAATATTCTCATAAACACAGTCGGTTTTATCTGAAAGTCCCCCTGTAATCAATCATATTATCACTTAAAACTTATCTATGATCACCAAATTGACACAATGACCAAAATGCCGAGTTCAGACTGCACGATTTTCAAAGCAGTCGGGTCGCTGTTCTCGTCACACTGCATGACTACCTTGGCCAGCATTCAGTTGCTTCTGTGTTCACACTGCACGATGGATCGGCGACAGAAGGTTTCACACTGCATGACTTTACAATATGGAGAATCGCCGACAACTCTGTCTAGCACGCTGCGCTCAAACTACATACGTTTCAGAACAAACACACGCAAGATGTGACAAGGAAACAATGCGACATAACACGTGCAAGACCAGAGTTCTCACGTGAGGTTGTGGTACAGCTCAGATGAAACGTCAAACAGACACAGGTGCTCCTGCCAATTCATTTTTCTTCCATTTCTTGGGTCCAAATAGAAGAATCCTTTTTCTGAAACAATGCCATTTTGATATGTGATCTATAACTCCTCCCCGAAACTCCCCGCTGCTCTGTATCTTGCTCTCTCATTGGCTGTCAGTAATCGCCAATGTAGTTTTCAGTCAGAACACTTTTCACACAGCAGGATTTTGAATCGCCGACACGTCCAGATATTTAGCATGCCAAAAATCTCACAGGCGTCGGCGACTCGACGGCGATTCTCGCGTCTTTACTCATTGACACTGCGTGATTGTCACTCGTGTGAACAATCGTACCGATTTGCCTGCGATTTCGGGCATTTGCCAGCAATTTCTCAAAACCTATCGGCGAGCCAAAATCGTGGCTAAAATCGTGCAGTCTGAACTCGGCATTAAGTGTTTTTTCCTTGATAAAAATGATTCATGGCTTAAAATAACTTGAATGTAACTCTACTGAGACTTGATCACATTACCCATAATCAAGTAAAATAATTGTGATTTCAATATTGACCAAAATAATCATGATTATGATCTTTGCCAAAATCAAGCAAGCCAACCCAAAAAAAAAAAAGAAAAAAGAAGTTAATTCTCATTCATTACATAGTTGACCCTGGTAGAATGACAGGCACACTGAGCTGTCATTCTGAGCTGTGTTTAAAACTCTGCAGAGGGACAACAATAGGAGGCAGGCCATTCCCATTCAAACTTACAGCACTGGGGAGAGAAAGAGATCAGGAGAGAGTGTGTGAGTGTTCCCTTCATTCTGTGAGAAATTATTTACCTTCCAGAACCCTAAAAGCAGATTTAATCCCGACTTTAACTGGAACAAGAGAGACTCCTCCAAATTTCTATAACCTTCCCATTTACCTTCCTCCTGTCTCTCCTGTTTTATGAAGTGGATTCCTGAACATTTTCCACTCCTGTTTTCCTCACCGCTAGGCTGCGTTTAAAGTTAAATGACTGCATGATTTAAAACGAACATAGAATATCATGATAGAAACCAGAACAGGATCTCTGGAGTGGAATATACACCTGTGATCCATCATGAGTCACAAAGGTCAAGTGTCACTCCAGATGAAAAATACTGCAGATAGCGTCATGGAAGGATGATTTTATTAGGCACTCCCATTTTGAAATTCTGCAATACATTTTTTTCTCTCTGAACGTCATGAATATCTTGACATTATGTCAGAGTTCAGTGCATGGTTGCATCAGAGACATGCTTTAAAGGTGAACATTGTTATTTCTGCACCGTTGTACACAAACAGAATAATTAATGAATTAATTTAAAAAAGAATGACGATTTAAAATAACTTTCAGATAGTTTTATGCCACTCCAGTGCTGTGACACTTAATCTTTAAGATGGTCAAGCTGGTTTTGGAACACAGAAGCTGGTTTTGCTGGTCCATTTGTGTTTATAAGCTCTTAAAAATAAAGGTTCTTCATTTGCATTGATGGTTTCCACGGAAAACCTTTGACATCCATGGAACTCTTCCAATGTACCAAAGGTTATCTATTAGATAAAGGTTTTTAAAATGTTCTTCACAGGAAAAAGGTGATTTGGTTTCTGGTTCTGGTTTCTGTTTGAACCCCCTATTTCGTCTCCATGATGCTTGAAAATACAGTAAATTATAAACCATATATATAAATTTCCATATATACTATTTTCTAGATCTTATTGAAAATTTTTGTTGTAATTTAACAACCCGGTCTCATCCCAAGACGTCATATAACTGACGTTTTGGGACGTCTTTTGACCATACGTCAATATTCGCCTTTTTAGGGCCCCCTTAAACGTCGGTAGATGAGGTTATGGGATCCTAACGCTACCCCATACCTAAACCTAACCCTAAACCTAACCCGTCACCTAACTGACGTTAAAGGTAAAGCGTCAGTTGTATGACGGCCCGGGATCGCCATCTACCGACGTTTAAGGGGGCCCTAAAAAGGCGGATATTGACGTATGGTCAAAATACGTCCCAAAACGTCAGTTATATGACTTTTTGGGATGAGACTGTGTTATTAAGGAATGTAGCATTTTATGAAAAAAAAAACCCACACACACACACCCACACACATATATATATATATATATATATATATATATATATATATATATATATATATATATATATATATATATATATATATATACTGTATACTGGTAAATATGAATAAAAATGGCTGTAAAAATAAATCTACATTGATATTTAATAGAAAAAAATCTAACCTTTCATTGAAGTAAAAGAATTGAAAGTGGGGGGAAATCATATTATTATTTTTATTTTTTTTTTCTCCAATAGATGTTGACCAGGAAGCCTAAAAATATATATCAAACAACCCCTACATCACCAAATATTGTTGGGGAGGGTATTAAGAAAAATTCTCCTAGCTCCTCTAAAAATAAACTGCAGCATATTCAGTTGTTAGACACGACTGGAACTTAAAAAAGGGACTCGATTTCCATGGTCAGATGAAACAAAAAAGGGCTTTTTTGGCAGCAAACTCATCAGATGTTTAGATGCAGAACAGGGATAAAAAGTACCTCATGCCGTTAAATATACTGCTGGATCTTATATGTTGTTGGCCTATTTTTTAGCTGGAGGTCCTGGACATCTTGTTCAGATATTATGGATTATAGACCTTATGCACCAGAGAAACGTGGGCGCCGTCATCTTAGAATATTGTCTTTGAACTTCCGTTTTTGTGGTCGCTCTGTGTATTTCTATGACATCACTGTCGAGGAGTAATTAGCTGGTGAAGTGGATTTACTTATTGTAGAGTTAACAAAAGTTATCAAGAGCATTGTAATGTTTATAACTATTGTAAAGCAGATGTCTTAACAAATGTCGACCGGGATTTTTTTTACAAGCAGCTCATTCATACCTATGCAAGATCGCTGTGAAAATACAGACCGAAAGTCTAAATAATGTCTATACAAACAAATAAAAAGAGTAAAACCTGACTGCCTCTGCTAGAAATCTTATAATGGGCCGTGGTTGGATCTTCCATCAAGACAACGGTCCAAAACAAACATCAAAAATGGGTAACTGAGCACTAAATTAATTAAGCTTCTGCCATGACTGGCCCAGTCCCCAGTACCCTATCCAAAACAAGTGGGTTGAACAGAAGAGGGAGAGAGATTCGGTATGGAAGAATGGTCTCTGATCTCTGGTCACGTGTTCTCCAAACTAATCAGGCTTTATATGAGAAGACTTGGAAAAAGAGCGTTGCAAAAGGTATTTAATAAAAGGGAGCCAATAATTATGGCCAGCGTGTTTTGGAGAAAAGCATTTATTTGATAATGTCATTTACCAACCAGTTTCAATTCTTTCACTTCAATGAAAGATTTGATTTTTGCTAGCTAGGCTGATAGCACTTCTGTGAATTATACACTCACCGGCCACTTTATTAGGTACACCTGTCCAACTGCTCGTTAACACTTAATTTCTAAGCAGCCAATCACATGGCGGCAACTCAGTGCATTTAGGCATGTAGACATGGTCAAGACAATCTCCTGCAGTTCAAACCGAGCATCAGTATGGGGAAGAAAGGTGATTTGAGTGACTTTGAACGTGGCATGATTGTTGGTGCCAGAAGGGCTGGTCTGAGTATTTCAAAAAATGCTAATCTACTGGGATTTTCACGCACAACCATCTCTAGGGTTTACAGAGAATAGTCCGAAAAAGAAAAAACATCCAGTGAGCGGCAGTTCTGTGGGCGGAAATGCCTTGTTGATGCCAGAGGTCAGAGGAGAATGGCCAGACTGGCTCGAGCTGATAGAAGGGCAACAGTGACTCAAATAACCACCCGTTACAACCAAGGTGTGCAGAAGAGCATCTCTGAACGCACAGTACGTCGAACTTTGAGGCAGATGGGCTACAGCAGCAGAAGACCACACCGGGTGCCACTCCTTTCAGCTAAGAACAGGAAACTGAGGCTACAATTTGCACAAGCTCATCGAAATTGGACAATAGAAGATTGGAAAAACGTTGCATGGTCTGATGAGTCTCGATTTCTGCTGCGACATTCGGATGGTAGGGTCAGAATTTGGCGTCTACAACATGAAAGCATGGATCCATCCTGCCTTGTATCAACGGTTCAGGCTGGTGGTGGTGGTGTCATGGTGTGGGGAATATTTTCTTGGCACTCTTTGGGCCCCTTGGTACCAATTGAGCATCGTTGCAACGCCACAGCCTACCTGAGTATTGTTGCTGACCATGTCCATCCCTTTATGACCACAATGTACCCAACTTCTGATGGCTACTTTCAGCAGGATAATGCGCCATGTCATAAAGCTGGAATCATCTCAGACTGGTTTCTTGAACATGACAATGAGTTCGCTGTACTCAAATGGCCTCCACAGTCACCAGATCTCAATCCAATAGAGCATCTTTGGGATGTGGTGGAACGGGAGATTCGCATCATGGATGTGCAGCCGACAAATCTGCGGCAACTGTGTGATGCCATCATGTCAACATGGACCAAACTCCCTGAGGAATGCTTCCAGCACCTTGTTGAATCTATGACACGAAGAATTGAGGCAGTTCTGAAGGCAAAAGGGGGTCCAACCCGTTACTAGCATGGGGTACCTAATAAAGTGGCCGGTGAGTGTATATATATATTAGGGCTGTCAGTTAAGCACGTTATTAACGGCGTTAACGCAAACCCATTTTAACGGCATCATTTTTTTTATCACACGATTTACGGCCTTTTTGTCCTAGCAAACTTTGTAGTTTTTTTCACATGCTTATGCAACAGGACGCGGCGCTGCGCTCTGAAACCCATTCATTTCAATGGCTTGTGCCACACAAGGACGTTTTTGAGTGGAAGGCGAGCACGAGATGCCAAAATGGACGCCAATAAGATTCTGAATGGAAATTTTACTTTTAAAAGTTGCCAAATTCCATCTATAAGACCAAAGTGATGTGTGTTTTGTCGTTGTGAACTGAGCTATCATCAGCACGTCCAGTCTGAAATACAACTTGATGATGGCCAAGCACACACACACACACACACACACACACACACATGCAACATCTCTGCCCCCTCGTCAAGGACTTTGTAAGTATTTCTTTCACCCATTTATTGATGGACAGTGTTACATTGTGTGAGAGTTGATTTGCTCCAAGTGAGAATGTTAGTGTGAATTTGAACACTGTATGCCAATGTTGTTTTCAATAAAAAAAAAATGTTGCACATATCAAGCCAATCCACTTTTCCATGTTGATAAGAGCATTACATTGAGAAAAAATAATGGGACAAAAAAGAAATCAAGAGACATTTAGAACAGATTAAAATGTGTGATTAATCGCGAATTAATCGTGACATTAATGACAGCACTAATATATACATATATATATATATATATATATATATATATATATATATATATATATACACATACGTACATATATAATTTGCACAGCCCAACTCCGCCCCACCCCGTGGGTATAAAGGAGAACGCCGGCAACATGCAGATATGTTTTCGCTTCGGAGCCAAGAGTATGCTTCACTCCCTGAGCCATTTTGAGACATTCCTCTTCGAGACGAGCTTCTCACCAGGTGTTGGTGTGACGGCGATTCACAGTGAGTGCACATTCCCTGCGATCTGTTCAGTGATCTGCCAGTGTTGTTTTCTCCCTGGTCACTTCAACACTCTGCGGAGTTTATCCTCTCTAAAAGAGCAGCGCGTGGCACGTCTTTTTAAAGCTACATCGCCTGTGCACGTCTGGTTGCGGTCGTCTGTTATCTGACTCTGATGGGAACAATCGTTGCTTTGTGTGTTTGGGCTTTGAGCACGCTAAAGCAGCGCTTGTGGATGACTAATGATTTTATTGTGGGAACATGACCATCGCGACACTCTGGTCGAGACTCAGTGATCTTGCAAAAGGGAGAGCCCCCTCGGGTACACTGGGGTTCCCACGGTTCTTCCCGTGGTGACCCAAAGCACCCCTCCAGTCCACAGTCCACTTCATGTATACAGGCAGGAGCCATCTTTGGAAAACAGTCTCGACAAGTCAAAACACGAATGCCATTCATACAGTTCATTAGTTTGCAGAACTGTCGAGACTGTTTTCCTAAGATGGCTCCTGTCTACTCTGTATACATGAAGTGAACTGTCTTTATAAAGTATCTTCTTATTAAACGGTCTGTACACTTACAAAGTTCTCAATGCTTCGGTTTGCATGTAGGGACCCTCATTATGTTACTGTGTTAGTGTGGGGCTATTTTGAGCCTTGTTAGTGGTATTAATTAGCGATTTATTTTTACTTATTAAAAATAATAATATACTATTATTATATGCCCCCATATACTAGCGTTAAAATCGAAACATTTTTTAGAGATAAAAATCTTTACATTCGATTATCATGAAAACAAATTTCAGAGAACGGTTGACTAGGTACCAATGTTTTATTAGACCAAAGGTTCATTTTGCGTCAGAGTTCTCCTTTACAACTGGAAACTAAGAAGGAAGGAACCGACGTTGATGCTATGGAAATGTTAATGCAGAAAAACAGTGTTGTGCAAGTTACTTCGAAACTGTAATACATTAGGTATTACTTGTTACTGTTATTTAAAAGTAATTCATTACCTTACAATATTACTGTCTCAGAATTGTAATGCGTTACACTACTCATGTATTACTTTTGAGTTACTTTCACCAAAATAACTAAGTAGAACTTAACTTATGGGCTGTAACGATATGCAATATGAAACCGAAATCGCGATTCGCCACACGACTCAGATCCACGAACCTACAGAATCGCGACAAACCTCTTCCAACTCCAGCATTATTCTCCGTACCGTCCATATCCAATGCTGCCTTATCTTTAAATTAGGCTATTAGTATTATTTGAAGTTAACATTATAAAATACGTAGACCTACACCACAAAACTAGTTGAGGATAAATTATTTAAAATTGGGTAAATCCAGCATCATGGACATGACATTTGCAGTCAAAACTTGAAATAAAAATTCTCAGAAAATACTTGTATTGAAACGTATATAGGCTACTTCCTTAAAGGACTCCAGACATTAGACAAATATCAGTCTATGTTTTATTTTTAATATTAGGGAAAAGACACGCATTCATGCGTGACAAAAAAATAGGAGGCAAAATATATTTTTTGTAATTCTGTTAATTACACTGCGCAAATCGGATGAGGAAGGGTTGGTTCTCCAGTCTCCATAGAACTTAAAATATTTATTTTATTTTAGTTTTCGTGTTCGCATTTATGAGGAAAAAACAATGTTACAGACGCGACCGCTCTGAACTGGCACTAAAAGACTGCTTTAAAACTTTCACATAGTCTGTTGCCTTTTAAGAAGTAAAAGCAGACAATACACTGTAATACAACTGTAATACAAGCTTCACTGAACATGTAATGAGTAAAATATTACTGAAAATTGATTAGTAATGCCTTGCACTACTGCGTTACAGCAAAAAGTAATATGTTACTGTAATGTATTTTGTAATGCGTTACTCCCAACACTGCAGAAAAATCACATTCGTGCATTCATTCTTGGCTGATTTTGACTTAATAACTTTTGTATCTTTAAAATGTATCAATTTACATTTAATTCATACAGTTAAGACTATATAGTGTTTTATTTTTAAATTTGATTATTCAGTTTATAGTATTTCTTACAACATGATAAATAAACCTAGGCCACTATACCAGGAAATCCTGTGACAGCCCTCTAAAAAGTGATATCGAGGGAGCAAAATGCTACTTCCGCACTCTTAGTGCCGGAAAGGAAAGCAGTTCAAGCTCGGAGCTAGTCTACCTCCAGCCAGAGAGCTTGGTGGGAGACTATGACCACTTTCTTATATTCTGTCGTTCCATCATTCTTCACGAACCATAGAATTGTGTTACATGGCAACTATATCCATACTACCACCTCAAAGTCCAAACTAGAGGAGCAGCTGATAAGTAGGTGACAAGAGAGGAGGTTTGATGCATAATCACCTCACCGGTGAAAGAGTGGGATGCGAATACAGTAATGTCCAGACTTCTTCACCCGTACAGTACAAAGACTTCCGTGTCGGTATTCGCCCATATGTTGCTTAATGCCCCCAGCTATGCTGGAGGAAGGGCAGATGACACAAACACAGGAAGTTGTCACATCATCTCAATGCGACCACATCTTCCACACCCCTAAGGAGACCTTACATCAGAGGAGCTTGCTGAAAAATAGCAATACTCTGGACTATAAGAGAGCAGACCTCACTGCACTCTTAGAAAAAAGCGTTCTATATATGTAGCATAGGGTTCTTTACTCAACTGCAAAGGACCTTTTATGCAAAAAAAAAAAAAAATGATGATGATAATGACAAAAAAGAACCCTTTTGGCACAAAGGTTCTTTATAGGCTATTATTCATTCACATATTACATTATTCTGCAACATTTTGCAGTTGTAATTAAATTATTGTTTATTAAAATGTTGTAGTTACTTAATATCCCATTTTAATCATGCTGATTTTTGGAGGATAAAAACTGAAATGGCACTCTTCGTGTGAGATTGATTAATTACATTTTTTAACCCCCATTTCTTGAATTTTGTGATCATTCATGCATTGCATTTTAGGGTTTCCAAATATGTAGCGCTTTAGAACCTTTTAAGGTTCTATATAGAACCTTTTCTTCTAAGAGTGTACGACTCACACTCTCACTTAATATTGGTCCATACTCAGGACCTTAGCCCTAGAGGAGCAACCTAAACAATAGCATTGCCCTGGACCAAGAACGGCTTGCTGTCGTCTTCTCAAACTCACTGCAATCCCACTCTCTTGACATTAGTCCAAACTCTATGCCTAAGCCCCTGCAAAAGCAGGATGGAAGTGTTAAGTAAGGGTCTCCAAGTGAAATACATGAGAAATAAAGGCACAGATAATTGTATGTGGGCAGAGGAGGAGGTGGTTTATTTATAAAACCCATACACACACTCTAAACTGGTCCCAATCATTGACAGGCGATATCTTCACAAGCACACTTTAGACAAGCAGATCCTGAAGACAAAAAAGGCTTAAAGCGTCTAATGCAGGCACCCTTACTTACGAGCTTACGGGCGCTCCATATGATGTCATAGAACAACGCATTCTCACCCCAAGGCGTCACCTTTGACCATGCTTCAATATTTGACGTTTTAGGCGCCCTTTAGCGTCACTTACATGACGCGATCCTACGGCGTCATCTAACTGACGCTAAAGGAAAGCGTCAGTTAGAGGACGCGGTTAGGTTTAGGTATGGGGTGGGGGTAGGGTACACGCGATCCTAGGGCGTCATCTAACTCAGCGGTTCTCAAACTGGGGGCCGTGGCCCCCTGGGGGGCCACTAGATGGCGCTAGGGGGGCCGCAAAGAAATTCTAGAATATGAAATTATTTAAAAAAATTATTTTACCTGTATGTAAGTTTGTATTGTCCTATGTGAAATCTGCATTGCAAGATTTCTTTTATATTGTAAAACTTGTATAAAATTGTATGTCTTCTATATTGAAACACTATTTCTTTAAGTAGAGTAGAATTTTTTTTTTGTTTCTTGCAGAAAAAACAGATTGCTGTTCAAAATTGCAGACCAAACTTGAGCAACTGTCATTTACTACCTTAAAATGTAAGAAGTTTAATGCACTTTTTTACAATCAGCAAATTAATTTTTCAGTGTTCATCTTTTACTATGAACATCACAAATGTTCAGTATTCAATACTTTTGTTGCACTTTTCAGACAATATTATTGTTAACTGTCAAAACCATTTTTTATAAAAAAAAATTTATATTTAATGAAATGTACAATTTAACTAATTTTGTATATTCAAAGACATAAAGCTACAAACAGAACTGTTGTTCCAGCATTGTACAAACTCATTTGTTTTTGGTACAACCTAAAATTTGTAGGGATGTCCCGATCCGATCCACGGCATCGGTATCGCGCCGATACCGGCCCAGAACGCTAGATCGGAGATCGGAGGGGAGAAAAAAATATGAGCGATATCCAGTTTAGCGGCGCAGCCTGTCACGTGATGATTGTTGTGTTTACGCACACGCGCGCAGAGAATCACTCTCGCTTTGCGCACGGATTCTAATGTAATCGGATGATTCCACCAACAAAAGCTGCATTTCAGTCCTTTCAGAATGCATTTCAGTCTTTTCAGCGGCCATTTTGACATTCTTTTTTCTCCAATGTTTACGTTTCAACTGAAGTTAGACGGATCAATAGTGTTGTGCTACGTTCACACCGGACGCGAATCGCGCGTCAAATTCGCGCCTGACGCGTCTAGTTTGACGCTTGACCACTAGTGTTAATTCGCGTGTCAAGAGCGAAACTGGCGCGCGTAAAGTTTGAAGCGAAATTTACGCGCGTGACGCGCGTCAGAATCAAAATCCGTTGGCGGCCATTGTTTTTATGTCGACCGAGCATTCATCAAGAGAGTTACCGCTCTGTATTTACTCTGGATAGCAGAACAGCGGCGTGGGGATCATCGTCGCCGTATATTTGTGTCCACCGGACCCTTCGGAGCCGAACCGTTTGGCGAGTTTCACCATTTGCTCGCTCCAGGAGCTGCGCTGGATGACGGCCGCTGTCAGCGGTACTTCCGCCTGTCCCGCGCCCAGTTTGATGACCTGTTGTCCCGCATCTGAGCGAGGATCACCCTCGCCCGGCCCCTCATCCATCTAATCTAGCTGTCATTTATTTTTGTTTTGATGATAAATAGAGCCAGCCTTCAAAAGTTATTAACCTGTCCTGTGATTTTTTTCTCTCTCTCACGTCCAGACACGAATTTATGCACATATGTTGATTGTCTTTGCAACATAATACTATTTCTAGATATGGAATGAATAACATTCAATACAAAATGAACATGTCTCCATATAGAAATAATGTTTTAAGTGATGAAACATTTGCTTTGTTGTGCATAATCCCACCATGCATTTAGTCATATTAACAAAATAATTTATTGAAGAATCCAGACACTTCACCACGTGAGCAAGCAGCTAGGCTCCTGATTGGTTAACGCGGCGCGAATTCACGCCAAAGTTCAGATTTTTCAACTCGGGCGGCAGACGCGAATTCACGTCAAACGCGTGAATGCACAACGCTCAATTCGCGCCATTCGCGCCAACTTGACGCGCGAATGAGGCGTATTCGCGTCTTCCGCGCCGCGCTCCACGCCTCATTCGCGCCGCAGGAATTTTTCTTGCATTGACTTAACATTGAAATCACTCGCGCCTGACGCCCTATTCGCGTCCGGTGTGAACGTAGCATTAGTGCGTCGAAGTTGTGATAGCGCTGTCGGCTAACGCGAAATGCTACTATTTACATTCCATGGATGTTTATTCATATATACAATTGTTTTGGACTAAAAACTTCTTCAAATTGGATTGTATGGACGCTTTACAGTGAAACCAAACCATTTTTGTTGGAATGTGGACTAACAGATGGCTAATTGGTGAGTTTCTTCCAGTTTGTGTTGGTTTGTTTTGGCTGTTGGTGGTCTGACAAAGAGACAGATTGTGCCCGCTGCGTTGATTGTATCTTAAAATGGTTTACGTCGTTCGAATCACGAGTTTCTCAGCTTTCCAAAGATATGTATTATGTTTACTTTTGTGTTTGTTTTGTTTTGTCTTTCACAAAGTTAAACCTATAAACCACCCTGTGGGCCGTATACGGCACGTCGGACCACGAAAAAAAAAATATCGGACTAATATCGGTATCGGCAAAAGCCAAAGGTGCGGCATCGGTATCGGAAGTGAAAAAGTGGTATCGGGACATCCCTAAAAATTTGTATGTAAAATTGTACGTTTGAGGATGTTTTCGTTATGAGTTTTCTTTTGGGGGGCCACAAAATGATTCACCCTACACAAGGGGGCCTCCTCCTGAAAAAGTTTGAGAACCACTGATCTAACTGACGCTAAAGGGCGCCTAAAGCGTCAGATATTGAAACAGGTCCAAATGCTTCCCAAGGCGTCAGTTAGGTGACGCCTTGGGGGTGAGAATCAACGTCATGACATAGCATTGCGGTAACTTGAAAAGGAACCACAACACTGCTATTTGATTTTTAAGAAGTCTTTAAAAAACATAATGTAAATGAATAAATGTGGGGTTTTGAAAACATTCTCATTTTGACTGTCATTTGCCGACTGTGTGGGAATTGTGTGTGTGCTGCATTGTGAAGTGGATCTGCTTGCTGGGAAGCACACCAGAAACTACCATTATTTGAGTGGGTGGAGGGAAGCCTCGCTTGGTCACGACAGCTTATCTATTATTTAATACAAAGAAAATAAAAGAACAAACTCGATTCATGAACATGCATGCACCAGTGCAGGCTATAAGAGTTCATTCTCATGCATCCAGATTTCTTCAGACTGACACTTTTATTAAAAAAAAAAAAAAAAAAACATCTAGTCTTTATTGGCTATTCACTCAAGTATAACTAATTTACATAATGAAGAGAAGAGAGAGGGGGAAGTGGGTGGAGAGAGGGATACTGTGAGAGAGTAATATGGATGAGGATGCAAAACATCAAACATACAGCATCAGCCTCCTACACTTCAGTACCCACAAAGCCCCTCCTAAACTCAAACGTGTGGGCATAAATATCTGCATCCCTATAATTTCATTGCTGAGTTTATTCATGGTTTGCAATGGCTTTTCTTATCCTTACTGTTAAAGGAATAGTTGACAAATACAAATAAAATTGCCCTCATGTAGTTTCAAGCATGTACAGTATGGCATTTAGGCAAAATGTTTGGTACAACCTGACCTAAATAATTCTTTACTAACTCTTGAAATGTTTATAGGAACTCATAATCTATCTGCAAGGATGCATTAACACTGTCAGTCAGTTTTGATTAAAAATGACTGATCACTTCACATTGTCATGTCCTCGGGTCAGCAGAAGTACAGTAAATTGATGCAAAAGGCTGTTAACCTGTTAACTGTCACCCCCCCTTTTTTGAATAGACATGAAAATGCACATTTCAAACTTAAATGGTTGTAATTCAAGAATGCTTTGGAATATAGACATATGATTGGTCTTGTTTTAAAGAAGACATTTGGCAGATTTGTGTAGAAGTGAAATAAATTAAGAAAGTAAAACAGAAAAAAAGTTATAGAAGTTTGAGTTTATGGAAATGTACAATGTAAAAATATTAATTATTCATATTTTACATAAAATATATATTTTCAAAACCTGGGCTACTCTAAAATGGCAGAAAGATCAAAGCCAAAAATCTGAACAAGTTGTGTTTCAAATTTTAGGTTGATATCTCAAAAAATGAGCTTTCAGTAAGATTTTGTTTGAGCGCAGTACCACACTTTTTCACTAGGGCACAATCAGACTCCATTACTGCCCATATAAGGGCGCCTGCATTTCCATTCGTGTTTTGAGTGATATGAACCATTATTTTCACAATTTTCATACAATTTCTGAAGTAGAGATCCTATTCAGAAGTAGCATGGGAAGTTTGGCAGATTTTGATATGAATTGAACCTCTAAGAAACACATACAAAGAACACGCATGTAAGTCATAGCTAGCTGCCACGTCACAAATGGTGAATTTATTATTTTTTTCTTGATATTTCAAACTTTTCAGACCTTTTTTTCCAAAATAATTGAATGGATTCTATCTTTTGAACTTTTGGCATGAAAACAAACTGAGGTATCTACCATTTTTTCATGATTTTTCATGTTTACTGCTATTTTAAAATAAAGGTCTGAACACGCCTTATGAGTATGAAAATATTCTTGTTTTATATTGATAAATTATGGCTCCTCTGTAATATATTTTGAAAATCAGTCACCAAATATGGAAACTAGAGATTGTAAGCTTTCAAATGATATATAGTTTGTCAATATTATTTAAGGTATTTACTAAGATATTATTGTTTCAAAAATATAGTGGCAAACGTCCCACCTGTGGGACGGTGACAGTTAAGTGGTCACACACACACACACACACACACACACACACACACACACACACACACACACACACACACTTATATGAAAATATTTGTAGTGTTGGACTCCATGTTCTCCCTGATTTAACACAATACTGTCACAGAACATTCAGAACGAGGATTCAAACGCAGAGGACATTTATTAGCGCATTGAACACACTGTTCTGATGACGCAAGAGTTGCAACTATGGCAGCTGAGAAGGCCATTCTTTGTGTTCTTTGTGAAGAATTTTCGGAGCCTGATGAATTCGATATAAATATGTGTTTAATACTACAAAATATGTCCGATGTTACAGTTACTGCACTTGCCGCCCGCAAGAGAACATCCCAATCGAGTCAAGGAATTTGTGGAAACTGAAAGCACACATCTTATCTAATTCAGACTAAAACACAATCTATAGCCTCACACACTGACTTTATTTACTGTATATTTCATACTGTTTTAATACCCTATTTTCTTTCTCATTTTTAGGAAAAGCACTTAATCACCATTGTTAATTTCTATACCAAATGTCATACACTTGCAATGAAGCTAAAAAATATAAAAAACTACATCATTATGTTGATATCCTATATTTTTACAATAAACGACAAACATACCTTCTAATATCCTCAGTTGTTGCGTATACCGAGCTACATTGGACACATTTGTAAATTACTTTCCTTGAACCCATTGTGCGAATTCACTTCAATACCCCGCTGCTTTACATGTTGCTGCGGATTGGACTGCAGTTCTGACACACCCACCAAACATGAGAAAACGTATCTCAAACCCTGTTGCACACCGGTGCACACCATTTGCAGGAAACATGATGTTCAACTTGGAAACAATAGCAAAACGTTGCGCACTGTTTTGAACTTGAACGTGCCATAGAGCTATAACACAAGCAAATGACAAACCAGATACTGTGAGAGATACATACAGAAGATGTCTGTTGAAAGACTTGTTATAAAAACGGGCGAATCAAATAAAACACTGACTCAAACCCCCATTAGACTGCTTGATAATGCATACTTTACCTAACAAAAGATCCTCAGAAAAAAAAAATCATATTCAAATATTCAGGTTCTGCTCTGCATGTCAACAGAAAGATGAATAAATGAGTTCAAAAAGCAAGTCCAATCTCTGATTCCCTGACAACTGACTGGGTCAAATACTGTATGTCTGCTGTAAGACAATGAGAGAAATTTGCATTTGTGTTATATCAGGCATTTTCAATATGGGGTCTTAAGGACAGAGGACATCCAATTTACAATTGCCTTTGTACATTTTATTCAACACACAACACTGCTAGACAGTTTTAAGCCATAACAAGCTATACTCTGCAAATGTATCAGCCTCTATTGCATTGCAGAAGGTGAATCATAATCATACTGTCTCCATAACTGACGTTATGTTCAGGCTAACTAAAGCTCTCAAATAGAGAGCACAATCTACACGAACACCCCCGTTTGCTTTAATACAGAATTATGCTTTTATTGAGTGAGACGTTTTGTAAGGAATGGAATAGGTCCTGTATTTCTATTGTTTGTCTCTTTTTGTGTAATATTTTTTCTTTTGTCCCTCTGTGTGCCAATAGCCACATATAGTGGGTTCTGCATTATGTAATATAATGCAGACCAGAGACAGACAGGTTAAAGACTGAAGCCATAAACACAAGAGGGACATCTGGTGGGTGTATTAATAGCTATGCAATGTGTAAAATTATTCTGTGCCTAAATAAAATATTGCTGAACTACTCAACCCAAATCAATGAATTAATGGGTGAATTGCTTAAAACCTGTCAAGAACATATCCAGGTCATATTTCAATTCAAAATCAAAAGAAAACAAGAATAAATCATACTTTGCTTTAAAGAAAACAAAGCTTATTTGTTGGACTTGCTACAGTTATTTTTTTTTTTATGTAATAAAACAGGTTTAATCATCTTCATATAAAATATCACAGTATTACCATCTCAATTCTCATATTATTACCATATTTGATACCAAAACCACAACAGTATTTTTAATTTCCATCAGCAAAGGTTTCAGACCAATCAACCAAACACAAGCACAAAGACAAACAACACAGAAGTAGAACCACTACTACAGTTTTTCTTCTCTAATAGAGCAGTAGGGGGTGCTGTGGACTCATTGTTTCAAGTCTTCAGAGCAACACAGACTGTAAAGGCAAAACGCTAGAACTGAGAGATTACTGTAAATAGACAGAAACTGTATCTACTAAACAGGACAGATGAGTCTGGCTGTGCTTTGATATGGAGAAAGTGAAACTTCTGAGAAATATTATAGGCTATTAATTGAGTACAATAAGATTTAGTGAGAGTGAGAAAGAGAGGCTGAGCACATTCAAATCTCTCTCTGGGTATTTATAATAGGGTCTACTGGATAGAATTTGAATGTTGTCTCATACAAATTAAAGAAAAATAATCAAATAAACACAAAAACAGATTGCCATTTCAAAACATTTGCAATGGAACAAAAAGGATAGATAGATAGATAGATAGATAGATAGATAGATAGATAGATAGATAGATAGATAGATAGATAGATAGATAGATAGATAGATAGATAGATAGATAGATAGATAGATAGATAGATAGATAGATAGATAGATAGATAGATAGATAGATAGATAGATAGATAGATAGATAGATAGATAGATAATTACACTTCTCTGATTTCTGGATACAATGGCAGACCAATCAAAGGAAACAAGTAACTGGTGCAGAGAATCAATAAAACAATGTATTACCATAGAAACTAATGCGAACCCAGGAAACAGAACAGAAAACAATCCAAAACTCTCTCCCTCTCTCTACTCCGTGATAAATCTTGCAGCTCTGGGGTTGTAGAAGTTCGCTTCTTACACAGAAGTTCTGTCATTAGCAGCTATCTATGTCCTGCTGGTGCTGCCTCAGCTTGTGAATTTCCACCGGGACACACTATTATCACACACAGTGGGAGAATAACTGGGTGTAATCAATCAATCATACCTCTTTAAACCCCCTTGGCTGTGGTTAAAACTATTTTTAACTTGAAACATCAACGTAAACCATTCAAACAATATATATACAGCCCATTCTCACTCCCAAGGCGTCACCTAACTGACGCCTTGGGAAGCATTTGGACATGCTTCAATATCTGACGCTTTAGGCGCCCTTTAGCGTCAGTTAGATGACGCCCTAGGATCGCGTGTACCCTACCCCCACCCCACACCTAAACCTAACCGCGTCCTCTACTGACGCTTTCCTTTAGCGTCAGTTAGATGACGCCGTAGGATCGCGTCATGTAAGTGACACTAAAGGGCGCCTAAAACGTCAAATATTGAAGCATGGTCAAAGGTGACGCCTTGGGGTGAGAATGCGTTGATATATATATATATATATATATATATATATATATATAATCATGAATGATTGACTGCCATTGAGAATAGCCTGTTATCATGTAATCAATAAAAAAGTACACATAGTCTGATTATGAGTATTTTTAAAATGTAATATAATCTAATTACAAGGACTTTTTTGGGGGAATCAGTTATGTAATCCAGATTAACCCAGGCTCAACCCAGCATTTGCGTTGAAAAATGGCAGGGCACTGGGTCTGGCTGTGTCCTGGATCAGGGACAGATACTCTCCAGACACCTGATGATGGCCTCTCTCTAGTAAAGTCCTGAGATGTCTAGGAGGTCTATTCGGTTGTTAAGTCGTGACGTAATCACACTCTGATAATACTGTTTCCGGGTCCAAATGCTGGGTCCTCTCTATCTGCTTACCGCTTTTGCCCGAGTTTTAACATGCCGCAGTGCTGTGTCCCATGTTGTTTAAATAGATCGGAGTTAAAAAAAAACAAGTGACATTCAACTGTCATTCTACTGCTTTCCCTGTGACGAGAAAGAAAAGAGAAAATGGCTGCAGTTGATAAGGTAAGTTACAATTCTTTCCTTTATCCCTAACACCCACTGGCGCTGAAGCGAAGCTAGTCCTTTAAGAAAAGGGCTTACTCTAACGTTATGGGTTGTAACGTTAAGATATGGACGAGTGGAGCGCTTGGACCCAGAAGAGGCTAAACGTCACGCGTGACGTCAGACTTAACAACCGAATAGAGTGGTGGTAGTTGGCAATGATCCAGAACAGAGATTTGAGGGTCTCGTCATCATAGGGGCAGGTAAAGGTAAGATGGCAGAATTTTTCAGAAAAAAATCAACACCCTTTTGTGTTAAAGGTCCACTGACATGAAATTTTCATTTTCTGAGGTTTTTTAACATTAATATTAGTTCCCCTAGCCTGTATTTGGTGTCTAGAATTTTCAGTCGGTGTAAATCGAGTTTTGGCTTTTTTTCTCTTCTCTGCAGCTCAGACAAACTGATCTTGAATCTCCCCCGTATGACGTCATACGGGGGAAAGGTTACCTCCCCTTTCTCTGCTTTGCCCACCCAAGAATTTGGCTCGACCATGAGAAAACGAGCTAGGAACAGGAAGTACGAACACGCAAGCGCGATTTTAGTTTTTCCTAGAGAAATAGCTTTGAGATTTGAGTTTTTCCTCTAGAGATATCATGGCTTGCAGACGAGTGAAGCATGGCAGTTGCTCAGTGTTCGGATGTACAAATGAACACAAAAGTATTTTTTGGTTCCTTCATCCGAGCCTCTGAAGAAACAATGGGTTAATTTTATTTTCTATGGAAATGCGCTGACTCGACTCCTAAAGTTTTGTATTGTCCAAACATTTCACCGACGACTGCTTCCTCAACTCGATGAACGTCTGAAAATGAATCGATCGAGCTACCAAACAACAATTTCTGATGTGTAACCTAATTGTTCAAGTTCACAGGTTAGTTAATCTTTCTCTCAAATTCATTCAATACAGTTTATGCACCAGTAAGTCAAGCCAGTGACTAAAATATCAACTTCACATCGTTTCTTTTAGTAGGATGAAAATAATCTTATTTACATTTTGAACAAATTATACAGAAAGCGATCAAAGAACAATCTTTCCACACAGGGTGAGTTTATCTGGACAACTCATTATGAAATCAATGACGTGCGTTACACTGCACAACGGAGCTCTTACTGTATGTACATCGTCGTGTTTGCATTGGTGAAAGCATTAGAGAAAGTGCAGGAACTGCGTTGCAATAATATCTTCATTCTCGCGATCAACAGACTCATCTGTTGCTCAATGCTCATCACATCAACATTTTATGTGATGGGAATCTAAATACTTCAAAAAACTTCACACGATTTGGTAATTTTGATAGCTGTAATAGTAAAAACATATAATAGCTGTAGTAAAAGTATTCGAGAGAGTTTCACATGTAATATGTTGTAGCTATTTCATATGAAAGCATGTCAGCCAATCACAGCAGTGGCGGTTACACTGAATCCCACAGCAGACACGCCCCTTCAAACAGAGCGTTCAAATCAAGGGCTAAAATCGGGCTAGGAAAAATGCCTTTTATACCTAAATTATGACTATTTTTGATCTAAAAACATACTACCATTATAAGGGCAACCCAGGAAACATTATAAAATAATAAAATAACCCCATGTCAGAGGACCTTTAAACCAAGTTAAACCAAGCTTTTTTTTTTGCCAGGTTGTAGCGAAGACCCCTGAGCTTGTATATGACGGCAATTTTTGTCAAATGAATTGGTGAAATGTTTGTGAAGCAACTCTCAGAGCAGCTCTGGATATGAGATACATGTGTTCATGTCCTCATAGGCTGAAAACACCAAGAGCATCACATGTGCTATGTGTGTCAAGTTATCTGGGTTTTTCTTTGCCTCAATGTCTGCCCAAACTTGAAAAAGGCCTCAATCAACTCTGAAGGTGCATGGAATAACTCAAACCATCTGGTTCTTCATCATAGAAGCAGTTTATTGAAAATCTCTCATCATTGACTAGATCTTCTTTTGTACTTGTCTCAATGATAATTCCAGAAGGTTAGCTTAATAACCTACACAGAAACAGATATGTGATACGAGTCACTACAAAGTGCAACAAAAGTACAAACACCATTGTCAAACATTCACAATTTACACAGCAACTCAACAGCAATGTAAATAAAGAAGCTTGTTATGCAGTTAGAAAGTAACATGCTAAACTACTAGCATTAAACACCTTTCAAACATACACAAAATATGTAGTCATTAAATAAAAATAAGTCTTTGTCCTACCAGTTGCATCTCAAAGTTGATGAAACATTGTGGCTTTTCAACAGTCTTTCTCCTTTGGTATTTTGAACACCAAAACCCACCAACTTCAGTAGGAGAAGCACATTTACTGCAAACAAAGTTCCCTCTTGCTCCCAGTAATCACACACACCTGGTGGAGTTTGGAGACGTGGAGTTTCAATGACCAATCAGCTACCTTGATTCTCCCAGGTTGCACCATGTGCTCCCAACCAATAGGCTGCACTCATTTTGATCTTAAATCTTCTTTACCAATGATGAATTTATACTTTTTAACCATGTCTCTTTTTTTTCCTTTTTTTTTTTTCTCTCTCAAATTCAACTTAACAATGTGTAGTAAACAAATGCGCCATTCAAACAGACTCAATCCAGCTAGGCTTCACTTCACTATCCAGATAGATTCTTCTTCAATCACCCCATCAAGGTCGGTCAGAAATCTTGGAGTAATCTTTGATGACCCACTGACCTTTTCAGACCATATTACAAAGACAGCTCGATCATGCAGGTTTGCAATGCACAACATCAGGAAGATCAGGCCTTTCCTAACTGAGCACAGCTTCTTGTCCAGGCCCTGGTTATTTCTAGGGTGGTTTCTGCAATGCTCTTCTGGCTGGACTTCCATCATGTGCAACTAAACCTCTACAAATGTTCCAGAATACTGCAGCTTGTCTTGTCTTCAACAAGCCCAAAAGGGCGCACGTCACTCCTCTGTTCATCTCTCTCTCGCTGCACGCATCAAGTTCAAGGCGTCGACACTTGCTTACAGATTGACCACCGGCTCAGCTCCCTCTTACTTTCACTCGCTCCTACGAGTCTACATCCCTACCAGAAGCCTACAATCGATCGGTGGTACCATCACAAAGAGCCACAAAATCATTCTCTAGAACATTCTCATTTATGGTTCCATGCTGGTGGAATAATCTGCCCATCATCATCTGGAATGCAGAATCCCTGACAGCATGAACTGAACTGACAACTGAAAACTCATCTCTTACGTGGGCACTTAATATATATATATATATATATATATATATATATATATCTTATTTGTCTGGTTTATACTATTCTGACCAATGTTTGAAATTTGTATTTTGAGCACTTCTTGTGTTGTTATTGCCTCCTCATGGTAACTTGTTTGATTTAGTCCTCAGATGTAAGTCGTTTTGGATAAAAGCGTCTGCTAAATGACTAAATGTAAATGTAGTAAACAAAAATGTGCCATTCAAACAGACACATGGGGAACATGCAGTGTTCATATTTAAATAGCGGTATTTTTTTGCAGTTTAATATTCACAGACACTAGTCCATATTGCGATTCGATTAAGTGTACAGCTCTACTTTTGATTTATTCTGATTTATTTATTTGATTTATTTAATCTAAATTTAATCTTTCATCTTATGTCTTGGTGCTTTCCTTACACATCAATTATAGAAATTCTGAATGCATTATCTCCTTTAGTAACTAAATCCAATAACTGTGCAGCAGATAACACAGATAACACATCTCTGGCTTAATTTGGACATGAAAGCATGGTCATTTTGAAGGAGTTACATTAGCCAGAGGCCAGAGGCAGCTGGTCTATTATGGGCACTGGGGCGCCGCCCCTCCTACCAAGTTAAAAAAGAAAAATAAAGGTTTTTTTTAAGTTTGACAAAAATATGACTTTCTTCTGTGTAGGTGTTTTACACACTAGAAGGATGGGGAGGGGGTGGGGGTATTTTTGTCTGCCAGCTTCATCATGTACTTTTACCCTAGAAAGGGCGCCCTCGCTATCTAACCAATGGAGCTCTGATATGCTATTAAAACGCCACTAAATTTGCTCAATTCAACCAATCAGTGACGTGCAGTAATAATTCTAATAACATGGAGTTTTGAGTTACTTGGTGTGGTCACGTGGGAGGGAGATTTCGGCAGGCGGAGCCAGTCTTTCTTAACAAGTTGACAATGGCAGCACCGTCGGCACACGAGAAATAGACTATGGAAAGAGGCCGTGCAATCTCTTCTTCAAACTCCGTTTGAAAGAAGACCACTGGATGGAAAACAAACAAAAATCTAAGAAATTGGACCGGACCAGCCACAAATTAAAATCAGACAGCAGGTGAAAGACAAGGAAGCGTCTTATACTAGAGGCTTTTCGCGGACATTGTACACTAAGAGCTGCAGAGTAACGTTAGCTAACTCGCTAACGTTTTGCTAATTTTGCTTCCTTGTTTGCACAGCACCAACCCTTTAACTCACTTACCCCCCACATTCACTCACACATTTACTCCATCTACCTCTCTCATAAACACACATCTGTCACAGACACCATATCTTACAGTCTCCCTCTACTCTTTACTCTCTCTCTTCCTCCCTCTCACACATACACTCACCCATGATCTTTCTCTTCAACTCACTCACTTTGAACCTCACACACACATTCGCTGTCATTCTCTTACTCTCTCACTCACTCACTCTCTCTCTCTCTCTCTCTCACACACACACACACACACATTAACAAACACCTGCTACCTCAATTCAATAAGCTTTATTGGCTGTCTATGTCACTCTCACTCACTCACTCACTCACTCACTCACTCACTCACTCACTCACACCATGTTTCACACACATTTGCCATTAAAATCTCAATAGGAATGTAACTGTATGTTTGCTTCTGAGCTGCTGGAATACGGTGTTTTCAAAACAGACTGTTATCCATTATCTAATTGCCAATTTGTCTACAGTGAACTTTAAACATATGTTGTCTACAGCTGGGGATTGATTTAAGAACTAGATTGTTGTATTCCCTATTATAATTTATTGTTATGCGTTTGCACTTTTTCATCTGGACATGGAGCATAATAAACATTTAAATAATAAACAACTTGTTCATTATCATTACCTGTGAAACTGTTGATTTCTACATGGCAGTTCAATTAATCTTGCATTTTTAGACCATTGGTATTAACTGGTTTAAGTTATTTTATTGGTAGGCAAGGAACATGGCCTAAGGCCTAAAATGCACCAGAATGCATGAAATCACATCTACGAAACTCAAAATTTCATGGGTGAGGACCCCCAGACCCCCTCAACACACAGCCTGACCTACAATATCTTTCACCATCCGCCACTGCCAGAGGCTGTTATCTGGGCCAGTGCTGATGTGTTTTGTGTGTGTGATGTCTCCTGTTGACTGTTTAGCGCCAGTCCATATAGTATGAATTCAGATGTGACCAAAAACTTAACTAAAACAGTCTAAAATCCAGCCCGTTCTCACGACCAAGTCGTACGAATTCGACGAATGATTAAAAAGTGGCTAATTCGTAACAATTCATACGACCTCACTCGTACGAATTAATACGATTTTGCTAAATCGTACATATTTTACGAATTGGCCAATTCGTATGAATTCGTACGAATGACCTACCCCTTACCCCGCCCCTAAAACTAACCATCACGTGGGTTTAGACAAATCGTACGAATTAGTACGAGTGAGGTCGTACGAATTAGTACGAATTAGACACTTTTTAATCATGTGTCGAATTCGTATAAATTGGTCGTGAGATAGTGTTGCTAAAATCATAACAATGGTGAATTGAAGACTAAAATGGCCTTTCTTTCCCTTTGAGCCAATCTAATTCTTTTGTGGCAAAGGTAAATAAAACAGTTTTTTTCATTAGATCGGGTTGTTTCTATGCTTCTAGAGGTCATATTTAGTAAAAGAACAATTACAACTAAAAATGTGATGCTTCAGTATACAGTGCAGTGGTGGTTCTACTTTGAATTACACCCAGGGCAAGACCACTTTCGAGCGCCCCCATATTAAAGTTGATATTAGTTGATCATTATGAAAATTATTTTCATTTCATGAATATAGTGACCAAAATGATCACATACATATAATCTTGTTCAAAAAGCCTAATACACAATGAAATCATTTCACCTAATTAATAACATTTACAGATTTGTTTTAAAAGAGTGTATTTTATGTTAGCCTACCTACTAAACTTAAAAAAAAGGTTAACACAAAAAGGTTTTATAAAAAGATAAACCTCATATTTCAGCATTTAAATCATCTCTATAAATAGAATGAGTCAATAAAGATACATTTCTGACATTTATAATGCACAGTAGCTTATCTTTTATTATTAATAGTAAAATTCGGTCCGATTTCCCCATGGCTGTCGTTGCCATACAACCATGCACTGCGCTCTCCACAACGACAGAGAAGTTTTAGTAGCGAATGTACTTCCACCACAGAAAAACGCTTGCTGTAGCTCTGCTAAAAGATTTATTTACGGAGAAGAGAAAAACACCCAAGTGTTTGGGTGCACGTGCTGAAAAGTTTATGAGCACGCTTCCCGTGAGTGCGCCTATTTGAAGCGCGCAAAAGACGCGATACGTGAACTAATCAGGAGACCCTTGACATCGCTTCCGTGAACGACTCCTTCTCAGCAAGCAGGGGCGCCATTGCCAATAATTGAATCGAAATGATAAAAAATAGAAAACCTTCGCGGCACAGAGGGTTTTTTTAACTGCTCGTACCGCCCCCCCATCTGACATGAAGAAATGCCGCCCCAGGCGACTGCCCGGTTCGCCCGTGCCTAAAACCGCTACTGGTGTTGTACTTGACTTTGCTGAGTATGCATAAGCAGGTTTCATCAGGCTCAAGTTTATTCCTTGCTTTAATTATTAACCACACTAAATGGATCAAGCTCTGCATCTGCTCTGTTAAACTTCACCAACCTCAAATGGAAACCCTCCTCCGCATCACTCCAACTCTGTTAAATTGATATTATGAGGCCTTCCCTGTCTTGTTGTATAATTTATTTTCTTTCTTAATCTGATGTGTCTGCATCATTGCATTAATTTCCTCATTCCCTTTTTTCTGAGTTTCCTCATTGCCTTCTGCTAATGCAGCCATGAAAAGAAAACCTAAATATTTTCTGAGGTGGACATTTTTATTATTCATTTTCCAAATGAAGCGCCGCCTACCCGGGATGCTTTGCGGGCACTTTAAAGTCGCGTGACGTCACCCATAGGAATAAAGCGGAGCGCGGAGCGACAAAAGTGCCGCACGGACAAGTGGATCCGCACCGTAGCCGCCAAATCTGAAAAATGTAGTTATGAATTGTCTTTGTGTTGGATAGTAAAGTCAACCTGATCTCACAGGGAAACATAATGGTGATTTCGTATGAATTGGTACTATCTGAATTGTACAAAAACAAACAACAATATGGAAAACATGAAGATTAGCCCCTAACCACATCCCTAAACAAGTCATTGGGGTGTAAGCAGGTAGTATGAAAACAATAAAACGAGATTGTACGGAATACCCTGCAGTTCAGAAAAAGTGCATAAAACCATTAGGAATTAGAATGAGATTTTGATGGATATAAAACACTTGGACCCAGCAGTTTAGATTTAACATCCCGTGGCTCGTCTATAAGTGCAGATAGGGCAGTGCCCCACCAAAATAATCATCAAAAAATAAACCTCTAAATACTTAAAGGAATTTTAGAGACTATTTTAGAGATTTTCCTTTTTATGCCTCTATATCTTTATTCGTTCATGGCGAGTCCGCATCGTCAACTTCATGTTTGGAGCGACGCAGAAAACACCTTTTTATTAACAAACAATAAAATGTCTCCTTGCTATTTTTTACACATTCACTTTTGCTGGCTTGTGCGCTTGAGTGCGACTTTATAACACCATTATCCTCCTGTATAGCCAATTTAAGTTATTAAATCAATATAAAGGCGCGATTTGTCCACTAATGGCTTAAATAAACAACAACAAGTTGACTAGAAAAAAAAACTTTAGCCGGTGACAGCCCTTTTTCGAGCCAGCAGGGTTGAGCGCGCAACCCTGAGTGGAATGAGCGAGCCGAGGAATATTCAGAAATGCGCTCTCCGTTCACATGCTCTGATCGGAACAAAGGAATATTAAAATAATTAGGCACTAGTTTATATTTCACACTGCCAATCATTTTAATTCCATATCAAACACAGTGGCCCTCATTTATCAAAAGTGTGTACATCAAATTTCCAGAGTACACCTTGCGTACACCGAAAACCACGGTGACTTTGAGATTTATCAATATGGACGTTGGCGTACGGCACGCTCAAATCCTACACAAGCTCAGGAGGTGGTGTACGCACGTTTTGAGTTAGTGCGGAAATGCGCAGAAAAATTCCTAACACCACAAAACGCACTGACAAACTAAGAGATATGATATATTATAACCCACTGTAAAAAAAAACAAAAAAAAACATAGTAATTATAAACTTCAGTGTTTATTTTTGTGCAACATGGATTTCAATGTTTAATTTGTGTGACTTTACCAAAGCATTTGATTTGTAAGCATAATTATTCCTTCAGTTGTGAGCCTGTGTGCTTTAACTGACGTTTCAGGATTATCCCCGGCAGGTGCGCACGGACTGGGTTCAGGAATGAAAGGCTTTCAATGACCAAAAAATAATTCAGACTGACAAAATAATAAAAAATACATTCTTCTTCTTTTAAATGATAATAATAATACAAATAATAATAACGACATCGTTCTTCTAAATAACAATAAGCGTCGTTAATACAAATCATAATAATAAGAAGAATATTACAAATTGTCATGCAATTATTAATGTGAATGAATGGTACTTCATATCACATCATCATCATCACTATTGTACACCCCAATACATGTGACGTGATCATGGACTAAAAAATGGACGTGATTCGAAATTGAATGCTAATTTCAAAAGATGTGTTGTAAAATAATGCATTGTGATAGGTCATTTCGGCTCCACGTCAGAGAAGTTTCTCTTCTTTGCCGTCTTCCGTGTGTACATGGCGTAAAATGAGGGTGTGGGGGGAGCGGAGACTTGAATATTTAGGGCCGTGTTATTCTAATGACGATCGTTTTCGGCCGCGGCATTTATCAACAGCAGGCATTGCATATACCTGGATTTCAAAGGTACAGCTTTATAAATCAGGCGGTGAGAGGGAGTGTAAGCATAATCTTACGCCAACATATACACCCGTTTCTACGCAAGAATGATAAATGAGGGTCAGTATGTTATGTCTATTTTCATTTTTTTTTTAAATAGACCTGTCTTGCCAATTTCTCTCTTTTTTCTTTTTTTTTAACAATTTAACAGAGCTGCACTTTTATTTTCTCTATTTTTGTTTTTGCTTGTTTAGTTTGTATTTAGATACTACTTGTTACCCAGATAGCAAACTGACATTGAATCAACGTGGAAACATGACATCGAAACAACGTTGATCTGGCATCGTTTTGCTCATCGAATTAACGTTGAACCAACATCAGACGCGGCATTCTTCAAAACTAAATGAAAATCAACTTGAAATCAACATTGTTTCAACGTTAGGAAAGCAAACCAATTGCGTCGATTTTCATTTAGCTTTGAAGAATGCTGCGTCTAACGTTGGTTCAACGTTAATTCGATGAGGAAAACAATACCAGATCAACTTTGTTTCAATGTCATGAGAGATGTCGTTTCCACGTTGATTCATTGTCAGTTTGCTGTCTGGGTACTTCAATAAATTGGAACATTTTAAGCTTTTTTGCATATTTCATTAGCATTGTGTTGGGGCGATGGGGGCAGTGGGGCTTGAAAATTCCCCCTTGTTCAAAATGGCTTGGGAATGACGGAAAAAATTTGAGAACCGCTGCGTTTAATCAAACAAACGTGTCAGACCGTTGTCTTCCCTGTACTTGGAAATTTGACAGCAAAAATGAAACTATTTATCCATCTATGAGCCTATCCATCGGGTGCAGAAAAACGATTGCGTGTGTGCTAGTGAGGGTGTGTTTATGAAGTGCATGTAATTTCCTCCCATATGTCCCGGTTTTTTTTATCAGACATAGATGGCAACCCTAATTTAGCCACTTGTTAGCAACCAGCTTTTCCAAAAAAAACGTAACAGCTTAAAAAAAATCACAAATGGGGTAATACTGATGTTTTTTTTTTTTTGGAGAATAAAACGTGAAAGTGTCTTGAGCTTGTGTTCACCACACACTTTATTTCAGCCATTTAACCGAAATCCCATTTAAAAACCCATTGACTTCGGGATGATGGAACCGGAAGTGTTAAAATGCTAATGCTAACCAAACAGGGATGTCATACCTGCACCAATCTATTCTAAGATGACATTCTATGCATTTGTCGTTTGTTCTAAGTATGTCAATCATCATTAGAGTGCCACCACAGGCTGGATAACACAAGGACATAGCATTCTGGCAAAAATGTGTATGATGTGTTCAGCAGTTAGAATAAAAAGCATAAAAAATGCTTATCATAAACTAGCGCTAAGACCCAGGATCTGCCCTACCTAAATTTACGGCCAGGAGCTGCTACTGGAGCCCGGCATCGTTGAGATGTCACATCTCATCGACTGATGTTCTCAAATTTTACAGCTCATAAGCTTTTTTAAATATTAGCTGGGAAGAGATTTTTTTTTTCTGAGAATGTTATACATTAGCATGTTGCCTGTCCCTTCGCTCTTTGATCCCTCTCAGTGCTCTGATTGTATTTTTTCATTCAGACTGAGCGCTTTCAACAATGATCTAGCTGGGTTCTAATCACACGTACAATATTTCTCCATCGCTGCAGCTGGTGCTTTTGACCTGCTTTGAAAAGAACCAGAGCAGGTGTGCCTGTACTTTCACTTGGAAAGCTGTAGAGCAGAAAAACAGAAATGTGGTAAAATCCATCATCTTGTTCTGAATAACCAGCTATAATAGCAAGATCAATCCGACTCTGAAATTAGATTAAAGCTTTGCTTCAGTAGCCAGATATTACATTCAGTCCCTCCAGGATTTCACGATTATTTTTTTGTGATTTTTGCGATCAAAATGACTGATTTTGTGGTGGTAATTTCCAAAAATTTGTGAAAAAATTTGCGATTTATATATAACATTTACCATAATAGCATTCAGTCCTTCCAGAAAACCAGTTTTTTTTTTGTTTTTTTTTTTTGCGGGCAAAAATTTATTACGTGGCCTGTTTTCTTTAAAAATGCGATGGAATATGTGGGATATTTATGCAATTTTATGCGATGAAATTGCAGGAATTTGCACAAATTGAGGGAACTTGCAAAAATTGCGGTTTGATGAAAAAGAGAAAAAAAGTGATTCCCCCCCTGTTCTCACTAGGCTATTGTAAGAGTCATTTCTTATTACTTCCTTTGATAAGCAAGCATACTACATCATAGAAAGTGCTGGGAATATTTAATTTCTCATCTTGTTTAATTTCAGACTGTAATGAGTGTAAATAAGGTGTGGCCCCTTTAAGAGCTGCGCGCTCCCTGCAGTGATACGTGCGTCTCAAACACCCCATGTGTGCGGGTAATTTCTGTTTGATGCTACTTCTTTTATCTTATGTTGTTTATTAAGTAACGATGTGACGGTAGAACGTGCGACAGACAGTTATACAAGTTTGATTTGTGAGATGTCAATCGCCTCCGTGTCTGTCTGGCGTCGCGTAATTGCGTCACTTCCTAACGTTCCCATGGAAACAGGGGGAAATGGCTGTTCTTGTGTGAAGCAAACACAACATTTTTCAACTTTCTAACAGCAGCAAGTTGATTTATCATTCTAATAAAATGGATGAGGCTAACTAACTCGATCTAAAAAAATCAACGTTGATAAAAAAGATAGTGCTATTCGCAGTGGAGACCACAAGCAACAGTAACAAGGAGGACATTGTTTCTCATGTATCCATGCTGTTTTCGAAATACCTTTAAAAGAAAAGCTGGAGTTATTCACCAAAGGAATACCTACATCAGAGCTTAATTTGGTACAGAAAGCCAAAGCTTTTAAAACATTTGAACTCCAAAAATCATAATTGATACCACTGCATGACAGCATCAATCAAGAGGCAAAAGCTTTACTGCTGGTATTGTTTGCTGTTTGGGTAAGTTATTTAAAATCTAACAGGTTAGGTGACTGATTTTATTTTGGCCACCGCTGCAACTGTTTTATATGTTAAGCTTTAGTTGAGAAAACGTCTTGGTTACGGATGTAAGCCTCGTTCCCTGAGTAGGGAACAGAGATGTTATGTCGGATGACGAGAATGGGGTTTCGCCTAGAAAGGCTATCATCTTCGAGTATTATAAAACGAGCCAATGGCAATGAAATGCCATGGGTCTGCAGAATCTGCATTGCGTATCTCCGGCCCACCGCGAGGGTATACAAGGAGAACGCCGGCAACCAGCATTTATGTCTTCGCTGAGGAGCCGAGACTGAACTCAGGCGTCTACCCAGCGGTACAGCGGAAGTGGCAGGGAGACGTAACGTCTCCGTTCCCTATTCAGGGAACGACGGTTACATCCGTAACCGAGACATTCCCTTTTGTAGTCACTCCGAGTTACGTCGGATGACGAAAATGGGGTCCCCATGTAATCACGCCACCTTCACAGCTGTCTTCCAGTGCCCTGTGAAAGTCTGATCTCCCTGTCCTGATACTGGCACTGACAAAGGAGTCCTCCTTAAAGGGATAGTTCACTTTGAAATTATTTTTTGATATGTTTTAGCTTACCTCAAGGGCATCCAAGATGTAGGTTTCTTTGTTTCCACAGTATTTTCAATTTTGATATTTTTAGGTCAAACCGTTCTTTTCTGTCAGTCATATAATGCAGGTATATGAGGTCCACCTCAAAGAGCATGCACAGAAAAGTCAAAATTAAACATGATTTAATGACTCGTACATGTAAGTACACATTGATGGCCTAAGGCACGAAACGAGCGGTCTGTGTGAGAAAACAAACAGTATTTTTATCGTTTTTGCCTCTTGTAACCACAGCCACATCCAACTGATATGAAGGCATGGGTGCTTCGGTCTGTGCAAGAAAAAATCAACGTTGTCTGTTGATATATATCGAAATCGTCTTCCACTGCAATTTCATGTATATCTAAATATGTTTAGATCTTGTGAACAGTGATGGCCAACACTTCTGAAATCTCTGTGTAAACAATGAGTGACGTACACGCACGAGAGATCACTTCAGGGGCTTTTTCGGTGCTTGCGCAGACAGAAGCTTCCTTACCCTCAGAGTACTTGGACGTGACTGTGATTACAAGAGGTAAAAACAATATAATACTGTTCGTTTTCTCACACAAGCTGATCGTTTCGTGTCTTAGGCCATCAATGTGTACTTATATTTACGAGTCATTAAATCATGTTTAATTTGGACTTCTCTGTGCATGCTCTTTGAGGAGGACCCATATACCTCCATTATCCATTCGACCTGCCGTCGGGGCAGAATGTGTTTAATCGCCTCAGACTGTTTCTGGGCAGTTGAGAACAGTTGGGCAAAGTCCTCAACCGCTCCCCCGAAGAGGCTGGCCAGGGATATGGGGGCCTGGGATATTGACGAGTCCACTCGGCATCCCGCATATTGGCCAGGTTCAGCCATAGGTGACGCTCCTGGACTACGTTAGTGGACATCACCTGACCCAGGGAGCGTACGGCCACTTTTGTCGCTCGGAGAGCTAAGTCAGTGGCTGCACGCAGCTCATCAATGAGCCCTGGGTCAGTCCTGCCCTCGTGCATATCCCTAAGCATCTGGGCCTGGTAGATCTGCAGAATACTCATGGCATGCAGGGAGGCAGCCGCCTGTACCGCAGCTCTGCAAGACTGCGCTACCAAGGTAGACGAAAATCTACAGGCCATGGATGGGTGCTTAGGGTTACCACGCTCTGAGGCGCACTGAGGACACAATTGCATCGCAACACAGCGCTCAACCGGGGGAACCCAATAGTACCCGCTGGCAGCAGCCCCATCTAGGGGAGGAAAGGCGGAAAAAGCTGTCGAGCGGTCACGGAAGTCAATGGAACCTTACAGGACTTCGATAGTTCCTCATGCACCTCCGGGAACAACGGTATTGGGGTCGGCTGCTGGCTTGAACCAGTAGCCACCCCCAAAATCCAATCATCCAACTGCGAGTGCTCGGGACAGGGCGGAGGATTCCACTCCAGCCCGATGTTCGTGGGGGCCCGGGAAAGCATGGCCGTCATCTCGGGATCTGATACGGACAACGCTGGCACTCCCGAGGGGGGCAACGCAGCAAATCGTCACTTCCTGAGGACTCCTGCCCACCTTGTGATGCAGCGATCGACATTGAGTCCTCCTCTGGAGCGCTGAATGTTTTGGTTCCTTGCCATTGTCGCCTTTGTTGCTATTGGCTTTTGGTTTGCTTAGTTGGGGACATTTAATTTAATATTCAACAATATTTTTGATCTGCCTGCATTGAAACCATTATATGAGAACTGAACGACGACATCACATTTTTCTCCAGAGCGGAGAACTTATTAAATAAATTAATAACTTTTTTACAGTACAAAAAAAATGAAACATCACTGAACTTGCTTAAGACAGACTGTGTTTTGGAGTCCTGTAAACACAAACATTTGAAAACGGGATTCAATATGCAGGTTTTTTGAAAATAATGCTGTTATCATCTCAGTGTAAACTACAAAAATGCTAGTTTGTGAAAACGATGAATCGAAGTCTATGTAACTCTATAGTGTTACTTCACAAAGTGATATCACCAACTACTGGCCTCACATGAATAATACAGCGATCTGTGTGAATGGGGATTTTTTTGACAATGTTGTCACCTGTACATGAAAAACGCAAAGGAATATCTTTTCTGTTTTTAATACATCATTGTCGTGTAAATGTACACTAAAAGAGACTCTGGAGATCAGGGGATGAGACGTGAGGTGATCTTTAGTCGTTCTTGTAATGCTTTAACAAGTAAAGAACAGCTTCATTTAAATCCTTAAGAATAATTACGGCAAATATATGCACCATTTTTTGAGGAGTTATTCAGTGCAATATTCAGTGCATTTTCCTTATAAAGCAAACAACACATAAACTATTCATTGTACATTCAAAATTACTGAAAATCTATGAACAGATCCAAACGGAGATTTAAATTAGAACGCAAATTATAATGCAGCATGTAGCCGCCGTGTTGTTTAAACTGATTTTAAACTGATTCTTCACTGATTTTGTCTTGAATTCCACTGCTTCCCTATTCACATTTCACCAGCATTCATTTTCTGTGCTTAATTAAAGGTGAAATGTGACATTTCTGTGCTACTAGTGTCAGCAGAGTGTCTCTTTTTTGGACAGGTTTCCAGAACACACCTCACTGTCAGCAAATGGTTGCCAAATTTAAACCATTGGTTGAGCCATAATTGCTATTTTGGGCTGCTTTGTGTAATTGCTTTAGTGAATCTGGTACTAAAACAAATGCAAATAAATTGCGAATTCCACACACAAATCTTTTCAAAGAAATGACTCACTTTCATTTTCCTCTGCATGTTAAACTGGAATACTAGAAAGTGTTTTGACAAAAAAAAGAATAAAAAAAAAACTCAACATTGAGTTCATTTTCTCAGTTTTCTTGATTGTGTGCGAAAATGTGCTTTTCAAATGTCTTTTTCAAAATGCCACTGGAAATATAGCATTCAAATCTACATTGACATATGGCAAGCAGAAGCATTCTGAGAAACAGGTTCATTAGTTGATGATGATGGTGATGACAAAGATGATGGAAAGTCAAGATGCAAGAATGCAGAATGAGACCGGGTGGGCATGGGCAGCCCTGCCTGAGGGTTCTGTGGAGGGGGTGAGGTTTTTTATATCTGCCTCTTCTTGCTCCCTCCCCCATTGGCTGTCGTGTTGGATATGTCACCAGCATTGCTCTAATTGCCTGCTTTTCCTATGTGCATGGAGCCAGGCTGTAGTGCGTATTACATGCGCTGAGACTGCACTGACTCTACACACACTGACAGGTCAGAGCTCGCTGACGTGTCCTGGCAGGCTACCTTATGACTTGTGTTATAAAGCGCTGCTAATTTCTCCTGCTAATCAATGATCAGTGTGGCCCGAGCATCTGCCCATGTGCCTGGTGGTGATAAAAATACGAATGTTACAATTCAAGATAAGAGTGTACAGAAGTCAGTTGTTGTCTCAGTTCTTAGCCCCCTAAGACTATGTACAAGGTTGTTTCAATAAATAAGGTAAGAAACTGGCTTGGGTATACACAAGTATACATGTTCACCTATAGGCAGGACTTCTGACTGCGACAACAATAGATGGATGGATGGATGGATGGATGGATGGATGGATAGAAATACACGTTAACTAATTCTACTATGTATTGCAAAATTACAGCATCCTTTCAACAAACCACCTAAAATACTCTAGTTGCACTTTGCAGAAGCACTTGAGCTGTAAAGGTAATCAAGTAGTAATCACCCCTTATCTGTCCCACGAGTGCAAGAACTAGCTGGAGACAGAGAAAGAAAATCACAAAATTATGCTGAAAGTAAAGTTTATCCACTTTCCACAACCACTCTCTTTCTGCACATCATTTTCTCTCAGCACATTGGATTAGCGAGAACTTCACATCCTATTTTTGCAGTCTATGTAATTATTTAGAGACCAAAGTGTTCATTTCCGAATCTTTACGAAGCAATTTAATTTTTCAGGTAAAATTATCACAGTACTCCCTCTCACAGTATGTTTCCCTATTCTGGTTTCCTTAATGGAACCAGCAGTAATGCTTGTGCATTTCAATTTAGAGAATATAGATCTTTTCTTGTACTAAGGCTGGGAATCTGCACTGGTTTGCCTGATTTCAATTCGATTCTGATTCAAATTCATTTAAATCCATTAGTGAATGTGCTTTATGGCTAATGCTATACAGTGATTCAAATTGACTTTTTTTCCCCAGGTTTGGCGCCATTTGTAAGGCAGAAAAATTACAAAATGATAACAAAGATTAGTATTATTTAATTATTGTAATTAAAAAGACTGAAGAAAGACTGAAGCAGCCATTACAAAATGGAATTTGAAGGTTCATCATCACATTGTTAAAATGAGGGTCGCAATTAGTTGGAAAATCAATATTTTTATTCAACCCTGACTGTACTGATCATTTCAACACATCCATGGGACACCTATACATTTTATCCATGAAGCATTTTTTCTTGTTATTCTGGGAATAATAAGTGATCGCTATCTTTCTTTTCACAAGCAGGCAGTTGGCTCTGTTTTCAAATGAGTAATAGATGAGCCTTGAGGTAGAGTCAGTCGTTTAATTCAGTGCAACTGCGATCTTTTGATCAATGACCGCGAACACACTGTCATTCTGAATATAAAGCAGAGAGAGAGTAAGCTACAAGGTAAGGTGTTTCTCTGTCCCTCCCGGCTAAGGCAAAATCAAGAGTCTGTGCGCATGGAGGAATGATTCACTGGGGACAGAAGAAAGAGTTCAGAGATAGAGCAGCCCTTTCTCATCCTCTCTTTGAAATCTTTCCCGCTGATTTATCCTGAATTCACTTCCATTGGTTTCGGGGTTTTTTTTAGGGCTAACTGACCTTTCTGGGATGACTGTCATTCTTTCCTGGTAACCATCAAAAAGATGGCACAGCAGGAGGGTTTAACCACCCACATAGTGTGAAACAGGGTTTGTTAGGTTATAAATCAAAAAATATATCCATCCATCCATCCAAATTGAATTACAACTCGGCACTCTAAAAACTGCAGGTTTAAAAACAACACAATTTGGGTTATTTTGGCAACCAGTGTTGAGTTGTTTTGATACATCTAGTTGTGATAAATACTGTATTTAACTGGGTTATTTTATTTGTTGCTGAGTAATTTTAAACAAATAAAATATGAACCCAAAATTAAAATCACACACACATAATTACTAGAATAGCAACACATGCAGAAAACGGTAAAAATCTTCAACTGTTCTCTTCAAAAAGGTGAACATTTTTAAATAAGAACATTTTCAAACATAGACCTTATGTAGACCCCCTTTTCAGAGTTGCGCGTGTGTACTATTTTCCGGTTTGTATTTCTACAGCATGAAGGTAAGATCTTATGGATTTATGAATGAACCTCTCATTTTAAAATTCTCCCTATGGCATCCGATTTAAAGATTACAATGCTCATGATAACTGTTGTTAACTATACAATAAGTAAATCTGCACCTTACAGTATACTGTACAGCACCTTTAATTGTAAAACGAATCTCTCATGTCATTATTTACAATGTGTTGGTTATAATGAAAGGATTCGCTAGCGTGTGGCTCATGTTGAATAAAACCTTGTGCTTTTTCATGTTTAGTGGATTCTGACTAACAAACTGACTAGCACCTCTGATAGGCCATTTGCATACACACGCTCAACAGATATGATTGTGACTGGCTGCAATGCTCAGTGCTTGTAAATAGAAACCTTTGACGCTCAGAGTGCCCTCAAACATAAACGAGAGTGTTATGTCAGCAGGTCCCGAATATTCTTGGTACAACTCGTACTGCAGAAATTCTGGTACTTTTTGTGTAGTACCAACTTGTACTGGTTTGACAAAATTTTACTGACATTTTACTTACATATATAGTTAGTTAAATACAATAAAAACAATTTTTGCAACAGAAACAAACGTAGCAATAAATATAAATCCAGCAAATGCACAATTTCAATTAAATAAACACTCAAAGACTCATTACAAGCTCTAATCTGACATCTCAAGTGAATCAAGCGTTGAAGATTGGATGTATTGGAACAACCACTGACACCGCCCAAGCTTCAAATCTGATGACTGTGACCTTTATTTGATCCAAAGCCTTTGTTGGGAAAAAGATCCATAATGTACGTGCATAACCCCATTCCCCAGTGACAGCACACTAATCTATGAAATGAGAAGAGTTGATGTAAAGGGTTTTTCATCCCTTTCTGCATCTTTTCAGCTCTTGTTAGTTTTTTTTTATGCTTTTCTCAGATAGAGAACTCTGCTTAAAATTAATCTTGGCTGACATAAACATTTGGATTTTCGCAGCAGCAAGGAATGCTAAGACCTTCTCACTTTTTAACACTGCACTGCTGTTGAGAGAGATAAAGTGACTGATAGACAGTGTGAAAGAGTGACGCAAGTTATTATTTGTGAGTGTGTGTGTGTGTGTGTGTGAGAGAGAGAGAGAGAGACTGAAACTGTTACGTTGGGGATCAGTCTGACCTTGTTTAGAGCAGAGCTGAAACTTTTGAAGGGGCCAATCAATGGTCAAACACTGCATTGTACAAACACAAGTCCAGAGAGCCAGAGAAAGACAAATCAAAACCTTGAGTCACATCGAGAGAGACAATCACCAACAGCGCTTGTTCTAAAAACAGTACAAGTACCTTTTTAAAAGTCAGCATTAAAAATTCACACAATTCTTTATATATGCACAATTCTTCACAATATATATAAAAAAGTAAGCTACAATTGAAATATATCTTTTGGCATGCAGTCACAAAATCACAAAATTATTACAAACTTTTGACTGGTAGCGTACTTTTTTCCAAATATAATATTGAAAATATTTAATTATATTTTTATAATATAGTGCCAGTGCCAGACCCTTTGAAAGGCTCTTTGAAGCATAGACTATTTTTTTTAATTCTTATATTTATTTTATTTTCTTCATATTTTTTTTATGTCACACCTTACGCACAAGTAAGTCAGTTTAATTTAATTGGTCTGAGAAAGAGTGGAAAATAATCATGAAAAACAAAATGGTTGATTTTGGTGTAAAAACAATTATAAGTGTAACGGGAAAAAATAGTTTCTGTTGTTGCTAATAATATTTTCCTTCCAAGTGTTTTATCTGTACATACCCATTTGGAACTACAATGTTTGGGTGAACAATTAATTTAAGCTGCATTGAGTTTTTAGCTTTTAGTTTAGTTTTGAGCTTTTAGAATTTAAAGACACAATTTACAAGTGCTTAAAATTTTGGAAAAAAACAACAACAAAAAAACAAGAAGATAAACTCTTTTTAGGTTAATGTCACTTTAGCACTGTTGTCATATTAGATGTAGATCTCTTATGATCATTTTAAGCAGGAATTGTATCTACAGTCTCTCATATTTTTACACGCATCTGAGCAGCCCATCATTTCCACTGAACAAGCTTTGCTTTAAAATAGCTTAAAAAAGCACACCACTGAAATGATAAATCTTACATGAACATCTCAAATTGGCTTGCATGCTTGACTATAACAGTACAACACTGTCAATTTAATCCTTGTAGTATTTCTCAAAGCAGTTTTTCTGCTTTCTGCATTTGTTTTATTATATTAAGATTATATTTCAGCTACAATGTTTTTAAGTCTTCTTACATACATAAAAAAATAAATAAGTCAGGCAGATCATGCCCCATGATTCTAACAGACATGAAGTCATGCGATAATTTTTTCCCAGTCTATCCCCTCCAGACCTCTGTACATAATTCATGACCGTACAAGTTAATCTTATCTGAGGCAATTTTCTGCCGTTTCATTTTTAGCCATGAACCATTTTACATCATGAGCCGAGAGCTATAAGCTCGTCTTATAATGCAATTCCTAAGGAATCCAACAATAAGATTAAAATAAATGGGTTTGATCATTCAGGTCAGTGGCAAACCAAGAGCAAAATTCTACTGAAACAGTTTGGAAGTTCTACCAGAAAGACTTGGGAGAATAATGCCGTTACCACTAAACATTTATTAACAGCTCAGCAAGCATAATATGATATAAAGTTATTTGGCGCAGGCCCCGTCCGTAGTTTGCATTTCGACGGTACGGAATCTGCATGTCCTGCCTGAAGACGAAGGCAGTGGCACAGCCGACCCCCCCTTATAGGGGTGGTGGTGGTGTTGGGGAGGGTGGAGGAGAAGGGACATTTGCTGGTGGAGGGGAGGATGGAGGTGAATGGAAGCGTCCGTCAGCATTTGCGAACTCAAACGTGCAAGTTTCCACCTTTTATACTATGAGTATTTCAACGCATTCTCATCCCAAAGCGCCATATACAACGCTTTTGCAAAAGCGTAAACATCCAACGCACAATGGCACCCTTTAACGTCTAATGAGACGCTTCGGTTATGGTTAAGTTTAGGTATGGTGTAGGGTAAGGGTTAGACCACTAGGGGGCGCCTTCTGCCCAAATATATCTGCGTCTCATTTCACGTTAAAGGGTGCCATGTGCGTTGGATATTTACGCTTTTGCAAAAGCGTCCTATATGGCGCTTTGGGATGAGAACGGGCTCAGTATTTAGAGCACGGTTGGATGAGTGGAGGTAAACAGGGACGTAATGATTGAGTCTTCTCGGCAGAACTGACGCAAAAGCTGCATATCTCAAAATTTTCAGAATAAACAGAATAAACACATTTTAGGTTATGAACTCATGTAAAACGTACTTCAGAATGATTCATGTTATTAATCATACATCTCTCTGGTGATACTCCTACACAAAGACTGATTTTAGGTTATGAACTCATACAGTATAAAACATTACGGCCTCTTTTCAGTGACACTGAGTATAGCCGATCTACTGTAGTTTCTTTTAGCATGTCTATTTGTTTACATCAATGCTAATCACACATTTAATGGAGTTTTGCATTTAGTGTTTCATCAGCTTGTTAGCTGGTTATTACTGCGTGAATGCTTTTTATCTAAAGTGACTCACATAACACTAATTGCAAGGACTGTTTCCCCTGGCGTAGCCTGGAGCAATGCTGCCATGCTCAAGAGAACCAAAGCAAAAGAGTAAGACTGCGATTACATTAGCACTAAAATTCAGGCTAATGCCACTCCATCAAACCGAGAACCGATGACAACAATCAAAAACTATGTTATTTGCAGCACAACTGGATTCAGGACAGTCAGTAAGTAAAAAAAGTCTGCTTAATATGGTGGAAAAAGTTGAAAAGAGCACACAGGCTTTTGTTGTGGTCTGTTATAAAGGGAATAGCCAAAGAAACAGAACCATTGAGCACAGGAGAATTGAGAAGAATTGTGATTTGTTTGGAATATGAATATGGTCATAAAGGAAGTTCACCAAAAAAGTATAATTCAGTGATCATTTACTCACCCTTGTGTACATCAAAAATCCCACCCAAGGGGTTTACAGTGTGTATCATATTGACATAAAAACTAATTTGCATGTATATATTGACAGAATTTGAATGTAAATTATTTTAAACTAGTTTGGACCTCCATTATGTGATCTATGACAAGATTTCTCATATTTGAGAACAATAAAATAATTGTCACTTTTCAATTATGTACCGGTATGTACATATTTGTTTTTACTAACATTAAAATCTCCTTTAAAGTAAAGAAAGAGAGTTTAAATAGGTAGCAATTGGTAAAATTTCAATGAGAAGTTCAAAGGCTCCTGTACGCAGCATAGGATGATGCAAAGCGGCAGATGCATGTCACAAATAATTCATTAAGCTCATCTTATGTAACCCACCATTGGAGAGAAAAATAGACCTCCACTTCCTGTTACTCAATTGAGGTTAATGAAAGTGTTCACCTTCTTACAGACTCATGACACTGCAGAACACAGGTAGAAATCTTAATCACTTTGACACTGTCCTACCTGACAAATTTTTTTACAAACGGTAAAGCAGAGCAACACTTTTATCCCAGTGATTTGCATATTATATTTGTAAGCAGACCTTTATACTTTCCCTTTACCTGTAGATGCAATTTACTTGTAATTACAGGCTGGTGCATGACAAGCCAATTTGGTTTCTACTATAGGCTTTTCTGCAATTTGTTTATAATCCAGTCTGGCTGGAGCAGCACATTACTTGCTCTTCCCATGTTTTATTTTTCTCTTAATTAATTGATTTTTTAAAAATGTTATTTATGCTGTGAATTAAACATGTGAGTCACTTTCCATGCACAAATACATTAATATGGCTCACATTTTACCACTCTTAAAGCATTACAGGCATAAATGTTGTCTTTTCCCCCCTGATAGAATGATTAATTATGTTGGATTTACTAATAATAAATAAGCTAGCTAGTTTTAAACGCATCAGATTTCCATATTTTAGCTTTATGATCACTAGCTATGTTTCCATCCAAAGATTTTGAATTTTAAACGCACAAAATCGGAATGTCACATTCAATATTTATTAATATTTTTCCAGAGTTTACAAAAACGTAACTTCCTGGGAAATTTCCGCAAAATATCTATCATATAAATTAAAAGTTTTTGTAATCGGGGAACTGTGGTTCTAAATAACTGAAATATCTGGGTTTTTAACAGTGTTGTGCAAGTTACTTCCAAACTGTAATACATTAGGTATTACTTGTTACTGTTATTTAAAAGTAATTCATTACCTTACAATATTACTGTCTCAGAATTGTAACGCGTTACATTACTCATGTATTACTTTTGAGTTACTTTCACCAAAATAACTAAGTAGAACTTAACTTTTGGGCTGTAACGATATGCAATATCAAACCGAAATCGCGATTCGCCACACGACTCAGATCCACGAACCTACAGAATCGCGACACACCTCTTCCAACTCCAGCTTTATTCTCCTTACCGTCCAGATCCAATGCTGCCTTATCTTTAAATTAGGCCATTCTTATTATTTGAAGTTAAAATTATAAAATACGTAGACCTACACCACAAAACTAGTTGAGGATAAATTATTTAAAATTGGGGAAGTCCAGCATTATGGACATGACATTTGCAGTCAAAACTTGAAATAAAAATTCTCAGAAAATACATGTATTGAATCGTATATAGGCTACTTCCTTAAAGGACTCCAGACATTAAATATCAGTCTATGTTTTATATTTAATATTAGGGAAAAGACACACATTTATGCGTGACAGAAAAATAGGAGGTAAAATATATTTTATGTAATTCTGTTAATTACACTGCGCAAATCGGATGAGGAAGGGTTGGCTCTCCAGTCTCCATAGAATATTCATTTTATTTTAGTTTTCGTGTTCGCATTCATGAGGAAAAAACAATGTTACAGACGCGACCGCTCTGAACTGGCACTAAAAGACTGCTTTAAAACTTTCACATAGTCTGTTGCCTTTAAGAAGTAAAAGCAGACAATACACTGTAATACAACTGTAATACAAGCCTCACTGAACATGTAACGAGTAAAATATTACTGAAAATTGAAATGCCTTACACTATTGCGTTACAGCAAAAAGTAATATGTTACTGTAATGTATTACTTTTGTAATGCGTTACTCCCAACACTGGTTTTTAAATAACTGCTAACATTCAGTTCACAGTTAACTGCTAAAATTCTGTCACAGTTACGTACTTTTGATTTGATTTTAATTGTGTTCATTTCCTGTTGTGTCTGCCTCTAAACCAGCTATACTCACCCTAACCCTGCCTGCCCAAGATCCTGCAGTGGACCACATTTCACAGAACCCAGTGCCTAGTCAGACACCCATGCCGCACATAGAGAATAAGCCAGAGCCCACCACAGCTTTTGCCTGCCATGATGCACAAGCCAGAGATGAAGAATGAGCCAGCCATCGCCAGGGAGCCTGAGCCCCAAATAGGAGTCTGACCTGGTGTGTGAGTGGAGCTGGACACTGAGAAGTGATTGACTGGGAAACAGAGGAAGTGCTCCCTCAAAGCCAATTTCTGGTGTCCGATATTATTCTCTGTCCATAAAATTATGTTTGATTGAAAGGTGAGACTAACGAAGTTGACAGATGTCGGTCAAGGATTTCACCGAAGACAAAAACTATAATAGACAAACTGTCACCTCTAGAGTCCAATATTAAAGCCCAAATCACACTGTGAAACATAGAGCATAAGTTAAAATCAGAAAACATACATAAAAAAACACATAGATATTTCCTTCCAAAGTTGCAAATTTAGACCTGCGCTCTCAAGGGAGTACCAATCACTTTAGGGACATAGCCATGTCTAGGTTTGAGGATGACTTTAGAGTCATTTGGTGCATATGTAAACGTCATCAATGAAAAGCACTCTCTATTCTGTTGTCTGTTTTCATTTTCCCTTAGTTGTAAACAGAGTTTCAGATAATCCAGTTGTCACTAGCTCCCTTAAAATTTGGGTCCAATTTAGGAAACATTACAGTTTACACAGAGGCTCCACTTATATGCCCATCCTCGATAATTATTCTTTCCCCCCCCATCTAGTTCATACCCTGCATTTCACCTGTGGTCATCAAATGGCCCTCTTCCATATGTGCCAGGCATGGCTTACTTCAATGTAAAATTCTATTCCGAGCGCACTTAACCAAAGCCAAATTGGCAAAAATGTTTCCAGACAAGATTGCTGCCTGTAATCATTGTAAACATTCACCTACCATATACACATGTTTTGGACTTGCCCGCAGCTGGTAACCTTTAAGACTAATGTATTTCATAATATATTTATGTTTCCTTAGTTTTTGGATTGATTAACGGACACTATCTTACTGTCTACTGTTTATGATGTCTTATTTTGTACTGTCACTGAAAACCAATTAAGAAGATTTGGAGTTAATAAATGCAGGCTTGAAGCACATAAGATTTCTTTACAAAATATAAGCAATAGTAATGTGTCCAAATTCTTCACTGCACTATTAGGCCTACTACTCCTGAATAATTATCAAAAATGTTAATATAATAAAGTTCTTTCACGTCACCATTTCAGCCTATCTTCATTCATTGAACACTATGATAGTTTTCAGATGGTAAACGGTGTCTCAAAATACATAGGCTAAACACAAGTGACTTGAATACTTCTCACCAATAATGCAAATTTTGGTGCTGGATTTGTGCAGTGCGTTGTTGTCAGTTAACATCCATTGTTTCAACAACACAGATTCAGATGCTTCATACATGTAAATTGGTCTAAAAAAGTTTAAAACTGGATTGGTTTATTTTTTCCTGCCGTTGAGCCATGACTACTCACTGAAAGAGCCATGTTTGGCTTGAGACAGCCCATTCTCACTCCCAAGGCGTCACCTAACTGGCGCCTTGGGAAGCATTTGGACATGCTTCAATATCTGACGCTTTAGGCGCCCTTTAGCGTCAGTTAGATGACGCCCTAGGATCGCGTGTACCCTACCCCCACCCCACACCTAAACCTAACCGCGTCCTCTAACAGACGCTTTTCATTTAGCGTCAGTTAGATGACGCCGTAGGATCGCGTCATGTAAGTGACGCTAAAGGGCGCCTAAAACGTCAAATATTGAAGCATGGTCAAAGGTGACGCCTTGGGGTGAGAATGCGTTGCTTGAGAGCATCGGTTCCTGAGCAGACTGTGGAATACCTACGTTTACACAAGTGCATTTTCTTTTTAAAACACAAAACTTTTGTTAGGCTGCTCCGGAATTTAGACCCTTCAAAAACAGAGAATGACCCCAGTTTTCTTTTATTGACCACAATATTATCATTGATATTTGCTTGTACTTTAGATTAGTTTTAAAAAGGGCAGGTGCTCTAGCCCCCAAACTTTAAAAACTTTTTTAAACATATTAAAATAGAACACTGTTTCCTGCCAACATTTAAAAGGGCGCCAAGATGAACGCCAGAGTCTTAACTTGGCTCTTCTGCCACTTTGCTCTGTGTTGCTCTTGTGTATTGTCCTTATCGCAAGTTGTTTGTTCTGACAGTCTCAAAGGGTTAGTTCACGCTAAAATGAAAATGTTACATTGTAATGTATTTGTGTATTGTGTAAGAATTTGTGCCTCTTTATAATTATTCTATAATATCATATTTTACATGACATGTTTACAGTATTTTTGATCAAATAAATGCAGCCTTGTTGAGCATAAAAAAACTTTCAAAATCATTAAAAATATCACCAACACCACATTTGTGTGCATATAGCCTATACAACTCCACTATCCGAGTTTCCTACAGGTTCTCTCATCTGGACTAAAGATAAACCATGGATTAAAAACCTGCCTAATCACATTCATTTCTACTTAAACCATTTTCCCATTTCATGGCTGGTTTGTAAATACAACAAATGAGGATGTTTTCAAACAAAAGCATTTTTTGTGTCCCAATGAAAGGTCATTCCAGATGATGTTTTATATGAGTCAAAAAAAAAAAAAAACAGCCTCTCAAGGCATTACTGTGCCTATTTCTAAGCGTTTCTGGTCCCAAAACAAGCATACAGTTCTTTATCAAGAGGGAACATTAATGTTCCCTAACTATACAACCACACTAAAATGGATAAAAGGGAAGAAGCTTTTCTCTATATATCTGTAATGCAAAAAAACACAAACCTCGGCTTTGCCAGGATAGTGCCCATGCCTTTTAAAGTTATGGCTAATTAAAGGGATTTATGCATCATCAAATAACTCAAATGCCCCATGAAATATAGCCTATGCAATCATTTACTGCATCTCCTGTGATCAATACATCATAAATACATTATTATGGATCACATGATAATCAAAGTGTCTCCAGTTTCTTAGATGTTTCTCTTGAAAAAAAAAAACACCCATACATCTTACATGTGCCTCTCATTTCAGAAGAAATTTTAACAATTATCAAACTAAGACTCAAAAGTCTACAAAAAAAGTCAGAGACCTCAGTTTGAACTACTTCATTAGTTATTTGGGGGGGGGGGGGGGGTAATAAAATGCTCAAAAATGGGGGGAAAATAAAATGCTCAAAATAATAAAATGCTCCTCTAGAGCACCTCAACACCTTCACAACTCTTCATCACAACAATTAATTCACTGGTAAAATTAAATTGCTTACTCTTGTAAACGGCATTCCAGGGCTGGTAGCCATAATAGCCCGTGATTCTCAAGATCCTCTCCTCGATGGACGCGCTGTTGATGTCCTCAACTGATCGAGATGATTTCAGGTCCTCTTTAATCGATTCATCCACAACCAGGTACTTGAGCTGGCGAAGTTGGGGGCTGATGTCGGACAGCCTTCTGGGACTCACCTCGGGAGATCTACGCATTCCGCTGGAGACAAGAACACAAAGTTGGAATCGCGTTGGCTTCGAGCGCTTGACACCGAGGGTGAGGTGTGCCAGTGAGAGCGTGGCACACAGACAAACCTTCTCATCACATTGGGATTCGATAAGTCCACCTCTTTAAACAGATGATAGAGTGTTTCTCACACAAACATTTCGCGTAAAACGGCTTCAGAGCGCGCAGCCTGTCCGGTGCGTAAAGAGGGTGGATGCGTGAATTTTCACCCTTCACTGGCGCTTCGAGCGGAGGAGGCAGGGCGGCTGAGAGATGATAATAAGCAGATATGACTGCTGCTCCGTGCAGAGTAACTTCCACTAGTACAGTAGGCCACGATTCAAATGGAGATAAGTATAGATATAAAAATAGGGTATGCATTTATTTTGTCTCAACTACTGTAGCCTAATTAAAATTGCGTAAGACCGCTTTTTCAGTTATACGCTCAAAACTTAAGGATCGAGTGCGAATTAGCCAGCAAAGGGTTAAAGGGATGTTTGAGGGTTAAATAAATAAACAAATACATTTTAGGTAGCCTAGAGTATATTAGAAATAATACTAGCTACTGAAAATAACAGTGATAATGTAAATCTGTCAACAAAACTATAGGCGAGTATATCATATAAACGATACGGTAATGTTACGTGTAGTTGAAAAATTAAAACAATGTAAAATGTTGAATACATACATGGATATAGATAAACATGCATGGCTATGCAGCTGATCACTATGTTAAAATGAGGCTGGCAGTTACATTCGTAAAACAGATACGAACTAACTGAATTTGTATTACAATGTTTTACGAAATAAATAGCCTAAATATCAGAATTTGACAGCTTATGACAGTTATCTTATGTTACGGTAGGCCTATATATGGCCACCGGGAGGCGTGCGCGATTCCGCTTTACGCACTAAAGACACTGACGCTCCTTTCACATATGGAACAATTAACAACACTGTACGTCATACTGCTCGTTGATAATCTATCTTAAATTTAAATTCTTAAATTAATATATACTGAGTCCTTTGAAAGTGTTTTTTTTTTCAAACGCGTTTGGCGTTACATTTAGTGTCTCCAGTGAATAGCACAGTAAGCTATGTTTGATATCTAGATAGACTAAATAAAACGGCATTAACTTTTAAGACAGATTAATAACAATGAACTGTAACGTCTAATAAATAGGTATTCTTAAGAATACCCAGATGCGCATGAGACGCGTATCGCCATTTAGACTTGTGCGTAATGAACTCAGTAGTTAGTTTTGTATTATTGTCATCACTGAGGCGTATACTCTAACAACTGGGCTTTATTTTTTTTCTCACTCCCTGAACAGAAAACAGCTACTGATGCTGAGTAAAGCTGCATCTCAACACAATACATATCATGCATAGGTGCTTTGTAAAATTCTTACATGGGTATCAGGGTGGTCGGGGGTCCCAGGTAGCACATGCAGTCCCTCCGGGGAGGTCCGAGCCTGTCTCCATCTCCATACATGATCCCCATGAATGACAGTAGATCTGCTCACACGCACAGAGACACACGGACTGGAATAGTCCGCCCACCACTCTCACACACTCCAGCCTTAGCATTTACAGACTTTCAGATAGTATCAACTCACGCCTTCAACGGTTTTTCAGAACCACAGCGCCATCTGACGGCGAATGCCGTTTCGTGCTGCATGTCTTACTTAAATTATTTCCAATATATCACTGTATAATAGATTTAGATAAGCATACCAATAATACCATACTCCATATACTGTACCCGCAAAGTTCTAGGAACGTTCTATTTAGGTTTTATTTTGTAGCCTACAACAATAAAATAAAGTAACTACAACATCCCTTAAGGAAACAAACCATAGTTTTATTATAGTAAAAGTGTATTACCCGAATGATTATGGTTAATTTGTGGTTATCATGTTTTAACTACAATAACCGTGGCTTTTGGTTTTATTTATAGTAAAACCAGGGTTAATATTTACAAGGGATTCTGGGAACCAATATTTGTTAGCAGGGTGTTTTTTCATCTTTTAGATAATTGATGTTTAACTACCCAAATGACATTTTGCATTACATGAGACAAACTTCTACAGACTGTGCCATGAGAATAACTATAATTCTTCATATTACATTTAATAATGTAAATGATCAAATTTACATTATTAATGTAAACTCCCCTCAAAAATGCAGAGGAAAAAAGATTTCTAAAAAGTCTCCAAACAAAATATCAGCAGCAGAAACAAAACAATTCATCATATTAAATTGGCCTGTGCTGGTTTCTGTGAATCCTTCCATTATTTTTCCACTGAGCAGTTTACACACACACACACACACACACACAACCAAATATGTCCTTATTATAACGTACAATAACTCTTCAGTAGCTAAAAATAGATGACATCTTAAGAACTTGCAATTTATCCTGCTCATGTCTGTTTTTCAGCCAGAAAAACACAGTGTCCTCCTTATTGTATCAAATCAAATTGTAATAACAGATAAAATAAAGTTGAAAAGATCCATTCAAATGTGATAAAAACCTTGGTTATCCACGTTCTCCCTCTAATACAATTTCACTGAATAAAATAGATATAGTTGGTATTTTTAGAAAGGAAAAGATCTAGTTTTTCAGACCCCAAACAGAGTAGCAAACACTTTACCAAATGAGTCTAATGTAGCACCTCATCTGTTGAAGCTGGTTAGAATGATGACTTTTTGAGAAGGTAGGATGAGATTTTCTTACTTTCTCCCACAGAAAGCCACCCACATGACTGCATGGCATGCAATCTACAGTATGTCACACACAGTTTTTATGGTGATTAGACCAGTTAGAATCAAAACTGACGAAGTGCATCCTGTTTTAGTATAGCTTTTGTCTGGTTACTATTTCTAAATTGGTCTAAAGCATGCTTGTTGACTGCATATTATATTGTCTAGTTTACCAAGAAGAACATCTCATTCAGGTTAGAATGTAGGATGACAAATTAACTCATTAATGGGGGAAACAATACATTGCATGTCTTTGTGCCTTCAACATCAAGTTATTTGACTATCGTGGCCCACGACTATTCGTGGGTGCAAGGGTACATGGTTATATGATGATGCCTCAGGTTGAAGAGACGCTCATGGACTATCTCTCCCCTGGGAGCTCATCGTCAGTAAAAAAAAGCCTACGCTGTGGGGAAAGTCTCGTAATCAGCAGGTTGAATGTTCAGTTGCGTCCGATTTAGATCTCTGCGGTCTGAACCGTTTCCCCAGGACTTACAAGTTCAAGATGCTAACGATCAAGATGATTGTGTCTCAGATCCAACACAAAGATTGGTTTGTCACAGTCGATCTCAAGGGTGCATATTTTAATATAGAAATTCTGACATACACAGGAAATCTCTGAGGTTTGCTTTTGGGGGTGAAGCTTAACAAATACCAAACCTCGTTGACCGACCAGAATTTGGTTCTCAGAGATAATATCACTCCTTGGCTGCGCGATTCCGATCATGAAGGACTTTCTGTCTCTGGCGCAGGGGACGCTATTTCATCCCCGGCCTGAGCTTTGGAACCTTCTCGTTTGTCCCCTGAGGGGGACCAACTAAGAGATGCTGGGCTTCCAGCTGGTGTCGTACAGACTATTTTGAGTGCCACGGCTCCCTCCACAAGAAGACTCTTTGCATTTAAATGGGGTTGTCTTCGAAGGTGGTGTAAAGCACGCCTTGCAGACCTAGCTCAGTGTCAGATTGTTTCAATGCTGGAGTTTCTGCAGGAAAACTTATCAACAGGCACATGTCCAGCTACTCTTTTAGGGTATTTGTGGCCACCATATCAGCTTGCCATGCCCTGATTGACAGGGCATCAGTGGGGAGGAACCCTCTGATCGCTAGGCCTCCCGTCAGAGTGAAGATCCCGCATAGTCCCTGTTAAGCCACTAGAGTCAGTGCCTGCAAGCTTCTGTCTCTAAAGATGTTTTTACTTATGGCGATTACTTCGTTAAAAAGAAACAAAGGATTGGTCAAAGAAATTTTGCACCCTCATTCTGACTACTTTCCTAAAGTTCCATTCTCGAACGTGTATCTGGTCATTCTGGAGCCCTTCTGTCCAGATTGTGCTCTTCCAGCCCGTTCTCATCCTTTAACGTCATATAGAACGCTATATGACAAAACGGCGCTATACTACGCACATGGCACCCTTTATCGTTAATATAACACGCGAACCCGACGTTATAAATCCTTTAGCGTGAATATGACACGCACACCCTACCCCACACCTAAACTTAGCCCTCACAGCACGTGTTATATTAACGATAACGGGTGCCATGTGCGTAGTATAGCGCCGTTTTGTCATATAGCGTTCTATATGACGTTAAAGGATGAGAATGCGTTGGCTCTTCAGACCTAAGTCCAGCGCACTAGCCAGTGGCGTTAGTCAGACTAAATTTGAATTTGCTACGGGGGCTGCAACCAGGAGGCAACTGCCACCATGCAAACAATGTCACATTTGGGTAAGGGAAACCATTACCCTAGCCTATGAGGTGCGCGGTCAAGCTTTGCCTGTAGGAGTTAGGGATTTTGTTAAGGGAGGAGGTCAAATTTTGAGCTAAAACTTCACATAAAAACTCAGATAGATCAGAGACTTCTTTTCCTTCTCTTAAAAAGGGGGCATAATATGTCCCATTTAATAAGTGATTAGACTATTTTAAAATGTGCATATAGTATTATGAATTGAGCACATGCATAATAAATGGAAAGCCCACAAGTAAATTAAGAAATTATATAACTAATGCTCTTCATTATTGATGGTACGATAAATAAACAGAACCTCAGCAAAGGCAGTAAAGGCTAAACAGAATCTGAGTAAAGGCTCCTTCACCCTAAACCTGACACGATAAAGCTAGGTGAATTTCAGACGTTTTCACACTGAACGCGAAACGATTGACTGCCTTCAGCTAATTCACCCCTGCACCAGTGCATACGATTTTATATTTTAGATGGTCATGGTACTCCGGGATCACATGTAGGAGTACTCAAGGAGTAGACATCGCAAGTTCATGTCTGAGATCTCTTCAATGTCTGTGCGCACATCACACTACGAAACATTGAGGGGTCCAGACACTTCCCTGTGTGCTGGGGTTGGTTTTCTCGTTGCCATTGCATACACAGCATCGAGAGTAGCTTTTGAAAGGGAACGTCTCAGGTTACTCTACCCTGTTCCCTACATATTCTTTATAACCATTCGAAAGGGACATTTAACCATGGTTCCCTGAGAAGGGGAACAAGACACTGTGTCCTCTAGAGCAGTGGTTCCCAAACCTGTCCTGAAGGCACCCCAACACTGCACTTTTTCTTTATCTCCCTAATCAAACACACCTGATTCAACTCATCAGCTCATTATCACATGGGTTAATGAGCTGATGAGTTGAATCAGGTGTGTTTGATTAGGCCGGGTAAAAAATATATAGATTTCTCTATTTAAAATTTTGTGACTTTTGATTTGAAACAAGGTCTCAGATTTCAAATTAAGTCCATTTTATTATGAAATTCCAAAAATAAAATACAGTTTGCCACTGTTTATTGTGGCGTGACAGTTCACTGTAGTGTCTCAGTAGAGAAGCAGCAGTGCGAAGCGTACATGAACTAAACATCTCCACTTAAATACCAATTACAGCTTGAAATAAACATGAGCATCTGAAGATACGTTAAAAAGATAAAGAACATCTTACCAAACATTAGTTTAAAAAACTTTTTTTTTCCTTGAGAATATTTGCCATGTACTGTACCTGATATATATCTAAAATAATCCATTTCGAATTGAATTAAAATTGAATCGAATCAAAATGGCAAGCCTGTGACGCGAATCATGAAATTTGTGCCAATATACCCAGCCATTACTTATATCATACATATTTAATCAAGACGTGTTTTCACAGCAGACCCTTTATAACCCCATGGCCATGTTTAAGAAATAAATAAATGCTTGACTTTTGTGGCTGTGTTTCCGTCCTACATTTCTTGATGTGACTGGTCTGTGTATTTAGGTCACCAGCTTCCCTGTTGCTATGTAACCGAAGATGCTGTCTGCTGGTGGGCTCTCAACAGTCAGTAACTACTGTATATGGTCACACTTCAAAAACAGAATCTGCCACAATCTTTTCTCTTTTAGCTGTGTTTCTCTTTGAAACTGTTGAATTTGATAATGTCTGAATGAAGTACATGCAATGTTTCTGCACTGTAAATCGAGGTGACCTGCGATGCCAAAGAAAGAGAATCCAGAGCAGCTATAATTTATTGTGACCATCTCAATAGGGTCTTCTCTATGGACGGACAGATTAAAGGAAACCAGGACAGGCAGAATTAGGGGAGTCACTATACAAAAAGCCGTACAATGAACTTGACAATGCTGTTTCTCTAAATCGGCAGTATGCATTACTTATATATCTATAGCCTATGCGGTCCAAAAGTATGAGGTTATGGAAGACTTTTGAAATGTAACTATATGCATAGTTACATACACTATATATTCGCTATCATAACCGACTTGAGTGGGCAAATGCTCACATTCGATGGCATCGGGCACGGATGAATCCCCGTTTGTGATGGCTACGTTGTGGATTGAGTGGTCCATGGAGGCGGCTGGGTTATGGTATGGGCATTTTATTGATGGCATTTTGAATGCAAAGAGATACCGTGACATGATCCTGAGGCCCATTGTCAGGGCCGGCGCTAGCCATTTGGGTGCCCTAAGCACAAATGCTTGGTGGTGCCCCCTTAACAACCATTCAGAATTTCTTAGTTAGGTTCTCTTTACTTCCAAAATAACTGCTGCAAATAAATACATTTACATTTATGAAAAGAAATAAATAATAAAAAGGTTAAAATTATAAATACCAAAAACCACCACAATTACTAAAAACACATATTTGGAACTGGCTACAACTGCTGGTTGATGGTTCTTCCTCCTGGCTTTGAGTTGCTCCTTGTGCATATGTGTGTATATTATATATACAAAATAATTATACACAGTACTCATGTGTAAACTTTTATTTTGGATGTGATTACGCTTTTCCCAGCCCTAATAATTTGACAACTCCATATGAAAATATACAAACAGTGAGATTGTGTTTTTTCTAATTGCAGTTTCACCAATAGATGTCGCCCTTGGGCCTTTGACCGCATTATCCGATAGAACAACAACGAAAAAACATCTAAGCGACCTTCCTTTTCTTCTCAAACAAACTAACTGCATCTTAAACAGCCCAAGTAAAAAAAAAATTCCCGGGGAGAAACCACGGCCTGGACCCCCGTTAAAATAAAAAAATTCTACATGCAGGGCAAAGCCCTGGATCATTTGCACAACTAGCGACGCCTCTCTGGACATGCACACACGAAGCAATTAAGGGTGCCTACAAAACTAACAGTTTTATTTAAAACATTGTCTTACCTGCAAACGAGTATCATCCCACTGTCTCTTCTTTTTCCTTTTTTCCGCCCCCGACTCTTGATGCCTTTTCGAGGCCATGACTGGCACAGGAGATTCACCTTTTTCTCCACTAATTTGGTCTAGGCCTATATTACTTTTGTATTGCTTTTGTATATTAACATGCTTTAGACATATTGTATTTGTTATTTATACTAGTAGCCTATTATGATGATTTTTCACGACCCAGATTTTTTGGTGCCCCCCCAAGCACTTGGTGTCCTACGCGCAGTGCGTGATGTGTGTGTGCGGAGCGCTGGCCCTGCCCATTGTAGTGCCATTCATCCATGACCATCACCTCATGTTACAGCATGATAATCCACAGCCCCATGTTGCAATTATCTACACAATTCATGGAAGCTGAAAACATACCAGTTCTTGCATGGCCAGCTGACATGTCACTCAGTGAGCTTGTTTGGGATACTCTGGATTGGTGTATACGATGGTGTGTTTTTTAATGTGCTCACTAACTCAGATTTAGACAGATTTGTGAACAACATTTGACAGAAATAGGCCTTTTGTGTAGATATAAAAGTTCAGCTCATTAAAAATGGGGGCAAAACAAAAGTGTTGTGTTTATAATTTTGTTCAGTGTAAATACCCTTAAAAAATAAGTTTATTCAAGTGTGCTATTAGTATACTTCTTTTAAACTAAATATAAGAAAGTATACTTTTAGTCTACTTTGATGATGATTTCCATGACACGAGAGTAGATGTTAAAACTTCACGCTGATTAATACTTGGCTTTCGCCAAGGTAAGCTAAGACATAGCTTTACAGTAAACTATGCTTCTCCATCCATTTACGCTTCTTTCCATATGGTGGTATGACTACCCTTCTGTCTGGCGTTAACAGCTGCAGTGTACTTGCCGCGGCAGCACACACGACGGCTGCAACTACAGTGTGGTCTCCCTAGTGGACCACTACGACAACCGTCTGGATTGAGCCGAGTAGGGGACATCTCTAGGGTCTTCAAGTGGGCACCTTCCGTCCTCAGTGTTTCGTCGACTAGACCACGACACCTCAAGAGGGCTCGACAGTGACCCTGGTGTCCCAGAGTCACCCCCCTCACTCAACTCAGCCCAGCTTACTGACCCCTACAGAAACCTAACCACAATCACACGCAACCCAACCATACGCGCCAACCCGTTTGATAATGGTTGTCGAACCCCACTGATGCGTTATAAAGCAGTTTCAGTGGCAAACGGTTCCGTATGGCATACCACCTACAGCAAACCACAATATCTGGCCAACCACCGTCATTCAAACAGGAACGTAATGACTGTAATTTCAGTGCAACCTATACTAACAGACTCTAAAAGAATTCTACGAAACCGTAGCGTGGTGGCCTGTACATAGCCAGTTAGAATCTTTCCGTCTCAACCACAGCCAGTTGCTGCTCCTTTCTGCTGCTTCAGATAAGTTCTTTACCGTGCGACGCAACTCTTGGCCACTGAATCCGACGTCTCTGAAGAACCGGGTTATAGAGTGTGCCACAAAACCTCGACAACCCACTTCCACTGGATAAACTTGGACTCTCCATCCTCGCTGCTCTGCCTCAGTGGCCAGATGAGCATACCGCAATTTCTTCCTCTCATATGCTTCATCTACCGCATCCTCCCAGGGCACTGTTAGGTCTATCAGCTGAACAATGCGTGCAGATCCAGAACTTAGTGGTAGCAATCTCAGGTGGAAAAATAAGCCATTGATCAAGACCAGCCAGCATCTTCCAGTCCCTAGCAGTTTCCAGTTGTCCTGGGCGAGAATTGGTGTTAACACCTTTTCTTGGTGGTTGCTCGCCTGGGCGGAGGAATATTGTCTTCTGCGTGTAATGTTTTGCAGGTGGCAACTTATTGGTCATACTACGTTTGCCCTCCAATGCTAAAGCCAAACATCGCAGTACTTGGTCATGGCGCCAAGTAAAGCCACCTTACATCCTGTCAGAATGTGCCTTAATGTGGCAGGTGATGAACACAAAGGACAAGAGGGATCCTCTCCTACCCAGAGGTTTAGGTTCTGCGGTGATGGGAGGACATCATATGTTGACCTTATAAGGAAACTGATCCTACTCTCTTCCATTGACCAAAGGTCTTGTCAGCCCAACTTGCATTGTTCCACATTCTCCCATCTCATCCACTCTCCCTGCTTGGCCTGGGAAATGGCCTTTATACACCTCATCCTCTTCTCCTGCTTTCGCACCTCGTTGACTACCAGCTTCCTCCTTTGAGCTGGGCCTGCCTTGTGCCATTTAGTAGGAGCTACACTAAGCCCAAAACCCTCGCTGTGCCTGTCCCACAATATCCCCAATATGAAGGGCAGCCTTCACCTCTACTACAGATTTCTCTGCTGACCACTTCCTACCAGTTTTTAACACAGGGGCTGCCTCCCTTACACATTTGTCACATGACTCTACTAAGGTCATTTCCAGCCTGACCTTGGCACACTTAAACTCCTCGGTTAAAGCAGAGACTGGCAGCTGCAATATTCCTTTACTATAAAGTCCCACTCTGCTGAGGGAGCGTAGAACTCCCAACCATTTCCTGATGTATGAACTTATTAAAGCTTCCAGCTTATCCACTGTTGTCAAAGAAACCTCATACACAGTCAGTGGCCACAGCAACCTCGGCAGCAGACCAAATTGAAAGCACCAGAGTTTTAGCTTGCCTGGTAGAGCATAGCTGTTTATGCTCTTCAACCCTTCCACTCCTTGCCGTCTAACTTCTCCCACTCGAACTGTGTCCCTTAGATCCCCATCGTACCATCTCCCAAGACTCTTCACTGGCTTCTCAGAAACTGTTGGTATTGCCTCACCATTAATAAAGAATGTTTTATCTACTACCTTTCCTTTAACTATCGAGATACTCCTTGATTTAGAGGGCTTAAATTGCATTCGTGCCCATTCGATATTATCTGTTAACTTCCCCAATAACCGATTAGTGCAGGCTACTGTTGTAGTCATGGTTGTCATGTCATCCATGTATGCTCTGATTGGTGGTAGTCGCATCCCAGAAGCCATGCACTCTCCACCTACTACTTATCTTGATGCCCTAATGATTACTTCCATTGCCATAGTAAAAGCCAGTGGAGAAATGGTGCATCCTGCCATTATTCCGAACTCTAAGCGTTGCCATGCAGTGCTGAATTTTGGAGTTGAGAAACTAAATGGGCTATATGCACGCATAAGTTCCGCATTTGACGTAAGGATGCTCGTCCATTTCCGGTTGTGTAGATTAAAGCGGAGGAAAACCGGAGAAAACGGGATTATGGCAGAGTCTTCAATATTTACTGTCCTCCCGTCTTTGAAACGAAACGTACATACGTTTAGATGTAATTTTATATATAGTTATGTTTATTTAATATAATTTTAAAAAGAAGCATAAACACAACGAGGGGTGTCTGTTTTATCTGTTTTTGTGACTAACGTTTCATTAGTATAACCATTAAGTATAAAATTCAATATAAATTCTCGGTATTGCATTGGACTCTATGATCGGCGGAAGTTATCGAGCATCCCTAATGCTTCACCGGAAATAACGCCGTGCATAGAGCCCATTGCAGATCTCCAAAGTAGGCTTTCACTAAATTTGTTATTGACATTGGTACTCTGAAAAAAATCGAATGCTGCCCACAGAAGCTTATGTGGCACTGAACCATATGCATTAGCCAAATCCAGGAATGTCACATGGAGCTCCTTCTTCTCCTTTTTTGCTGACTGAATTTGTTGCCAGATAACATTGATATGTTCTAAGCATCCTGAGAACCCTGGAATGCCCGCTTTTTGAATTGAAGTGTCAATGAAGCCATTCTTTAATAGGTAGGTGGACAATCTCTGGGCAATAATGCTGAAGAAAATCTTACCTTCAACATTTAATAGTGAAATTGGACGAAACTGACTGATGCTTGTTGCATCTTTTTCTTTAGGTATAAAGACTCCACCTGCTCTGCGCTATGCTCCGGGCACAACCTGTTTTTCCCATGGCACTTTCATCAATTTCCACAAAATTTGCAGAACTCCTGAAGCATTCTTATACACTCTGTACGGAACTCCAGATGATGAAGCCCTTGCCTTTCTCACAGCCTGCTCTACCTCTTTCCATTTAGGTGCACAGACCTCCATTTGGTATTCTGGAGGGTTGATAGGTGGTATGTCTGATGGAATTGACATAGCCTCATGCCTTTTTGCATCTGTATGTTTTTCCTCCAAATATCTCTCTAGCTTAACCCTAGATGTTTCTAAAGTGCCATTCTTCTCACTGGTGAATAACTTCTTATTGAGTAGGAGACATCTCTAGGGTCTGTATGGCATACCACCTAACGCAAACCACAATATCTGGCCAACCACCGTCATTCAAACAATATACACAGGAACGTAATGACTGTAATTTCAGTGCAACCTATACAAACAGACTCTTTAAGAATTCTACGTAATCGTAGCGTGGCGGCCTGTACATAGCCAGCTAGAATCTTTCAGTCACATATAACACACCTAATTTGTGAAACTTGTGTGTTGTGGTTTTCTGGGGAGGTGGAGTAACTATATGTATTTGAGATTTCTTATTATTTAGATGTTAGTTTTTATATATTTTTTTTCATTTAATCACCTCTATCTTTATTTTTTATAGTTAAATTATTGTACATAAAAATATATATATATATAAAAAAAATGTTTCCATATTTGTTGTTGTTGTTGCATAAATCAGGGTTTATACTAAGTAAGCATTTGGACTGACATTTTTAAAATTAGAGTTACCAAATGTCTCACGTACGCACACACTGATATTATACAGTCTCACTCCAGCCAAAGTCCCAAAGTTGGCAACCCTGATACAGGGGCAATAAAGTGTTAAAAAATGCATTTTAAAGTAATTTTAGGTGAATGTACTCTGCCAAAGATCAAGTAGAAGGTAAACATGAAAATGGCAATAACAACACTTCCAAATCAATTCCTCACAGATCTCAAACTTTAACTCTTGACATTCAACAGTTCTCACTCCAAACATCGAGACAATCACACAAACGAACACAAAATATCTCAGGTCTGAATGAACTCCACATTTCTCCTCATGCTCACTGCTGCACTAAATGTGTATTTTAGGAGGAAGACGCCAGAAAAGAGGCACAAGTGTCGCTGTGATCGACGAAAACAATACAGAAATGAGTCGCTTAATCAAGCTGTTTGTGTGTGATGGGTGTTTATGAAAAATATCGTGATCTGCTCTCCTCACCTCAAACGACTCGACGCTGACACTCAATGAGGGAAAAGAGTCTTGTGTTACAGACGGCGCGAGCGATGACGTCATCGGTATTCAACGCGCTTACGGGTGTGAGTTGGGGTGGGAATGAGGATGAAACACTGATCCATTTATTTTTCCAATGTAAAAAAACCCAAAACTTCTGGAATAGGTTATATCTTCACATTGGCAATCACCTTGATTCTTCCAAATCCTTTCAATTAAAGGATATAATTTGTTACTATAAAGAAGATAAAGCTAGTACTTCAATAGTTACATTGTTAATTTTTTTTATTTAGTTTGGGAAAAATTGTATTCACAAGCAAACATTCATTAAATCGCAGCCTACTTTTCCACATTTCTTAATCGAAATGAATACGTTTCTGAAGTCTCTAAGATTGATTAAAAACAAGAAAAGTGACATACAGATTCTTGAAATATTATGATGATATTTTTAATACCACTGCAGCATAAGGTTTCCTCTGTGTATATCTTTTATTTAATTTTTTAATTTTATTTATTTTTTTATTATGATTATTATTTATTATTTATTTTTTTATATATGTGAAGCTTTATATATACTTGATATAACATGTCGGAGTTATATGTGTTCTATGCTTTATACCTGCTTGTTATTTGATACATATTCAATTTTTTTTTTTTTTTTACTTTAGAGACATCATTGCAGTCATAATAGCCTATAATTCACAGACTGATGGATTTAATTTGATAATTTTGTGCTGATTTCTATAAAAAAAAGTTCCTCTTTTGATTAGGCTACTAAGCAGCAGCCCATTCTCACTCGCAGCTACAGTTTTTTTTTTTTTTTTCAATTTACTACCTAGTTTTTGTAAAATTATTGAGGCAGACTGTGATCTGTGATCTACTGCTTGGTTGTGTGATCTACCGCTTGGTTTGGAGGATGTCACTTAAACCATTAAAGGACTAACACAGTCTCATCCCAAATCGTCATATAACTGACGTTTTGGGATGTATTTTGACCATACGTCAATATCCGCCTTTTTAGGGCCCCCTTAAACGTCGGTAGATGGCGATCCCGGGCCGTCATACAACTGACGCTTTACCTTTAACGTCAGTTAGGTGACGGGTTAGGTTTAGGGTTAAGTTTAGGTATGGGGTAGAGTTAGGATCCCATAACCTCATCTACCGACGTTTAAGGGGGCCCTAAAAAGGCGAATATTGACGTATGGTCAAAAGACGTCCCAAAACGTCAGTTATATGACGATTTGGGATGAGACCGGGTTGAAAGGACAATTCCAGTATATAATGAACCTATGGTTAATAACACATGGGTCGATCGTTCTTTGGGATGTGTTTTCATGATAATTGAATGTACCCAGTGTTGTACAATTTGTACAGTGTTTCAACTTTTTTGGAATCGGATTTGTATGTGTTGGAAATGACTATATCATTTGAAATTCTTGAAAAAAAAAGTTTTGCTACAGCCTACCTATTTATACCCTGACTCATAGGTCCATCAGCTCTTTCTTGAGTCAAAATTGCCAAAAGGTGCCTTGCCGATCTCAGCACTTCAATGTTATACATTCACCTCAGGCCTGCGATGCTTTCGATGCATTATCCGCAGCCTGGATAATGGCGGAGACACATTACAACACAGAGATTAACCGATAGCATGGTAGAGATGTAATTTTTAATTTATAATTGCTGAATTTAATTTATAATTGGGTTGTATGCTAAATTGATGCTAAATTTAAATAAAATTTTCTTTGCCATCATGTAAAACCCAGCCATCAATTTAGTATTCCGTCATAATGACTAAAACAAACAATTCACTCTGTCTCAGTGCATTAGTTGTAAAACTTAATATCAATGCCAACGCGAGAGAATTTAGTTTTGCAGTGGACAAATCACCTTACTTTGTACGGGGGTAAAATAAGACACTTGAGTAAACGCTTATGTGTTTTGTGTCTTAATCAACCTTTTCCACACACATATAAATTATAACTTGTACCCAACGCTCTGTCCATTTCAGCAAATGACGTTTTGTGAAGACCTCTCGTCTCTAGCTGTTGCTTTGGTGCTTGTCAACACGCGCTTGCACGAACTGCTGGTGAAGAGACTAACAGCAGATGGAGAATAAGCTCGGCAATCTACTGCTTTTCCTGTAGTTCCTAGATGTATTTTCTGTTGAATTTGTATGAGGCGCCATGCAGGATTTAAATCAAATTTTGCTTATTAATACATACATTTCACAGGTGCTTGTACACCTATAAATTACTCGTATGTATTGGATGTTCAAAATACATAAATGAAATACACATGCACACTAATATGAAATCCATACCAATACATAGGCTATTATGTTAGTAATGAATGCATACTTGTGAATAACTCGCATATAAACTTCCATGCACATAAACACTCGCACATATACACTCGCTGCACGTAGACACACCTATACACACTCGCATATACATATAAACTTCCATGCCAGACTGATCTCATGAAATGGCGTATATGACACGCCAATTCGTATTTCCATTTTTGGCATGCTATCAACACGCATAATTGTTTTTCAGCGTGTTTATGAACGCCGTTGACTTAATGCTACATTACTGTATGACCTACTCCAACCCTGTCCCTAAACCTACCCGTCACTGTGGTTAATAGCATTTATGAGTCTTCCCCTACCATCCTAGGAAAAAAAATATTGCTCCCCAGATGTAGATCTACGTTTTGCTTTGTTTTGCTCGGACATTTAAGGGCGTGTACATACACGCGGAATCACTCGGACATTTAATGGCGTAGAAATACACGCAAACACGCGGATAGCTCAAAATGCGTATAGATAACACGCCACTTGACTTGACAGTGGCGGGTATGTATACGTAAAAGTCATAACGTGAAAGCTGTTTTGTTTATGTTTACGTAAAAGCCATGTTGTCCATGGAGACAAAGCTATAAACACTCGCATGTACATAACTCCCATGCATACACCTACTGTATAAACACTCGCGCATACATAATAAAACGTGAATGCATGCTTTAGTTGTGTATGTATATTCGAGTGATTTCATATGTGGATGTGCGTGAACTTCTCAGTGTAAAAGGAAGTCATTTCTTCTTCTTCTTTTGGAGTTTTATGGCGGTTGTCAAACCAGCTAAAAGGTGCATTTAGGGCCAATTCCAATTCTACCCCTTACCCCTTCACTTTCCCCTTCCCCTCCGTTTTGCGCGTCCACGTGAAGGGGTAGGGCTGTCCCAATTCTCTTTTGGTTGGAGGGGGAGGGCTAGGGTGAAGGGCCAGATAGCCCTTCAAACAAAGATTTTTCGGGAGCACACTTCAAACGAAGGGGTATGAGAAGTGTCACTGCTAACCCAGGCTGGCTGCCCAAGCGACAAAGGAGACCCATAAATTTAAGTATTTGTGGCTTTAATAAGTATTATAACGACAAATAATGATTTGCTTTATGTTACATTCAATATTGTGTTCATATTTACGGTCAGTTTCTTCACAGAAACGTTTGTAAAAAAAAAAAAAAAAAAATTGCTAAAATTACTGTAGTTTGCTAACGATAGTCCCGCAACATATTTTCGTCGTCTCCGTTGTTTCCTGCGAACTTCACAAGATGCAAGAAAATAGCTGTAACCCACGCGACTGAGATAACTGCAGCTGTCGACGGGATCTTGGAAGTTGTGATAAACATCGGCGCATCTCCTGTGACGTAGGCGCTAACGACGACTTATAATGACGTACTGCCACCAACTGGACAGGAGTGTGAAGCGTCAACACAGGGGGTGCAGAGATATTTCAACACCTGAAATAAAGCTTGCCACAAAGAACCTTTCTTTTACTGTCTATGCAAAGAACCGGCGAAAGTAATGATTATGCATGAAACATTTGACGATGCAGAATCACCATCTTCGCTGTAGTGAACGCGTCATGAGAGAAATGCACACTTCATATGAATTAGACACATAAGCAGAGAGTAGCCAATTTCTTTTAGTTTTTAATGGATCCTCTCATGTGTTTTCAGACATGATGACTGATTGAATCTCTTGTCACAGTGTGAACACTTGTAAGGTTTTTCTCCAGTGTGGATCCTCTTGTGTGTTTTCAGAGATGATGACTGACTGAATCTCTTGTCACAGTGTGTGTTTGTTGGATTATTTGCTTTGTGTTTGAAAATAAATGGTGGGATACAGCACGTACAGTATTGTTTGCTAGTTGTATTAATAAATGGTGGGATACAGCACAGTATTGTTTGCTAGTTGTATTCTTCACATTTTAACAGATAGCAGTAATAGATTATTCATGTATCCGTGCATTCAGAAAATTTGAATGTTGTGAACAGTATACATGTTTTTCACAGGATCTAGAGAGATAGTGGTAGAGAAAAAAAAAAGTGACTTGACTTGGTTGGTTTTCTGCTAAAAAAAAAAAAAAAAAAAAAAAGAATGGTAGTTTTTTTTTATTTCTTTAGAATGCTTTGTGATCTGAATGCAGCCTTAGACTAAACCGTCAAGAAAATTGGCTCACCTTTGCCTAGACTGCCATCTAGTGGCAAGATCCATGATCAACTCAAACCTGATCACAGTGTGGTAATATCTCGATTTTTCTTTTTCATTTGCTATTTTTACACTACATGATTGAGGTAATGATAGATGGTTAATGACATGATGCAGAGTATGTTGCAACAATCAAAACAACACGTTTTAAAATCCATGCTGCAATGGCATTAGTTTAGTTTTATTTTTGTGACACCCATGATCCTAGGATAGCGTTGTCTTTTCTTTATTATTAAAGAAAAGTTATTTTTTGTTCCTTCTACTACACAGTAGACACATTTTAACTTTGGCTAATTTAGTAATTTTGCTATTTTCTTAAGTGGCCTTGTTTCTCAAGAGATTCAGGATTTTAACTTAAATTGCACCGTCATCCAGATACCTTTTTTTTTTCTAAACAGTGATTTTTAAATGACCATAATAATAATAATAATAAAATTATTTTTTAAATAAATAAATAAATGAACACCAAACGGACAGTTACTTTGAGTTAATTTTCATTTTATTTATTTATCAAGGACTTTTACACAACTGTTCATTGTCAAAAACACAGCCATGCAGTCACACAGACATTAATGCCACGGTTAAGTGACGACAAAATAACACCTCAGCTAAAAAAGCATACAATAACAGCTACTATGCCCTGTTAAATACTAAATCTAAAAGGTAATTCTTAAATAATTCTTATTTCTTTGATATTGATAAGAGCCAAATTTGAATGTTTCTTAGACATTATGTGAAATCAAAGTTGTTTTGTTGACACTGCATGACATATATATATATATACTGTATATATATATATATAAAACCATAACTTTTAAAACTTTCTTTTTTTTTAGAAAATAACCATCTTGCAATGCAAAGTTTAGCCTACATTAAGTGTTGCTCGCTGAGCTTTGTATTGATAGTTAATTTGTGTGGTTAAATGTCCTTTGAGCTATTTCACACAGGAAGTGCAAGAATAGCATTATAGGGTTGTCAGATATGAAATGTTGGCTTTTAACAGGATATTAGGTAACCCTCAACCCAACCCCTAAAGCCTAACCTAACAGTCTATTAATACTCTAATGAGAGTTACTTTGCAAAGTTAGTAAAATGTCTAAAGTGGACCATAAAAATAAATAGTGGTATTATAGTCGTGCTTTCATTCAAAACATTTATATACAGACAGAAAGTTTCCAAAAATATTTATTGTAGAAATATGGTGAAATTAATTCGATTAGGGAATATATAGTGTAAACAAGTCCATGAATCTAAAAGTGTTTCTAACTCAGGATGATGTCCTGCTTTCATGAAAAATTCAGGATATCTTTCGTCATATCTGTGAATGCCACAGCGTTTGCTTTACATTAGAGGATTGATTTGAATGCACAATATCATTACTCAGTTTGCAGCTGTTCTTTGCAGTTATTCATACTCAGCTGTAGAGCTGCATTTTGCTTCAAACAGGAAGCATGAGAAAAGAAATCACCCAATGAGAATGTGAATAACTAACCCCTCCCACTAGGTCTTACTGTGGCCAGATTCTTTAAAGGGGCGGTGCACTAAAATGGCCACGTAGTTGGAGGGCTGTGTCTGTATTCATTGACGTCAAGGCACCCAGCCTCTGATCTCAGCTGTCAGACTTTGGTTATGGACCATGAAAAACATTGATCTCATGGACAGAACATACCAGCAGTGATAAGATGGTTTAGTTTGGAAAAACAAAAGGATCCCACATTCTTGCCTCAGTCTGATGCATATTTTGTCAGTCACATTTTAAAGCTTGCATCTGGTGAAGGCTATCATGTTAGGATAGCTTTCCTAATAGGATAGTTAGAATGTTTTAAGTTGTAGATTAACATCCAAAACAGGATTACTTCAGAAAACCTTTTCTAGTCTATTTGGCGAAAAACCATAGCACCCTACTCTCTGTTGTAAACTTATATAGGCCTACTTTTTTTTAGATGTCACTTTTTTATTCCAGTGAATTTTTCTCTAGTTTATTTTTGAGTTTGTTTAGTACAGTTAATGTAGGCCTACATGTAATTTCCTGTTAAAAGCTATTGAATAATTCCACCGGCCTTTTATGATAGTTGCAGGGCATGTCGTCACATGTGGGGTAAGTTGTCAGAAGGGAAATCTGCCTTTAAAAAGCCTATAAGTTTTGCTTCCACATTTACAGTAAAAAATCATAAAGAAAAAAGAATTTCAATTCAGAGACTTGCCCTAAACGTTCACATTTTTTTTATTTAATATATATATATATATATATATATATAAGAATTGTTTTATTCAGGTTGCATTAAATTGTGATCATTTGTCATTTGTAATGTTACAAAAGATATCTATTCATCCTAAAAATCCTAAAAAAAATATGTTCACAAAAATATAAAGCAGCAAAACTGTTTTCAACATTGATGATAATAAGAAATGTTTCTTGTGCAACAAATCAGCATATCAGAATGATTTCTGAAGGATCTTGTGACATAAAATTCAACGTGGTCATCCAGGAATAAATTTGAAAACTTTCTAATAAAAAACAATGAGATCTATCTAATGCAGCCTAAGAGAGCATAAGAGATTATAGTTTTATCAAAACATTTCAAAAATCATACCGACCCCAAATTTTGAATAGTGTAAAACGCGTGAAAAATGTATAAATATTCTATACAGTATATACCAAGTGGCAAACGAATGAACTTTTCAATGAACTTTTGAAACTAATGAAACTAATGAACTTTTATTGGATATATGAAGTCAGTTTCCACAACGTAAACAAATCCTTTCTCAATTTTAAACATACTGCATTGTTATAATTTAAAATAGACATCCTAAAACTTATCCTGTATCTTATTTAAAACAAAATGCCTCTTAATTTGATTTTCTTTTTTTATGTGTTTTCTAATGCAAAGACATTCACATGTCTGGGGCCACTGTTTGCCCACACACACACAAGAATTTTCAAACTAGCCGACTGAGAGTGATGGACAACAAGGAAGAGGAGGAGGGGAAAGTGGCTAGTGTTTCAAGTCCTGCCCTCTGTTCTGTTTCTCCTCCTGCTCTCTGCCAGGAAAGAGGGGGAGAGAGACACAACTCCACAGCTACCACAGGAAACGGAAGAGACGAAGAGACAGAAGTTATATCAAAACCCCGGGGCTGAGCCGAAGATTCACTCCGTGTGCGTTTGCAGGGCTATCCTCCTCCAAAACCCTCATCAGCCACTCCTTAACTCTCCGGTTGGCTCTTTCTTTTCTTTGTTTCTCTGTTTGTGGCAAACAGCCCCCACCCTGAACACCAGGAGAAGCTCTCTTCAACAAAAAGAGGAGATGCCCCCTCAGCCACAGGTGAAGAGAAGTTTCCTGGAATTCCTCAAGAGCTTTATCGGGATTGTACGGGTCCTCCAGATTCTGCTGGGAGCCGGGCTTTGGGTCACAATCGCAGCCAACAAGTATGAGGGCTCCATTCACTATGTGCTTTTCGTGGCCGTGCTTTTCTGGCTCCTCACGTTAGCTGTCTTCATCATCACTCTTCTGGACAAGCAGGACCTCGTTCCCATCGTCGGAGGAGAACGCTGGTTGTTAAGCAACGTGATCCATGACGTTGCCGCCACTCTGCTGTATCTGTCCACGATTGGGATCATGATCTACAAAACCCAAAAGAACTCCTACTGCAACCTGGACGTCTACAAACATCACTGCTTGTACAAGGTCTACCTCACGGCTTCGGTCTTCGCCTGCCTCACCGCCGGCGTTTATCTGCTCTCCACCGTCTACTGCAGCTACAGGAAATGTCGAGGTGAGCGGACAGTCGTGTGAAAATCGACTGCATCCCTCAAACTCTGCCACTTTGAGACCTCCGGCAAGCTTTTTGGAGACTAATAAATCTTTTTTTAATCAAAGCAGAGGGTTTGATCCTCTTGTCTCAGGCTTTCAGGTTTGTTTGTTGCTTTTAATACAGTAATTTATAGAGCTTTTGAACTGAAGTCACACATAAAAGTCTATTTTACACTCGTGTTGTTTATATGTTGCTGGAGCTCTATATGTTTTAGTTTGTTTTTTATAGTGTAACTGACAACTCAAAGAGCAGTTTGTTGCTTGAGGAAACAATATTCTCAGTGTGTCGCATCACGTTTTGTTCTTTTATCCTTTTGATATGACATTAAGCGATTAAACAAGGATCTTCTTTATATCAGTGTCTTTCATCAAAAGTGTATGTGTGCTTCATGTTTACATTCCTAGAATGAATTACACCACATCAAAAATCTCCACTTGATCAGCCTTCAAAGAGAAAAAAATATTGAATGCAGACAATCACATTTTAAAATTCACTTAAAAGGAAAAATTCTGTCATCTTTTACTCACCCTCAAGTTATTTCAAATGTGTATGAATTTCTTTCTTCTGCTGAACACAAAGGAAGATACTTTGAAGAATGTCGGTAACCAGACAGTTGATGGACCCCTTGAACTTCCATAGTAGGAAAAAATAACTATGGAAGTCAATGGGGTCCATCGACTGTGTGGTTACAGACGTTCTTCAAAATACCTTCTTTTGTGTTCAGCAGAAGAAAGAAATTCATACACGTTTGAAATAACTTGAGGGTAAGTAAATTATGAGAGAATTTTCATTTTTAAGTGAACTATTCCTTTAAGGGTAATATGTGGTTATTAGAAAAAAGATTAAAAAAATAAGAGAAATAAAACCATACCAGCCAGACCACAAAATAATGTACTCTTTGTGTTGGTCATGGACAGACTATTGGCAAAGAATACAGATACAGACAATACAGACCTGTGATCTGATTTTATGCAGTCATAAGTTTTAGGAGGAACACAGTGCGAGTCCAAACCTCTAATTCTGTGTTAATGTATTTCTAAATTTCCAAATGTTACATCATCAAAAATCAAGTTGGGCACAATTCTGGTAAATGCAGTTCTTTGAATAATTATTAAAAGCGGGAAGAAACATGCAACACTCTTAGCTTCACAATGAAAACATTTTACAAGCAATACAGAGTACACTTAGGCTGCCACTCTGCCAAATATCAATCACCTGGCTTGTATTTTCTTGTATGTTAGAATTTATTGTTTGTTTAGTTATTAAAGTGTAACTTCTATGATTTTCAACCCCCTTCGTATTTTTACAATATCGGTAATTTGTGTAAATGAACTCATTTTCCGTGTTAACTGGACTAAAAACGTTTCCTCAGGGTTTCTCTTCCATTCTGCCTAAAACACTGTGTTCAGGGGCATCCAGGGGAGCATTTTCCAAAAGCCTTGCTATAGCCAACTATGTTTGCAAGTTCTTTCGTTATTAGCATAGTTCAATGAGTCGTGTGCACTCTTCAAAATGAGCCTATAGGTTGAATCTGGAAGTAAAGAAATATAACTACTATAACTATAATTCGAAATAGTCCTCAGAAGTCATGTCTATAATTTATAGCAAAACATTAATTCGATCTCAAACAGAATTAAAAGTAGTTATTACTCCACCACCTGCGTGAAAATATTAACCAACATGTTTGAACAAACAATTTGCGACAAAAGAGTTTCAGGAAACAGTCGTGACTTGCTAGTTGATTTCTTCAGTGATGCATATGGTAATACCAGCCCGATCTCATGAAAGTTCGTGTCTATGGCACGAATGTCATTTCTCGTGGCATTTATACGCCAAAAACAGTTTTTGCGTGTATTTGGCACGCGATTTTCGCGTACATATGATACGCACTTTTTTGCGTATAATACGCACAAACTCCCCACCCCCCTCCCCCCTAAACCTAACCCAGGGTTTTTTAGTGCGTACCATATACACGAAAAAAACACTTTTGGCGTATAAATGCCACGAGAAATGACACTCGTGGTATAGATACGCATCTTCATGAGACTGCATGTGTTGGTAATACAGCAGCGAGTTACGCCGTTGTACGGGATACACACCCCAGTTTGAAATCTTGACTACAAACATCAAGGTTTTTCAGATTTTCTGCAGCAGAGTTCTCTCTGTATTTAAGATTTTTTGTTGCCTTCAGCCACAGCAAACAACACACTGGACCCTTCCCTAGAAACTCACTCCCGCTAAACATTTGAATTCTTTCACCTGGGAACGTCCACACCTTTCTAAAACTCACTTAAAGTTTGCTAAGAAGTATTTCCTACTAAAGCAAGGTGGACTCTTATAAGCAAATCCATAGCAGACTGGTGGGAGCAGGCTTATACAGCAACATGCCCAGTGCATTATGAGTGTTGACGTTTTCCTGGCTATTTGGCAAAAAGGAAGACAAAAGCCTTTTTTCCCCTCTCCTTTCTCTAGATAGATAAACACTGATTTCATTTTTTTTCTTTCCTTTCTACTGCACGGGGAGCTCATTTTTGGCAGCATTGAAGTACCCCTTTGAGTTTAATATTGTCATGCAGGCTTGTTCTCACACAGCGCACTTCTAAATGAAGCTGATATGCACAGCCATTATGCTTAAAGCATTATTAGCAACAAAAACTATTAGTCAAAAATGTGAACAAACCAAGAGTGGCTAAACTACTTTAAGGAAAGTGAACTGTATTGTTTTATGAAAGATTTTGAATAGCATTTTGGTCACTAGGCCTATACTTTTCAGACTTTATGTGAAAATTAGTGTCCTAAACATTTAATTGACATATGCATGTTGCATTAGTGGCTTATAATACATTTCTGTATATTTCGTTTTTTTATTTATTTATTTTTTTTTATCTTTCTTCCCTACTCCTTTACTTGCCTCTAAATGCCATGCTTGTAGTAGTTTCCTCTGAATCAATACAAACCAGTACGCTCACACTCCCTGGAAAAAATAAATAAAAAGCAAATGACTCTATAAGTTCTCTATTCCAGAGGAGCGGTATTTACACAAACTGTTGAACTTAAGACATTTCCTGCTGGTGAGGAGCTCTCTGTCTCTCTCGCTTTGTGCTTTCTTTTTCTCTCTGACATGTTGTTGGAAATTTTATGCTCATAAATGTCTTAGTCTTGAGTTGCCGGACTTTTGACACATTCTGGCATGTAAAGTGACCTGGCATCGAGTGTTTAATTGTTATGGGGCAAGTTCATCAGAAATATCCCAAGAATAGAGCAGTTTGGAAAAATAATAATTTATTTTGAAATTGTTCAACAGTAACTGCCTACAAAAAAAGCTGTAATTACATAGGCTTACATGCATAAATAGTCCAAAACATATAGATTATTTAAAAATTCTGCATTTTTATTTTATTTCATATTATAATGTATTTATTGTATTAAGGTTATCTCAAATTAGTTGATATCACAAGCATAAGCATAATGGTTGTATAATGTATAATATAATAATAGATTATTCTACATAATTGTACATTACATTTTCTTTATTATTATTACGTTTTATTATAACTTATGTATTGTTTTACATATTTTTAAATCAGCTCTTATGACCATTGCTTGCCATTTGTGTGTAAAATAAACATCAGACAGTCAGTAAACAGTTTTACAGAGAGAAGATTTGGAAATCATGTTATTTCTTATCACTCTAACAGGGTAAAATGTAGTAGAGAGCGAACCAAACTTTATGAACTGAATCTGAATGGGACATTTGCCAATAATTGCCAAATATCTAAAACTTCAATAAATGTTGTGAATGCATTTGTATATAATTCACTATCAGCTCAGACTGGTGAAAAGCTAAATAAATAAATGTATAAGGTATGGCCATATGTGAGGTCAACAATTGACCATTAAGCAAGGAATTATGCAGTTTACAGTTTGGCTATCCAGCTTTCATTATTAAGGAACAATCGCAATTTGTGGTAAATGCAGGAAGCAGCATGAATTCCCTTGGGAACGTCAAGTGGGGTAAAGCCTTCAGAGGAAAAGTGTTCCGGTTCAAATGTGCTGACAGAAACACATGGATGTCGTTAACTGATGGAAACCATGTAACGTACTGTATAGGCCAAGACTCCTAACTGTCAAATAAAGCTGTACAGAGATTCACTTTTTTTGTTGATTTGTCTGTTTAATTTTTTTTTTAAGATTTTGGCGTTGTCTCCTATGACTAATAAGTTTTTTTTTTTTTAATTGCTTCGTGTGGGCCTCATTTTCGAGGGACAAGTCAGTAGCGCTTCAATGAGAGCAGGCCTGCACATGTGGACCGTTAACCACACACTCTGAGTAGAGTGCTGAGACACGCATTCCTGTGTGACGCGCTTCACATGAGGGGGAAAAAAACACTGTAAAACAGAGAATGGACATACCCAGTCTAAAATTAAAGGAATATAATGCTAAATCTGTGATAAAACGACACAAAGGGAAAACGGTAATATCTGATTTTTTTTTTTTATATATATATAGTGGATGCTACCATTGCCTGATGCATCACACACATGACCAGCCAATAGTGAGCCTGCGTTTGACTTGTTTTTTTGCACACAAAAAGTATTTTCGTTGCTTGATAAACTTAAGATTGAGCCACGGTTGTCACTTGGACTATTTTACCGATGTCTTATAACTTTTGGGTCGGCCAGTTTAGATCCCTTAAGAAGCCTATGGAGGAGTGATCCAGCCCTCAGATTTAATCAAAAATATTTTAATTCGTGTTCCGAAGATGAACGAAAGTCTTACGGGATTGGACAGAATTTTCATTTTTGGGTGAACTAATCCTTTAATAAACTTAAACTTCAAGTTTACTTACAGTAAGCAATAATCTGCAAAGTGACTTCTTTAAAAAGAGACTAGACATAAGTTTGTGCTCCAAAGCATTCAAGATTTACAAGTTTAAATTGGAAATGTTAATTTTCAGGTCTATACTCAAAAAGTGATTAACAGGTTTAATGGATCTTAAGTATTCCATAAATATAATTAAGTACCATAAATCCCCTAAAAATACAAAATATTAAATAAAGAAGTATTTGAACTAAAATATTGTACATTCATTGTTGAACATAGAACATATTGAACATACCAATTCTTCTGGAAATCCCCAGGACGGGTTTTCAAACTTTTTGATGACACAGACCTCTAGATATGATGATTCCTTTGCAAAAGATTGCGAGAGAATTTTAAAGGTAAAAATGTATTTATTTGTTTGTTTGACTCATTTTATACCATGGGAAAATATTAAAAAATGTGTTTATCTGGGAATTTTGTATTTGTAGAAAGTATATGCTTTTGTTGTGGTTTATTTTTGTTTGGTTTATTTATTTATTTTAGTTTTTGTTTTGTTTAGACTTTAGCAGTTTGCTTTCCATGAGACTACTCATTTCTTCAGGAGACACAATTGAGATTAAAGATATCTTGTCGTGATTTTCTTTTCTTTCCCATTAACGTTAGGTAGACTTTATGAGTAGATAGATCATACATACTAAATCACAGTTATTGTTTTGCAATCACTGTCATGTAATATTCTTGTTTCAGTGAAAAACCTGTAACCCCAGAGAATGAATCACATTATGTGCAAAAGGAAATTACGTCATATCCTGTTTGGGAGCAGAATGAATTGGTGCTGTGTTCAAGCAGATTGTGGCAAGAAGGGCTTGTGGGATGTGAGGCCTATTTATAGAGTGCTGGAAATACCAAGACTTTCCAGTTTCTGCCAGCCTTAGCAGATGGCAGGAATGTGTTATTAACTATTCTTAGACTTTTCTAATTGTAATCGAGGCAGCACAAGTGATGTAAATACATTGATGGGACTGTATTTGTGGAGAATCCTCATCATGTTCATCAATATTTCAGATAGCTTTACAGTGTATTGCTCCACACCTCTCGGCTCCCTGTACCACTTTGCGAGGGAAAACAACAAACAGACGTGTCTAGTTCAATAAACCCAGAGGGAGGCTTTTTGAAGCCTTAGAAGGAAACTAGCCTTTGAGACCTTGGCATGTTTGTAATGGAAAGCATTAAAGTCAAACAAGCCTGCTTTGTTCAGAACAGAGCCAGACATACTCTCACATTCGCAGAATATTTTCACGCATATGACGTGACATTTTCCCAGTCGATCTAGGGTACACAACTGTTCTATTAGGGGATGTTGCACTTTTGGGCTTACTAATCCAGTTTTAAAGGGATACTCTGCTTATTTTTGGAAATATGCTCATTTTACAACTCCCCAGTTAAACTGTTGAGTTTTACCTTTTTTGAATCCATTCAGCCAATCTCCGGTTCTGGCGGTACCACTTTTAGCATAGCTTAGCATACATCATTGAAGTGCACAAGACCATTAGCATTTCTCCCCAAAAAAATTACCAAAGTGTTTTGATATTTTTCCTATTTAAAACCTGACTCTTCTATAGTTACAGTACATTGTGCACTAAGACAGACGGAAAATGTAAAGTTGCGATTTTCTAGGCTGATATGACTAGGAACTATACTCTCATTCCTGCGTAATAATCAGGAAACTTCACTGTCGTACCATGAGTGCAGCAGGCGTAATGATATGACTCAGTGCCTGAAAATAGTCCCCAGCTTCTAACATGACCGGGACTAAGTTTGCGTAGTCATCGCGCCTGCTGCAGTAAAGTGTCTTGATTATTACGTAGGAATGAGAGTATAGTTCCCTGCATATGAGCGTAGAAAATTGCAACTTTACATTTTCCGTCTGTCTTAGTGCACAATGTAACTATAGAAGAGTCAGGTTTTAAATAGGAAAAATATCAAAACACTTTGGTAATTTTTTTTGGGAGAAATGCTAATGGTTTTGTGCTCTTCAGTGATGTATGCTAAGCTATGCTGAAAGTGGTACCGCCAGAACCGGAGATCGGCTGAATGGATTCAAAAAAGGTAAAACTCAACAGTTTAACTCTAGGGGAGTTGTAAAATGAGCATATTTCCAAAAAAAGTGGAGTATCCCTTTAAGGAGACCATATTAGAAGTTTACATTGTTTATTTATATAGTATACATATTATATATTATATATTGAAATATTATTATACATTGATTTCATCAAATAATTTTAAACTTAGAATTCACTTACAGTAATAACTAACTTTTATATTATACAATAGAGTGTAGAAGGCACAGCTATTTCAGTTAGGAAGACTAAATGCACAAACAACATGGTTTAAACATCTTTTTATGTATTCTCAGTGTTACTTGAGTTGTTTGTACTTGAAGAAAAATTGGCTGGATGTGGCATTATCTGGACCTGGTTATTATGAGCCTAAAGCCAGCAAAACAAAAGCAATCATTTAGACAAAGCTGAATACTGGATTAGCAGAATGTAGCTATTTACACTTCAAATATAAGATTTACATATAAACATACGGCCTGTTTGTGAGCTATTTGCAGAGAACAGCTTTATCTCAACCTGTCCTTCGAGAATTTGCCACTGGGTCCTATGTAGTGTTTTAAAGTGAGATATAATTAATTTTGAGTATATCTACTGTAACTGCCAATCTTTGGCCTTATTCATTGTATTAAGTAGTGTTACAGGTTGCAGATCCAGATGTGAGATTTTGTGAGTATGCAAGCAGACGATATTCAGGATGGAACTTAGCTGAAGGATAAGCCGAGTCTTTGTTTACAGATGCAGATGGAAAGTCACTGGGAACAGGCTGATGACCGGAGACTGGAGACTGAACTTCCGTGTGAAGGTTAGCAGCTGATCGATGGACGCAAACCAAACTGACGCCCATGGGGCATTTGATTAAGGCCATTTGTTACATCTGCAAGCATCTATTTCACCTTTTGCAGTCTCTCTTTATTGCTTGCTACAATAGCCGCGTTTCCACTGCCGGGCCAGGGCCGGGCCGTGCTAGTGCGTGCCAGGGCCAGTCGCGTTTCCACTGTCACTTCCGGGGCTTGATCGGGGCTTCCTCAGGGCCAACGGCCAGGATTTCTGGCCCGTCGAATACCTTGGGCCAGAGGGGGCCAGCTCGGGCTAGAGGCGTGCTCAAGGTAAAAGGCGGAGTTTATCGGTGTTATGGAACGTTATGATCTGAAGCAAGATGCACATAGGGGTGTCCATGTTTAACCGATTAACCGTTTAAAATTGCATAACATTTTAATTTGAACTGTATAGGCCTATGCTGCGCAACAATATATAGGCTATATATAGCTACATATCGACGAATTTTCAGATATTTGTTTGATTTTTTTGCCCCTTAAACATTTAAAATATTTGACAAATTAATATGAAAAAAATATATATTTTACTGGTTTTCTGAGGCCAAATTAGAACCTGGAAATGATATTTTCCCCGCAGTGCTGAATGAGAAGAGCCGTAACCACAGCCTATAGAAAGGGGATTTATGGGTGATTTAGGCTATAATAAATGTGTCTGATAATAAAATAATATAAAATAACGAGGCATTAATTGTTTATTAATAAACTATTGTTTTCTAAATGATTTTCGGCTAAAAACATATCTCCATCTCCGGATGCACATTTAGAGAGAAATTAAGCTATAAACATAGAAGATATTGGCTTTCGATTCGAATTTGTTCGTTTTAAATTGGACATTTAAAGCTTTAATCTATAACGGATATAACCCCTGTAGACTAAAGCTTTAAATGTCCAATTTAAAACGAACAAATTCGAATGCGGTGGCTGTTTCAGGTCTCGCGCTTCAGTTCACGGAGATCATGAAGCGCGCCTTGATTAATTGTTAAAGCACGTTTTCTTGTTATAAATAAATTTATTTGCGAATAATGTATTATTATTTTCTGTATGACCAGAAATTAAAGAGTATTTTAAGTTGTTTCCACTAAAAGAAATGCAATGAAACTGTTCACATGGGCGTCTCGCAGCCATCAGTGCGTGCTCCACACACACTGGATATGCGCTGATATTTGTCAAAAATATTGTGTTTATTTGTGCTCTGTTCCTTTTTTGGATAAAGGCGTCTTCTACATATGCAGCCTAATAAAATGTTACAATAATGATGATGATGGTTATTATTATTATTATTATTATTATTTGCAGACACGGAGTTTTTGTGAAATGGACGTTTTGCTTATTTTCAATTGGCAATTTCAGTTTGAAGGGTGATGGAAATGGGGCTTTAACTGCTCCGTACTTGCTGCGTTTTATTTCTATGAATTAATTTCGTTTCAAATGGGGTCCAATCAGTTATTAAAGGTGTTAAAAATTTACTCTGTATCTCGAGGTTGCGGCGCGCACACTATGCACCGAGTATTGATGGGCCTCGGTTAACGATTAGCCTAATGAATAACTTGAAAACGTGCCCGCAGCCCTACTTGTTATATCGCGCAAAAAATCGCTGCTTGAAATGGAGAATCGCCTGTACTGGTCTCGGGACACTATTGCAGCCACTATGGCAGTTGAGTTAATATACATGCTATCTTCCTAATTTAAAAAATAAATTAATTCATAATACCCGCTGAAATGGGTTGGGTTTTATGACGTTTGATCCTGAAAGGCGTGTTAGGGGTGGGGTCTGGGGCAGCGCTGTGGGGCTACTGGCCCGGCAGTGGAAACGCAAGCCCGGTGCTTGAGGCCCGAGGCCACTAGCTCGGCCCGGCTCGCTGTTAGCTCTGGCCCAGCCCTAGCCCGGCAGTGGAAACGCGGCTATTGATCAAGTCATCGACCGATATGATTATGATCACCTTCTCTTCTTTTGACTCTTTGTCATAAACACAGTGGTTGGCTGGGTTTTGTGTAAACCAATCCTCAGTTAGACAATCGTGCAAAACCCTATTCCAATTTCGCCAGGAATCAGGATTGTTTTAGACCATACAGTGATTTCTCTGTAAATTTTACAAATTTTATTTTCTCATAAAGTGAAACTATACCCTCTTTCTCTTTATAACCATAGATCTCATAGTCTATGTGTCCATTTGTTCAAGTCCATTTGATCCAGGAGTAAATTCTCCTGTGCTGCTTTCTGTAGCACAACACTAACACTCGTCAAATCTGCCGTGGATGAAAACGTCTCCCCATAGTTTATTCCCATTCTCTGGGTGTACCGTTTTGCCACAAACCGTTCATTGTGAATATCTTTTCTGTCTACATCAGTCTTAATAGAGTAAACCCATTTACCCCCACTTTTTTTTTTTGCCTATTGGCAGTGTTGTCGGGGTGAAGGTTTTGTTCTTGTTTAAGGACTGGATTTCCTCATCCATGGATTTTACCCTTTCTTTTGAGTTAGCTGACCCCATTGCTCCCTCAAAAGTCTGTGGAATGCCACACACTGCTCTGCAGCAGTAGTCTACCATGATATGAATCCCATCACTATCACTGTCTTCAGTTATCAAGCCATCTAACTAACTCTGTGTTTATCTTCCTTTAGTCAGATACCTCCTTCTCGCAGGTTCACCACTTGTCACACTTTGTTGTGTATGATTATGGTCACTAGAACTCATTACTGCACCTGGACTTTTACAATATGCACTTCTACTCCGTTCACTTGACGCTGGTACATTTTCTGTACTCCTACTCTAAATGGTCTAAATGGAGCATAGCCTATATTTGCACTAAAGCCGCCTTTAGCTCCAGTGGCGTAGATCGTAGAGCGTGTAGTTCATAAAAGAGCTATTGATGCGCTCAGACCCGAGTTCGAATCCGCCTTTTGCCGAACATATGAGATGTAAAATGTATAAACTAACATGAATGTCTCTAGCGTTATATTGCCAATGATATTGCTTTTTGCCTTCATAAAACAGCACAAGACTTTAAGAATAGGCATTCTGTTTGTGCTGGGTGTTTTAGAGAAACGTGTGCACTTTGCTCACGCAAACACGGAGCAGTTTTTCCTGTGAGTGAGACTGGAAAACCCGTAGTGGATGTAATCAGAATGATAACAGAACGCTTAGAGAGCAGAGAGGAATTGGCTTTGACTCCAGTCCTAGCTACTTCCAGCTACTTCCTGCCAACGCATTCTCACCCCAAGGCGTCACCTTTGACCATGCTTCAATATTTGACGTTTTAGGCGCCCTTTAGCGTCATTTACATGACGCGATCCTACGGCGTCATCTAACTGACGCTAAAGGAAAGCGTCAGTTAGAGGACGCGGTTAGGTTTAGGTGTGGGGGTAGGGTACATGCGATCCTAGGGCGTCATCGAACTGACGCTAAAGGGCGCCTAAAGCGTCAGATATTGAAGCATGTCCAAATGCTTCCCAAGGCGTCAGTTAAGTGACCCCTTGGGGGTGAGAATGGGCTGTTCCTGCTACCAGCTGACGATTTTTCGCTGACCCCCCTCTCTTTTATTTTTGGTTGTTAATGTTTTAAGAGAATGAATAAAACCAAACCTTGACCATTTGACTTCAACCCCATCTGTTGGACATCGACCTACACAAATATACTTCTACGATGAATGCTTAGTTATGAATATTACTTGTGTGCTTATTACAGTCTTTTACAATCACTTTGGTACTATTTTCAGAACCTTGATGTCATATTTCAAAACTGTTCCATAGTTGTATGGAAACAGACACAATCTTTCATGTTTACAGTAAATCATGAAAGTTTCAAGATAATGAGATTCATTGTCACCAAATAGTGTGGAGCATGAACCCAATTATACTACAATATCCATGGATATAGCCTAATATTAGCTTTGATTCCATTAAACATGTTGTGATTGTACTGTAGTGTTTTGCATCAACATCGCACACTTTGTTCAATGATTCCACGTCTGCATTCTCTCTGCTACAGCAGAACTTTTACAGAGATGTATATTTACTGTACAAGTAGTGCCATAATGAAACCTGTATCACCTATTTTTTTTTTTCTACACGAATAATGACACAGTGAAACTATCGGTTGCTTGTGTGTGGGTGATCTACAGTAATGTTTTAATGGTATTTCACAGTAAATTTGTTTTTTGAACCAGTGTGCAAGATTTCTTTAAAGATGTGGATGCACAATGCAATGTTTTGAACATTAGACAGCCTGTGTTACAAATGATAACCGTTTTGAGATTCATGTCTAGAGTTTTGAAAAATGACATGAAGGTTCTGAAAATAGTAGGCAAAGTGATTGTAAAAAAACTGTGACTAGACACTTGTGGGTCCTAGTCTAACTAATATTTACAAGTCACATGAATCCAATACATTTACAAGATGATGCAACTTTTTTTTATCAAGTAATAACTGAATATATGTTGGGAATGTTATTGCTGAGAAAGTGTCATTTCAAAAGTCTACCGCTAGGTGCCAGGTTTGTCTCTTACATAAAACAGCTGCTGGTGACAGAGCTTCCACACACAGATCAGTTTGATGGATGTAGTATTTGAAGTTTTATGGAGCTTTGCAGGATTATTGAATGACAGTGTTTGGCTCTTCTCTGTAAGCTAAGAAAGATCAGCTCTGTCACACAGTTATGATTTTGAGAAGTTCAATATTTTTTCTGGTGGTTTTTATTATTTATATTATATAAATATTATTTTAATATTATTAGATTTGCTATGTGAATTATTTGAATATTTATATTTAAAATGCCTTATTATTTAAATATTATTTACATTTAAAATGTCTGATTATTTTAATATAAATATATTATTATTATTATTCTTTTTTTTACTAATTAAAAAATAATCAATTTGCAACCCCCTTGGAAAATTCTAAGCCTCCCTAGGTGGCCCTAGTCCCCTTGTTGAGAACCAGAACTATAAACCTTAATTTCCCCATCCTCAGCTTTCTGATAATTGTGTGTCTGTATGACAGAATGTGATATATAGTTTTTTAAACAAATCCGTTGTCTAACACTAACAAGCTTGGCCAGTTCATTCATTATGCTTTGGATGAGTGTATTTATACAGGCCTGATCTTTGTCTTAGTCTGTTACTATGGTAATACAGAGCTGCACAGTGAGATTGAGGTCAGAGAAAAGGACACGCTGCAGTGTACCGTATACGAAGTAGCCACAGTAGGACTTTGCATATGAACATCTCTCAGCGAGTATTCTTGCATACAGTATACAGTAACAAAGTACCATACATAGTGATTAAAACAAGACCCTCATTACTAACAGAATATTTGGACTAGATTGTTAAATCTCAACAGAAAATGTGAATGGTGTAAGTGAATCAAAAGTTTTTGGGATTTTCTGGTTCAGTGTGTTTTTTAGGGCATGGTGTGGTGGGTGGTTGCCAGGGCGCTTGGGGGGGGGGGGGGGGGATGGGGGGGCTTTGCAATCGCTATAGTGGGGTGTTCTGTGTTTGTGTGATTATTCTATATTTCTGTTTTTTGTGGTTGATTGCAAGTTGTCAGACTATTAAGTCATCTAAGTATATATATATATATATATATATATATATATATATATACATATATATATATATATATATACATACATATATATTTTTATTTATTTGTTTGTTCAGTGTTTTTTGCTCTGTTATCAGAAGTAACAAAGAACAGCTCTTTGCAATTATTGGAATGCAAGCTATAAATAGTGTTTGGTGTGAACTGCAGGTGATTCATAGGGTCAAATGGTGCCTGCTTTTAGCTCTTTTTTCAAAAAACTATAAATGCATGATTTGCTCTAAACTCAATAGAAGATAGATTTTCTTTGCACACAATATGAGTTGTAGTCTGAACACATTTTATGCACCTGTTTGATTGACAGTATATAATCTTCTCTGATCATTGGCTGTTTTTAAACAATCTGCCGATGATGGATAGTGAAAATAATATAGGTACCTATTATTGGCCAATATATTGGTGCATCTCTAATTGAAAACCACTGGTCCTAGTCAAAAAAAGCCTATTCACACGTTTTTCAGTTTGTGTCTATAGCACAGATGCTACATGATTTACTCACCATTGATTAATAATTAGGGTTAGGAATTTGTTCAAATCAAAAGTGTGTTTGCCTTAACAAGCACCATAATAATGAGTCCTCAGTTTACCCTGGAGAATGTTCCTTAAACGTATTCTACTCTCCTTCAGAAATGCTCAGTCTGTTTTTTCTCATTTAATGATTCGCTTATCACTGGACCATTCAGGACTTTGTGCTCCAGGTTGCATGACATCTCATTTGCTTCCTGCCGTGGACACAATGTCAGGCTAATGAAAATCCCATGGGGTAGCAATGGAGGAGATTAACCGCTAATTTGCTCCCTTTGTCACAAGCAATAATTTTGCCCTGTTGTACAAAGGTTCATTGATTGAGGTCGGTAAATTCTCCTGCCATAGATTAAAGAGAGAAAACCTCATCTGAACTGCTAGCTCTTGGAGCATGAAGAATCTTGCCCAAACGAGATATTTGGATAAATGAAGAATGAGGATAACGATAGAAAGAGAGGTATAATCAGACATTTAACACATTTATCATGCTCATGAGGCTTGATACCTTCACAGCCATTCAAGGTCATGTGATCAAGCTGTGTTCTGTAATTTATAGTAGGCTATTGTGCTTATCTTAAATATCTCCCGAATGGTTTCTTTTTGGTTTAAAGGGATAATCTAAAAATGAAAATTCTAATGTTGTTCCAGACATGTATGACTTCTGTGAAAAGAAGATATTCTGAAGACTGTTTGTAGTTGTTATTCACCATCACCATCACTGCCCACTCATTCTCTATCACCGCCCACTCAGCATTTCTTCCGTTCATTATCCCCGGATTACTAATCACTGTCACCTGTATCCCTTCACCGGAACTGTTATTATACGAACACTCTCCCCACAGTCACTTGTCTGGTCTCGTCAATACAAGATCACAGACTCCCCGTTCACTTACCTGAGACGCTCATACTTACCTGCTGCAAGCCACTTCCTTCTTCACCGATCTTCCATCATCGTTATCTGCAAAGAGAGCGATAAGAGGACTGTTACCACTTCAAGTTGTCTCCTGCTTTGACACTTCTGTTAATAAAGCTTTGAACTCACCATCTCGTCTGTTCCGTCTCTGATTCCTGATGCAGAATCCGTTGGAGCCTGGAGAGGGTCCATCATCGGATAATCATCCGATCGCCGCTGTATTCACTCCACCACCACCACTTCCGAAACCTCCCGCTGCTTCGATCACTGCCTCTGCGAGTCTCATGGCCCGGCCAGCACCCTAGTCTGGTGAGGCGGAGAACTGCAGTGGGTTTCTTCTTCAAGTATCCTTGTATATGGCTATGAATGATCAATCATCAATTCCAGAGTGACACCGCCCATGTGGCCTTCATTCTATCCTTGTTATCTGGTCAAGCATTTCGATGGGCCCAGTCTTTATGGGCATCGGATTCTCCGGTGGTTAAATCCTACTCTGGTTTCAAACGGCACTTTAAAGAGGTTTTTGGTCAAACTGTTTCCGAACTGTCCATTCATGATCAACTATTTAACCTTCATCAAGGAGATTCATCTGTGAGCTCATATGCCCTCCAGTTCTGCACTCTTGCTGCGCCTAGCGGCTGGAATGAAGTCGTGCTGATCACAGCCTTTCGACATGGATTGAATCCTAACATCTGCCATCTGCTAGTTGTGTATGAGGACAGCATAAGATTAGAGAATCTTATTCAAGAGACCATCCGGACTTCCCAATGCCTCACTGCTTCTGATCGGTCAGAACCCACTGTAAGTTCTCTGCCCCTGGTTCCATCAGTCACTCCTATGTACCTATGGAAGTTGGCTCCACTCATCTTTCCGTTTCTGAATGCCAAGGCTGAATTCAAAATTCTCTCTGTCTATACTGTGCCTCGGACAAGCATTTCCTCAGTTCTTGCCCTGTTCGACCACTGCGGAAGGTGGTAAGTTCCATTCAACTTTCCCCGAAGATTGAGCCTCTAATGCATACTATCATACATGTCTTAACCTCCTGTGTCTTTCTCCCAGATCAAGCCCCCGTTGACGGTCAGGCGGGGAGCTTCATATTCACCCAGTTTTTCCAAAAACTAAATATCTGACAATGCCGTCTGCCTCAAGATCTTCCATTCCAAACCATACAAGGCAAAGCTCTAGGTCAAGGTCAAATTCGCCATCACACACACACTCTAACTTCGCGCAGATCTCTCTGATGGTGCTGGAGAAGTCCACCACGGACATCATCCTGGGACGCCCCTGGCTAGTTCAACATCAGCCAGTACTCCACTGGGGAACCTGGGAAATACTCTGTTGGGGTGAAGATTGCCATGCATCCTGCCTCAGTTCTATCCAGAAAAACCCTTCTTCATTTCGTTCCAAGTCATTTATGGGTAAATCCAAAGTTCCTGTCTGTTCCACCTCGGTTGAGAGACCTGAAGTCCAGGTCCAAGTCGAGATTCCAGTGGAGTACTGGGCATTCCAGGATGTCTTCAGTAAGGCTCTGGCAACTAAATTACCACCTCACCGGCCGTTGGACTGTGCCATCGAGTTGCTACCTGGAGCCACTCTTCGTAAAGGTCGCATCTACCCTCTGTCCATCCCGGAACAAAAGGCCATGGAGGAAGCCCTATGTCAGGAGTTTATTCAACCATCTACCTCCCCTGCCGCTTCGAGCTTCTTTTTTTGTGGCCAAAAAGGACGGAGGCTTGCGGCCGTGTATCAACTGCCTTCATCTCAATTCTCAAACTGTTAAACTTCCTCTGGTCCCAGCCACCCTGGAAAAGCTGCGTGGAGCAAGCATTTGCAAGTTGTAGTTGTTATTCACCATCAACATTCACCATCACCACCCACTCATTCTCTATCACCGCCCACTCAGCACTTGTCCCGTTCATTATCCCCGGCTTACTAATCACCGTCACCTGGATCCCTTCACCAGAACTGCTCTTAAATGAACACTCTCCCCACAGTCACTTGTCTGGTCTCGTCAATACAAGATCACAGACTCCCCGTTCACTTACCTGAGACGCTCATACTTACCTGCTGCAAGCCACTTCCTTCTTCACCGATCTTCCATCATCGATATCTGCAAAGAGAGAGATAAGAGGACTGTTACCAGTTCAAGTTAAGCTTTACTGTTTTGCTGTGTTGTTGTTACTCACCCGTTGTCTCCTGCTTCGACACTTCTGGTAATAAAGCTTTGAACTCACCATCTCGTCTGTTTCGTCTGTGATTCCTGACAATAGTGGGTAACACTTTAGAATACGGTTCCTTCGTTAATGAATAACTACACAAGAACTAATGATGAGTAACACAATATTAACAATCTAGTAACTATTATTAACTAACAAGAAACTCTGATTAACCAAATAGTAAGTAATAGCGCATAGACAAAAGTGGTAGTTCACTATTAAGTAATCAATAACTACTATTTTTTTAATACTTCCCAGAGAACTACTGAAAAAGTTTATTAACAATCTAGTAACTACTATTAACTAAAATAAACTCTTATTAAAGAATTAGTAAGTAGCTCACAGATGAAAGTGTTACTATATACTTCTGTGGGAATTACTAATTATTTGGATTCGTATTGTAAAGTGTAGATCATTGGAACTAACTAGTAATGACTCAAGTGTTACTAAAGACAAAAAGTATACTAAAGTTCACCAAAAATCTCAAATGTTTGCACAAATCATGACTAGATCATGTAGTAACACTTGAGTCATTACTAGTTAGTTCCAACGCTCTTCACTTTATAATACAAATCCAAATAATTAGTAATTGCCACAGAAGTATATAGTAACACTTTCATCTGTGAGCTATTACTTACTAATTATTTGGATCTGTATTATAAATTGAAGATCATTGGAACTAACTAGTTATGATTTAAGTGTTACTACATGATCTAGTCATGATTTGTGCAACCGTTTGAGATTTTTGGTGAACTTTAGTATACTTTTAGAAAATGTCTTTAGTAACAATTGAGTAATTACTAGTTAGTTCCAATGATCTTCACTTTATAATACGAATCCAAATAATTAGTAATTCCCACAGAAGTATCTAGTAACACTTTCATCTGTGAGCTATTACTTACTAATTCGTTAATAAGAGTTTCTTTTAGTTAATAGTAGTTACTAGTAGTTATTATTAATAAACTTTTTCAGTAGTTCTCTGGGAAGTATTAAAAAAAATTGAAGTTATTGATTAGTTAATAGTGAACTACCACTTTCATCTATGCGCTATTACTTACTAGTTTGTTAATCAGAGTTTCTTGTTAGTTAATAATAGTTACTAGATTGTTAATATTTTGTTACTCATTTGTTCTTGTGTAGTTATTCATTAACGAAGGAACCGTATTCTAAAGTGTTATCCAATAGTGTTTTATACAATGAAAGTCAGTGGTGTGCGATATCATTGATATGAAAAAGAAATCATGTCAAAATGTGTATTCCAAAGAAAGTCATCAGTTTTAGAATGAGTTCACAATGACAGATTTATAAATTGCAATGCAAAATTATTCATTAAGCATGTTAAATACTACACAAAAAATTATACCTCACCTAGCCTTTGAATATGTGTATTCACAAGCAATTACATACTACATTTATGGTGCTTGTATGTGTATTATACTTATTCAAAACAGCTGCCTTTCATAATTTTATTTTATATATTTTTATTTATTTATTTATTTATTTTTTGCAAGATGGCAGTGATGTAATTATCTCATGATTGACATTGCAATTATGTTACAATGCTAATCACATAAATAAATACAGACCTGAAATTACATGATTACACATACCCCAACTGCATTCTCTTAATCAGCACTTGGGTACTTTATCTTCATAAAGATCCAGTCATGGTCAAGACGCCTGTAGAAAAGACAAGAAAATCACTTGCTTGATGGAGTGAAAGCACTCAGAGCATCCGCTATTTTATGCAAATTAGATCACTAGGTGCATTTGTATTTCCTACTGTTGAGCTTATGGAATAATTTCATGAAACCTTCAATCTGCTGACCTCAGAGCAACATATTATGCATTCATTAAAATATTTTCTTTCGTCTCAATGAATAGCTCATGAAAACACTTATTCATCGCTCTCTCTCTCCTGCTTACCTTGTTTAAAGCACGTTCAGAGCTGGTTTGGCTTATGGGAATACAGTATGTTCTCACTGAGACCGTCACCATTATAATCGGAGGTTGCAATACATAGTCAAACCTCTGTTCATAAGATAGCAATTTTAGAGCAGCAGGGAGGAGATGGCCACGATTAAATTACAATGTGCTTGCTGACACTCTTTGTGATCTAATTGGCTGGAGTTTAACATATTTTATCTGGTTTTGTTTGAAGGACAAATTTACTTAGGAATTGTATGGTAAAGCTTTATTGACAGTCTCTGCACCGTGTTATAGATTACCTCAGATTATCTCAACACTGCAACATTTTGTAAAAAGAAGTACATTTTGATTTCATGGCAACTTTAAATAAAAACAGCAAATAAAATCACTCTATTCTGACTAGGCTGTCACTAATCTGTGTCAACTTTGTGGCTAATGTGTGCCATTTAGCTAAGGAAAACTAATCTGAATAATTAACAAGCACATGATTTCTAAATGGGGCCATGCAATTTAAACAAAGGAACATTTTCCTTAGTGAGCACTCAGATAATTGACAAATGCAAGTGAAATTAAAATTACAGCTGGAGTCCAAATGAGAGAAAGCACACTGTGCATGCATATTGGGATGTTTCTGAATGGGGTCCATGCAGCGTTCACACACAGAAAGAGAGAGAAATTGCACACAGGTTATAACAAAGATGATAAAAAAAAAAAAAGAAAAAAAAAAGGTCAAAATGAAAACTGCCTCGTGGTGGGCATTTGATTTATGCTGACTAAAGGTAATCTTCATTTGCTGACTGGTTGTTAGGTTGAAGTTCAAGGATGAATCTGTGAGATTAAACACACTCTGATGTTAGACCTAACAAATACATGTAGTTCCTACCCAAAGTCACAACATACGGGCATTTGCCGACCCCGCGCCATTTCTGTGGGCATGCTGTGGGCAGAACATTAGAAGAAGCTGAAACAAGTTCATTTCGTTTTAAAAAGTGAAAATGGTCATCTCCTGCTGGATCAATGGATATTCAAACCGTGCCAGAGGTTCAGTTAAATTTGGACTTTTGATACTTCATGAATGTGAGAAGACTACGCTTTTGTCAGAACAACGACGGAGGATATGGTTGGCGATGATAAACAGGGGTTGTATGAATATTTTTGCTTTTAAATGGTGTGTGGTATGTGTGTGTGAGAGAGAGAGAGAGAGACTGAGTGAGTGAGAGTGAGAGTTATCTTGGTTGGGTGACGGTTGTAGTTTACAGTTGGACAAAAGCACAATGTTGTGTTTTATTGCGAGTGTACACCAACATAAGTTAACACTTTGCAGTTTGAATGATCTCCTGTATGAACAAAAATGACGAGGTATTAAAAACATACAAAACCAACATTGTTTCCACTGTTCGAGCACCGAACTATATGAATACATGTACCGTTCCACTCCTATTCTTCAGTGTACAAATAAGTAAATGGATATTACAGTAAGCACCGGTGACTGTTTTAAGGAGAACTTAGGAATTAAGTTGTCAAAGCTATGGCTTTTTAATAGACAGATAGTCTAGAATATCTTCGCTATGATGACTACTTTTCTTCCACACCACAGGAATTTTTTATGCACGTAAAGCGTCTTTGCATTAACTTAACATTGAAATCATTCGCGCCTGACGCGCTATTCGTGTCCGATGTAAACGTACCATTAAACAGTTTGGATAGCTGTTAATATGAGAGTTATGAGACATTAAGAGATTTAAGTATTGTATTACATGAGCAGCTGTCAGCCACTTTCATTTTTAAAAAGTAGCTCTCAAATGAAAAAAGGTTGGAAACCACCATATGAACTTCCACAAATGAACTTCTAAATTACTGTGTTTTTATGGTTTGAATGAGTGCATGTCCCTATGTACCATGGGGTTAAGATTTGTCTGGTTAGTCCAGTTAACCCCAGCTGGTTAAGGCAGAATCTATACAGCTAATGGGCTATATGCCCAGATGCACTACTTCCTGAACTTCAGCCAGCTCCTTGTTTCCTGTATGCCATTATTGGCCAAATTGATTAATTCAGGTGTACCTGACCTCAGTAGTCATGGCAACAATAATCAGACACACCTGAATTAATCCATTTTTCCAATAATGGCAGACAGGAAACAAGGAGCTGGCTGAAGTTCAGGAAGTAGTGCAGCTGTGCATAAAACCAATTCAATGGAATTCAATGGCACCCGGTGGCTATTTTTGGTACTACGCCTAAAGAGTTAATTTTATGTTTTAACAAAATGAATCATGCCATGAAACAAAGCAGGAGATGCATTTGTGGGAATAATCTGGAAAATAAAGACCTATAGGCCTATACTTGCTTCAGGTGGACATATCTCCAGGTGATGATAATTATTAAGTTAGAGCTCTGAGGAAATGCTAATGCAAAACAAACAATTCAAAGTCCCAAAAAACTGTCATTTAGGCCTATATGAAGTTGTAATCCTGTTGCCTTAATTATGGATTTTTTCTTAGAAAAAATAATTTATTCTTGGCTCATTGTTTCTAATGCAGATAAGTATTCTACTCTGTATTACAGTATTTATTATTTAGTATTATACAGCAATTTTATTTTATGTGTATCTTAATAGACAACATGTTTTCAAAAGAGCTTTACAACCTTGTCAGAGCTAATGATAATATTAGTAAATTTTAGTATGTTTTAAGCCCATTTGTCAACTTTAATCATATAAACGTAATTTTCCAACAACAAAAATGTGGCTAGTAAAAGTGCTGCATGGCTAGTAATTTTGGAAAACCACTAGCCAAATTAGCTAGTGAGCAAAAAAAGTTAATGTCAAGCCCTGATGGTACTCCTCTGGCACGTTAGACAAATCCCCTGTTTCTTCCTGAAACACACAAACAGGCACAGACGGACAAGCAGACACAAGACAAGACTTGTGACATTCCTTGCTCCACTCCAGTATAGCTTTATGATGCCAGTCCACTTGGGGGTTTTGACGGATGAGCCAGGGGTGTCCAAGAACGATGGGTGCCAAGGGTGAATCCAGGATATAAAAAAAATGTGTGTCAGTGTAATTGCCAGAAGTAATGAGAGTGATGTCTTCGGTGGTGAATGAGATGGTGGGAAGTTCAATTAAGTATGTGTACAGCGATCTTCTGTGTGAGTGGTCTAAGTGGAATATGAATTTATGTGCAAACGTGCTGTCCATAAAATTACCTTCAGCCCCAGAGTTGCTCGACAGTCGTGCTGGTGAACTGGCCATCTCAGTCTTTCCGGAAGTAGTGTAGATGTGGATGAGGTCTTCTCGGCGGAGATCCCGCCCGATAGTAGCCTCATAATTACTATTGGGCTTGACCTTTTACCGGGCAGTTATAAGCGAAATGTCCCGAACCTCCACAGTATAGGCAAAGTCCCTGGGATCTCCGCCTCTCCCTCTCCTCCCGGGAAAGCCGAGCTCGACCCACCTGCATGGGTCCGTGATCGAAGACAGGGCTGACCACGTCCCTGCCACTGGACAGTTGACCCTCTATCCCTCCAGGAGGACGAGACTCTGCCTCCGACTCAGGAAAGTCAAGCATCCACCCATAGGGCCAACTCGATCAACCCGTTCAACGACGTGGGGAGGTCCAGGGCGTAGATCTCCCTCTGGATGCAGTCAGCCAACCCATGCAGGCACATGTCATACTCGCGCCTCCTCGCTCCAATGACGTTTGGCCGCCAGGGTTTGGAACTCGATGGAACTCTCTCCTTGACGTAGGTCGGCCAGCACCCTAGTGGTCTCTCTTCCCGCAACGGCTATATCAAACACTCTTCTAATCTCCGCGGAGAGAGTCTGAAACGAGGCACAGCAAGGGTCTTGATTCTCCCACACCACCATTACCCATCATGCCGCCTTCCCGGACAGTAACATGATGACAAAGCCCACCTTGGCTTATTCATTCTAGAACGTCCAGGGAGCGAAACGCATGGAACATCTTGTCAAATAAGCTCTATAGTATACTTACTTACCCGCATAGGGCTCCGGGACTGGTAGGCGTGGCTCAGAGGGTGCGAAGATCTCCGGTGGTGTGGGAGGAATGACTGGTGTGGGTGGCATAGCGGGAGCTCGAAGAAGTTGGACATGCTGGGTGAGCTCAGACGCCTGCATCACCAAGGCTTGAATCACACGACCTGTGTCATTGATATTCTGCTCAAGTGAGTCCATTCTCCTTACGCTGTGGTGAATGAACTCATCCAGCGTGGTAGAGGACTCTCCTGCTGCTTCCATAGCTTGGTCAGATCGTTCTGTCATGACTGGTAATCAGAACAGGAAGCAAATGCAGGTACTCAAGTATTTATTTGGAAAAGGCACAAGAACTTGAATTGACACGGGTGTGGATGGGTAACGCAGCGACTTCGATGGTCAGCATGCGATGAATGAACCACTAATCGTGTTTGGAGGAAGACGAATGATGAGTATCATCCTAAGAACACCATCCCTACTGTGAAGCATGGGGTGGTAGCATCATGCTTTGAGGGTGTTTTATCTGCACATGGGACAGGGCGACTGCACTGTATTAAGGAGAGGATGACCGGGGCCATGTATTCTGAGATTTTGGGGAACAACCTGCTTCCCTCACTTAGAGCATTGAAGATGGGTCGAGGATGGGTCTTCCAACATGACAGTGACCCGAAGCACACAGCCAGGATAATGAAGGAGTGGCTCTGTAAGAATCAAGGTTCTGGCATGCCCTAGCCAGTCTCCAGACCTAAACCCAATAGATAATCTTTGGAGGGAGCTCAAACTCCATGGTTCTCAGCAACAGCCCAGAAACTGATCTAGAGAAGATCTGTGTGGAGGAGTGGGTCAAAATCCCTCTTGCAGTGTGTGCAAATCTGGTGAAAAACAGGAAACATACGGGAAACGTTTGACCTCTGTTATTGCAAACAAATGCTTCTGTACCAAATATTAACATTGATTTTCTCAGGTGTTCAAATACTTATTTGCAGCTGTATCATACAAATAAATAGTTTAAAAATCATACATTGTGATTTCTGGATTTTTTTTTAATAATGTCTCTCACAGTGGACATCCACCTACAGTGACAATTTCAGACCCCTCCATGACTTCTAAGTGGGAGAACTTGCAAAATAGCATGTCTCACCCAGTAACCATTCTGTGTGGGCTCCTCACTCCTCCATCACACCACAGCCGAGATAATTCCCGTTGAGCATGCTCGTCCCTCTGTAATAGACCAATCAGCAATGTCAATGGGGGTTCCCCCAGAGGATAAGATGTCGATGGCAGCATCCGAGGGTGAGCTGGCCTCTGGAGATGACGACTCGGGTGTGTTATCTCTTGTCAATCTCTTCAGTCTCGGTTGGAGGATTGGTATCTCGGAACTGGTCTGAGCTCGCCGCCTCAGTGCTTTTCTTTTCTGAAATGCACAGAGAGCTTATCAGGTGGTGAATGGCATCGTCCTCTGCCCCCTTTGGGCAAGCCGCCCCCTCTTGTATGCCAAAGGTTGATCAGCCTGGTTGATATGGCGAATGTGGGTTCCGTTCCTGGTCTCCCCAATTTCCCAGGTTGGGCTAGCTGGTGATGCCGCGGAGAACTGCGTCCAACAGTTATTTGCTGCCCAAGCACAGACAGAGGCATCCAACACATCCTGCCCTGGCGGCCCGCTGCTGACTCCACTCCATTGCCGGTGGAGCTGGCTGCTGCTCCTGCTGGGCCTCTGCAGCAGCCGGCCACAGTAGGGACGCCCAGCCCGCTCCAGGCACTGCCAAGCCAGGTGGCAAGTGAGAGCATTTCAGAGCGGGCTGCCCAGGATGAAGGATGATGCTCTTTGAGTTGAGTCCAAAGAGTGGATCAAGCGGTACCCACACTTCAAGGAAAGAGCAAATCCCTCTGTTCCTGGGTCCCAAGAGGGGAAGTCTGGCGGTGTGTGACACTGTAAAGCCTTGCACCCCTCAACCCTCTCTTGTTCGCCAGCATGACAGCTGGGTGCGGTTCGAGGACCCGGTCATCTGCTTTCTCACGCATCCCTGGCCGTCTCGTAGAAACAGGTAAGTGTCATGTATCACACCCAGACCCTGCTTCTGACCGCTTCCAGGCCTTCCGAGTCGGGTCCCTGTCCTCCACCTTGCTTCCCCACCACGAGTATGTCTGCCATCAGACTCAGTTACGATTCAGTTCGCTGGCTTCCACCCTGGCTCAGTGATATTAATCATACCTAGGTGTTGAGCTAAGATGCTCCTAAAGTTAGTGATAGTCATCACACCTACGTGTTGGGCATTGCTCCTGTCCTGTGTGCGCACGTCGCAGTCCTACTGGCGAAGGATGCGATGTAGCCTTTCCTCCAACCGATATGAAAACTGGTTTCTATAAACCTGTATTTCATTGTACCTTAGAGTGGTGGGTTACGGCCGTCTTAGACCTGTGTCAACTGAAACGGGCCCTTTCGGAAAGCCTCCATTAAATTGCTAACTCAGATGCCTTTCCAAATGCTCCGTCCCCTAGATGGCCTGCAGCGTTTTACCTGAAGGACAGTTCTTCAGATCTCAATCCCTCCACTCCAAAGTTCATTCTGTTTTCTTGCGTTTGAAGGAGCGAAGTATCCTACCCTTCGAGTGCTCCATAGCCAGTTGGGTCTACAGGTCAACTGGAAGAGAGTATTCTCATCAAAAAAACTGAGAATACTGAGTATTCTCATCAAACTCTCATGTTGAGCAGAAATGCTCCTGAAACTCAGTGAAGTTTATCACACTCAGGTGTTGAACAGAAATGCTCGTTTAGCTCAGTGAAATTCATTACACTTAGGTATTGAGCATAAATGCTCTTGAAGCTCAGTGATCTTCACATGTAGTGTTGTGCAGTGCTCCTGTCTTGTGTGCGCCGGTCGCTAGCACTTATTGTGCCAGGTCAGGAGTGGAGCAGGTCTTGATACTTGCCCCTTATGACCCAATCAGACCTTGCTCCCCTCTACAGCCTTCCTGACTTCCCCTGAACTTGTTTTAGGGACAGGCACGATGGCACCCGCGTTCTAACCCCTGGAGAATCCGGGCCGGTACTACTCTGGACGCGGAGGTTCAGGTGGCTATCTCAGGAATATGTGGTAGTTACCATCACTTCTGCGAGCACCCCCTAAGGGAGGTAGAGTGCTTATGCTTAGAAGTGGAACCTATTCGTTGAGTGAGTCTTCTCTCCGTGAGGAGATCCTGAAAGCCTTCGATCATTTTGATCATCTCTTTCCTGCAAGTTGAGTGGAGAAGGCTGTTCCTCCACCTTCAAAATGATGTTGCCGCTGTTTTGGCGCACATCGTTATGCTGTCGCTTGGAAAGCACATATTGATCGTCAGGTTCCCGAGTGAGCTAGGAAAATATAACCCTGTGTCCCTCTTTATCATCTTAGTCCTTATCTCTGGTGCAACTGTACTGCCGAGACCGCCCCTGAGCCACCACAGGCAGTGAGTTAAAAATTCTGTGTATACAGTTATGCTATTCGCATGGTCTCTAATAGAGGGTAGGGACTACTCACGCTGACTACTCACCCCGGCCTGGATTGTGCCCAAGGTTCCTACCTCTCCCGTAATAGGATCAGGTGGTGAGCCTGCAAGCGCTTCCCAGTAGAAGGCAGATCCAGCCCTGGCTTTTTCCGTCCGTCCACTTCATAGCGGTTAAACGTGTACAGAACGCAAGCCTTAGTCCTCAGACCAGCTCTTATCTGTTAGATTCAGCAGAGAGGGAAGGCTGTTTCCAAGCAAAGTTGGCCCACTGATGGTGGCTGCCTTTAATTCGGTGAAAAAATCTGAGAAGCTCATGTCCTCTTAGGTGTTATAGAGCTCCTAATGAGTGTGTGTTCCACCTGGGCGTTGACTGAGTGCTTTGTTGACAGATTCTAGAATTGGGGGCTGGGCGACCCCTAGTTTGCTTCCGTGGGCTCCCTTCTCCTGAAGCCAGTTTCACCATGAGCCTGGTTCAAGTGTCGACTTGCTGCGCCATTCCCCTCCTAGAGTCTGCTCTGCCATCATTGTCCGGTGAGTCTCCCCCCTGTCATAGGCTGGAGACACCCCAGTGACATTCCATATGTTGTACTGCCTGGTCATCCGCCCAGTTCATATGTGTATTCTCCACGTTACCTACCTCCAGGTTCGATGTGGCTTCAGCAGCGTCCCTTCCTTCCAATGTCCGTGGAACGCTTTCCCAGTGGTCCTGTAGGAACAGCAGACTACCGCTGGACCACTGCTGACTCGGGGTTATGCTCAGCTCCTCAGCAAAAAAACAACTAGTGTGTGCATCCACTCCCGAGTGTGTGATGCGAATCCCATATGCCAATTCCATTTGGCTCCCTGACGCTATCCCCATTCAGTCAGCGGTTGACTACGTCCTCCATTCCCTCCTTCAGGGAACGGTAGGTTGCATAGGCAACCAGGACTTTCAATCAACTTGAATTAAACTGAAACTCTAAAGTGTGAAGAACTATGGATCCTCATTATCTATATGAATCTGGGACATTTTAAAAACGATTAAATATGGGATCAAATGACCTCAAATTCACTATAAAAATGACCTAATAAACATTACAGTAGCAGCCTACATCCTAAGGGCCGGTTCACATATCGCGTCTTTTGCGCGCTCAAGTTCGTTATTTCAAATGTAGGCGCGCGGTATGCGCGCTCATAATGGAAGCATTGCGGTCACGGTGCGACGCGCTCGTTTTTTCCATGCGCGTCCGCGCCGCGTCGAGATAAAAAGATCTCAACTTTTCAGAATACCGCAAGCGCACCATACAGGTCATGTGACAAGAACCAACTGAAGCGCAACCGCCCTGGCGCTTTGCAAAATAGAGAATGCGACGCGCCCAGCGTTTTCTACGCGTTTTTAGGCGCTATATGTGAATCCGGCCTAAGTCATTTCAGGTGGAAATAGCTGCAAAATAACAACTGTATGTTTTTTTGTTTTTTGTTTTCTGCCATGAAAAATGGAGTTGGAATGTCCTCGACAGATTTTAAAGAAGGGGAAATCCATAATGTACAAGTTCAGATGTTATTTTGCATTCAACAAAGACAAGTGCTCTGTCAGTGTGTGTGCGTGTTTGCAAAGCTGAAGCACCTTTGATGTTCAAGAAAGAGCCGTCAGAAGTGTCGGGCTTAAGCAAATCAAGTCCTGATGCAAAACGAGCCCTAAATCCATACAATAAGACATGGGAACAAGCTGCACTCAGGACTAAGATAAAAATTGCTTTCTCTCTGTTTTCTCACTACAAATTCATATTCATATGTCTGGAATACAGCCTTCAGTGTACAACTGGGTCCTTCAGGGCTTTAGCAACCTGGGGATATTTAGAACGAAAGGAAAGGCTACTTTATCCACAATCACATGAGTGAGCTTTTTTAATTATGTTATGATTACAGTTATTGTCCTTGGTGTGAATGCACCTTAAGAACTGAATGTTTTCACTATTGAACGGAGTAAAATCTTAAATGCTGCTTTAATTGAGGGCACACAGCATGAAGAAAAGAAGAAAACTCAGAGAAAAGAAATCATGGAGAAATATTTTCTCAACAGAGAGTGAACAAAACAGAGAATTACATTTGAGATAGAGGCTGTGACGGGGAAAACAGGAAAACATATCAAAGGTCTCTGTATCTAGTTCACTCCTGGGTGCTTCTGAAATGGTGCACATCTCTACATGAAAGGAACCACGCAGACTGGTTTATTTCATAGCTTGCATTTAAAACAATGTTTTGTCTGGGATTTGATACATACATAACATTAACTGTGACATATTGCTGCTTCACTCACTGTTTGAATGGGTGGAGGTGCAACTTTTTTAATATAAAAAAAAATTAAAAGCATCTCGGTGTCAATGAACTAGTAACAATGTTCTAAAAAAGTTTTAGCTGTAAAACTATAGCATCTAGGTGTCACTTGGTTGCTAAAAATAGATGTATATTTCTTTAGCAACCTAGTGACACTTTCTTTTTTACTTACTCTGACACACAACCTTACAGACTAAGTAGACTGTTACAAGAATAAGCTGCAAAAAGAAGCAGTCTTTACCCAAAAATGTTGTTTCAAACCTGTAGGAAAACAAAAGATGATATTTTGAAAAATTTCATTATTTTCTCAGACTTTTTTGGAATGACAAGAGTGTGAGGAAATGATAGAACTTTAATTTTTTTGGGTGAACTAACACAAGTCAAAAGACTACTAATGGCTAACTACACTTTTTTTAATCACATCACTTTGATTACATTCTCTGGTTCATGTTTTGGCTGTTCTTATTATTTTCCTTGCAAGGTAAAGGAAAATGGCATTTAATGCAAGTGTCTGATTTTATTAAAATCAAAAGGCATAAAAAGTGGAGAAAGAGGAGTGGAGAAAGTGCAATCACATGCTGATTGGTCTGTTGTTTTACAACAATCTTAACAAAACTGAAGTGTTTAAAGGTTTGATGTGTATCATAAGTAAACACTAAATCATTTTTGAAGGCATGCTGGGGTGTTCGGAGTGGTTTATTTCTCATTTTTTTCTTTACAAACTAATTTGCAAAACCCTAGCAACCACCTAAACTGTTCAGACTGGTCGCTATGCAGTTGCTAAAATGTTGAGAATGGTGTTTTGCTGGGAATTTTCTTACTGGTCCAGGTCCAACAGGTCTAAAGATTTGTTCTTGTTGTAACCAAATCATGATGACAGGAAAGAAAATGAAAGTGTCTAGGGTGTTGCTTAGCAGTTGCTAAAGAGTTCAGGGGTGTGTTTCCCCAAAATCAACTATGGTTACAAGTTCTGTTGAACTCAGTTGATAACAACATATTTGGCTTTGGGAAACACACCCCAGAGTGGTTGCTACCCAGTTAGCACAAGGCTATTTGATGTGCTATTTACATCTGGAAGACGTATTTCTAAGAGTGTTTGCTCATCTGCAAGACGTCTATAGGACGTTTCCTGTCAGATGTCAAATAGACGTTTATAAGATGTCAGTTTAACATGCATTCTAAATCATTACATCTTAGAGACATCTTCTAATCGTCTATTTGACATCTGCAGGAAACGTATAGACGGCTTGCATATTCCAGGAATCTGAAAGAAGAGCAAAACATTACTAATTTAACAAACTCTGTTAGAGGAGGGCAGGGTGATGGATTTGGGTTGCTGAAGGCCAAAAGCCATCTGAAAGCCGGTAACAAAGAGTGAAAGTGCATAGCTACCCTTACCAAAATAAAGTATACTTCAAGTTTATTTAACTAAGTATACTTAAGTAAAGTACAAGTATTTCTCCCAAGTATACTGGACATACCAAGTATACTAAGATCATAGTACTAGTAGTATACTTGTAAGTATACTAATTTAATACTTCTTGGGACTAAATTGGCCCACTTTTTAGTATATAAAAGTATACTTTTAAGTATACTTAAAGTGTAAGAGTGGTAAACTTTGAGTTCACAACTAGTTTACTTCAAAGTTTTATTTTGTACTGCAGTTATACTACAAGTGAACTTATAGATATACTTCTAGTTTACTAGTTATATACTTCTAGCCTGGATTTTTAGTTTATGAAAGTACACTTTTAAGTATACTACTCAGTAAACTACTAGTTCAATAGTTTTTATACTATAAGTGTACTTGTAAGTTTTCTTTCAGTGAACTTAACATCATACTTATAGTTTACTATTTATATATTATTTTTTACGCTGTGTTATATGAAAAAAAAAACCCAGCATGGTTCATATACAGCAACCATATATCTTTCTTACTTAAATTGGCCAGAATTACCTTATGTGTTTCATGTAAGACCAATACATGTCCTATAGAAAATCAGACCGATTATGGCCCCTTTCATACTAAATAGCACACATACAACTTATAGGGGAATTTTGTGTCGTATACGAATACTGTAAAAGTCTTATATGAGTTGTACATGACAAAAGTATCGAATGGTGTATGGTACTTGTAGAAAACACACAATATTCATATACAAATCATTTAAAGTTCTTATATCGAATCAAATGAGTTTTACATGACAAACATATGCAATGGTATATGGTTTTATTACAAAACAACTTAAATTCATATACAAATCATTTAAAGTTCTTATATTGAATCATATGCTAGTCAAATTAAAGTAATATACGATTTATACACATTTTGTGTAATTTTTTTATACTTGTTATAAAAAAAGTGTCATACAGATTTCATGTTTAGATGACCAACATGACTTATACAAAGTTTGCAAATTTGGAAATTGTACAGTACAGAATTCTGTTCATTGTAAAGTTTAAAAAAGGCAAAATTCAAACAGTGGTTTTAACAAACTATTTATTTTATTAACAAACAAGCCCCTTTACATCATAGGTTAACCTTTAAAATAAACAATGAATGCAAAATATAGGTATTTCTGTCAAATGGTCTGTGATACTTCAAATCCTGAACAGTGAATGTAAGTCCAGTGTCAGTGAAGTTGATTCAGTACCTTCGACCTGCAACAGTACAGCAGTGCTCGAGTCAACAACATTCAGCAGAAGAACAGTTCTAGGATACGAGCGGATCAGTCGCAGGGTACGAGTGGATCAGTTGTGTCCAGTTGCTAACAGTAGAGTTTCATAGAGCAGGAACGGCTGTGCAGATCCAACTTTCTCGAAAAATCCTGGAGTGCTGGTTCTCTAGATAACACAACACAAAACCAGATCGATCACAATTAATACAATTTGTGTCACACAAGAAACTATTTTGGTTAGATTAAAGATGAACTGAACTGAAAAATTTCGACGTTGAAAACGTGTTGTTTATGACAATTAAAAGTAAATTACACTAAACATTTTTTTTAAATATATATTAATATAGCTTTTTTAAGCAACGCAAAATTGCGCTTGTTTGCGCTGGCAGTTCCGATGACGTCACTGGCATGGTAGGACCCGCGGAGCGCCATAGACAGCAGCTGTAGGTCCTGTATACACAGACGAAAATGAGCACTTTTAACGGCATGGATTACGCATTTGAGCCCGTGAGGGACAGGCCGGTAGTGTCTGACTACCACCACATGGAGGACGATCAGTTTCAGGCTTCACTTGCAGTACAGGATCGTTTGGGGGAAAGTGACTGCGGGCGCGAGCGCTGTGGAGCATAGACACTGCACGGAGACGATCTGTTGCAGAGAGGTCAACATGGACATTTATTGATCGGCGAAAAATGCATCACCATGCACCGTTCATTTCGGATGCTGTTCGGTGAGAGAAACGTGTTGAAGGAGGCTATGCTGTCTCTAATGGATGTCCGAGCTGAGACGCTGGACCGCCCCATAAGTAGCAGGGTATTTTACGTATAGGTGACGGCTGGGCTAACTTGTTAGACTTTTCTCAGATTGTTTAGATTAACAGCGTACTGGCAGTTCACTCTATGGGCGAGGGTGCATTTAGGAAGGAGAAAATCCCATCCTTTACAGTAAACTATGCATCAGGGATCTTTTCCCCCTCACCCGAATATCAAGGATTCGAGTAACGTTAACGTGATGCATTGAACTTGTAACTTGTGTAAATAAAACATTTCATGCATTGTCAGACGTTTCATGTACTCATTGACGAAAGTACACATCTCTAAATAGTGTGTCGCTAAAAAATCTGTTTCCTCAGCCATGTCAGCTAGCCTCAGACTGTTTACAAGCTACGGCTGTTCTGCTGGTGCGGGTAGGCAACGGAGTGGCTTACCATGCCAGTGACGTAGTCGAACGTTGAAATCCAACATGGCGGCGCCCGTGTAACAAAAACAACACTTTTAATGTACCATTTTATCCCTTTTAACAAATTCTGCCATTTTAAAAATTGTACCAATGAGAATAAATAAAATACATCTGTTATATCACCTTTTCTCAAATTTCAGTTCAGTTCATCTTTAAGAATAGAATTTACTGATTTCCAAGTAAATTAAAGACTTCATTCATCCAAAAATGTTAATTCTGTCATTAATTATTATTATATGTTGTTCCAAACCAGAGTTTTGTTCATCTTCGGAACACTTAACGAAGTTAAGCCTATACAACTACTATTTCCAAAGCCACGGAAAGGAAATCAAAAGTCAAAACCATGTCCTTTGGTAAACTTGAGGAACACCCATCAAAGTACAAATGTGGGGAGGCGTTGCGACAGTTGTGTTGCAAAAGTGGATCTCTACCGTCAATCAATGCAAAGACATGTTACGCACAGAAAAAAATCCTGTTGAAAATTTTTAACTTTGCCGTCAATTTGCCGCAACGCTAAAAAAAATGAGCCTGCCTGCGACGCACGAATGGATTCAAAGTGTTCAAGCGTATACATGTGAACACAGCATAATGATGTACCTTTATACCAGTGATCTCAAACTCAATTCCTGGAGGGCCACAACTCTGCACAGTTTAGCTCCAACTCACACGTGTAAGGAAGTTTCTAGCAATCCTGAAGGCCTTGATTAGCTCAATGGATCATTTGTGTGCTTAGGTTTGGAGCAAAACCGTGTAGTCCTGTGGCTCTCCAGGAATTGAGTTTGAGATCACTGCTTTATACCTTTCTGGGGCTTGAAAGCGGTAGTTGCATAGACTGTCAATGGAGGGCAGGAAGCTCTCAGATCTCATTAAAAATATCTTAATTTGTGTTGTGAAGATGAAAGAAATTCTTACATGTTTGGAACAACATGAGGGTGAGTAATTAATGACAGACATAAATTTAGACACCCACCTTAAGAAATCTCCCTAATAGTCAGCCGCCGGAAGAATCTGTGTTCCCTTCTTGTGGCTGTGATGTTGGACAGGTGATAGGCAGACATTTCCCAGTCAGTGGAGTCTAAAATTAAACAGCAAGAAAACATATACCTGTCAAGTCATGAAAACAATTGGTTTGAAAACTAATTTTAAGTCAAAAATAAAAATTACTTTTGTAAAGTTATTTGACTGGACAAAATCAAAATGAGTGTTATGAAACACAGAAAATCATAGTTATACGAAATAGCAACAAAGCTATGATTATTGTTTTTGTTTGTGCCCATGATTCTCTCATGTTATCTGTTAAATCTTACCATCACCAAGTTCTAGTCTGTACAGTCTTTAAACACCAAGCCTGGTTAGCATTAGCCACTCGGTGCATCATAGAAATGCTCCTAGAAAAGACAAATAGCTAAATCAATAACTTACATTTAAACATAAAAGCATAACCACCAAACATCAAAAGTTATTCTGATAAGTACATTTTGCATAAATATTTAATCTGAAAGAATTAATTACCCATTCTAAGAAAATTGGTCGTCCAAAAAAGGAAATTTCACGTGCATTGTTGGTCTGCAGTCTGTGAGTTGTAAAAGATAGTTTGAGGAGGATAAATACTTTTACTATTTGCACGTCACAAATATTGTCATAAACAATATAAAACACGTAATGTAAGGAGTTAAAACACTTACTATTTGTTTTTACTGTTAAAAGCACATCACATATATTGTTAAAAAAACAATATAATGCCATGAAATACATATTGTAGATTAGATTAAAAACACTTACTTTCTGTGTTTTTCCTGTTAACGTTACAAGCAAACCTCCCTCGTCGTCAGCTCAGTTTTGAGTCAAAGAAGATAGTCGCCTTGGCTTAGAGAAAATATTCGGCTCGTTTAAGCGCACAAAGCATTTAAATATCGCTGAAAATAAATATATTATAAAATACATATTGTAAATTAGATAAAACACTTACCTTCGCCGTTTCCCTGTTAAAAAACAAACGAATCCTGGTCAGCTCTGCATCGGAATCGGGCGTCGACGGAAGTGCCCCCCTGAGAGCGGTTTAGCCACGCACAGCAAACAATAAGACGTTATACAATGCATAAATAAATGCGATAAAACACTTAATCCATGCGCTTTCCCTCGTCGTCATCGAATGCCTTGCATCGCGAATCATTGAAAATGGCGTCTATGTAAAATGTCTCTGCATGTTTCGTCGCGCTCAACAAGTAAAAGTCCCGGATGTAATTCATCATCGAGTTTTATTTAAATCTTTTTTTTTTTTTTATTGAATATGTATCAAATAACAAGCAAGTACAGAGCACAAAAACACATAGAATTCCGACATGTTATATCAAGTATATTAAACTTCACACATGGAAAGAAATAAAAAAAATAAAAAAATAATAAAATAAAAAAAAATAATAAAAAAATAAAAATAATAATAAAAAAAATAAAAAAATAAAAAAATAATAAAATAAAAGACATACACAGAGGAAGTTTTATTTAAATCATGGGGTGCACCGATTTAACAAAGTTGCGTCAAACATGTTTCTAGAACAGTGAATAAAATGTTGAAAATTGGCGAGAATATATTTTTGTATATGTGATAAACTCTGGTGGTGATATGCATAAGAATACCTTAAGGAAAGTTTTATGTTTGTACAGGTTAAGAATAGTATTTTATTTTATTTTATTTTTTTATTCAGAAAACTTTAAAGGGAAATACAAAGACATTTGAAAACCCCAATTCTGATAATTTACTCTGATGAAGATATACATGTCTTTCTTTCTTCAGTCAAAAATAAATTAAGGTTTTTGAGGAAAAAATTCTAGGATTTTTCTACACAGACTTCAATGGTAACCAAAAATTAAAATTTTCTAAGAAGGTTCAAATGTCCATCTCAATGTAGCTTCAAAGTCTCGACATGATCCCAGTCAAGAAGTAAAGGTCTAATCTAGCGAAACGATCGATCATTAAAAATAATAATAATAATAATAATAATAATTAAAAAAATACTAAAAATAATAATAATAATATTATACTTTTGAAACTTCTTTGAACATTTGAATAGTTGGTTGCCATTGAAGTCCATTCTGTGTATAAAAAAAATTAAGTGATACATGGATATCTTGGATGACATCAGGGTGAGTTTGAAAGTCAACTTAATACTTTAAGATATATGCTGGACATGAATATTAAATTAGCATTATTTTCCTATGTTTTTACATAAAGAAAATCTATATGGCTTTTGTGTAGGACATGCAGTATATGACATGTATGATTAAAATATATATTAATATTATGCAATTTATATATGTTGATTTTTCAGCATATATGTCTCTTACAATATTCTGTTGGAACATATAAGAATCACAGGTGTTTTTATTTTAGCAAACCTTTTCCATATGGATAGGTTACTACTTGCATATTATACTTGAAATATACCTTTTACTGTACTTTATGTACACTTGATGTTAACTCACTCTACCAGTGGACTACAAATATAAATATTCACAAGACAAACAGGAGTCAAAATCAAAAAGTCATTTACTTTATAAATTTTCATAGTTTTCAAACAAATATTGTTTTGGATGCCCAGTTCAAACAAAGGACAACACAGTACGAACACATACATAACTACCCACAAACAGGTTGTACTTCTTTAGTTTCTGCATTTAAAGTATACTACTAAGTTTCCAATTAGCTTATAGTATTTATGCTTGAAATAAACCATTAACTGTACTTTAAGCATGCAGACTTGATGTTAACTTGCATGTTAACTTGCATGTGAAAATTATTTAATAAAAGAGTAAACACAGGTACAAGCCAAGTACACTTAAACTTTCAGTATTCAGAAAGAATACTTTTCTTAAGTATATCTTGATCAAATGATTAAGTACAAGTATACTTAGACTTTTCTGTATACTTGTCAGTATAAGCCAAGTATACTTAAGTATACTTTTGTTAAGTATATATCTGAAAAGTATATTGAAAGTAGACTGAAAGTACACTCTCTTATTTTTAGTTTAAAACAAGTATTCTAATAGTACACTTGAATAAACTTATTTTTCGTAAGGGTATGGCTTTCATTGCAGGAATAATCACAACCTTAATTATGAAAGTGAAGACGATTGATAGCCGAATTAATGTCTCACGAAAGGCATGATCGCCTAACAATAAGGTCTGCCTTGATGACGACCCTGCTTTGTTAGCACGATACAACATATTTTGCGACCACGCCAAATCCCTAAGGACGCTATCGACAGCTATAGAATGACTTAAAGAGCGGACGAAACGAACCTTGGGTGAGCTTAGAAGATGAATCTAGCCTTAACTGATCTAGATAACCGAATCTGAGATTGGACATGCGCCCTTTGATTAGTGTTTTTTTTTTTTTTTTTTACCGGCTAAATCTGACTTTTCTAAATATGGTACTTACCTCAAGTAAGGTGACTGTCCTGGCAAAAAGCTACTATCATTACCTAAATGATACTTGACCTGTTGTCTTTTGAGCGTAGAATCCTTTTCTCAGATGCCTGACATGGCTCCCAAGTTTGCAGAAATAGGCCCATTCATGGCTGGGAGATCGCTGGCCACAACAGTTGAGACTCTTGAATACAAAGATTCCCTTGAATAGAAAGATACATGAACATACAAATCATACAGTTGAGCAAAGACAATGCCACTCGAGTCTCCTTCACTTAATTAGTTCTGTTGATTGGTTTGACTTGAAAACTAATGTGACTGTTAGTTCTCTTGAGTAAGTGGATATGTAGCTTTTGACAAGAGTATCCTTAGTCTGCATTTCTGTACATTAATGTGGAAATACCCATCACGTAAAATATTTCTATAAAACATATGGATTAAGTAGTCGCCGTGAAAGGTTGAATATTACAGCGATTGTACCCATTTCCAATATTGTAGGTCTAATTTCATTAAGGGACTTATAATGAATTAAAGTTGGCCTAAATATGTTAAAATAGCTGTTTGTGAAATTACAACACTTAAGCAAATATTTAATTAACTACCATTGTATAGATATCCACTACAGTATGCATAACAGCCAAATTAACAACTTATAACCCTTTAACTCAGGTTTATTCATTCATTCATTTACTATTAAATCAGTTACTCAGTTGTCAATGGTATTTTCGAAATGTCCGCAAGAGCATGATATCAACAACACTGTCGCTGATATTATTAGATCACTGTACTGTGGAATATCAGACGCGAAACTTTCTTACACTTGCTATGAACATTTTCCCTTTAAAGGCGAGCTATTGCAGCACCGTTGCAGTCTGCAGATCAGGAGTAATTATAAACACGTTCGCCATGTCACCGTGGACTCCAATTTGAACTCTGCCGCTGGTGTAGTAAACAAAGGTGAATACTTACCTGGATGAAGTTTAATCATGATAGGGGACATATTAACAGTAGCTGGTGGGAGCGCCTACCAAAACTTGAAAAACCGACTTGAAAGCCTTGGAAATGGAGCTTGAACTTGAACCAGCGAGAGAACATTGCATCTTGTGACTTGCAGAGTTGTTGTTTCATGTCAGTGGATCGGTGATCTGCGGGATAATGCGCCCGTGCAGACAGCTAGGTCCTTAGCTGGACAGACTGTTGAGGATGACATAGTTCTCTTTCTGCTGAGCTGACGCTGTTGAGGCTTTTGATAACGTAAAAATTGAATGGATTGGTTATACCCAGGGCGTTTTAGGCCTGGAGGAGCAGAATTTCTGATGAGAGGCCTTGGTTGATCGAAAACTCTCCGAAGACCACTGTGCATGAACGCGGCACTGAACGCAGGGCAGGACGTGTAGCAGGCGATACGGCGGGACATATCCATCGTCCGAACTCAATGATAGTAAACAATATGTGTTTCCTGAAACATGTTGCTGGCGACTGAACGAGAGCATGAATGGCAGCGTCAGCATCTGCGAACTCAGACTAGTGTAAGTAGCGATCTTTTATACTGTGACTGTTAACACCTGATTGTATAGGAATGAGGTAATACATGACGCGCTGATTGAGTCTTCCTGACAGAACTTAAGCTAAAGCTTTCATTTATATACGCAGTTAATCTCGGCTTTCCGGCTTTAATTCGGTCTTCACCATTAACTCAGCCCTTAGCTGATAATTATAGATTAGCTATAATGGGAAATACTATAATAATGCTCAAAGTTATTAATATCCCTGCTTGCTTATGTCTATCGTGATTTTCATTTCTGATAGCTGCAACATGGCTAGCCTATCGCGGCTCCGGAAACTCTATGATCACTGGCATTTAAGGCTATCGTGACCTTTTCAATAATGCATATTACATTTAATCTTGGTTCTGACGCATTAACTAAGCCTATCGAGGCATAAGCCTATCAAGGCATCAGCCAATCGTGGCCTTAGCCAATCGTGGCTTATTTCATAAATGAATATTACATTTAATTGGATTGGATTGGATTGATTTTTATTTAAAAGGGACCATGTGCAATTAATAACATAAATGTAAACATTTGATGCATTACACCAGAGTTAGCCTTAGGCTAATTTACATCTGCAGTCCCCCGGAACAAATAAATACAGATTCATACAACACAGATTAAAATATCAACATTATTCAAGAATATGTGGCATATCAAACATAAAACATCAAACATTCTTCAAGAGCATATAACATGTACTTAATGACCTCACTGACACGCACACACACGCACGCACACACACTCACACACTAAAATCACAACATACAACGATATGTCCACCCACAACCCCTTCTCAACCCTATAATAATCTCAGTTCTGACGCATGAACTAAGGCTATCGAGGCTTCAGCCTATCGAGGCATTAGCCAATCGTGGCCTTAGCCGATCGTGGCCTTAGCTGATCGTGGCTTATTTCATAATGCATATTACATTTAATCACGGTTCTGACGCATGAACTAAGCCTAACGAGGCATCAGCCTATCGAGGATTCAGCCTATCGAGGCATCAGCCTATCGAGGCTTTATTGAACAGTTTTATGATTACTATAAAGCCAACTACTATGGCCAATCGCGGCTTTTACATCAATACACATCATAGGTTCCCTGAATGCCATTATCCCAATCTGGTATCTTGGGCTATCGTGGATGCTAGGAAAAATCGCTTGCACAGCATCATCATTTATGAATGAAAGGTCAATTGTGGATCTAATTCTAATTAAGTCACAAATTGATGTATATGCTACTCAATTTAGTTTTATATATATATATATATATATATATATATATATATATATATATATATATATATATAATTTTCTATCTATCTTTATATACATGCATCTTTATAACTCGTTACAATTCCCATCTCTAGTTTTGCGGCCAGACGCGGCTTTCGTTCACGTTTAAAAATAAGCTCAACTCATATAGAGTGACATTCCCACTCTCGATCTTGTTAGTTTAGTTAAGTTAGTTAAGTTTCTTAACAATTATTTTATCTCAGAACATATCGTAGTTTCAATCTTTTACGCTCAGTACCTGACTTTAAGATAAGCAATAAAAAGTTGTCTCCGCCCCTGCCTCTAACATCAGGCAGGATCTACAAGCTAACCTTCAGACCCGGACAGAGGACGGGGCCTACACCAAAGAACTCTGAGACAGAGTTTGTCGAGCATCTACTTCATTTTTGTCTGTAAACTCCTTTCACAAAATAAATTCTATTTATTTGAGACTCCTTCTGAGTCTTTATGGTAGAACTATTTTTCATATTTTCATATTTCAAAACCACACACACTCACAATGCTTGAAAACAACAAACCCTGACCCGTGAGAAACACATACATCACAAATCAAACCGTCAGTGCCATTTGTGAAGGCCTGTGATGCCCTGCAAAGAGCCTGCTGCCAGCAGTGCATTCATCTACTTCAGATATATTCGTCTGCGTGATGAGCCCCTGTACTTGCCAGGAGACAGGATTTATTTTTTACAGTCCCATCCACTCTGAGGATTTGAACATCATTTCCAAAAAAAAAAAAAAGAAAAAAAAAAGAAAGAAAGGAAAGAAAAACAAAATCTACCTTTTCGTCTTCGTAATTAAAGAACATAATTTTACAGTTGAATGGAATTTTGGCAAATGTAATTGCCTTTCAAAAAATGTGCTTACATTGTTTACTGTAGCATCTTCCCTGTGCTTATCTTTGACAATTAATAAAGAGAGTCATTATTCTAGCGTTCTTGACACAGTTCTAGATTAATGATTCTGACTGTCATTTAATTGTATATCAAATCTTTTTTATGTATATTTTTTATTCAATTCAAACAGGGTTTTTTGGATTATGCTTTATTCTTTGTGTACGCAAATACAACAATCCTATTAATGTGAATGGTTTTTCTTTTTCCATTCTTATTGCATTACAATCCAATGAAACCAAAGAGAAAATCTATTATCAGTGTTATACTGACTTGCCCTTTGGAAAAGGTTCAGGCCGAAAGTGGAAACAATTAATACTGTTTAAGGGGGTGCAGAGAGGGAGCAGTTGTTGTTGGATTCTAAATCTTGTCTCAGGTTAGACTGGAGTCAGCATGCCCATCCTCTGAGCTCATAATTTGACTTGTGCTGGTAAGAAACGTTACTATGCAGATCCAATTAATCATAGTGAAGGTTTAATTGGACATAACAGTCCAAAAAAGAACCTATTTTCGACCACTAAATCCTGAATATTGCTGACGAATCATGACTGTCTTTTAGGAGAACAATGGAATTTTTTTCTCATTATTATTTTTATACATTTATTTCGAATAAATCATTCGGCCAGGGAACGGTTTTGGCACAGAACCTCATGTTCTTATGTTAAATAAAAAATAAGGTACATTTCAAGGTCATTCATCTTATGTGTCAAAAGACCTCTTAAATTTGAAAAGGTCAAGACAAATTTGATTTCTCATATCATGACCCCTGCGTTTCATCAGTCACATTTATGTAGATTACACGACTGCAATAGTGCATCCAATCGCACAACAACTATCTGGGATGTCGTTTACACATTTGCATATTAAAACTGGTGACGTCCTGGCAAGAACCATAATTGGTTTCGTTGCTAGAGAACGACGTTCTTGCCCGCCAGCCAGTACTTGTGACGTCACATGCAATGTATGAATAAAGGTCTCATGAGTTAAAGGCCCATAAAGTGCTTTATAACACCTAGCTTTGTATGATGCGTTGATGTAATTTTTGACCCTGGACCTGTGACGCTGTGCGGAGAAATAGTGCTGAGGCTGGAGCCAAATGCAGTGTAGCTTTATTAACAAACTTGGAACAGGAAACAAGACAAGAAGCAAGACTCGAGAATTCAAAAACACCAACGTTCACATACATAAATTCAACAACCAACCAAGACAGGGCAGAAACACAGGGCTTAAATAATCAAGGACAAACGAGCTAGACAAGATAACAAGGGGGCGTGAGAAATAAGAAACACCTGGGACAAATAATCGACGGGGAATCACTAATAACGAAAGCACACAAAACCACATCATGACAGGACCACAAAACCAGTCACATGGGTAAATTTTTTTTAAATTGCAATTGCAATTTTTTTTATTGCAAATAAATAAGCTTCCCATTGTTGTATGGTTTGTTAGGATAGGCCCATATTTGGCCGAGATACAACTATTTGAAATATATAATCTGAGGGAGCAAAAAAAAAATAATCGTTGTGAAAATCGCCTTTAAAGTTGTGCAATTATGTTTGCGATTGTGCTGCATCCACTCACAAAAATAAACGTTTTATAGATTTACAGTAGGAAATTTACTAAATATCTTCATGGAACATAATCTTTACTTATCTATTTTTCTTTTATGCTCAAAATTATTAAGTTTGACCCATACAATGTGTTGTTGGCTATTGCCACAAATATACCTGTGCGACATGTGACTGGTTTTGTGATCCCGGGTCACATTTCCAATAAAACGTCTCAGGTTATGACTATAACCCTTGTTCCCTGACAAGGGAACTCTACACTGCGTCGAGAATCAACATTTTGGGGACGCTCCCTAAGCGTGCGCCTCTGAAGTATGAGTGAAACTAATCCAATCCTGATTGGTGTTGCGTCTTGACGTAACATGTGACGGCATACCCGGAAGTATAAAAGTGATGCTGTCAAAACACACACTAGACTCGCGATGAAGCAATACACTCTTAAGGCCTCAAGGGGCGTGGCAGAACGATGCAGTGTCTCGTTCCCTTCTCAGGGAACAAGGGTTATAGTCATAACCCGGGACGTTCCCTTTCGAGGGAACTCTACACTGCGTCGAGAATCGACACTTTAGGGAATGAGTGCCCACTAGGCCACGCACTGAATAGGCCTGTCCCAGAGTGAAACTGTTTAGGCACTCAGCAAGGACCGAGCATGTGTGCTCTAGGTGTACTAGGAAGGTCAAGACTGTAGAACCCGATAAAAGTATGTGGATTAGCCCAGCCGATTGCCTCACAGATCTCTAGAGGTACTCCCGAAAGGAGGGCCCTAGAGGAAGCCATGCCTCTAGTTGAATGAGCCCTCACGGCTAAAGGTGAAGGCAAGTCGCGCACCTTGTAAGCCTCAGTAATAAACTGAACAATCCAATTACTAATGTTTGCTTGGATGCCGGGAGCCCCTTCTTAGGTGACCTAAAACATACTAATAATTGGTCCGACCTTCTCCAAGAAGAGGACCTCTCAAGGTACACGCTCAAAAGCTCTGACAGGGCAGAGCAAATGAAGCTTCTCTTCTTCTGCCGACACGAGGTGGAGGATGGAATGCCTGAAGGACTGTAGATCGAGCCGTATTTGATGGAACTTTAGGCACGTAGCCCGGACTCGGGTGCAAAAAGGCTTTTACTCTGCCAGGGGCAATTCCAAGCAAGCTGGTGTCACTGCCAGGGCTTTGAGATCTCCCACCATCTTAAGTGAGGTAATAGCTAAGATAAAAAACTTTTTTGGCGTTAAATCCTAGGCGAAGCCGACTCTAAAGGTTCAAAGGGGGCCAGGGATAACCCTTCCAGAACTATTACCAGCTCTCAGGCCGGAACCCTGGACCTGGTTGCCGGTCTCATCCTCCAAGTACCGCGGAGAAACCGAATGACCTGGTGCCTCCCCAGAGGCCCATCACTTAATGGTGCATGGAAAGCTGCAATGGCAGCAACGTACACCTAAAGCATGGAAGGGGAGAGACCCGCAGAGAAACGATCTTGAAGAAATTCCAGAACTGAAGCCACCGGGCAGTTAACTGGATCTAACTCTTGTTCTCTACACCAAGTGACAAACACATTCCACTTGAGGCCATATAATCTCCTAGTAGATGAAGCCCTAGAGCTAAGTATGGTTTCAAACACTCCGGCTGATAGACCAGCATTCAGGTACTGAACCCCCTCAGAGGCCGGACCTACAGCTTCCACAGCTCCTGGCGAGGGTGGAAGATTGTGCCCTCCGCCTGAGACAACAGATCCCTCCTCAGAGTAATCTGCCATGGCGGAGCTATCAGGAGTGAAATTATGTCTGAAAACCATACTCGGGTCGGCCACATTGGGGCAACCAGAAGTAGACTGATGCCCTCTTGACGGACCCGGAGCATTTTGAACCTGGATCTCCTCAAAGAACAAGTCAATAGCCTTAGATCTAAAATTGGCCTCAGTCCACCATCCTCCTTTGGAATTAAAAAGTGCTGGCTGTAAAAACCTGGACTTCCTATCTGGTAGGGGAACACTCTCAATGGCCCCTTAATTCCAGTAGAGTCTGTACCTCTTGTTCCATAACCCGAGCCTATTCTGGAACCACTGCAGTCGGTATGACCCCAACAAACTTGGGAGGTCTGTAACCGAACTGCAATCTGTACCCATATTTAAAAATATTCAGGACACATATTGGAAGGCGTTGCCATTCTACAAAATCTACTAAGGGAACCAGCCTCTCGAGACCGGTCTCGGGTGTTTCTCGAGCACTATTTTCGACTTCCTGAAACAGATGACTAGCAGGAAAAAGTCGAGAAAAATTTTTAGACCATAGTCGGTGCCCGGTTGCAAGCCCTTGGGGTGAACGCCACGGTGTGCGTTCGCTGGAAATCGATGTAGCCCGAAATGTTCAAAACGGCAGGACAACATATGTTGTCCTGCCGTTTTGAACATTTCTACCTTAGTAGATTTATATATATATATATATATAATTTTATTTATTTATTTTTAAACCTGTTGACGATTATTGCAAAGTAGACTCGTAGTCTTCACGCTGCGTCGACAAACGCGAGATCTGAGTCACTATAGTTTCTGTATTGCAATGCAGACCTTAAATCTACACGATGCCTCGGCAAATGCGAGATCTCAATCACAGAATCTTTATTGCAGAGTAGAGTCATAATTTACACGCTGCCTCGGCAAACGCGCGATCCGAGCCAATATAGATTATGTATTGCAATGCAGACCTTAAATCTAGGCGCTGCCTCGGCAAACACGAGATCCCAGTCACAGAATCTTTATTGCAGAGAAGAATCGTAACCTACACGCTGCCTCGGCAACTGCGAGATCCGAGCCACTATAGATTCTGTATTGCAATGCAGACCTTAAATCTACGCACTGCCTAGGCAAACGTGAGATCTCAGTCACAGAATCTTTATTGCAAAAGTAGACCTTTCTACATGCTGCCTCGGCAAACGTGAGATCCGAGCCACTAGATTCCACATTGCAATAATTTAGGAAACTGGGTTTGGAGACACGGGACGAATGCGGTTTATCCCACGATCTCGTGATCTTTTTGTGGAGATCGGGGAAAAACGGCAAACCCCGGCGCTGAGGCCGTGACCTGTGCGGCATGAAACACTCATCTAATTTACTTTGAACTTGCGTTCCCTGCTCATCTTGTGGCCAGCTGATGTTAAGTCTGGCCACAGCACGAGTCACAACCTCACCAGTTCCTCATATGCTTGGCCGTGAACTGGCACGCCTAACTCACGGTCATCCGCATCGATACTGAGCATGTCTACTTCTTCGGAAGCAGAGAGCTCAAGTATCGGAACCTGATTGTGGTCAGAAGAAGCCGCGGCGCGGGATTCTGCACCACTCACAGGGGCTACGGGATCATCAGACGATGAACGAGAAAGTGCCTCAGCAGTCTCATTCTCGTCTGCAAGATCCCGCTGCGAACCCCACGATCTCAGTCGCCCCGCCGCCTCAACGGACACGGGACCAGAACCGTGGGGAATGCGAGCCTGACCGTGCTCATCAAAGCACGCCAGCCGGGAGCGCAGCACTCTAATAGGAAGTGCTTCACAGTCTGCACAAGCTGCTCCCTTGAGAGCTGCTTGTGCATGCTGCGCTCCCAAACAATTTACACATAAAGCATGTGTGTCCCCACCTGTGATATAACGAGGGCAGGGATGCACACATCTTTTAAATTGTTTGCTGGCCATTTCTAGTTCAAACTGAGTGACAAACAACACCAAATAAGACAGACAGTTTTTCAACACAGTGTGTGTTGCGACAGCGTCACTTTTATACTACCGGGTATGCCGTCACATGTTACGTCACGACGCAACACCAGTCAGGATTGGATTAGTTTCATTCATACTTCAGAGGCGCACGCTTAGGGAGCGTCCCCAAAGTGTCGATTCTCGACGCAGTGTAGAGTTCCATCGAAAGGGAACAGGAAGCTAAAGTGGGACATATTGAATGGCTCCTCCCTCTTTCCAAATAGCCAAAAGCATTTAGTTTACCTCACAGAAAGCAAGCAGTACTTGACAGCACCATAGAAGCGAATCCGAGTGCTTTAAATGGATTAGAATTAGAATAAATTCAAGCCATTTCATTTTAGCTAATGTAAAGTTGGAAAACTGAATAAAACTGGAGCATTTAAGCAACCAACAAACATCTTCAACCTATATTGCTCCGTGACGAGTCAACAAATGCTTTGGTCAAGTGGTATTTATAACAGGGGCAGGACGTTTCAGGTCCAGTAGAGCATTTGATTGGACAGAAGATGGTGAGAACAAGTCTGCGGTGATTGGACAGAAGATGGTGCAGAACAAGTCTGCGGTGATGTCATAAAAATCTTTGAGCCAAGTTTTGAATGCTCCTAAATGTGAATTTGGTCCTTTTTTTGAACAACAGCTTATTCATAACCTCAAGGCTAACATATTCATAATAAAAGCTAATAAACTGCGATATTAATTTTGATTTCAGGGGACGTTGAACTTTGCTGACTGCCAACAGATTCACTTTCTTCTTCTGAGGATATTCTTTTTCGCCATTCAATAATTCAGCTCCATTCCACACCTAAATCAGCTATGGTGGCCAAACAAAAGCTAATAGGGAATCATGAAAAAGAAAAAAAGAAAAAGTTTTTAATTTGGCACGTTTTGAATTTTAATCTTTCTTTTTTTATCCCCCTTGAACCATGTTTTATGATATGCCAGAATAATACATACAAAAAAACTACACTCATTTTTTTTTTTTTTTTGCTGGGAGTGAAAGAGCTTACCAGTGTGCTAGAAAAACTCTAAGAAAACCTTAGCAACAACATAGTAATGCCTTGGCAACCACACACGGCAAGCACTACTCATTTTCATTTGAAAATGAAGGAATCTATTTGATAAATATTGCATACTGGACTGGCTGATGCTTTGGCTCATGTACTCATTTTGAGAGAGCGGTGTTGGAAATGGTTGGGCTGGTAATCAGGATTAATTGAATCTCTAGGGATTCTGGGAAGCAGGGAAGTCCTCCCACCATGTCATTGCTGTTTATTATTTATTCAGTACTTTTGAGGAACTGTGTCATGCAGCAATCAGAGGCACATTTCAAAATGTTCGAATTAGTAGCCCAGTAGCTACTGACCTCAATTGCCTGACCTGCGGGGCCAAAATCTTTAGAAGATATGAGTCACAAAGGTACTTGTATATCTGAAAACCAATAAAAACGACAAAAAATACATTGAAGAATGTTTCGATGCAAGTGTCTTAATTTATTAACAGCTTTAGATTTACTGTCTTCTTTGTTTCTTAAAATTGTGACACCAAAGAAATAACATTTGTATTTGGACCCTACAAGATGGTGGGAGGACAAGTTAATTTCATTATATTTACTTAATTATTACATAAATTATAATGTCAACCCAAGTTCTTGTAAAAGAATTATCAGACAAATGTTTTATTTACTTAAAGAGAAATGTTTATTGGGAATGACTAGGCCTATAAAAACAAATTATTTGATTATTTTCACCTTACCATCTAAAGTGTTTTCCCCGTTGTAAACATAGCAGACCGAAAAATGAAAATGTGTCAAAGGAAAAAAAAAAAAAAAACAGGTTAAAAATATCCAGAGGATTTGCATAGAGGTCAAGAAAGGCAGTGACACCTCAAAATTGAATTACCCATTAGATTTTCTCTCTGAGATCTTTCTTTCAGACTTTGACACCTGAGGGGGGCTTTCACAGGAGAGTATTTCATTAAAATTCATGCTGTTGCCATATATTATGGTGTTGCCAGCTTAGATCTCATCACACAGATGAGTCTCTATGCATTTCCATGATGCTCACAGACAGATACTTGTCCTCACAGGAAGAGAATGTTGCATCTCATTTCATCACAATTCTTTACAATTTATTTTTAAACAGATCTTTATAGTGACTGAAATTGAGAATAGACATCTACCTACTCATCCATCCCTCCATCCATCCGATTTTCAGATAAAATAGGTTCCTGACCCACTTGTACTAAAATTTTCGAGACACCCCTCGCTGCAGCCTGTAGCACGATGACGTAGCTGAATGGTCCAATACGTAGTGGACCCTGTAACGCGCGCATGCGCACTAGTCAAGTCAAGTCATCTTGATTTATATATCGCTTTTAACAATTTAGATTGTTTCAAAGCAGCTTTAATTTAATGTAACAGATTGTTTTTGCTTTATAGCGGTTCATGAATAATGTTATTTTACAGCTAGTTAGTTTTGATTGTGTCGAAATGATAATTTGTTATTAAATTAGGGGATGACACCGTTCTCTCTAAACAGACTTTAAACGCGATCCTGTGATAAACGCTGATGGCACATGCACATTAATAATTCATAGGCCTAGTTAGTGTAGAGAGTTGGTGAACAATCGTTGATCTTCCAAGAATACATTTAAATATGGTCACGAGCGAAGCTCTTATTTTCAGAGCTTTCAGAATAAAACTTTTTTTAATAATTGCGACTTTTTCCTTACAATTGCGAGTATACTTTTCGCATACTGACTTTATTTCTCAGAATTGTGAGATATAAAGTCAGAATTGCGTGAAATAAAGCCTCAATCGCATGTTATAAAGACATAATTGCTTGAAATAAAGCCTCAATCGCTTGTTATAAAGACAGAATTAGGTGAAATAAAGCCTCGATCGCATGTTATAAAGACAGAATTAGGTGAAATAAAGCCTCAATCGCATGTTATAAAGACATAATTGCTTGAAATAAAGCCTCAATCGCATGTTAGAATTGGGTGAAATAAAGCTTCAATCGCATGTAATAAAAGACATAATTGCTTGAATAAGCCTCAATCGCATGTTATAAAGACATAATTGCGTGAAATAAAGCCTCAATCGCATGTTATAAAGACAGAATTGGTTAAATAAAGCCTCAATCGCATCTTACAAAGACAGAATTAGGTGAAATAAAGCCTCAATCGCATGTTATAAAGACAGAATTAGGTAAAATAAAGCCTTAATCTCATGTTGTAGAGAAATAATTAGGTGAAATAAAGCCTCAATCGCATGTTATAAGGACAGAATTAGGTGAAATAAAGCCTCAATCGCATGTTATAAAGACAGAATGGCGTGAAATAAAGTCGCAATTGTGTACTATAAAGTCAGAATTCTGACCTTTTTTCTCGCAATTCTGAATGTATAACAATAACATAAATGCGAGTTTATTATTACAAGATTTATTTCCCCCATGCTGTTATTATTTTAGCATTTTCCTTACTTATTCATCAATAATTACTTATTATTATTTAACAGTATTATACTACACAGTTTGAACATCATCTCAGTACAATATTGAGCTTACATATCACTTAAAACCAATGCATTCGAATTATAATCAGAAATCGGCACTGCGCATGCGTAAATGACGTCACCAAAACACACATCCATCCACTACGTATTGGACCGTCCAGCTACGTCATCGTGCTACAGACTGCAGCGAGGACCTCTTGAAATTTTCGGTAACGCTTTAGATTACAGCCCAGAAAATACTGTGTAATTAATATGAATTTACAGAGTAAATTTCAGTAATTATAGTGTGCCCATAAAGTACTTACATGTAAGTATAAGGGAACAATATGTAAAGTTTGGGGAATAAAGAGGTAACAACCAGGAGAAGAATAAAAAAATAAATAAAAATAAAAAGTAATTATAGAAGAGATACTTCACTATTATTCACTATTGATTCTACTATTCTGATACAATCTTGCATTTGGGAGCAATTTAGCGATAACCTAAACTGCATACCTTTTTTTTCAATAATTGTGAACCAGTACATACTGTATAGGCCTTTTAAAAATGGCAGGGTACATATCTATGCATTTATAAAAAAAATAGTTTATGTATATTTATATAGCAAGTGCAGATGTTTATGTTTGGGCTAACATGTTTCAAGGCAAGAAAAGCTTAGGCTACTACAATTTTTTTTAAATATACTGGGAAATATATCTGGTTTCATGTGGTTACAGGCTAAGTGGTGCTTGTATAATAAATAAAGAGGTAGGCCCTTTAGAAAAGAGTAGCAAGAGTTTAGGCCCAAGGAGGAACAGGGTAGTGGCACTTATGCCAGTTAGTGTCCTAGGAGTAGCAAAGCAGGAAGCACAGGGCCAACATGCTCCTGAGGTCCCAGGTGGAGGATCCAGAGGGCGAAGAGGCCAAGGTGACCTGGAGCTTGTTCAAAAGGCATGAGTACGGGGAATAAGTACAAGCTCTGGAGTCTTACCCTGGAAAAGTCGATCCTTATCCTGGGTGATTCCAATCTTAGTCATCTCCCTCGATATGGGAACAGAGACATAGAGGTCCATCGTTTCCCAGGGGCAAATTTGAGCCATGCGTGCCATGTTCTTAAGAATAAGATGCCCATTTTCCCGAAGGCCCAGCATGTGATCTTGTCATTTGGTTTTAACAACAGGGCACAGGGGGACCAGGAGGTACTGGAGCAACTAGTCCAAAAGGCGGAAACCTAGGGCAATGCTCAACTAGAGTGAGAGTGTGCCAGGTAGTTGTGTCGGGAACCTTAGGGCCCTAAATGACATCATTCAGAGAACTGAATATAGTATTCCTTCCCTGCCTAGGGACTGTTTAGGGCGGTGGAGGATGGAATTCACGGGCACCAGACACAGCGAAAGAGATGTTCAAACATTGTCTGGATCAGCTGGAGATTTAGTTTGTGCACTGGGTTGTTTAATAAATAGTCTTTTTTGGTTCTGAACTTGTCTCAGGGTCTTCATTGTTAGGCTAGTATCGAGTGGTGGTGTTGCGTTTTCCTTTTTACCAAATGTATGGTTTAAAAGATCATTGCTGTTTTTGTGAAACACCCAGGTTGTCTAAATGAGAGTCGAGAACAAGGGGTTAGTAGGGTTAACCTTGTTTGTTTGTTTTTTTATTTCAGGGTAAGCTGCTACAAAAACATCAAACTGTGAAACAACAGAGGGGGCATGTTAAGATGAGGGGAGGAATTTGGGGAGATTGTCCCAGAATTAACTCCTTTTTCCGAACCCCTTTCAGAACAGAGGTTCAAGCTTTTTGGCAATTGGTTGTTGTCTCAAAGAATTAGAGGAACTGAGGTTTCCCTTTAAAATAATCTCTTTTTTGTGGAGATGGGAAGAGCAGTTGTCGGTTCTTGGTTTTCGATAAGCGTTCTTTAGCTGAGCTCCTTTTAGAACAAAAAATTGGTCTTTGGTCGTCAATCTTTAGAATAGAGGGGAAGGACAGTTTTCGGTCATTGTATAGATCAGAGCTGCACCATCTGGTAGCATCTGCAGTTGACGATTTCATCCTTTGGTAAGGATTAGATCTGCTCAATCCTTTCTACTCTCGAGGGAAGAGGTTGGTGTACAGAGTCTTGTAGTGGGTCTTGTCTGTGGAGTTAGATGGGCCTGGCAGCAATGTAAGGTCGCCATTTGGGGACTTTCCGTACAAAGGCTCTCTGGGTTAAGTCAGCAGGGCTGACAAAGGTCCCCAAAGACACAGGTCTTTCCCGAGTAGCCTGGATACTTTGCGGTGTTAACAAAGGACTGTTTGGGAGGGCGGTAAGTATCCAGCCCCCCTGGATCCACTAGGACAGCATGCAGGGAAGGTGATCTGGGGCTAACATAGCTTAAATGGAGCCCAGTCTTCTACGGGTGATTAGCACCCCACATGCAACAGCACACCCTGCAAACAACATACTTGCACACTGACCTTTCTTTCGTCTTCGAGGGTTGCACAAATTCGGGTTTTGTCCCTTCAGAAAGAACTCCAATTCAGGAGTCAATGCATCCAGCAGTTGTCCTGTAGTGGGATGATGTCTGTTTGGTTTGCCTTGGCTTCGAGGGGAAAGTACTGGTAGAAGCTTGATGCTAGGAGCTGGTAGTTCCTCATCCGCCAGTATCGCTGCCCGCCCATTGCTAGTTTTTCTTTAAGGGTTGTCCTCTTCTGGATTGGAGGTTCGCTTCTAAGAGATTAATTTGATTCCGGCAGAATTATCAGTCCCGATAAAGTCCTGTAAGCAGAGCCCAACAACTTAGGTTATTGAGGATCTGGTCCATCTTGACTAGCAATTGATCATGAGACACCTGTCCTGGACTGCTCATCCAGGATTGGGCCACCTCAGAGGATGGTGTTTGGTGTTTAAAGAGCCGAAACATCCGGTGAATCTGAGGTACACTACTGTCAAGAGTGTCTCGAATATTTCCCTCATGTATGGAGTAGGGAAAGTACTTCTATGCGGATCAGGTTTTCCTGTATGCTGAGCAGAGTTCGGTTTTTCGCTTTTTGATCTAAGCCTATACCATCTCTATCCCTAAACCTACCCACAGTAGCCCTGCGGCTTGTACACAGAGTGTCGTTTGGTTGTCGCTTTTGATAAGCTAGGTCTGTAGACCTGTGGTTTGTACACCGAGCAGTGTTCAGTTTTCGATCTAGGCCTATACCAGCTCGGTCCCTAAACCTACCCACAGTAGCCCTAAGGTTTCTACATAGTTAGGCCTGCACCCATTTTCGCACTAAACCTTCCAACAGTAGCCCTATGGACCACTAGCTCAGTCGTTTATTGGATTTTTGGATTTGGCATCACTTCAAGAAAAAAAAAAGTGATCAAAGCGTGTACAAACTCCTGCTCTACCCATTGGGGCCTGGTAGTTTATTTACCTAGACCTAGGTACTATTTGTATTCTCTCTTTCAGCCCAGGGTTCCAGTAGGAACTCGGAGTTAGGAGCAATGGTATAGTCTAACAAGTGTCGGCCCGTGCATTCCTTAGACTACCCGCTCTCCTGGTCTAGTGCCAGGAGGGTGGGGGGCTGATGTAATTGACCTTCAAAAACCTAACCGTGTCAGATGTTACGAGTTTTGGTTCATTTTAGTTAGATGTTTTGATAGATTATGCAATTCTGCATTTTATATCCAAACCTTCCCCTTCAGAATGCTAATGTTCATAGCATCAATACAATTGATTTTGTTTTTTTTCAAAATATAATGACATTTTAGTATTTCTATCCCATTTGTGATTTTGTTGTTTTGGCTGTTGTAACCTCCTGAGCTCTTAAGAGGAATTTGTTTTTTTCCCGCTCATGGCCTCATTCTATCTTTTTGCTCATGGTCTTTTTTCCATGTGGCTTTTGACTTCTATCATTTAGGAACAGATAAAAGAGAGACAGAGCACATCGCTCTACGGTGGGATTTTACACATTTAGCAGTGAATTTAGTGGTGCCCTGTTGTGTTGCAAGGTGTCAAGAGCTGGACAGGTATGTGTGACCCACTGTACCTGAGAATGTTTAGGAATATTTTGAGCAAAATAAAAGCCAAGATGAGAGAGATTAAAAAACACATTTTAGACATTTTAAAAGTATAAAATGTGAGTAAAAAGAAGTTCTACTATAAATCTCAGACATAATCTGTAATTTTGTGGGATTTAATCAATGGATTTAACCTTTAAAACATTTGAGAAGAAACTAGGGTTTGTTTGCTTGATAATTATAATTTTTATTTTAATTCTTAATTCACATAATGATACCCACCATCTCTTTGTATAAAACATAAGCTTATGTTATGAATCATTTAGACATTTCTAGACCTCTTTCTGTGATAAACGAGCCACATCACATTTTCAGTGAGGTTCACACTGTTTAAACTGCTGAAATATTACCTCATTACCTGGTTTTAACAGCCTACTGTGATATTATGTACCATTCATGACAAATGTCTTCTTTATGTCTGCTGCTTCCTTACTCAGTAGTTTGCTAATCTAGTCGGGCCGTGATTCAGTAGCCCTGTGTAACTGTGAAGCCAGTGGTGCTGATTTAATTATAGCTGTGATTTGAAAACAGTCCACTGGGTTACTTTCAGACTCACCACTCATTGAAGCACTGAAAATAATGCAGACAGAGAGGTGCATTTAGTCCTACGGTCCGCTTAACTTAACCTTTCACATCCGATTTGACAAAGAGATTCTGTAGCGCGTATTTGACTTGGCTCTCTGGCTTCAAAGCAATCAGCACGACCCTTTTGCAGGCCAAACGTTTCTGTCTCTTCCTGTCAGGAAACTAATTCATTAGATTTGACAATTCCCTCACAGCGAACACCCTCCAATGGGAAAGTACCACACAGACTATGGGTTGATGGGTCGAAATATGTCAGAAATGTTGGCAAAGTGAAAAACAAGCCATTATTGTTATTTGATTGTGTATCTTGCTGATATTAGGGGTCACCGTGATTTTGCCAAGACAGACATTGTCCTGGATCAACATATTTTGTTGATCCTGCATCAACATTTCTGTCCCAAAATGTTGTCCTTACTCAATCCCTACCCCTAAACCTAACCCTACCCATGACTTTTCCATAAAATCAGAGGGTAATGAAAAGTTAATAACACTGATATTTAAAGGAACACTTCAACTTTTTGGGACTTCAGCCTATTCACCTTATCCCCCAGAGTTAGATAAGTCCATACATACCTTTTTCGTCTCCGTGCATGCTATAAGTCTGTTTGATGCACCCACCGCTGGCCTAGCTTAACACTGACTGGATGTAAATGGTTGCAGCTAGCATACTAATCCAAAAAAGTGGCAAAATAACACAAACATTTTCATATTTACATGTTGTGATTAGTATTAGTCACAGACTGTAGGCTACAAATAACAAGGCCATATGAGACACAGACATCTTTTAACCGTATAAATACTGGGAACTATATTTTTCTGAAGGCGAAGCACTGCTACTTGGGCAGAGTGATAACCACATCACCTGAGACGCACCGTGACGAGGAGCAGAGAGTTCGCTCAGAATTGGAGTAATGGGCTTTATGCCCAGCTGCACTACTTCCTGAACTTCAGCCAGCTCCTTGTTTCCTGTCTGCCATTATTGGTCAAATTGATTAATTCAGGTGTGTTTGACCTCAGTAGTCATGGCAACAATAATCAGACACACCTGAATTAATCAATTTGGCCAATAATGGCAGACAGGAAACAAGGAGCTGGCTGAAGTTCAGGAAGTAGTGCAGCTGGGCATAAAGCCAATTGAGTCAGCAATTACAAGATAGAAAATCATAGTTTATCATGGGTGTTCGCTTTATTGTATGAGTTGTGACAATAAACAGGGGAGACCAAGTAATACCATGATGTTTCATTGAATTCCAACCAAAAATGCATCCTGATTTATAAATAGCACAGAACGTGAATAAAGAATTATTATTACAGGAATCGATAAATGCAATTTATTAGCTGAACCAAATGTATTAAACAGCATATAATACAGTATAATTGTATTATAATAGGCTAGAATAAGGGGAAAGTAATAGCACAAGGCAAATTGTTTTTGCACAATGAACCCACAGCCTAATGTACCCGTACTGGACAAGGTCACTGTTTCTCAAAAAAAAAAAAAAAAAAAAAAACTCAGATTCATTAGCAAGGTGAAGGCTACAGTCCTGAGTTTACAGCTCCGCTCATTTGTTACTGGGGCGATAGAGCACATTCGTGATAAAACAATACTAACATTAGGGCCTGCTAACTATATTGCGGCTTTTGCTTTTTGCTCAAGTTTTTTATTTCAAATGTAGGCACGCAGGGTGCAACACGCTCATTTTTTTTTTCCAAAAACGCTGCATCAAGATAAAAACATATTCATACCCTATTCATAATAGTGTCACTAACGTTACATTAGATCTGGCTAATGGCACTGTTACAGTAGGTCATCTAAAAATATAACAGAACACTTACCGCAGCGGCTGGTGATCCACTTTGTCCTGTCTGTGCTATCGATGGGATGGCCGTATCCTTCGTTTATGGTCCGTGTGACAAATTCCATTTTTTCAAAATAGTCGTCCTCAGTGAAATGTATACCAAGCAAACTACGCTTTTAATATTTATAAATAGCTGACTCTGTTACTCAAATTCTAAACAAACTCTCTGCTCCTCACCACGGCGCGTCTCAGGTGCTGCGGTTATCACTCTGCCCAAGTAGCAGTGCTTCGCCTTCAGAGAATATAGTTCCCAGTATTTATTCGGTTAAAAGATGTCGGTCTCATTTGACTTTGTTTTTTGTACACTCTGTGACTATACAAATCACAACATGTAAATAGGAAAACGTTTCCGTTATTTTGTCACTCATTTGGATTAGTATGAAAGCTGCAACCATTTACATCCAGTCTTAGTGCTAAGCTAGGTTAGTGGTGGGTGCGTCAAACAGAGTTACAGCACGCACGGAGATGAAAATTGACTTATCTAACTCTGGGGGATAAGGTGAATAGGCTAAAGTCCCAAAAAATCTGATTGGTTGATTGAAAAGTTGATCCAGGATAAACAAAGATGTTGATCCAGGAACATGTGGTACTTAGTGAAATCAGGTTCACCTGATATGATGCAGGTGTTACAGGTACCGGCCGGTGTCATGTAAACAGCTTATATGCTCTTGCTCTGAAACAGGAGAAATAAATGAGAGAGGGCAAAGTCTGTGTCCGTCTTCCATCTCGCTAAGCAGAAAGAGAGAGAATTTATTACACAACCATTCTCAATCCTACTTGGTTACAAACACACAATATTTTCTCATGAAATAGACAGTTTCAAAAATAAAATACAATGTGTCTTTTCTCATCTTTCAGCAATTACTGAGATATAAACTGTGTATGACCAAATAAATCAATATGACAAAACCTCATTTACCTTGTCAGTAGTCTCTTTTAAACTTAATATAAAACTTAGCTTATGTTATCACTTGCATGTAACCCCTAAATGCATTTTCAACCTGCATCATTTTCTTTACTCTTCCACAATGCATGAGCTGACAGACTTATAACTTGTTTTTTTTAACCACTTCTAGAATACAAAACGTTAGGTTTTAACACTAACTTTTCACACATTACACAATATCATACCTTTCAAAACTATTATACTTTACAAAATGTTCAAAAGCTAACAAAATAAAACTCCGTTTGACATTGGTAATCACAGATGACGTCATCGGGCGCGAACATACAGACACTGAGATAACGTTCTATTCATATTTGCAGGGCCGGCGCTCCGCACACGCACATCACGCACTGCGCGTAGGGCACCAAGTGCTTGGGGGGGCACCAAAAAATCTGGGTGGTGAAAAATCATCACAATAGACTACTAGTATAAATAACAAATACAATATGTCTAAAGCATGTTAATATACAAAAGCAATACAAAAGTAATATAGGCCTAGACCAAATTAGTGGAGATAAAGGTGAATCTCCTGTGCCACTATCCCTCTGGTGCCCCCCCTTCCCCACCTCGCAGTGGTCTGTTCCTCAATCAGTGTCAAATTTGGCAGACACCTGATCGACATCAGACATGGCCTCAAAAGAGTCGGGGGCAGAAAAAAGGAAAAAGAAGAGACAGTGGGATGATACTTGTTTGCAGGTAAGACAATGTTTTAAATAAAAGTGTTAGTTTTGTAGGCACCCTTGCTTCGTGTATGCATGTCCAGAGGGGCGTCGCTAGTTGTGCAAATGATCCAGGGCTTTGCCCTGCATGTAGAATTTTTTTTATTTTAATGGGGGTCCGGGGGTTTCTCCCTGGGATTTTTTTTTTTACTTGGGCTGTTTAAGATGCAGTTAGTTTGTTTGAGAAGAAAAGGAAGATCGCTTAGATATGTTTTTTCGTTGTTGTTCTATCGGATAATGCGGTCAAAGGCCCAAGGGCGACATCTATTGGTGAAACTGCAATTTAAAAAAAAAAAAAACACAATCTCACTGTTTGTATATTTTCATATGGAGTTGTCAAATTATTAGGGCTGGGAAAAGCGTAATCACATCCAAAATAAAAGTTTCTACATGAGTACTGTGTATAATTATATAATATACACACATATATATATTTAAGAAATATTTGCATGTATATAGGCTACTGTATATATTTATAGATAATTTATATTATATATATATATATATATATAAATTAAAATATTTTATATATAAATAACAAATATTTCTTAAATACATATACAAAATAATTATACACAGTACACACACATTGGCCTATATCATTAATGTAGACACAAACTTTTATTTTGGATGCGATTAATCGCGATTCATCTTTTCCCAGCCAAATTATGTACAGAATTATTATACTGTGCCTCATCAGACCTCTTTTAAAGGTAGAATAGAGTTTTGAATTTTAAATGTTCCAGTGACACATAGGCCTATATTATATAAAAGACTAATGTGTGCAATATTTTTGTATGATGGTTATTGATTCAGTAGAATCCCTGAATATTTTGTCTTGTATTTCTGAATGCAGGGTCAATGCTAAAATACATGCAAGGAGCAACTCAAGGCCAGGAGGAAGAACCATCAACCAGCAGTTGTAGCCAGTTCCAAAAATGTGTTTTTAGTAATTGTGGTGGTTTTTGGTATTTATAATTTTAACCTTTTTATTATTTATTTCTTTTCATATTTGGTGCCATTGTTAATGTAAATGTATTTATTTGCAGCAGTTATTTTGGAAGTAAAGAGAACCTAACTAAGAAATTCTGAATGGTTGTTATTCCTTGGGTGAGTGGGTGGTTGGGGTGGGGGGGTTGTTAAGGGGGCACCACCAAGCATTTGTGCTTAGGGCACCCAAATGGCTAGCGCCGGCCCTGCATATTTGTCCACATTTTCATACCACAGCCTTGTTACACGGCCCGAAAACACATTCAGCGACATGTACACATTTAACATTTCAGTTATTTAACTTAATTACAAATCTACCAACCTGAAACAGGAGAAATAAATGAGAGAGGGCAAAGTCGGCGTCCGTCTTCCAACTCGCTCAGCAGAAAGAGAAAGACCGCAAAGCGGGACAACTACGCGAAGCCCGGAAACACACAAAGCGCCACACTGCCCACTGCTGGCGAACTCCACAATTTCTCCTGATCTCGATATACCATATATTAGTACAAGTGGATGATAGAAATAGGCTAATTAACCATGAACAAAGTTCAAAATATTTCTTAATAACATTACCATCACCACAAATGTGATAACAATTTACTGGGTATCACACATGCAAATTATTCCGTTTATCTAAATATACTTTATCAAGCATTTTATTTAGTTATAACAAATAATGTCATGATTCATTATTGAAGTAATTCATTACTGACAATCTTTCAATTTCAGACAACATTTAGAAAAGTATTTAGGCTGGATTTGTAAATTTAATTTAATTTTGTTTTGATTTTTCTTTTTATGCTTTTTCAGATATTACCTGTAATGTAGTGTGTAATATGTTTAGGGTGTTTATGTAAAAGGTGTGCAAAGTTTCAAAGATCAAAGTGCACAGTAAGTTATTGTCTCCCAAAAGAACCACTGAAGTTGTAGCTTAGCCTGAAGTTGTCGACATGTTGAGAAGACACTGTTTTTTGTGCTGCGAAGCAAATCCACTTTGCATGCTTTTCCAAAGGATGAGGACAAGGATGAGGACCCAGGTCCGAATAGGTACGGTAAAACTGACATCATCGTTGCTGTTTACGGGTTGAGGAAGCCTCCGGTGCATTGCATGTATGGACACTTTAACCATTACCAATTCTCAGATCATAATCAGGTAACTAGGTCTAATGTGTGAGAGTTACAGTAAAAGTTCTATAGAAAAAGAAAGTGTCAAGGCAAAAAGAAAAGGTAAAATTGTTTTTATTCAGAGTTGTAGCTTCAGAGGTTTTTATTTATTAATTATACCATCTGCTGAGCAACAGGAGAGACTTTGGATGTTTTATATATCAGTCTCTGGGACCTTTTGAAGAAAAGGAAGAGAGAAATGCGGAATACTGAAAGAGAAAGTTTTTGTAACACAGGGAGATAGATGCTTGATCTCTTTTGTAAACCAGCACATTTGCTCTATTCAGATTTTTGAGAACATTTGCAATCGTAATAATCCAGACCAATGAAGGGTTGCATTCAGAGGCATCTGGCTGTCAGGACCAATAATGTTCCACTTACAATTATAGTCCTGTGAGGAGGTTTGCAGGTTGGAGGTTTGTGTTATAGCAGTTCCTCTGTGCACTCACTGATATGAGACTTGCATACTTTTCTAAAAGCAATGAGCCTCTACTGAAGGTTTCTATCATCATGTGCCTAATATTGGTACCCTTGTCAACAAGACGGCTAGTGTAACTCCATCATAGTTAAATTAGCATTGCTTTACTCCAAAAAAAGCAACAGCCTGCTTTGTAGCCTCCTCCCTTCTCCGTGGTCATGACCCAGTTTAAAATCCGCCTAGTAACAGTGTGCTCAGCAGTGACACTGGAGAGATGACATGACCCCTGGTTTACCCAACAGATCGATGTTCATCCATATTACGATGAACTAATATTTAGGGATGCACCATTACCAATATTGTAGATTGTAGGAAAGTGTGTAGTTCAATCTGATATGACAAAAGCAAAGAAAGTTAAACGATTAATTGATCATAAAGTGCAACATGTGCAAGTAAAAAAATGAACTACTGTGTGATTTATATAACAAGTGGTTCCCTATTATTACAGGAAGGCAGTTTAGTGATCACATGACGATTTCATTAAGTTTTCTGTGCTCAAATATCCAAAGTGTGCATCCAGAAAGCTGCCCCTCATCTTCTCTTTCATGTCTTCTTTTGGTTTTCACTGGCAAATTCACACAAAATTGTCAAAATGCCTGTATAGGCGTGAAACATATAGGGCCTTATCTTGCACCCGGAGCAAAACTGACGCATATATCAAAGGCTTTTTCCCTCCACAGATGCATGTCGGTAAACTAGGGAATGAATTTGCGCTCCCTGGGCGGATCGGCGCAAAAAAGTAGGCATGTTCCCTATCGTAGTCACTTCGAGTTACGTCAGAAGTGACGGAGATTGGGGGTTTCGCATAGAAAGCCAATCCTCTTCGAGTATTAAAACACGAGCCAATGGCATGCAATGCCTTGGGGCTGCGGAAATTTGCATAGCGTACTCCGCCCTACTCCGTGAGTATAAAAGGAGGAAGTGAACGCAACCGCAGTATGTTTTCGCTTCGGAGCCAAGAGAACCTCTTCACTCCTGAAAGCACTGTTCAAGACTCTTCGAGACGAGCGTCCTCTTCAGTGTTGGTGTGACGGCGGTACCCAGCGAGATTCTGCATCGCCTGCGATCTGAGCAGTGGTCTGCCAGACTTTGCGCTTCTCCCTGGTCGCTTCAGCGCTGAAAGAGTGAATTTCCTCCTCTCATTGAAAGAGCTGCACGCGCACGTCTTTTTAAAGACGGTTCGCCCGTGCTCTTCTGGGTGTGATTGATTTCTGTCGTCATCTGATGGTCACGATCGCTGCTTTGTATGCCTGGGCATTTCAGCATGCAGCAGCAGCGTTCGTGGATGACTCATTTTCCTTCTGTGGGAACATGACCATCTCTACACTGAGGTCGAGACTCAATGATCTCACTTGAGTGAGAGTCCCGGTCCCCCCCGCTCGATCGGTTTCCTCCATAGGGGGCCCGTCGACCCGGGAACCTGGTGATTTACGGTGATGGTGTGGGATAAGCCCCGACGATTCCTCGGGCCACACCTCCCGCCTCAGTGCGAGAGCCAGCGAGCGTTAGTTCGATTCAGTCGGTTGCTTCTTCGGTGGCACCGGCTGCTTCGGGCAGCGCTCCAGATGATGATGCGATGTCGATCACAGCATCACTAGGCGGGCTTGACTCCTCGGGAAGTGAGGATGCGGCCGCGTTGCCTCCCTCGGGAGCGTCAGCGCCGCCGTGTCTGATCCCGCGATGATGGCCGTGCTATCTCGGGCGTCCGTGAGCATCGGGTGGGGGTGGAACTCCGCCCCTCCCCGATCTCTCGCGGCTGAATAATTGGTTTTTGGGTAACGCTGCCGCCTTACGGCCACGGCCAACCCCAATTTCCTTTTTTCCCCGAGTTGCATGCGGAACTGACACGCACTAAAAAATAAATAAATAAAAAAAAAAAAAAAAGCGTGCTTAGTTCCCCGCCCTTCCTCCCCTCGGCGATGCGGCTGTCTGTGGGTACGCTGGGGCTCCCCCGGTCAACCGGCGGTTGCTCTCAGATGCCCCTCCAAAGCCTATGGGTTCTCGTCGTCTATGGCGGCGCGATTCTGTAGAGCGGCGGGACAGGCAGCCTCCGCCCTGCATATGATGAGCACCTACAAAGCTAGCTGCTCAGGAATGTGCACGAGGAGGTGACGGACCAAGCGAGCTGCGAGCCTGTCGCCTACCTTGTCCTTAAACGGGTCACGGAGGCGGTCGCTCGCTCCCTTGGTCAGGTGATGCCCACCGCTGTGGTCCAGGAGCATCATAATGTTCGGCGGTGCGGTCCAGGACTTTGCCCAGCACTTCTCGACCGCCTAGGAGCAGACGAAGGCGGTTTCTCTGCCCCGACGGCCAGCTGCTGCCTCCAACCAGCCGTCGGCTCGGACGCCTCCGCCAGCTCGCCGCCGAGGACGCCCCCCTGCGGCTCCCTTCCCTCCCACGCGGCCCCAGCAGCAGCCTTCAGCCGGTTCGCGTCGCGGAGGAGGCCACAGGTAAGCGTCCCAAGAAAAGAGCCCCCCCTCAGGCCGCGTGCCCCGCTAGATGCCAGGCGAAGCGATGTTCCTGAGGCGGGCCGCTCAGTGATAGTGTCATGGTTTTTCTCAGGAGGCGGTGGCAGGGCCCCTCCTTCCCCGGTGGAGGGCCGGTGGAGAATCTTTTGTTCTAGCTAGCTCCCTGAGCTGGTTGAGGAAAAGCTGACACTGTCATTGAGCACACAGACTGGAATGAGCGCGCACGACGTCCAGTGCGTCGCCCCGTTCATTCCTCTCTGTCTCGGAGGGCGCGGAAGGGTGCGTGTGTCGTCCCCGGGCTACGCCAATCCCTTCCCCCTCTGTCGCCAGACCCCCGGCAGAACAGACCCCCGTGGAACGCTCTGCCTTCCCTGGTCTCTTCTGTCGGGGAGCGGGTTTCGACGGTGCATCCGGACGGGGTAACTCCTGCACGCATGCCGGTCGACCCGCCTCGCTGCCCCTCCGGGGGGACGTCTGTGGTTCGCATGACCCCGTTGGCTCACTTCCTGGAAGCCTGGCTAGCGCTTCCCGGGGTTCCCGCTGGGTCATCAGAACGATCGGATTCGGCTACGCGATTCAGTTCGCACGGTCTCTTCCCCGCTTCAGGGGAGTTCGCTCCACGATGGTTGGTGGCAATGCCCCAGTCTTGAGAGCGGAGATTGCGACCCTGCTGGCGAAGGGTGCAATCGAGACGGTCCCTCCAGCCGAGGTGAGGTCCGGGCTTTACAGCCCCTACTTCATTGTCCCCAAGAAAGACCGGTGGGTTACGACCGATCCTGGACCTGCGCATTTTGAACCGTTCTCTCCATCGACTACCGTTCAAAATGCTCACGGCCAAACGCATTTTCGAATGTGTTCGGTATCAGGATTGGTTTGCAGCGATCGACCTGAAGGACGCGTACTTCCATGTCTCCATTCTCCCTCGACACAGACCGTTTCTTCGGTTTGCCTTCGAGGGCCAGGCATACCAGTACGCCGTTCTCCCATTCGGGTTAGCTCTGTCCCCTCGCGTCTTCACTAAGATCGTCGAGGCAGCCCTTGTTCCCCTTCGCGAACACGGGGTTCGCATCCTGAACTATCTCGACGACTGGCTGTTACTAGCACACTCTCGAGCTCAGGTTTGCGAACACAGAGACCTGGTGCTACGGCACCTAGCCCGTCTGGGCCTTCGGGTCAACCGGGAAAAGAGCAAACTTTGCCCCGTGCAGAGGATCTCTTTTCTCGGCATGGAGATAGACTCGGTCGCCATGTCCGCGCAGCTCACGAACGAGCGCGCGCACTCACTGCTGGCTTGTCTTCGTCAGTTCGAGGGCAAGAGTGCGGTTCCACTGAAACTTTTCAGAGGCTCCTGGGGCATATGGCATCCGCGGCCGCGGCAACGCCGCTCGGTTTGCTTCATATGAGACCGCTTCAGCTGTGGCTTCGCGATCGAGTCCCGAGGTGGGCATGGCATCGCGGCTCGCTCCGAGTTCCAGTGACTCCGACGTGCCGCCGATCCTTCTTCCCGTGGTCGAACCTCAGCTTTTTACGGACAGGGTCCCTATTCAGCGAGTTTCCAGGCATCTCGTTGTCTCCACGGATGCGTCTACCACGGGTTGGGGTGCCATGTGCAATGGGCATGCAGCCGCCGGTTCCTGGACAGGAGCCCAGCGCCTCATGCACATCAATTGCCTCGAGCTGTTGGCAGTACGGCTCGCCCGGCACCGCTTCCGAGCGTGCTCTAGGGCCAGCATGTGCTTGTCCGCTCAGACAACACTACGGCAGTGGCGTACATCAACCACCAGGGGGGGTCTACGCTCGCGCCGGTTGTCGCAGCTCGCCCGCCACCTCTTGATATGGAGTCAGAAGCACCTGAGGTCCCTTCGTGCAGTTACATTCCTGGAGACCGGAATCGGGCAGCCGCGAGCTGTCCCGGGCCCGTCCCATCTCCGGCGAATGGCGACTCCATCCCCAGTCGGTCCAGCTGATTTGGGACCAGTTCGGGGAGGCACAGTTAGACCTGTTCGCCTCTCGGGACTCGTCCCACTGCGCCCAGTTATTCTCTGACCCGCGGCTCGGCTCGGATGCGCTGGCGCACAGCTGGCCACGGGGCCCACGCAAGTGTGCGTTCCCCCAGTGAGCCTCCTTGCACGGGTGTTGTGCAAGATCAAGGAGGACGAGGAGCAGGTCTTGCTGGTAGCCCCCTACTGGCCCACCAAGACGTGGTTCTCCGAACTCTTGCTCCTCGCGACAGCACCTCCTTGGCCTATTCCTCTGAGACCGGACCTACTCTCTCAGAGACGGGGCACTCTGTGGCACCCTCGTCCCGATCTTGGAGGCTGCACGTGTGGCTCCAGGACGGGACGAGGCAGGTTTGAGTTCGCTGCCACCTGCGGTGGCGGCAACCATCACTTCCGCAAGAGCGTCGTCCACGTGACACCTTTATGCGTTGAAGTGAAACCTCTTCGTCAATTGGTGTTCTTCTCGCTGAGAAGACCCCCGGAGATGTTCGATCGGAGTCATGCTTCCTTCCTGCAAGAGGGGTTGGAGCGCAGGCTGTCGCCCTCCACCCTTTGGATTATGTCGCGGCCATTGCCGCGTCTCATGATGCAGTGAAAGGTAAGTCTATGGGAAGCATGACCTGGTCATCAGGTTCCTGAGGGGAGTGAGGGGGCTAAATCCGCCTCCCTCCCCTCCTGCCCTCTGGGGACCTCTCAGTAGACCTGGGTGCTCTGCAGAGGCCTCCCCTGGAGCCTTTGCAGTCGGTAGAGTTTTTGCCCTGTCCTATGTGACAGCACTCCTGATTGCATTGGTATCCATCAGGAGAGTAAGGGACCTGCACGCACTCTCTGTTGACGAAGTGTGCCTGGAGTTCGGGCCGGCTTACTCTCACGTATTCCTGAGACCCCGGCCTGGATATATGCCCAAGGTTCCTACCACTCCCCTCCGGGACCTGGTGGTGAACCTGCAAGCGCTGCCCCTGGAGGAGGCAGACCCAGCCTTGGCACTGCTCTGTCCGGTACGTGCTCTCCGCACCTATGTCGACAGAACGCAGTGTTTCAGGACCTCAGACCAGCTCTTTGTCTGTCATGGGGGGAGCCAGAAGGGAAGGGCTCTCTCAAAGCAACGGCTGTCCCACTGGATAGTGGATGCCATTGCTTTGTCTTACCAGCAGCAAGGCCTTCCGTGCCCCCTTGGTGTGACGGCCCATTCCACTCGGAGTGTAGCCTCCTCTTGGGCTTTAGCGCACGGCGCCTCGCTAACAGACATCTGCAGAGCTGCAGGCTGGGCGACACCCAACACCTTCGCCAGATTCTATAATCTGCGAATTGAGCCGGTATCCTCTCACGTACTCGTTTCGGCCAGTTCTGGATCCGCTCAGGTGTCTTCGCTTGCTCGCCACTCCACTCCCCGGACTGGATAAGTGCGATATTTCCTCAGTTCTTCCATTGAAGTCTTGAGTCCTCCAGCACCGACGATGCGGGCACCACTGCGTTGCTCTGGATGCTAGCTAGGTGCCTCCATGCGCACGGTTCCCCATGGTAACCGTCTCATGTGTATTATCCACTGTAAGCCTCTCTAAGCATGTGTCTTCCCTTGGCAAGCCATCTGCCACCCCTGGAGTTTAAATCAGTAGCCACCTGCGGTTGGTACTCCAGTGTTCCATATGCGTTCCTATGTGGCCATATGTGTATTCTTAAGTCCTCCCTTCGGTAGGCAGCTGGTAGCATGTCCCCTTCGGGATATGTTCCCAGTGTACCTTGGTAATCCTGTGTCAAAGTCGGATCCCCAAAAAAAAAAAAAAAAAAAGAGGTAAGGCTCGGGGGTTCAGTCTTTCGCAGGGCACTGGAAGACAGCTTGAAGATGGCGTGATGGCACAGACCCCCAATCTCCGTCACTTCTGACGTAACTCGAAGTGACTACGATAGGGAACGTCTCGGTTACGTATGTAACCCTCGTTCCCTGAGTAGGGAACGGAGACGTTACGTCTCCCTGCCACTTCTGCTGTATCGCTGGGTAGAGGCCGAGTTCAGTCTTGGCTCCTCAGCGAAGACATACTGCGGTTGCGTTCACTTCCTCCTTTTATACTCACGGAGTAGGGCGGAGTACGCTATGCAAATTTCCGCAGCCCCAAGGCATTGCATGCCATTGGCTCGTGTTTTAATACTCGAAGAGGATTGGCTTTCTATGCGAAACCCCCAATCTCCGTCACTTCTGACGTAACGTCTCCGTTCCCTACTCAGGGAACGAGGGTTACATACGTAACCGAGACGTTTTGGCGCAAACATCCCTAGTGCTATTTTGCAGTTCCAGAAAACAATTGCGCCACTGACCAGAAAAACCTGGTCTAAAGTCAGTGGCACGTTGCGCGTTGTTCATAATGCTATTTTAAGCGTGCATACTTGGCCATAATGTAGGGGGTGCACATCGCGCATACACTTTGATTCTCTCATCAACACAAATGCAGTAGTTTTTATTTTTGCAAATAATACATTATAATAAGGAAAAATATTAGCACATGAGGGAAATCATTCTGGTTTACATGAAGATGAAAAAACCTAATTACCCATTATATATATATATATATATATATATATATATATATATATATATATATATATATATATATACTTGCACGGATTAATTGTTCACCACAAGACTAGTAATATGCTAACAAAGTAAATAGGGTCAATTTTGATTTCACAGGGACTTTAAGAGCAGGTGTGCATGTTGCATGGCGAATTGCATGGCTCTTGTTTCATGTAGTTACAGGGTAAGTGTGACATTGCAGGCTGTAAATTAAAGTGGTGCTTGTTACCCTCTTGTTCCATGTAGTTACTGGGTAAGTACAATAAAAATGTATAGACACAATCTTATATCACTGACCCGGAAACTTATTATGCAAGCACCACTTAACCTGTAACCACATGAAACCATATATATTTCCCAGTTTATCTAAAAAAAATTACGGTAGTCTTAGCTTTTCTTGGCTAATGTTAGCCCAGATAGATAAACATCTGCAAATTTTGCTATCAATTTTTTTTTTTTTTTTTTTTTTATAAATGCATAGATATGTACCCTGTCATTTCTAAAAAGGCTATACAGTATGCACTGGTACACAATTATTACAAAAAGGTAGTAGCTAAATTGCTCCCAAATGTAATATCATAAGTATTAATTAATACTGAATAATAGTGAAGTACCTCTTAGGTCTATAATTACTTAGAGTTTAAATTTTTTTTTTAATTCTTCTCCTGGTTGTTAGCCATTTATTCTCCAAACTTTACATATTGTTCCCTTATACTTACATGTAAGTATTTTATAAGTACACTATAATTACAGAAAGTTAAACTGTAAATTCCTCTTAATTACACAGTACTTTCTGGGCTGTAATCTAAAGCGTTACCAAAATTGCTTATCATATCATGCAAAACCATGTAAATTATACTTTGTTCTCAAACTGTAAATGTTAACAACATCAGCATCGCATGACTACATGTAATGTTATTATGATACTGTACGTATCCTTGTTTTTGCATGGGTCTGGTTGCAGTCTCTCTTTTTTTTTCTGTAGCCACTCCGAAGTCCGAACAAAGTCTTTTGTATTTTACAACGGACCTCTCCAGTTGTCACTGGTGAATGTCGTTTGAACCTTTCTGGATAAAATTAATATGTGAAGAGTTCAGATGCAAAAGCCTCTAAATGCCATTTGAAATTTTCTTCTTTAATGATGATTTTTTATCAAACTTGTATATTTAAGTTCAGTAATTTCACTTAAATAACAAGTGAAATTACTGAACTTAAATATACAAGTTTGATAAAAATCATCATTAAAGAAGAAAATTTCAAATGGCATTTAGAGGCTTTTGCATCTGAACTCTTCATGTTTAATTATGGTGCTGTGAGAATTATAGTGCTGCAGTTGCATTTCCTGCTTTTACTATTATGTACAGTATATATATATATATATATATATATATATATATATATATATATATATATATATATATATATATATATACAGGGCCTGAAGTTAACTTTTTCGGCCACCGGCCACTGTGGCAGGTGGATTTAAAAATTCACCTGCCACAGAGACTTTTTACCAGCCATTTTTTTTTTTTTTTGCCTCATAAACGTAAAAACCGGGAATTTCACTATATTGTTCTTTAACTTGCTTAACTTCTTTAAAGTGCTGTCAAGTAATAGCCTAATAACTCTAACAACATACATTTAAAAAAAATCTTTTTATTCATTGATTTTGACAGACACAAACACAACAGGGCAGGCTAGCTATAATATAGTATATACTCAACAGATAGACCTACCGCAGCTCGTAAACAAATCACACGCGGCTGTGTTGATGGCGGATTTATTCACGTAGACAGGTCTTACTCTTAACAGCTTTTAGTTATAGCGTTCAGGAACCGTTAAATATTAACTAAATTAATACTGTTATTACTGGTAAAATTACCGGGTACCGGACATTTTCTCACCGGTTCCCAACTCCTAATATGCACAGTTGCACACGCACACACATCTGTGCAACTGTCATTGTACTGTAACATACGTCAGCGTTACATTATCTCATCCCATCTCACCAACAGTTTATACTCGCACATCCAAACGTAGTCAGAAAAAGGGTCTCATCTTCTTTCTGATCGCATGAACGTTGCGAAACAACAGTCGCTGTCATAAATCAGCCGCTCACGAACCTTGCCATTGCCGCCGATTGTTCACTTTGTATTAAAATGTCTTCTTTACTTTTCTTTTCCTCATCATCTTTTTATTGGCTGTTTGTTTCAGCTGGCCTCTTTACCCCAGTAATGTGCCGCCACATTTTAGCTAAAGTCCAACGCAATAGCGGACTTTGTTGAAATGTAAAAATCGTAATGAATCACTCACAATTCTCATTGGCTACCTGCCAATGTGGCAGGTAGATTGACAGTGTTACCCGCCAATAGCAAAATTCACCCGCATTTGGCAGGTGGTCGGGTGTTAATTTCAGGCCCTGTATATATATACGTATATTATAATACAAAATATTCTGTCATTTTTGATCAATGTAGAAAATAATGAAAATATATTTATAATGAATTGCTTTATTTAAATACTCATGGTGCATTTAGAGCCTGATTGAACTGGATAACTGATTGTTGGTGAATAAGATCCACACACAAATGTTGCACAAATGTCTAGTGAATTTGTCCTCAAGTCAGCTTGGTACAACTCTTCATTTCCAAGTTCCTTTTCTTCACAAGTTCACAAGCCTTCTTAAAAAAAAAAAAAAATTACAATCAAATGAAATATTCAAAAGTTCCAAGCAATGAGAGCGAGAGGAAAAATGGAACATCAGGCCAGGCTACAACCATAAATAAAGAGCCCAAATCCTCATTTCTCTGCCCCGGCATATCGATCTATCCTTTCATCCATGCATCCATTCATTGCCACGCTATCTTCTGCTTTGCATTTAAACGAAGGAAATCCATTAGCATCCCATGTGCAGTTGCTGAACTGGTGATTGCAGACCTGGAAGAACACTTTAATTATGTTGTGCTGTCATTCATTTTGTTTGAGTTATATTTTCAAAAAGCAGCCAGATATTATTTTGACATTAAATAAAAATGCTGTGTAAATTGCTTGACATAATGGCACAAGCACCAGCTCTGCGTCATGAGTATTAGACATAGACACAGACATGTCAGCAAACAATGCATAAAAGCAGTTCTGTCTCGTTTTAGATTATGCAGGTCAGCCAAACCACTTTTACAAAGCGTCTGCTAATGAGCAAAACGTTTAGAGCCAAGACACGGCAGTTAAAAATGTAGCAGACAAACATCCACATAAGAATCCCCTTTCCAAAATTTTGTTCCAAAACACTGAAATATTTACAAACCTAAAGTATTTTTAAGACTGCTATGCAAATATAAATGACTCATCTTTGTCTTAAAGGGTTAGTTCACCCAAAAATGAAAATTCTGTCAGTATTTACTCACCCTCATGTTTTTCCAACCCCGTAAGACCTTCGTTCATCTTCAGAACACAAATTAAGATATTTTTGATGAAAACTGAGAGCTGGATCACTCCTCCATACTAGTCCATAGGCTTCTTGAGGAATTGAAACTTTCCGTCCTCGCAAAGTTATTAAAGACATTGTTAAAATAGTCCAAGTGACTTCAGTGGCTCAATCTTAAATTTATCAAGCCACAAGAACACTTTTTGTGCGCAAAAACAAACAAAAATAACAACTTTATTTCAACTACTCACTTCCTTCTCTTTGAGCCTCTAGTCAGTTAATGTAGTGTGATGATAGCGCAGATCTACGTCACATGTAGGCTCATTATTGGCCGACGCTGGTCATGTGTGTGATGCGTGTGACGTACAATAACAGAAGCTTACGTTATGAAACTAGTAACCTGACTCGAGGCAGAGAGAGAAGTAAATGAATAGTTGAAATAATGTCGTTATTTTTCGCATACAAAAAGTTTTCTCGTCGTTTGATAAACTTAAGATTGAGCCACTGGACCTTATTAAAAGTGGTGAGGATTCTGGTTAGGGAGCCGGTCAACAAAATCATTGCCTATGGAGAGGACATTGACCTCATCCTCAACATCAACAAAACCAAGGAAATAATCATTGACGTCAGGAGGAAATCCTGCTGTCTCTCATCATCAAGGGGGCTGAGGTGGAGATGGTTGGTAGTCACAAGTTTCTAGGCCTGCATGTGTCATCAAACCTGACCTGGACCAAAACACTGTTGCCAAAATGGAGAAGGCCCAACAGTGGCTTTATTTCATCAGGCTGCTAAGGAAGGCCAGATTTACAGAGGACTCGTAAAGAGCATCCTCACAAACAGCATCACTGTCTGGAGCACCACCCAGGCTGATAGGAAGGCTCTTTAAAAGGTTATAAAGTTTGCAGAGGGGATAACTGGATCTGACCTCCCATCCATGGATACTTTATACACACAACACTGCAGGGAATGCGCACAGAAAATCCTCAGGGATGCATACCATCCAGGTCACTCTTTGCTAAGGCATAAACACCCAATGTATGATGTGACACACAGTATCACTACACATAAAGCATGTTTTTATAACAGTTTCTTTCCAGCCACTCACTTCTGTAAGTTTACAATGTTTTATATCTGTCATATAGACTTGTTGCTATTTTATGCTTATTATCTATTTATATGTATCTGTCATACAGATGCTTTTTATCGGAGTGTTCCTATTCATATTGTTTTTCATCTAATGAAGTGAACAGAGAAATGCAATATTTTCATATTAAGTAACAGTGTGTTATCGTGTCTATTCCAAATCTTATCTTTCAGGTCCTTCAGAGCTTTGTGGAGGGGTGAGGTGTCTAAGATCCAACATCTACCTACTGGGGTGCCTCAGGGCTCAGTGCTTAGACCACTTCTCTTCATCTGCTTGTCATCACTAGATCAGTCATTCAGTAACATGTTTTTTCCTTTCACTGCTATGCTGATGACTCACAACTCTACCTCTCATTCCAGCCAGATTATGTAGCTACTCGCATATCAGCCTGCCTGACAGACATTTCTTGTTGGATGAAGGTCATTTACATGCATCACTGCTGCAGTGGTGTATATAAACAGTCTGCATTTTCTTTTTAGGGTACATTGTCTGGTTCTTATACAATGTCTTATTGCAATGAATGAAAGTGCCACTTAGCACCCATGACAGGGGGAACCTGACAATCCGCAGATGTAGATGACTTATTGATTAAAAGAATTCATGAATGCAACTTAAGCATGCTGTTGTGCAAAGATCTAGCCACTGGGTTCCCTTGACTAATCTCCCCCTTAGGGTTGAAAGTGTGTAAAATGAGGATACAAACCTAACAGACTATGAGCTGGGCTGACTGCTAGAGCGTGATGGAGGAGAAGAGAGCAGGATCGCGCTCTGATCTGCAGCATGGATTGCAAGAGCATCCAGGGTGTCAGGCAGCACGCAATATTCACAGATGAGAGGAAGCAACATTAAATATGGAAGCGCTGTGATGCTTAGACAGGCTGCAACAGGACATGAATGATGTGATGGCTTTTGTCACGCTCTCTGGAGAAGAAGCTGGGATTTCAGCTTTGGTGGGTTTATGCATTCGTTCGTTCATATTTTACTTCTTTTTCTCCATCTTTGTTCAGTGATTCTGTAGTGCAGTTTTGTTTCTTCATGGAGAGGAGAGTTTTACTGGCCTTCTACACACAATGTTTGACCAAGAAGGTGTCACAGAATTTCAGAATCACCCTATCCAGTTTGTTCTACTCATCTCCGTGTGTTTTAATGGCTGGAACTGTGTCAATCACACAGACGGCCCGTTACATAATGGCCTTAAAAGTGTCAGAGCGGCTTTCTCTCATGGCAGTGCTCTGCCACGGAGAAATAGCACAACAGCCTTCACCAACTGCTACCTCTTCAGAGACTGCCCTCACCCTTCATCTGACTCACGTACCTTCTGTGAGACACTCTGGGAACAATCGCCTGATAGGGCCATGTGGAGGGGACTTCACATGATGTTCAGCCAGCATTGTAGGGAGTGTACATGCACTGAAAATGGCACTGAAAAACAAATTTACATGATAGATTTGGAGTGCAATGGCTAATATAATTGGAATCAGACAATGGATACAGTACTGTACATATTGACTGACATTTTATTTGTTTTTTTAGCCAATTTCAAAACTTCTAACATATACCACTGATGGGAAATCTGAATTGTCGGTATCATTACTCCAGTATTCTTTGTCACATGATCCTTCGGAAATCATTCTAATATACTGTTTTGGTGCTCGAAAAAAAATAAAAACACTTTTCATCAATTCAATGCATCCTTTAAAAAATATTTGTATTAATTTTAAAACAAACAAACAAACAAACAAACAAAAACAATACCGACACTACTACTAATACCATGTCTACACCAGATGTGAGTCCAGCAGCAAAACCAAACAGAACCTTATAATCAGTGAAAGCTGGAAATATGGTGGTAAGCAGCATGTCCGAGAACCCAGAGTAGTCCCCCCGTATGTAAGTGATTTTTAGAAAGAGGAGTGTGGAGAACTAGGAGTGTGTAGAAGGGGTGGAGGAGGGATGCTGCAAACTGTCAATGGACTGTCAATGGATCGAGGTAAGTCTGCTGGGTCTATATGTACCCTCTTATCATTGATTGATTGCTGTCCACTCGTGTTAAGAACATGCTCCTCCCGAACTTAGTTAATAAAACTTTGTTTATACAAAATGAAATGTATCGGGTGACATCTTTACGGACTGATGCATCGATCAAACGTCTAACAATACAGTGCATCGATGCCACACATAAAAAATATCGATATACGGTTCCTTTATTTTGACACTCTCCACATCCTCACTTAATTTTTCTCAGCTGAAATAGACACCTGACAAGATTGACTGAACCCTTTGTCACAAAAGCCAATATTTACCACTGTCAAGGCAACATGAGTTCATTTTTTACAGAAGAAACGACATGCACCCCTGTTGTTTGTGTACACAACCCCAAAAAGTCTGTTTCGGCGAATCAGTGTGCAGTATTCAGGTCAGGCGACAAGGCTGCTAGTCACTTTGAAAAGACACGCTAGCTGAGAGGAGTTTCGTCTGCCGATTAAAAGTGATTAAAACAACAGAGATATCTGTTTTTGCAAATTAACTCTTAGAGTTAATTTGTAAAAACAGATAACTCCATTCTTGTTCATTTTGATATACCATGTTTGTTTTTATTTGTAACAAACAACTTGTAAATGTTCCAATTGGGAGAGGGTGAGCAATTTACAAAGAGTTTAATTAAACTTTCATGTCATTATATATTTTTGGATGCGTTTGTGAGTTAATAAATGAAACTGGTTGTGTACGCTTGGCACATAATATCTAAATATCAATAAATAGAATAACATAGCCAATCCGATCTCATGGGAATTCATACGAACTTTACGAGGTGGCTAATTCGTAACAATTTGTACGACCTCACTCGTACGAATTAGTAGTTTTGCTACGAGTTTTGCTAAATCAGACATGTTTTACGAGATGGACAATTCGTATGAATTTGAATGACCCCTGACCCCGCCCCTAAACCTACCCATCACATGGGTTTAGACAAATCGTACGAATATAGGTTGTATAAATTAGTACGAATTTGCCACTTTTTAATCACTTGCACAAATTCACACAAATTGGTTGTGAGATAGCGTTGATATAACCCTAAATTTGTTAGAGGAATCAGCAGATATTGTATCGCTGGCTGAAAGGATCGATATCGTATCATGTTGCGTAATATACTGTATATGTTTGTTTGTATGCTTGTATTTATATTAGCAATATATATCATCAAAATCAAAACCCCTTATCTATGTGACCTAAATGTTATGAGATGTTCTAGAGCTTTCCAAATGAACAAACACATTTTGTCAAGTTAAGTTTACTCCTACAGATACGCCCTGCTGAGTGCGTAGGGAGCTGTGAGCACTGTGTAGGGACCCTGTGAATCAGAACACAGATTTTCTATACTACAGCAACACAATGCAGACTCCTTATTTCAATGTAATGAATGCCACTGAGCTCCATCACATCTATTGTCATGCACAACGCTCAAAAAGGCCATGAAAAGATTTGGCAGATATGAATTATTGACTGATGCCAGCTGGAGTCTGAATCCCTCTGCTCTACTGGGCCTGTCTCCATACACACGACACCAGCTGAGAGCACAGCGGGCCTCCCAGTATCCATCGGATTTGAGCTTAATGAAACTCTTCGCACCTGAATAATACTCTGATGCTTTAAAAAACACGCCTGTCCCATATCAACTAATATGTTAAATTATATCCACCACATCAAAGAAATGATCCTACGAATCTCATAGAACTGTGAGGATTTCACTAAAGCTGAGATGTGAATAGTTGTTGCCTTGCGCTTTGCATTTTGTGTATGTGACCGCAGTTCTGTTTTGACAGGTGGTGGAAACTGGGATTTGCACTTAATGTGAGCTTGTAAAGTAATCATGGGGATACTGCTTTTAGTGCCTTACTGATCCCATCATGTTAAATTTGATGCAGGGTTTTTTTCTGCCTCTAAGCCAGCTTATTTTCCCGCTCACAGGTGCGGCAACAGCTCCTATGAGACTCGTCATAAATTATTAAGCCTTCCGGCAAAGAGAGATGTCCCTTCTTCAAATTAAATTAATCAACTTCGTCCCAAGATAGCAAGAGAACACTTGACGATGATGCCATCTGCTCAATATAATCTACTTTCTGATTGATATTCCCCTTAGACCAAAAAAAAAAGAAAAATCTGTCAGCTGTGAATCAGGACATAAAAATACACCCAACACAGATTTTGGAGAATAGCATTTGACTTTGGCACTTCATCCATTAAGCAGTTTCTTTCTTATTGCTCTGTGACTACTCTTTTATATCTCAGAAGAATTTAAAGAAGTTTTAATTATGCCTTATTTAAAATTGAGACATGAAATTGAAATAGCAATCATCTTTTTTTACCCCTAGTGTGACAGATAAATGAGATTAACAAATGACAAGACAATCACATGACAATCAGGGAATCACATGGCAGACAATAACAAGGAACCAAGACACAAACCCACAACGTGACAACCCCGACATCATGGAAGCTGGGAAATATTTTAGGTTATTTTCAGTTCATTTTGAGTTCAGTTGAAATATTGACAAATCTGTTTTGAATACAGTTTTAGACACAAAAAACAAAACAAAAAAATATGCATTGCATTAACCGTCCTTGTATTTTAATGCATTGTATTTTATACACTCACCGGCCACTTTATTAGGTACACCTGTCCAACTGCTCGTTAACACTTAATTTCTAAGCAGCCAATCACATGGCGGCAACTCAGTGGATTTAGGCATGTAGACATGGTCAAGACAATCTCCTGCAGTTCAAACCGAGCATCAGTATGGGGAAGAAAGGTGATTTGAGTGACTTTGAACGTGGCATGATTGTTGGTGCCAGAAGGGCTGGTCTGAGTATTTCAGAAACTGCTAATCTACTGGGATTTTCACGCACAACCATCTCTAGGGTTTACAGAGAATGGTCCGAAAAAGAAAAAACATCCAGTGAGCGGCAGTTCTGTGGGCGGAAATGCCTTGTTGATGCCAGAGGTCAGAGGAGAATGGCCAGACTGGTTCGAGCTGATAGAAGGGCAACAGTGACTCAAATAACCACCCGTTACAACCAAGGTGGGCAGAAGAGCATCTCTGAACGCACAGTACGTTGAACTTTGAGGCAGATGGGCTACAGCAGCAGAAGACCACACCGGGTGCCACTCCTTTCAGCTAAGAACAGGAAACTGAGGCTACAATTTGCACAAGCTCATCGAAATTGGACAATAGAAGATTGGAAAAACGTTGCCTGGTCTGATGAGTCTCGATTTCTGCTGCGACATTCGGATGGTAGGGTCAGAATTTGGCGTCTACAACATGAAAGCATGGATCCATCCTGCCTTGTATCAACGGTTCAGGCTGGTGGTGGTGGTGTCATGGTGTGGGGAATATTTTCTTGGCACTCTTTGGGCCCCTTGGTACCAATTGAGCATCGTTGCAACGCCACAGCCTACCTGAGTATTGTTGCTGACCATGTCCATCCCTTTATGACCACAATGTACCCAACTTCTGATGGCTACTTTCAGCAGGATAATGCGCCATGTCATAAAGCTGGAATCATCTCAGACTGGTTTCTTGAACATGACAATGAGTTCGCTGTACTCAAATGGCCTCCACAGTCACCAGATCTCAATCCAATAGAGCATCTTTGGGATGTGGTGGAACGGGAGATTCGCATCATGGATGTGCAGCCGACAAATCTGCGGCAACTGTGTGATGCCATCATGTCAATATGGACCAAACTCCCTGAGGAATGCTTCCAGCACCTTGTTGAATCTATGCCACGAAGAATTGAGGCAGTTCTGAAGGCAAAAGGGGGTCCAACCCGTTACTAGCATGGGGTACCTAATAAAGTGGCCGGTGAGTGTATATTTAGGGTTTGCATTTTTTATGGGCTGAAATTTAGCGTGGTTGAATATTTAAATTCAAAACATTTCAAACTCATTTTCTTTAGTAAAATTTCAATAATCCATATTCCCCTTTCATATTTCACTTCCAAACTATTCAAACTGAATAAAAATAAAACCTATTCAACAGGCGGTTTTCTGTCCATTTTATTTCACTTTGCAAATTCGCTTCCACAAATTCAGTGGTTCAGATTTGACAGTAAATTCAACGTTGACGTCCAGGAATTACAGGAAAAGCAGTAGATTACCAAGCATAATCTCCATCTGCTGTTATCCTGTTGGTGAGGTCTCCATCGACCTCACCAACAGGGGGCGCAAGTGCATGTTGTTGACGAAAACCGGAGCAACAGTTAGAGCAAGCCATTAACCCATTTAAGCCCACCGGCAACTATAGTTGCCGAACATTCAAATACGATTTTCAAGACGAAGAAAAAAAAAAACTTGAGGAAATAAATGCAGAACATGTTCACATAGGACATTATTAACACGACTATATGCATGAAACCATTCAGAAAAATTTGGGCACAAATGGGTTAATTCATACATATTTGCAACAATTGAGCATGCATTAAGTTTTTTTGTGATGATTATCTGGGTCAGTATAAATGTGGAAAAGGCACAAAAGCTGCTATGTTTCATTCATTAAGTTCATTGTTACTTTCCACGTGTAGCCTTACATGTTATCAACTTTTTCAACCATTAACGGGATTTTAATTGGTTTCCCTCAATACCTCATCATAATCAGGGATTCCCCTTCCATCAGGAAAAAACGCTTAACGTAGCTTAATGGACTAAAACAGTGATATAAAAAGGCCAAACTCACACCTTATTGGGGAAGTACGCCTAAATGCATGTTAATATTCCTAGATACATGATTAATCTGGGAAGGGTCATAGCACTTTCATATTGTTGTCAGTTTAACTGTAATTTAAGTCGCTTTGGATAAAAGCGTCTGCTAAATGACTAAATGTAAAATTGGCTTGACATTCGCACATTTAGGAACTGTCTCTATTATTTGAATAAATTGTGCATTATGCCGGACATCACCTACTGGAACACTTTACAGTTGATTTTATGACTGCAAGTCGTTCTCTTCAAATGCTATTAAAGTTAGAAACGTGTATACCAATGTCGTATGTAACTTTAGAGACGGTCCCTAAATGTGCGAATGTCTAGCCAATTTATGACAGTATCACTGAGAAACGCTAAGCTTTAAACTTTGCACGTTCATATTCTGAGTCCTTCAGCTTACCTGCGAGTTTGGTCTTTTATATCATTGTATTAGTCCATTAAGCTACGTTAGGTGTTTATATGTCCAGCAGAGGAATCCTGAAGTATTGAGGGAAACCCTAGTACTGCATGCACAATCGCTGCAATATAAGGTTGAGGCAACTAAACAACCAATAGATATGTCAAACTCAAATGTAACATTGGACTGTAGGCCCATACATCCGAATCGGGGGAATAACATTATAATCTCGTACACGGTAGAGATGCATGTGTCTACACAGGAAGAGTAATCGTGAAGACACTGAATTTAACATAAAACTAGGGCTGTGCAAAAGTTAATTGCGATTAATCGCATCCAAAATAAAAGTCTGTGTTTACATAATATATTTGTGTGTGCTGCTGAATACAATTATTTTGTATATATCTATACCTATGCATGTAATACCTATGCATGCATGTATATATTTAAGAATTATTTGCGCTTAAATTCTGTATATATTTATAAAAACATAATCTATATTATATAAATATAAATATTTTATATATGAATAACACATTTTCTCAAATATATACATGCATGTGTGTGTATTTATATATACAAAATAATTATATACAGCACACACAAATATATCATGTAAACACAGACTTTTATTTTGGATGCGATTAATCGCAATTAACTTTTGCACAGCCCTAAAAACATAATAAATTACGTATACATTTACATTGTTGTAAATGAGTTTTTATGAATGAATGGCTTGCTCTAACTGTTAATCTGGTCTTAGTAAAAAACACGCACTTGCCCTGCTAGTGAGGTCGACTAACAGCAGATGGAGATTATGCTCGGTAATCTACTGCTTTTCCTGCACTTCCTGGATGTCAACGTTGAATTTACTGTTGAATTTGAACCTCTGAATTTTGTGGAAGCGAATTTGCAAAGTGAAATAAAATGGAACGAAAACCGCCTGTTGAATATTATAGGTTTTATTTTTAATCAGTTTGAATATTTTGGAAGTAAAATATGAAAGGTAAATATGGATTATTGAAATTTTACTAATGAAAATGTGTTTGAAATGTTTTGAATTTAAATATTCACAGCTTAAATATTCAGCCATGCTAAATTTCAGCCCATAAAAACGCAAGCCCTAAAAATACAATGCATTAAAATACAAGCAGGGTTTTTTCAAGTAGTACAATTCAGGATTTTTGTTTCAAAGACACTTGGCATTATTTTACTTCCATAGTTCTTTGCTGGAACTCTATAGGAGACATGTAAGATTATGTGATATTTCAGAATACTTTTCACAGGAGAAAAAAACAAGAGTCTCAGTTTGGTCTGTGTGAAACAATTGAGATTCAGTGGAGTTATGAATATAGGATCCAAATTATTACCAAATGAAAGTAATTTACTTGCCAGTTGAACTGTAACTTCTATATAATACAAGTCATCATCATACGGATAATAAAATGTTTAATTAAAAATATATATACAAAAAATACAATTATAGTCTATCATTCCTCATTAGATCAGTTTTGTGTATTCTTTTCAAGCCTGTAAGTGGAAGCCTTACCGACAAGCCGATTCTGTAGAGACACATCAGCTGTGTTACATCCTTCTTGCATCATGGACCATCTCCAGTCAATCAACCAGCCAACCTAACCAAGCATGCATTCAGCAGAACTCAGGTCTGTGCAGTACTGTGTTCCATCCGGCCTTTTTTTCTGCTACCTGCTATTTTGGAACACACTGAAATCTCACACAAATTACTTTAGAAAAATGACCAATAAGCTAATGTTCTGAGCTTTTCTCAGTGGCTACGTTTGCATGCATATGGCTGCCATCACATCATCCAGGTGGATCCTGCGCATTGGTGGTGGTTGAAGAGATTCCCCTTCCATGTAATTTTCTGAGTACCCAGAAAAAGTGCTATATAAATGTAACAAATTCTTCTTATTATTATAATAACATTCAGTCCTCCAGTCACATGTCTCCTCAGACTACATCAGATAAGACCTATCACTCTCTTACCAGAATCACCATCACATTCTGAAATACAGAGACTCGCCTGGTAATTTCCTGTGTGTTATTTAAGAAGTTCCATTCAGATCTTACCTGCGTTCTTATCTTCTGTTCTGTGACAGTTATCAATTAATTGTGTCTGTACGCTCTGTCAGTGATGAGATGTCAGTTTCTCATACAGTGCACTATAGCAGGAGATGGTCAAAGATGTTTCAAAGATGCTCATAATCATATAGTTTCACATGGGTTAACCTGTAAATATTATACATTTAAGTGAGTATTTCAATTTTGCGCAAAGACTCATCTTAAAGGAGCAATGTGTGATTTTTAGCGACATCTAGTGGTTCGGTTGCGAGTTTGCACCAGGTTTGCACTAAGGGCTCAGCCCACTGCTCACCCCTCCTTTTCGAAGAAGCTACGGTTGCTAAAACGGGACAAACATCTCGTCGGCTGAGACAGCAGAGAATAGCCAGAGTAAGCCAAGAGTGTGTAACATTGTCACTGTTTCTGTACCACAGTCCATAAAACCACATCATGAATACTGTTTACAAAGCCATAGTCAGGTGAGGATCAAGGGTTTTAATATATAATTTAATAAAATAATATTAATCAGCTGATTGTCTCACAAACGTAACCAGCAGCACATTTATCCCCACATACTGTAGCAAACCCATAATACAGCGAGGGAGCAGCTATATATTTTTTCTAACAGGGTAGTAATAGTTTAGCTGGCTAATATGAGCTGTTGCTGTGGCTGAGCTGGGACTCGTCCGCATGAGTCCAAAGGTCGGAAGTGCGCGCGCTGTTACAATCATGTCATCTCCGCATCCCATAGATACTATTTACTACACACAATAGGCTTTTTTTCTCTGATTCTGAAAAATCTTCGAGATCGACTTTAGTGATAAAAGACTTTAGTAAAAGTCTCTATCGACGGGTTAGTGATTCCTGTAACGTACTGTTTTACGGCCAATGACATGAATACTAATCATCAGCTGTCTCACGAACGTAACAGCACATCTATCCCCAACATAACAAACCCATAACACAGCGAGGGAGAATAAGTTACATTAAACAATCCCAACTACATATTTTACACCACTCACAAGGGAAAAGTCACTACTCACGGAGTGTAAGGCTAGCTTGCAGCTTTACGCTACTTCTCTTTCAAGGTAGTGATGAAACGCGTTCTGTAGCACTGTGTGTTCGCGTTCGGCTACGGTAGGAATATGACGTCACAACATGGCGACCTTTATAGAAGGGGATTCCCGCGGTTATGGAGCTATTAATATCTCATTCTAAGGTAATAAAAACATTACGGTTAATTAAGTAAGTTCTTTATACACCACTGAAAACATAGTTATGGATGTCATATTGCATTTCTGTTAATAGATACTCAACTTTGTTACACATTGCACCTTTAATGGCGAGCAAAGTCTCCAGACTTCACTACATGAGCATGCACATGCATTTCAAACAAACAAACAAAAAAAGACTAGGCATCATAAATATAGGAGAGTGACAGAATATGTTTTGTCCTGATTAGCTTCATAGCTGTCCCCATGATGTGCATAGTAAACAGATTAAATCGCTTATCCACTGATGTAGCATCTGCGTGTGGTTGCGTGGTATTGCGTAGTGAGGTGTGTAATGAACTCTGCGGGGAGGCTGCTGTCATATACGGCCACAATAATGCTGTTCATGGGCATTAGGACCCAGGTGCACTGCCGCATGGGATTGTGAAACAGCGGCATAGTGGGCAATGCATTTCAACCCCAACACGTACACTCAAACACCCTCATTCTGTCATGATTTCCTCTGACCTTGCGCTACACTCACTGTGCAAGCGTTTGCCCAGAGACGCTTACGGATCAGACAGAATTGGAGCTCTGAGCTCCCTTAATGCTTTCAGAGATTTGCTCTCTTTTCAGCCTTAGCAGGCAAACGAAAACTCCCAAAACACGCCTCCCTCCATTTTACACACTTTTAAGTTCTGTTCTCCCGTCTGCATTTTCATCAAATCCTGCCTCTTCCCCAGAGGCTGACTTGATAAACAAACAAACCAAAACAAACACGCAGAACTATGCCATGCTCACTCATTTACAGCACAAACTAAATATTGAATGATGAATAGTATACTATTTTGATTGTGTAGGCTATACGTTTTGTTTTGCTCTATCGAGAGAATGTGACAGGCTATTACACAATTCAGCCTGTTTTTAAAAAACAAAATCAGTAGTTTTGTTGAGGATGATGATAATAATAATAATAATGTAATTGTTTATTATTATTATTATTATTATTATTATTATTAAAGGACAAGATGTATTTTACACTTAAAGCCCTGTTTTAAGATTGTTTCTGATGATATAGAACGGCTAAGAATGAAATTTGGACAAATGCTGCTGCCCTGAGCATTTTCGGTTTCAGTGGTTGCACCCACAGAAAAAGTAGGGAAAAAGTAGGAAAATTATGCATCCATGACTGCGATTCTCATCCTCCGCAACATTTTTTGGGTGACTGTTAAAACGCACATTCAGAATTTAAATAAAGGTTGATTTTTTTTTAATGAAGAAGCACATGGGCCAGTTCCTTCATGGCTACCAGGTAAGAAGATCTCGGTCGTTTCTCAAAACCAAGAATGCAAAGAACGGACTTGTGTTCTTGGGAAGTAAGCTCTTGCTAGTTGTACTTGGAAGAACGAACTCACGAGGTGACGAGCACACAGAACGCTGCTGACAGTTTGAGACGATGCTTTCTTGCTGGTATTGCGCAATAGTACCCCGCACAGACGCCGTCTGCAGTGCCCAAACATAACGAGAATTATTATACAGCCAGGCTTTATCGCAAGGCTAAGGGATTACTCTACATACACAATGTAATGTATATTCATAACAATAAAGCAACACCTGTCTCATTTTTATTCTGCTTCTGTTGTTTGTTTGTGTACATCACTAGCCAACGGCGGGAAAAAACGCCGGTAATATTCGGAAATATTCAGGTAACTTTTGACCTGCCTCTCTGCTTCCCGCTCCTTCCGCAAATGCCGAAATGAATTATGGGATATTTCTGCCGTCAAGTTCACACAAGTTACCAACCGATGCATCCTCGTAAAAATGGGAGTGTCAAGAACACATCCGGGATTTTTAACCGTTCTTGCCTAAATGCAAACTTGTGTATTGGGACAGTACTTGGGCCGCGACTGATGACGTTTTACAAGTCCACAAGAACACAAGTACAGACAAGAAGGCATATTGAGAAACGGCCCTCTTTATATTTCTCCAATTAAATGTAAAATATTCACATGTCAGAATGTGTACACAACATATTGATTATCATTACCGAAACAAGTAGTTTTCTACATTTAGGAAACTGTTAGATTTACATTTTTTTTTAAATTAAAATTGTACTTCATTAATGTCTAATTATATGCACTGAGTAAAATATTAGCAAAGTCATCATGGATTTTCTATTTAGCAAAACATACCAAGGCACTTCATCCTCTGAAAACACCATTCTCATATTCTGCAACCATTTAAGGGCAGTTGCGGTAGAATGAACTTCTGTTTTGGAAATGAGAATTGAATCATTGTGTACTACTTTTAAATATACCCTATGAATTTAATATGAATTTAAATATTTTTTCTAACAGTTGACATTTTGCTTCATGATTTGTTTCATTGTTGGCAGTCAGCAAGTGAGAAAAAAAAATGTTTTAGCTAAGGCCAGGTTGACAAAGTTAAAAATTATAAAGCAACCTAGAACTGCTCAGGGAGTACAGAAGGAAGGAGAGAGAGAGGTTAGGTTTGGAGATGTTGCAGGTGTAATCAGCAATAACCATTCAACATAGGAAATGTAAATGAGCGTACACACACACACACACACATTCAAGAAAATCTACAAGAAGCTGACTCAAAAGAACACCCTTTCTTGTCTCAGGAGGTAAATGTCTAAGTAAAAAAAAGTAAAATTTCCAATTTTGTCAAATAAATTCTTTTTGGAAGGTTGACTGAAGTTTCAAATGTATAAGAAACAATATTTTTTTTAAATGTTAATTCAAGACTGAATAATTATAATTTTAATGGTAGTAATTACATTCAACTAAGAATTTAATTACATACATACATACATCTTCTTCCGCTCATCCGGGGCCGGGTCGCGGGGGCAGCAGTCTAAGCAGAGATGCCCAGACTTCCCTCTCCCTAGACACTTCCTCCAGCTCTTCTGGGGGGATACCGAGGCGTTCCCAGGCCAGCCGGGAGACATAGTCTCTCCAGCGTGTCCTAGGTCTTCCCCGGGGCCTCCGCCCAGTGGGACGTGCCCGGAACACCTCCCCAGGAAGGCGTCCAGGAGGCATCCGGAACAGATGCCCGAGCCACCTCAGCTGACCCCTCTCGATGTGGAGGAGCAGCGGCTCTAGTCTGAGCTCCTCCCGAGTGACCGAGCTTCTCACCCTATCTCTAAGGGATCGCCCAGCCACCCTGCGGAGAAAGCTCATTTCAGCCGCCTGTATCCGGGATCTTGTCCTTTCGGTCATGACCCAAAGCTCATGACCATAGGTGAGAGTAGGAATGTAGATTGACTGGTAAATCGAGAGCTTTGCCTTACGGCTCAGCTCCTTCTTTACCACAACAGACCGGTACATCGACCGCATTACTGCTGAAGCTGCACCGATCCGTCTGTCAATCTCCCGTTCCATCCTTCCCTCACTCGTGAACAAAACCCCAAGATACTTAAACTCCTCCACCTGAGGAAGGATCTCTCCACCAACCTGAAGTGGGCAAGCCACCCTTTTCCGGCTGAGGACCATGGCCTCGGATTTGGAGGTGCTTATTTTCATCCCAGCCGCTTCACACTCGGCTGCAAACCGTCCCAGTGCATGCTGAAGGTCCTGGTGTGAAGGGGCCAACACGACAACATCATCCGCGAAGAGCAGAGACGAGATCGTGTGGTCCCCAAACCTGACGCCCTCCGGCCCCTGGCTGCGCCTAGAAATTCTGTCCATAAAAATTATGAACAGAACCGGCGACAAAGGGCAGCCCTGCCGGAGTCCAACATGCACCGGGAAGAAGTCTGACTTACTACCGGCAATGCGAACCAAGCTCCTGCTTCGGTCATACAGGGACCGGACAGCCCTTAGCAAAGGACACCGGACCCCATATTCCCGGAGCACCCTCCACAGGCCGCCTCGGGGGACACAGTCGAATGCCTTCTCCAAATCCACAAAACACATGTGGACTGGTTGGGCAAACTCCCATGAACCCTCCAGCACCCTGTAGAGAGTATAGAGCTGGTCCAGTGTTCCACGGCCAGGACGAAAACCGCACTGTTCCTCCTGAATCCGAGGTTCCACTATCGGCCGTATTCTCCTCTCCAGTACCCTGGCATAGACTTTCCCAGGGAGGCTGAGAAGTGTGATCCCCCTATAGTTGGAACACACCTTCCGGTCCCCCTTCTTAAAAAGAGGAACCACCACCCCGGTCTGCCATCCCAGAGGCACTGTCCCCGACCGCCACGCGATGCTGCAGAGGCGTGTCAACCAAGACAGCCCCACAGCATCCAGAGACTTGAGGTATTCGGGGCGGATCTCATCCACCCCCGGTGCCTTGCCACCGAGGAGTTTCTTGACTACCTCGGTGACCTCAGCTAGGGTGATGGACGAGTTCACCTCCGAGCCCTCAGCCTCTGCTTCCTCAATGGAAGACGTGACGGCGGGATTGAGGAGGTCCTCGAAGTATTCCTTCCACCGTCCGACGACATCCCCAGTCGAGGTCAACAGCCGCCCACCCCTACTGTAAACAGCATTGGTAGGGGACTGCTTCCCCCTCCTGAGGCGCCGGACAGTTTGCCAGAATCTCTTCGAGGCCAGCCGATAGTCCTTCTCCATGGCCTCACCGAACTCCTCCCAGGCCCGAGTTTTTGCCTCCACGACCACCCGGGCCGCAGTCCGCTTGGCCTGCCGGTACCCGTCAGCTGCCTCTGGAGTCCCACGAGCCAACCAGGCCCGATAGGACTCCTTCTTCAGCTTGACGGCATCCTTTACTTCCGGTGTCCACCACCGGGTTCGAGGATTGCCGCCTCGACAGGCACCGGAGACCTTACGGCCACAGCTCCGAGCAGCCGCTTCGACAATGGAGGTGGAGAACATGGTCCACTCAGACTCAATATCTCCAGCCTCCCTCGGGATCTGGTCGTAGCTCTGCCGGAGGTGAGAGTTGAAGATCTTTCTGACAGGAGATTCGGCCAAACGTTCCCAGCAAACCCTTACAGTACGCTTGGGTCTGCCGAGTCCGTCCAGCCTCCTCCCCCGCCATCGGATCCAACTCACCACCAGGTGGTGATCAGTTGACAGCTCCGCCCCTCTCTTCACCCGAGTGTCCAAGACATATGGCCGCAGGTCAGATGAAACGACCACAAAGTCGATCATCGACCTACGACCTAGGGTGTCCTGGTGCCACGTGCACTGGTGGACACCCTTATGCTTGAACATGGTGTTCGTTATGGACAAACTGTAACTAGCACAGAAGTCCAATAACTGAACACCACTCGGGTTCAGGTCGGGGGGGCCGTTCCTCCCAATCACGCCCCTCCAGGTGTCACTGTCGTTACCCACGTGAGCGTTGAAGTCCCCCAGTAGAACAACGGAGTCCCAAGTCGGGGCACTTTCCAGCACCCCTCCCAGAGACTCCAAGAAGGCCGGGTACTCTGCACTGCCGTTTGGCCCGTAGGCACAAACGACAGTGAGAGACCTATCCCCGACCTGTAGGCGCAGATAAATGGTAAATGGACTGCATTTATATAGCGCTTTCATAGACCTAATGGCCACCAAAGCGCTTTACATATTGCCTCACATTCACCCATTCACACACACATTCATACACCGACGGCGGTGTCAGCCATGCAAGGCGCCAGCCAGCTCGTCGGGAGCAGCTGGGGTTAGATGTCTTGCTCATGGACACCTCGACACTTGGTCAGGTGGAACCGAGGATTGAACCACCAACCCTTCGGTTTGTGGACAACCCACATGAACCACTGAGCCACTGCCGACCTGTAGGCGCAGAGAAACGACCCTCTCGTTCACCGGGGTAAACTCCAACACATGGCGGCTGAGCTGGGGGGCTATGAGCAAGCCCACACCAGCCCGCCGCCTCTCACCATGGGCAACTCCAGAGTGGTGAAGAGTCCATCCTCTCTCAAGGAGTGTGGTTCCAGAACCCAAGCCATGCATAGAGGTGATTCCGACTATCTCTAGTCGGAACCTCTCAACCTCACGCACAATCTCGGGCTCCTTCCCCGCCAGTGAGGTGACGTTCCACGTCCCTAAGGCTAGATTCCGTGTCCAGGGATCGGGTCGCCGAGGCCCCTGCCTTCGACTGCCGCCCAATCCTCTCTGCACCGGCCCCTTACGGCTCCTCCTGTAGGTGGTGAGCCCACGGGAAGACGGTCCCATGTCGCTTCTTCGGGCTGAGCCCGGCCGGACCCCATGGGGAGAGGCCCGGCCACCAGGCGCTCGCATACGAGCCCCAACCCCGGGCCTGGCTCCAGGGTAGGGCCCCGGCTGCGCCATACCGGGCGACGTCACGGTCCTTGGATGTATTTCCATCATAAGGGGTTTTAGAATTTAATTACTTAGTTGTAATTCTCAAAAATTCTAAGGCTTTCTTTTGAATTCTCAACTTTTTTACAGTGTAACACCGTGTCCTAACTGCACGCGACACGGCGCCGCGACACGCGATAAAAGGTGTTCTGAATGGCTGTGATTTTTGATTGACGTGTGGTGTCTCACAGTTGCGTCGCATCTAGTGTAGACACACTTGCTGTCGCTGGAATTTTATGTAGTTAGGACACGGTGTAATTCCATCAGCTCAACTCCTAAAAAAATTAGATTTTTAGAACACCAAGACATATAAAATCATCTACCCCATAAGAATCACCCAGAACGAAGAGAAGAAAAAAAAAAGACAATCAAAATTGTGTGGAAAGTTGTGCCACACAGAAAAGAAGCATCTGGACAGAACTAAAGAGATTGTAAACCTAAAGAAAAGACTGGGAAGACTTGAGAAGAGGGAAAAAAGGCAGAGAGGCAGAGAGGTCCATAAAAATAAATAAAAAAAAAAGACTAGAAAGAGAGGTCACCAGAAAATACCCAACAGCCAGAGAAGATTAATGCACAGAATTTTTAGTCACTTCTTTCACCAATATGAAGTTTCGACTGTAATAAATGGCAAATCCGGTAAAATTCGGAAAAAGGGACAGATATTCCGCAAGAGAGCCTTGACAAACAATATGGGAAATCTTCATAGAAGATTTTTGTCTGAGAATCCCAGGCAAAAACTTTCCATGTATCAATTCTGTAAACTTAAGCCATTTTGGATTGTCCACCATAAAGTAAAAGACAAAAAAAAAAAAAAAAAAAAAACGTGCGTGTGTAAAACGTGAAAATTTTGGCCTGAAAATATAAAAATGGGATTCATAGACACATCCTCTCCAAATGACATTGTGCAGTCCAGTGTGTGTTGTGTAGTGACAATGACTTGTCCTGCATGTACAGGACATGCAACAACTGCAAGTATGAGAAATGTCCCACAACACTGGATCCTTCACTAAAAGAAAACATCATAATATGGGATTGGTTACAAAATCTGACCCAAGAAGAGGTACAGATGGGTCCACTGAAGAGAAGGAAGGAAGTGAGACACATTTACAATATCAAGCATTAGTATGAAAGAATGAGAAAATTGAGAGTCCCTTAGCCAGAATGAAGTAGTAGTTCATATTGACTACTGTGAGAACTACACTTGTAAATATACCAGAGAAATAAAAGAAACTCACTTTGGAGGTGGCAACCAGCAGGTAATACCCCATACTGGAGTTATTTATCTGAGTGGGGAGAAGGTGCAGTCCTTTGCATCGCTTTCAGCCTGTCTTCAGCACAATGCCATAGCCACATGGGCTCATCTTGACCTGGCACTGAGGAGCATAGGAGAGGAACATCCACAGTTGGGATGTTCATAGGAGAGGAACATCCACAGTTTGGCTTGAAATGTGCTGGGGATAGAGACACATTCGGAAGTGCATTTTCAGAAATACTGGGTACAAACTTGTCAAACTGTGTAGCCTCTTGTCACAAGGCTAGTCTGTTTTTCTGTCTGGTTTCATGTTTGTCACAATCTATTTTTTGTTTCTGTCTTGTATCATGCATGTCTCTAGTTCATGTTTCTGTCTTGTTTCATGTTTTCTTCTTCTTCTTCTTCTTCTTCTTCTTCTTCTTCTTCTTCTTCTTCTTCTTCTTCTTCTCTAGTTGATTATTGAATTATATACCGCCACCAACTACAATGGAATATGGATCAAGTTATTTACTTTAATACAAACTATAATTAAACTGAGCAAAACAGTGTATACATTCCCCAGTTGGATGTTTTCCAATTTTATATAGTGTACTGTTAAGTCCAGTATGACCTATTCTCATCCAAGTTATAATACCTCCTTCTCTTCGATTCCTGCTCTCCCTTATCCCCCCTTTTTGTATATTATATAAATGTCTACCTGTTTCATTATGATCCCAATATACCTGCCATACTTATTGTGCATATGTTCCTCTTAGTACTTTAGCTTCTGCTTTACTTAAAGGGTTAGTTCACCCAAAAATGAAAATTAAGTCATTAATTACTCACCCCCATGCTGTACCAACCCCGTAAGACCTTCGTTCATCTTCGGAACACAAATGAAGATATTTTTGATTAAATTTGAGAGCTGGATCACTCCTACATAGACTTCCTAAGGGACTAGCACTTGACGGCCCATAAAGTCATTAAAGAAAATGTTTAAATATTCCATGTGCCTACAGCGGCTCAATTATAAGTTTATCAAGCGACGAGAACACTTTTTGTGCGAAAAAAAAAAAACACAAATAACGACTATATTCGACTATTCCATTACTTCCTTATGGGCCTTGAGACGAGAATTGAAGAGATTTCCAGAACGCATGCGCGAGAACTGAGCTGAGGACGTTCTTCTTCGACTACTTCTTGTTACCGGCTGCTCACCGCTTAGGAGTATTACCGCCACCTACCGTATAAGATGATGATCCATATATAATGCGCTCCGGATTGTAAGGCGCACAGCACTGTCGTATTTTAGAAGATTAAAGGCTTTTAAGTGCACCTTATAGTGTGGAAAATACGGTAATTAAAAAAACGCGTATGTACAGCGTGCGTCTTCCTCTGCTTGTAAACAGAAAGTTTTGCGCTTCCAGCTATATCAGCACGTCATCTTATACGGTAGGGGGCGGTAATACTAGTGGTGAGCAGCCGGTAACAAGAAGTAGTCGAAGAAGAACGTCCTCAGCTCAGTTCTCGCGCATGCGTTCTGGAAATCTCTTCAATTCTTGTCTCAAGGCCCATAAGGAAGTAATGGAATAGTCGAATAAAGTCATTATTTATGTTTTTTTTTTTTCACATAAAAAGTATTGTCGTCGCTTGATAAACTTATAATTGAGCCGCTGTAGGCACATGGAATATTTAAACATTTTCTTTAATGACTTTATGGGCCGTCAAGTGCTAGTCCCTTAGGAAGTCTATGGAGGAGTGATCCAGCGCTCAAATTTAATCAAAAATATCTTCATTTGTGTTCCGAAGATGAACGAAGGTCTTACGGGGTTGGTACAGCATGGGGGTGAGTAATTAATGACTTAATTTTCATTTTTGGGTGAACTAACTCTTTAACTGTACTTTAAAATCTACTTGCTTAATTCTTAGAGTTTGTTTAGCCAGAATATCCACCTTCTCATTTCCTTTTACACCAACATGAGCAGGAACCCAAATGAAATGAGAAACCCACAACTTTCATATTATACATCTAACAGAATATCTCATTGATAATATCCATCCTAACTAATGACCTACCAGATCATTTACTTTCAAGCGAAAAGTAGCTATCTGATGCAATGACAGTATTTAATTATTATTTTTATTTTAATATTTCCAAAATTTCTGTTGCTTACACTGACAAATGATTGGTTACTCTTTGCTTAATAAAACAATCTCTCATTGGAATATAAACTGTTGCACCTGCAAATCCTGTTTCAGAATATTTGCATCTGTAAATAAAAACACTGATTGTTGATAATGTTCCTTAAAATAATTCTGGACTATCTATAAACCATGTTGAAAGCTGTACCACATTATCTGTCCTGCTGTAAATCAAGGTCAGCATTTGGTAAAGGGAATAACCAAGGAGGAATGGAAGAAATTGAAACTGTATTACTGTACTTTAATTGGTGTAATCCTATATTTCTTGCCTTTGCATTACCTATCCTTTCAAAAGTAGTATAATTTATTTTATTATGTTCCCAGCATTCTGTTAATACACTTTTGACAGTATGTAACTCATTATGTCCCTGGAGATTAACCCAGCATGCCATCATTAATTTCTATCTTCTTGTTCTTAAAGGCACTTCTCCCATTTCCACCTGCATCAATGTTACCAGAGATGTTTTAAATGATCCACTGCATATTCTCATAGCCTAAGCTTGCAAAACATCTAATCTCTTGAGGTTTGATTCTGCTGCTGGTATGTAAACTATACTTCCATAATCAAAAACAGATTTTATGAGTGCCCAGTATATATTTTGCAAATATGATCTACTTGCTCCCCATTCCAGTCCTGATAAACAAGTATGTTGATGACCTTTTTACTTTTGTCGTTAATTTTATCCAGATGAACTTTCCATGTCAGTTTAACATCAAACCAAACCCCCAAAAACCTAACAGCTTTAACCTGCTCCAGAGGTTGCCCATAAAGTTTTAAAGAAATAGCTGCAATTCTATGCCTCCCTGAAAAGCAAATGACTTGTGTTTTTGTTACTGATAATTTAAATCCCTGTTTATTCTTACATTTTTTCACTTCTACTATTGCGGCTTGTATTTTTTTTATTCACATATCATATATTGTGGCCTCTAATCCACAAAGCCCGTCATCTGCATATAAAGATTTTACTGGATTATGTTCAACCTGATTGAAAATGTCATCAATGTTGAATAATATCGGACTACATACTGCCTTGAGGAGTTTCATTCTCTGCTGAATATACTTTGGAATATTCTTTACCTACCCTTACTTGAATTTTCCTGTCAAATCCATAATACAATTATATGTTCTACTGCCAATTCCTAAGAATTTTATCTTTATCAATAATTCTTCTTTCCAGAGCATATCATTTGCTTATTATACGACACAAGACACGAGAGCTCAGCTGGAGTTCAAAAACAACACATTTTAGCGCTTGATCTCTCATTTAAGAGCGAACTAAATGAATGCTCTGCTAGTAAACTGGAGATGTTTCAATTGTATTAGGTACATCTGTGCCTCATTGTTTCCAAAAGTGGTGGGTACAAAATGACTCATGACGAAATCTGATGGGGAAACGTATACCCACTGAAATCAACGCCTATGGGAACATCCAAATGCGAGGAAAATCTACTTCATTTCAGATGGGCCCACATCTCAGTACCGGAACAAACACACACACACACAAACACACACAAACTTTTATCTAGCTTCGACAGTGCCAGTTAGGTGAGAATTTAATCATGTAACATGGAATTTCACAGAGGCGCCCCAAGGAAAGGGTACTCCTGATGGTGTGGGTGGTGCCTTGAAAAACCTGGCTGACAGAATTGTGTCTAATGGTACCAGCATACCAGATGCTGATACTCTTTTTGAACAGCTAAATCTGAATTTATCTGTAAGGCTCTTTAAGATAACGGGTGGAGATGTAAAAAATTAAAAAGGGCTACCTATTAGACCTGAAGACAGTATCTGGGACAATGAGAATTCACCAGGTAAGTAAACATATTGAACAACATTTTCAAACAAAATGCAAACAGGCTAAAGTAACTATTCCTAAAATGAGAGAAAAAAAATATATATATATATATATATATTGTTACGGGCTGAGCCTTATGTTAATCGATGTCGCTATGGCTGATTTGATTCTCTTCTCTTTGATTAGGCTTCGCCTCTGCTCTGCACACCTGCAGCCTGTTAGTGATATTCTGGGCTGGGGATATAATGAGAGAGCGGACACACGGGAGGCACGCACGAGAGTCACACGTGTGTCACGCACCCGTAACAGAGGAGGTCACAGTCAGGAAGGAGCGGAGGCTGATCACTGGTGTCCCGTTCCTATAGCGGCGTGATCGTAATGATCACTGTTTCAGCTCTGTCAAGAGTTTGGCGTGCACTGGAGGAGAAGGGCAGGAGTGGACGAGTGAGAGAGCCCTATGTGCGTCATGATGGTTCCACCTGCCGCTGCTAAACTGTGCTTTAATCCTGTTCGTCTGAATGTTTTGTGGGTGTCTGTTGCCGTCTGACACGTGAGTTCTGTGCTATTAATAAATTGTTAAACCGGTACATTTTGCATTCCGTGTCTTTATGTTACCGACCCCCTTTCCTAACGAGCACTTTAAAAGCGGGGTTTGTAACAATATATATATATATATATATATATATATATATATATATATATATATATATATATATATGCAACTAAAAAGAAAAAATTATTTGGGTTCATTGAGGTAATCTCCTGCAAATTCTAAAAGAGAGATGTTTGAGTTTAAAAGACATGTTAAACATACACATTGACATTTGATATTAGTATGTCTATTTAATATATAAGTTTTAATCCATCTACAATTCCACTTTTCTTTTCTTATCCGGGATCTTGTCCTTTCGATCATGACCCAAAGCTCATGACCATAGGTGAGAGTAGGAACGTAGACTGACCGGTAAATCAAGAACTTTGCCTTGACTGGTACATTGGCCGCATTACTGCAGAAGCTGCACCGATCCGTCTGTCAATCTTCCGTTCCATCCTTCCCTCACTCGTGAACAAAACCCCAAGATACTTAAACTCCTCCACTTGAGGAATGATCTCTCCACCAACCTGAAGTGAGCAAGCCATCCTTTTCCGACTGAGGACCATGGCCTCGGATTTTGAGGTGCTTCTTCTCATCCCAGCCGCTTCACACTCGGATGTAAACCGTCCCAGTGCATGCTGAAGGTCCTGGTGTGAGGGGGCCAACACGACAACATCATCCGCAAAAAGCAGAGACGAAATCACGTGGTCCCCAATCCTGACACCCTCCGGCCCCTGGCTGCACCTGGAAATTCTGTCCATAAAAAATATGAACAGAACCGTCGACAAAGGGCAGCCCTGCTAGAGTCCAACATGCACCGAGAAGAAGTCTGACTTTCTACCGGCAATGCGAACCAAGCTCCTGCTTCGGTCATATAGGGACAGGACAGCCCTTAGCAAAGGACCCTGGAGCACCCTCCACAGGCTGCCTCGGGGGACACAGTTGAATGCCTTTTCCAAATCCACAAAACACATGTGGACTGGTTGGGCAAACTCCCATGAAACCTCCAGCACCCTGTAGAGAGTATAGAGCTGGTCCAGTGTTCCACGGCCAGGATGAAAACCACAATGTTCCTACCGAATCCGAGGTTCTACTATCGGCCGTATTCTCCTCTTCAGTACCCTGGCATAGACTTTCCCAGGGAGACTGAGAAGTGTGATCCCCTTGTAGTTGGAACACACCGTCCGGTCCCCCTTCTTAAAAAGAGGAACCACCACCCCAGTCTGCCATCCCAGAGGCACTGTCCCAGACCGCCACGCGATGCTGCAAAGGCGTGTCAGCCAAGACAGCCCCACAACATCCAGAGACTTGAGGTATTCAGGGCGGATCTCATCCACCCCCCGGTGCCTTGCCACCGAGGAGTTTCTTGACTACCTCGGTGACCTGAGCTAGGGAGATGGACGAGTCCACCTCTGAGCCCTCAGCCTCTGCTTCCTCAATAGAAGACGTGATGGCGGGATTGAGGAGATCCTTGAAGTATTCTTTCCACCGTCCAACGTCATGCCCAGTTGAGGTCAACAGCCGCCCATCCCACTGTAAACAGTGTTGGTAGGGGACTGTTTCCCTCTCCTGAGGCACTGGACAGTTTGCCAGAATCTCTTCGAGGCCAGCCGATAGTACTTCTCCATGGCCTCACCAAACTCCTCCCAGGCCCGAGTTTTTGCCTCCACAACCACCCGGGCCGCAGTCCGCTTGACCTGCCGGTGCCTGTCAGCTGCCTCAGGAGTCCCACAGGCTCATTCTTTAGCTTGACGGCATCCTTTACTTACGGTGTCCACCACCGGGTTCAGTCACCGGAGACCTCACGGCCACAGCTCCGAGCAGCCGGTTCGACAATGGAGGTAGAAAACACGGTCGACTCAGACTCAGTATCTCCAGCCTCCCTCAGGATCCGATCGTGGCTCCGCCAAAGGTGGGAGTTGAAGATCTCTCTGACAGGAGTTTCGGCCAAACGTTCCCAGCAAACCCTTACATTACGCTTGGGTCTGCCGAGTCTGTCCAGCCTCCTCCCCCGCCATCGGATCCAACTCACCACCAGGTGGTGATCAGTTGACAGCTTCGCCGCTCTCTTCACCCGAATGTCTAAGACATACGGCCGCAGGTCAGATGAAAAGACCTCAAAGTCGATCATCGACCTATGACCTAGGGTGTCCTGGTGCCACGTGCACTGGTGGACACCCTTATGCTTGAACATGGTGTTTGTTATGGACAAACTGTAACTTGCACAGAAGTACAATAACTGAAGTCCAATAACACAATCTCAGGCTCCTTCCCCGCCAGTGAGGTGATGTTTCACGTCCCTAAGGCGAGTATCCGTGTCCAGGGATCGGGTCGCCAAGGCCCCTGCTTTCAACTGCCGCCCAATCCTCTCTGCACCATTGGCCATTCGGCCTCACCAGCCTCCCTCTGACCATCGTCTTCACCTGAGTTGGACATCGCACTGCCTTCGCCATGGTTGGCATCGGGACTCTTCACACCATGGCTACTCCCTCTACGCCTGCAACGCCGCCATAGAACACAGTCCTGGCTGTGGCCTGGGTCTTCATTTGTTCTTCTCTGCACAAGACCATCCCCTGGTTGTCACAACCTTCTGCACCACCCTGGACTTTTTTTTGGCCTTCTCCTGGTTCTTCGTCCTCCAGGTAAGCCTTTATCCATCTAACGGCATGAGTTCATGCCTTCTGGGAAGGGGCATACTCTCACAATCAAACTTATTTTGAATTTTGTTTCTGTTTTCACTTCTCCCCTGCTGTGTTTGTTGGCATGGTTGTTAAGACCACTCTTAACTCTTTCCCCGCCAAACACGGAATTTTCCGTGTTTAATGAAAAAACGCATCTGCGCCAAACACGGAATTTTCCGGGTATCCGTGTTTTAGGTGGTATACGGTAAGGAAGACCTGCGCGCATGTCCTGAATGATTGCGCAACTCTTTGTTTAGAGAAACAGATTGCAATCGTCTCAAACAGTGGAGTAGTGAGAATGTATCAGACAGACAATGCAGAGGTATATGGCTGAAGTACTGGTGGTTAATGGACTCGGAGTCCGATCACTCTTTATTTGATAATTCTGAATCTGATCGGGACGAAGTAGTCAGTGAGAGAGATGCACATGTTCATGCTAGCCATGGACGTGCCGCAGATAGATCGTATAATATTATGACACTATAATATGTATGTGTGTGTGCAGGCATTTATGTGTGGCTGTCTAAATATGAAGGTGTAATTGTCAAATTATTTCTCTCTTTGTGCACATTTACCACATTGTAATATGTATTTGTGTGTGTGTGTGTGTGTGTGTGTGTGTGTCTAGGCCTGTTTATTGTAATTCCAATTATTCATTATTCACAGGTAGAACACAGAGAGGCAGAGGCAGAAGTTTTATTGCAAAAGTTACATTTCCCTTACATCCTGGGAAATTTGATAGATTTTACATTTATTTTATGTTTTTAATTTATTTTGGAAAGTTTTATATATGAAGGAAACAACATCTGAATGTATTCTGCTTTTAAATGCACTTGTTTGATAAAAACACCTTTTTCTCAGTTTTTTGTCCAAAATGTTGTGTTTTTGACAAAACCTACCTCTGTTCAAGAGGCAATAAAAAAAGAACAGATGAAGATAAAATAAAAACGTTTTTTTTTGCCTAAAAGCAGAGGCTCAGCTCTTTATTTTTATATATATCATCTTCATATATTCATGGAAGAAAATATTCAGCGGGGGCATTCAAATTTAGCGAAAATCGTCAAAAACCCTGGCGGTGGCTGGCAACTTTTTTTTAAAACGCTGGCGGGGAAAGAGTTAAAGACCACTCGTTCACAAAAAATATAGCCCAAAAAAGGGAAATATAGCCCAAAAAAGGGGATAAAGTCATATGTGCTTCTCATTTATGTTCATAATTTTAATCTTTGCACTAACATGGTGAGTGCTGATTTAGTTTATGCCAGTCGGTCTGCTTGATCCTTTAACCCTCATAAATTCATCAAAACAGATTCATGTGCAGACATTAATTTTCCATTAGCAGCGCTGGGTGATCTGACAAACATAATGTAATCACTTCTCTAGTTTGAATATTATGCAAATTCTTTACTTACATATTTATAAATGCATGGAAATGCTCTTAAAAGGTTGCTCTGGATATTTCAGTCTCTTGGAGTGATATGTCAAATGAGTGTATAACATTAAACCATGAATGAGGGTGCCCAGAGAAAAGGCTCAACAGAGTTCACTTAAAATCACTTGATGTGTTGCGTGCTTCCCAGAACTCTCTGCAGTGAGTTGGGAGTTGACAGTAATTTTCTTGTACATAAATGTATTTGCCAATTGCTTTTATTCATAGTGACTTAAATACAAATCAGGAAAGTACTTATACATTTTATAAGTATGCAACTTTGTATGTCTTATAGGAATTGAAATACTGCACAGATTAGCAAGCACAAGGACTGCATATTTTTTTTTATTGATAGAGTATATATTGTTTTTTTTTGTTTTTTTTTTTAAATTATTTTCATGTTTATTAATCATTATATTAAAATAATAAAGTAGATGTAATACAATATTAAATTTAATATAAATAATAATTCATAAAATCAAATCATCGTTATTTTAATATATTTATTGTTTTAAAATGTAATGTAATAAAAAATAAACCATCATGCTATGAAGATACATTTATATTCAGCATTGTGTTAAATAATATAGGTTTTGAGAATTTTTTTTTTATTTGTATATTTAAGTGACAATAATATAACTCTGAATTTCCAGATCATTATAACTTAATGATTTGAATTCCATAAATTATTCCCCAAACAAGATGGTTTGTATGCCTGATTTTCTTGCTCAAACCAGACAAAACCACTAATTAGCAAATGTTATAGACTCAAAAACAAAGTAAATAGTTTACAATGCACAATCAATTTGTGTTTGCTTGGTGTATTTTTTCCTATTAAATAGATATAGATTAAAGGGTCACTTCACCCATTTGCATTAAGCTTTGTATCTTTAGAAACCCAGTCATATTTTCGAATGGTCGTGGTTTATTCCCTTATTTTCCCCTGAGATGGGAGAAATAAGGATTTAAGCGTTTTACTTCCTGCTTATCGTGACGTAAAAATCGTCATTTTGCGTCACGATAAGCAGGAAGTCATATTTAATTAAAATCTTTAGAACTACAAAGATTAGCTCATTATTATTCCAGGGTGTGGGACCCACTCACCCTACAGGCCTATTACAGATCAGTGGGTGGGACTTCACTTGCAGAAACTGAAATCAATATCCTCCATCTTGTTTGGAAGCTAAGCTAACAAGCGCTGTGGAGATAGTAAGTTATGACAACGACGGAAGAAACTAAACATGATATGGAAGAGGATTTTGAAATTCTGCTGCTCGAATCCGATGTTCGTGGCTATCTTTACAAGTCGCAGTATAGTTTAGAGCAGCTGAGACTCATGGAGGAGCAGGAGAGGCTGCCTGTCGGTCAAGGACCCCGGACTGACTCTGGCGCTGGGCGGCTTGCTGGTGCCCATGCTCTCGCTGCGTGCTACGGCCTACGGACACAGCCCGTCTGCTGCAGAGAATTTCAACGATGGCAATTTCTCCTGGAGGAAATCTCTGAATCAGACGAGCACACGGACGTTTGTGTTGTGATAGTTTCGCCTGACTAAACATCCAGGTAACATGCAGTTATTCATCATATAGAAAGAAATACAAACGAGCAGGGGCAGTGCCAGAAAATTTTTAACACAGGTGCTGAGGGGGCACTAGATCATTTACAGGGGGAGCTGCGCAATTCACCTTTGGCTAAGCCCCGCCCCCCTTAGTTACTGTTGCTACATCCGTCAAACTTTATCTGCGCTCTGCATGGCTTATGCTGTAACAGCTCTGCCTGCTGAAATGTTATCAAACTTTTATAAAGCAGCAAATAAAGTGTCCGATAGAAGTAGGCAAAAGAGGCTGCAATATGCGTTCGAAGGCGACATACAGGTGAAACGCAAGAAACAACAAGGCATCCAAATAGAGGCAAAAGCATAACGTTACCGGTCACAGTCAAAAAAATGAACCACCGCATTTCCTACTAATCGAGACGGAGGCTGGGACTAAAATATCAGGGAGCAACACTGTTCATGCAAAGCTGGGTAGGTCTCTATTCACTTCTAAATCATTATTACAAAGCAAACGGACTACACGAGTACTGTATAACGTTGTATTTATTAGCAGCGTGTGCTAGCGTATCAACAACCGGTATGAGAACCGAACTCATAACTTAAAACATTATAAAACGGTCTAATGGCCTGGAGGAGCTGGTGGGCTGAAGGGCCACGGCGGGGATGAGGGAGGTAAGAGCCATGGTGGAGGTGATGGACCGGAAGGCTGTGGCAGAGTCCAGGTCGAGGAGGTCCGAGGAGGAGACCTGGGATCCCCTGACCCAGATGGAGTTGGTGGCCGGCAGACCCACGACGATTCTACCTCCTCGAAGCACTCCGGGGAAGCAGTGGGGCTGCCAAGCAGTGGTGGAGAAACGGTGAAGACGTCATGGTTAGGAGGAGGTGGGAGAGGGAGGCTGGGTGGGATCCTGGTCTCTGGCTCAGGCTGCACGGTCTCGGGCTCAGGCTGGACAAGTGAAGAAGGGACAGGGCAGGTGGTCATGGCTGAAGATGGTGGTTGAGCGGCGATGTCAACCTCACCAACGATGAAGGTAGATCCGCTCAACCACAGCACATGATCAAGGTATCCGGCAAAGGTTCCTGGAAACGCTGCTGCTGGGACTTGCTGGTACAGATGATCGTCTAAACCCAACCAAAAGCCTGATTTTAAGACGTCATCTGACCAGCTTACCCCAGCAGAGAGCCCCCAGGTACCTGACGACATACTCCTCAACAGAGAGTCCATCTTGGAAGACGTTGAAGATCGTGAGAGCTGGGGTAAGGAGACGTCCCATGCTGTGACTACTTGTGGTCGGTCAATCTGTCAGGGTGTGGTGCAGGCAGAGGAACCAGAGGAGTCCAAATTAGCAACAAAGATCACATTTAATACAAAATACAGGCGAGAAGACAGGAATACGGGCGCAACACAGGCTAACATTAGACATTGACCGACAAGGACTAACTCAAACAGAGCGAACTAAATACACAGAGGAATCAAACATAATGGGGTTAAAACAGTTGAAACAGATGAAACAAGACGCTGAACGGGAGGCTGATGAGGGAGTGAGTTCAGGTGTGCAGACGAGAGGATCATGGGAAGTGTAGTGTAGGAGACGCAGACAGAACGGTGCAGACGAGACTGTGACAAGTAGTAGTAGTAGTAGTATTGTTATTAAATATTAGTATTATAATTATGTGGATTTATCTAATGCCTGATGGAGAGGCAGACAAATAATATCTATTAGCAGAAAAGCTCAGCAAATTTTGATAAATTATTATGAAACGTAATAAATGAATACAACTATATTTTCATGTTGATTTAAATGCCTGTATGATGCCAATTAAAACATTTTGCCTTTTTGTTTCCTCTGACATACCCCATTTTGATCACTGAGGAAAAAGATGATACTGCTTTTATTTTATTCTGAGTGCATCCCCCCCCCCCCCCCCCCAAATAAACTGCAGTCAGCTCAGTGGAGGGATGTTGCCTGCGGTTACCTGCCCTAACCAGTTGTCATGGTCAATTAAAAATCTTGTCAGGAGACTGTGGCTCAACTTTCAAGGTTGACACCCTCGACCTTGGTTTTTCTATGTAAACGGGCGTCCTTCCCCTCAGAGAAGCCTACTTATGTGCTGATGGATATTAAGGACATCAGACTGGTCTGTTCTCATATTAGTTTTTGATACTTCTAGACAAATGGCACATCATTTTTCATTCGGTATCTGAAGATTTTTTTATGTACATCTGAACCTGTTCAACTCAATCTGTCTAGCCAGTGTAGCTCTCAGCATGTGTCCTGTAAGGTGAACATTTTTAGACTTCCATGCTGAGACAATAGTGACTGTTGTTGGCCCCAAGGACTCGGGGCAAATATCAATTCCTCTTTATTTACTTTTTAAAATCGATTTGCACACATCTCACATTCCATTGGGTCTTCAGGGTCATTGTAGAGCTTTCAACGGTCAGATAGATCTGACCTCCCACTCCCCTTCAGTCTAACAGCTGCTGAAATAGGCCACTTAATATAAATGCCTGTTTACTGGAGGACTGTCCCTCAAAGGCAATACTGAATCTGACAGACCCTCTAGTGTCTTCAGTCAATAAAATCTTTAAGAGGCCATTGTGAGCACAGAAGGAGAATTAGATGTTTGATCGAACAAATTTAGCATGCTGTGATATTGGTGTTAAAAAATAGGACACACAAAAGAGGAAAATGAACAAAGCAGATTCCTCTTGAAGAAAAAAAGAATTGTGCAAAGGCATTTGTGGGACGGAGGTAGAAGTATGACGCCATTAAAGGTACAATATGCAAGATTTTTTCGCCACCAGGGGTCGCTAACCTCTTACAATACAAAGGTGTATATTGATGACGAATATTCTGCATTAAGTGGAAATATGGATCTTGTCATCAAGCTGATGGATCTTTTATGGATGAGAGAATATGGTGATGTTTTTATCATGATTGTGGTATGAAGCAGTGCGCGATTGCTAGACATATATGTCACGGGACGAACCAGAGGAGAGACGTACAGATCCATTCGCAAGGCTTTATTCCAAAAAACGTAGACTTAGTACAGGCAAGGTCAATGAACAGCAGACAGGTATGGCAGAGGCATAGCACAGAGAAATCCTAAGAGCAAGCTTGGGTTGATGAGGAGCAAACAGAATCCGAAGGGCTAGGCTGAGGGAAAATCCAAGTAACACAGACAGAGATCAAAACACGAAGGACAAGGCAAGACTAGAGTTCAATGGAAGGCTCAGAAAGTAGTTAACACTTGGGGAGTGTTAAACGCTGACAATACAGAACATACATTCAAACAATATCCGGCAACAGAGAGAGGAAGTCCAAGGCATATAAATGGTGTGAGAGGGTGTGTGATGGTTCTCAAGTGTGAGCGTTATTAGTGGAATCAGCTGTGTGAATCATCAGTGCAATGAATGATGGGGATTGTAGTGAAGTACAAGAGTCCATGCTGTGAGTGGGAGAAGTCTGGTGGAGAATGTCCGGAAGTGAATGGACCAGATATGTGACAGTATACCATGGCCACATGCAACGCGAGTCCCACGGATATAAATGAATAAGGACATTTCATTCTACCGAACTACACGCAAGTGCTGAGTTAATGCTCATACGGGTCAGCGCTGCTTCACTTGCTCTAACAGTTACACTATCACACTTAAAGTCCCTGTAAAGTCAAAATTAAGTATGTGTTCTGAGTCTGTCATACCACTGAAAAATGTGATATTAGCCACCCAGCCAAATTTGAATGATAAAAAAAGCCGGCAAATACATAAAATAAGCTATCAAAATCTTGAAAAAATCAGCAGTTATCTCTGTTCTCAAACGCTGGGGGCGTGTCCACTGGCTGCGCTGAAACCACGCCCACTCACGGGAAAGCTGTCGACGGTGATATTAGGTGAAACTGCTCTCGGAACGGGAGGATGAACCCTGAGGCGGAAGATAGTCGTTTCGTTCCCGTTCACCAGCAGCATCGGATTATCAGTGAATGCCAGTTGTCTCTGAGGAAAGTTTATAAAACGATCCTGTGTATCACTACAGAGGCGGGTGTTGCTGTCGGTGATCCTCAGCTCTTCAAGGTTAGCTCTACACAAAATTAATTCACCTCGTCTTGATGTGATCGCTTTTAGGAAATTTAAATAAAGACACCGATCTGTTTTGCACATGATCGCATCCAGGTAGTAGCCTATGCATTTCCTTGTCAAAGGCATAGCAAGCTAGCAAACTGTAGACTGTAGTAATAGTACTGACAGTATCTCGCGATTGAGTGGCGAATGCAAATGTGCTCTATTGTTAGTGAAGAGATCAGCTCCTGTCTATGGATCAGCTAATGTGCGTCATCAAGTTGGGGCGTGTCCACGAGCTCTTGGGCTCCAGTGCGTCATCGAGCCCTGTTTTAGTCCCGCCCAAAAAATCTGTAAAATAGCAAGGGTGAAAAACTGTTGAACAATATATTTATTTGCACGGATTAATTGTTCATCACAAGACTAGTAATATGCGTTAACAAAGTAAATAGGTTTATTTACATTAGAGAATAACATATAGATCATATTCTAACTTTTCATCATGTTGAACTAAATAACATTGATTAGTTTGCTCACCATGCTCAAAATTTGCTCACCTGTTTTATAAAGTAACCTGCAACACACTCGCGTCTCTCAGTCGAAGTTAGTCACGGAGGTGCTCTCTGCATCTCAAAAGACGTTGATCTTCGTTTTAGTCTTCTTTTTGTCTCAAAAGCCCCTTTCACACAGAGATTCCGGAAAATAAACGGATAATGTGACCCCGCATTTGTCCCCGGGATTGTTTGATTTCGGTTCATTCACACTGCCAGTGATTTGCCGGGATCTGTGAGGGCGTTCACACACAACCCGTAAAAATCCTGGGAAAACACATGGCGTCAGGATGAGACTATAACGTACACGTCAAAAACATGTACACACGCATACCTTTCCACAAAGCTGGTGAACGATCTCAGCTTCAGTACGGATAGTGAGGAGCCCCTGGTATCTGTTTCGCTCCAGTTTGCATGTATTTGTTCGTCCTTTCTTTGTTGATGACGAACACAAACTTTCTTCTAAGAGCAACAGATTTGGGCGTTGGCACGAGCGTCATCACTATGACACCCTTTACGGCATTGGTCCTGGCTTTTGTTCACACGGCGCGCGTTCCGGGACTGATTACGGCAATGTTACTAGGTCCCCAACCCGGGATCAGTCCCGGTATCAATCCCGGGTCGTGTTTGCATTCACACAGAAGGCAATTCTGGCAATTTCCTGGGATCAACGCGCTGTGTGAAAGGGCCTAAAGTCTGCTTGCCATGGTCCATAATCTATGAACAAAACAACAACAGCATGAGCGTCCTTCTAGGCATAACGGGGATAACTGACCCAGGGTGCTTCTCAATATCCCTCCTCGTCTCCTCGCTCCTCCGTCCTCCCTCCTATGACCCGGAAACCGATCGAGCTCAGCCATCTTGAAGGACATCTAAATTCTCTAATTGCACCGTGAGGAGTTGAGGATCGAGGAGTGAGGAGGCTTCCTGAGGATTCATAAGCGAGGATACACAGGTGCATCCTACGCGGAACTGTTATATTGACTAAACGTGACGCACGTGTCAATTCTCCTCCCCCTTCACATCGGTCACAATCATTTTAATTTATACTTTACCTTTGCAGTTTATATAAACCACACATCTCAGATATTTCAACAGTATAGTCTATCTTTATTATTATTTATTATGAATTACCAAACTTCAACAACATAAGGGCAGATCCTTTTAGCGCTGCTGATGACACTGTGGAGTGACGCTCGAGTTATCAAGAATTCCAATGGACATAAAAAAGCTTTTATTCGATTCCTCTGTCCTCCAGCATTGAATGCAACAAAAATATGGTTTACAAAAAGTACATAACCAGCCAGTGTTCTAAACTATCTGCTTGCCTTAGCTTGATTCACTATGGTAAGCTTGTAATAATGTTTTTTCTTTAATTATTTCCTTGGGAAATTCGAGCATGTCTTTGCATCATTACATCAAATCTGTACATATAAAGAAGGAGTCTCGGCTAGTAGTCTATATGCGTGTTAGGATGTTGGAGGTGGAGATTTTATAGCATTTTCTCACAGCACTTGATATAATTAAACTTATTAATTTGATGGCGGATCCAAAAAGGTTAAAACGATAATCACCAGTGACAACTGGAGACTCACCGATTGTAAAATGCAAACTGCGACTTTGGACTGAGAGTTTGGAAAAAGAGACTGCAACCAGGTCCACAAGGATAAATATCGGAAGGGCTTTAAATGTACTTATGCAATGCTGATGTTGTTAACATTAACAATTTGACAACAAAGCATAATTTGCAAGGTTTGACATGATATAAGCGATCGTTAGATTTAATCAGCGCAATTTACTGCGATGCTTTTTTTATCCCTTAGTTGGTCAGAACAAACGTGGATGGTACTTGTTCCGATGATAAATTAGGGTGAAAATCAGTGGCGTAACTATTGGTGTAACACTGGTGCAGTTGTGGAAGCAGTGAAGAGGCTCGATCCAAGTGCAGCACACTTTATTACATAAACTACAAATAACACTAGATACCAGATTAAGAACAAGACTAAGAATAAACTCAGGAACAACCTGACACAAGTCAGGTTGAGTTTCAACCTGACACAAGCATTAAAGGGGTGATGAACTGAGAAATCAAATTTTCCTTGAGCTTTTGACATCTAAGAGGTCATCATATTATAAGAATATCCTGTAAGATTCAGAACTGAAAACGTCCTTGTTAGGCCAATAAAAGCTTTTATTGACACAGCCTCTAAAAACGACTCGTTTTTAAAAGTGGGGAACTATGATGACAAAGAGGATAAAACACCACCCCCACAGAAGATGATCAACGCCTGCTTCACCAGGGCAGGTTTAGCCCCGCCCACCGATTCGCGCATTACACACGTATCATACATGTACATGCTTACCTCGTGATGACAAACTGGATCGCTACCGAGCAATACAGAATATTGTGCAGTGCCTGGTTGTGCAAGACAGTCGCTGCATAAGCTTCCTGTGGATTCCAATAGGACTGCATGGATAAAATTTATTTTTAATGACGTTCCAGCTGATGAGGTAAAACATCGTCGTCTGTTCGCTTCATTTCACTGAGGATTGTTTTGTCAACAAGACTGGATTTGCAGACCGATTAAGAGTAAAGAACGGTGCTGTGCCGTCTATATTGGATCTGACAGGGAACTCTGGGTTGAACATGTATGGGCGAATCCGGTTGCCATTTGACAACATAGGACGTTTTCCCCCACGTACACCGACGGGTGAGTTAAACTCATTATAATATGCAAAACTGTTCTCCACTCGCAGCAGTGGGTGTTTACTTCCAAGTCTTCAGTGCGACATGCCCATAAAAACCGACTGTTTTTTAGGTAGGCTCACAACCAGGGTACAAAATAGCCTATTACTTGTTCATTTTGATGTTTTTGAATGCAAAAACCAAGCGAATGTTATAAGTTGACCTCAGACAACCATATAATAACATTTAAAAAGCCAGTTCATGACCCCTTTAACAGTCACACATGAAACAGGAACACAAACCAAGACTGGCAAACAAGATGCATGAATCAGACCATAGAACAAACAATAGTCGACCAAGACAGAGGGTAAACATGAGCTTAAATACATACAGGACTAATGACGAGACAAGGGACACCTGTGACCATTTAACCTATCAACCACTGAAAACATGACACAACAGAAAAGTGAACACAAGGCAAGATCACATGACTAGAACAGGGGATCACATGACAGACAAGAACAGGAACAAGACACAAAACCCAACCGCAGGGTACGCAGTTACTTACGGGCCCGGACCAATCAGGGACCCGCCTCACTGGAAGATATTGATTGACAGCCGGGCCCATTTTCTATTTTTAGTCTGATAGCATTTTAATTTTTCGCAAATATATTTGAATAAATAATGACGACAACATATTTTACTGATCTTTTTTTTTTTTTTTTACGTATTTGAACCTAGGCCTATGTGTGTGTAGTCATAGCAGTGAGTAACAATGTGTTATGGTGTTTTTTTTTTTTTTTTACTGACAGCTGGACATTCTCCTAAAAACATTGGATTCATTCGTGCAGAACAACCAGATGATTGGAGATACAGTATGAATTAAACAAAACACAGGGCTTGAATACCAAAGCAAACAAAGCAACAAAATAAACAGGTGAAAATTATAATCACATCAATGAATAACCATAGAAAAGAAATGCTCTGGTTACTCACGTTACCTCGGTTCCCTTATAGTCGATAGATTTTACTATAGTAAAAATGATTGCATGTAATTTAAACATTGAAGCTGTTATTCAGTCATGAACAGCATTTTAGGTTCCTTTCACTTTAAGGAACAGATAACCATGAACTGAACATTAACTACTACAACAGTTAAGAATAAATTGCATGCTTTTGAAGTGTTCTTGATAAGAGGCTTTTTCTTTTAAAGGTTGGAGTCTCTCCCTACTATGACCACTGGTAGGGGGCCCCAAACAGCTGCCTACCCATGCCACCATGTTACTACCACCACCTAAATGTTAATGCATTGGGTCAGTTGGTCAGTCTTGCCATTTGACTAGTCGACCACAAGAGCATTTACACTATGGAAGCAATCTAGTCAAGTGCATTTTAATACCTCTGGAATTTGTTTAAAAATGAATAAGCTCAAAACCTTTTAGACACCGTTACACCGGTCTTTATATATATATATTTTTTTTGATCTGATCAACCAAAACTTCTCCCAGTGTAAAAGTAAGAGAACAAAGCAGATCATCTTAAACAGATGAGGTCATGCCAATGAAGCAGAAACAATACAAAGACTCCCAGTATACACTTGAGGTTACAAGTTGTTTATTTTTCAAAAACAAAAGCAAACACTAAACAAGAAAATAAGGCAGAGAATGCAGCTATGATTTGACTTGATGCAACAACCTCAATATGCCTGGAGACAAATGCTTATTTTGAGTAGTATGAGAGTGCAGAGGTGCTGGATTTTGAAAGCCAGATTGGACAGACTGCATCAGACTCACAGCTTGAAGTGGTATTTTACTGGGTTGCTCCCAAGGTTTGGAACCAAGACTGGAAAGAGACATGTAACTTGACTGCTCTGGTTTAGGCGAGACGTGGAATCTAGACTGCCGCAACATAGACTGGTAGTTGGTTTGAGCTGACTGAAGACCACTGGGCTGGGATACAGACTGGTATCTGGCTTGGGCTGACTGCAGACCGCTGGGCTGGTAAACAGATGGGTACCCAACTTGGGCTGACTGCGGGCTACTGAGCTGGGACATAGACTGGTAGCTGGCTTGTCCTGATTGCAGACTGCTGGGCTGGGACACAGACTGGTAGCGGGCTTGTCCTGATTGCTGACTGCTGGGCTGGGACACAGACGGGTAGCCGGCTTGGGTTGACTGCAGGCCGCTGGGCTGAGACATAGACTGGTATCCTCCTTGGGCTGACTGCAGATCACTGGGCTGGGACACAGACTGGTAGCGGGCTTGTCCTGATTGCAGACTGCTGGGCTGGGACACAGACTGGTAGCGGGCTTGGACTGATTGCTGACTGCTGGGCTGGGACACAGCCTGGTAGCCGGCTTGGGTTGACTGCAGGCCGCTGGGCTGGGACACAGCCTGGTATCTGGCTTGGGCTGACTGCAGACCACTGGGCTGGGACACAGACTGGTAGCGGGCTTGTCCTGATTGCTGACTGCTGGGCTGGGACACAGACGGGTAGCCGGCTTGGGTTGACTGCAGGCTGCTGGGCTGGGACACAGCCTGGTATCTGGCTTGGGCTGACTGCAGATCACTGGGCTGGGACACAGACTGGTAGCGGGCTTGTCCTGATTGCAGACTGCTGGGCTGGGACACAGACTGGTAGCGGGCTTGGACTGATTGCTGACTGCTGGGCTGGGACACAGCCTGGTAGCCGGCTTGGGTTGACTGCAGGCCGCTGGGCTGGGACACAGCCTGGTATCTGGCTTGGGCTGACTGCAGACCACTGGGCTGGGACACAGACTGGTAGCGGGCTTGTCCTGATTGCAGACTGCTGGGCTGGGACACAGACTGGTATCTGGCTTGGGCTGACTGCAGACCACTGAGCTGGGACACAGACTGGTAGCGGGCTTGGGCTGATTGCTGACTGCTGGGCTGGGACACAGCCTGGTAGCCGGCTTGGGTTGACTGCAGGCCGCTGGGCTGGGACACAGCCTGGTATCTGGCTTGGGCTGACTGCAGATCACTGGGCTGGGACACAGACTGGTAGCGGGCTTGTCCTGATTGCAGACTGCTGGGCTGGGACACAGCCTGGTAGCCGGCTTGGGTTGACTGCAGGCCGCTGGGCTGGGACACAGCCTGGTATCTGGCTTGGGCTGACTGCAGATCACTGGGCTGGGACACAGACTGGTAGCGGGCTTGTCCTGATTGCAGACTGCTGGGCTGGGACACAGCCTGGTATCTAGCTTGGGCTGACTGCAGACCACTGAGCTGGGACACAGACTGGTAGCGGGCTTGTCCTGATTGCAGCCCACTCGGATGGGAAACAGACTGGTAGCTGGCTTGGGCTGACTGCAGACCGCTGAGCTGGGACACAGACTGGTATCCTCCTTGGGCTGACTGTGGACCGCTGGGCTGGGACACAGACTGGTAGCGGGCTTGGGCTGACTGCAGACCGCTGGGCTGGGACACAGACTGGTAGCTGACTTGTCCTGATTGCAGACCGCTGGGCTGGGACAGAGACTGGTAACCGGCTTGGGCTGACTGCAGGCTACTCGGCTGGGACACAGACTGGTAGTTGGCTTGTCCTAATTGCAGACCACTGGGCTGGGACACAGACTGGTAGCTGACTTGTCCTGATTGCAGACTGCTGGGCTGGGACAGAGAATGGTAGCCAGCTTGGGCTGTCTGCAGACCGCTGGGCTGGGACAGAGACTGGTACCTGCCTTGGGCTGGTTGTTGGATGCCGGACTGTAGGCCACTGGACTGGTAATAGGTTTGTGCTGACTGAAGACTGCTGGGCTGGGACACAGACTGGTACCTGGCTTGGCCTGACTGCAGACCACTGGGCTGGGACAGAGACTGGTAGCGAGCTGTTACTGGCTGCAGACCGCTGGGTCGGGACAAAGACAGGTAGCGGGCTTGTGCTGTCTGCAGACCAATGAGCCGGGACACAGACTGGTAGTGGGCTTGTGCTGTCTGCAGACCACTGGGCCGGGACACAGACTGGTAGTGGGCTTGTACTGTCTGCAGACTACTGGGGCCATTCACTGATTGGGAGCCAGTTTGTGTTGATTTTTGGAAACTAAGCTGGGGCACAACCTGGTTGCTGGCTTGTTGCTGGCTTGACAGCAGGCCAGACTGTGAGCTGGATTGGGCTGGTTGTTGGATGCCAGACTGGTCCACAGACTGGGAGCTAGCTTGTGCTGGTTGTTGGAAGCCAGACTGGTCCAAAGACTGAGAGATGGATTGGGCTGGTTGTTGGATGCCAGACTGGTCAACAGACTGTGAGCTAGCTTGTGCTGGTTGTTGGATGCCAGACTGGTCAACAGACTGTGAGCTAGCTTGTGCTGGTTGTTGGATGCCAGACTGGTCAACAGACTGTGAGCTAGCTTGTGCTGGTTGTTGGGTGACAGACTGGTCAACAAACTCTGAGCTAGATTGTGTTCGTTCTTGGATGCCAGACTCATCCACAGACTGTGAGCTGGCTTGGGCTGGCTCTTGGAGGCCAGACTGAGAGCTGGCTTGGGCTGAAAGCAGACTACCTGACAGTTCAACAGATTGTGAGCTGGCTTGGATGCCAGATTGGTCCACAGACTGAGAGCTAGTTTGGGCTGACAGCAGACTACCTGACAGTTCAACAGATTGTGAGCCGGCTTGGATGCCAGACTGGTCCACAGACTGAGAGCTGGCTTGGGCTGATTGTAGACCACTGGACTGGTCCATAGACTCCAATACAGAATTTGAGTTTACACTGCTATACACACCCTTAACCTGTGCAGCACTGTAAGTGTTACTCCTTGATCTTTGAGGACTTGTGGGATTTGATAAATCAGCCCCATAATAGCTGTAGGAACTTCGTGGCTTCACATCCTGCATGGGGAAACCAGCCTCATAGTACATAGGATAACGACTCCTGACAAAGCCACCAACTAGAAGAAAATAAAAAGTAACAAAATCAGACACATTAACAAACATGAATTCTAGAACTTGCCTGGATAAACCTTACCACTTCCAAAATGGTCACAGACACAAAGACTGAGAAGTGCCAGAGAAAAACTGTGGACGAAAAAAAAAGTTAGATGAATGCCGCTTGTCAACAAAAACTAAAATTTTTCATCATACCTTAAGAGACAGCTAGTGATACCCTCCATGGCCAAACAAAAATACAACTAACCACCTCAACAACACCAATTAAAAATTCAAACAAAACATACTTGATCACTAACACATATTAGTGCTGCCTGAAGGGACTCTTTATAGTGCCAGCAACTGACGTTTACCAATTGTTTCTTGGCAATCAGTTGTCATGGGAACATGTAATACTCAATTATTAGGGTCAGGTGTTACAACTATCATGACAGCTGCCATTTCATTAAAGATAGTTGAGTTTTTTTTATGATTACTGGACAATAGACAGCACGCAAGATATTTTTTTGGGGATTAATTAAAGATACTTTGTGTATATATTCAGGGAGAATACATTTTAGCATTTAAGGGAAGCAGTAGAATGCTCACTGTTCAAAATCTTAGCATTGATTTGGTCAAGCAGTCGTATATATTTTTATATTAAAATCTATTTCTTTCAATGATAACAGATGTTATAAATGTTTTTTCTTGCAAATTTGTACTTATGGTTCTATGTTGTTTGGAGTATCTTAAGGAGCTGCAAAACTCATTATATGCAATTCTCAAATGTGAAAATGTATTTTTTTTTCATCTTTATTGAAACTGTTTGAAAACTAGAGCACACTGGTAATTTTATTTCAGATTTGTCATAAATAAATACATGTCAACATAAAAATCTGGCAGGACTATTCCTGTTAGGTTTACTGTGGTGAAAGCCCTCATCAGGGTTTTTTTATTTATTTATTTAATTTTTTTATTTATTTTTTTTGTATTTAGCTGAATGGACAACTTTATTTTATAACAAAAATACCTGGGCCCGTATTCATAAATATTCTAAGAATCCTCTCAGAAAACTCTTAATTCAGCTTAAAAACTTTTCCGTTGGAGTCTTGTTTAATTCAGGAGTGATCTGAGAACAACTCTGAGTAAGGAAAAGACAAAATCTCCCAGGTGTGTTCGACATCGGCTGCGGCTGGAAGCGATCGGCGAGAGTAGCCGCGTGCAGGCGGGAAGGAGCTGCAAACGGAGACGTGTCGGACACTTTCGGTTCCCGTATGGTGACCACTCACGTGGTGTTTGCATACTTTACCACAGCTGAAGTGAAAGAAATGCAATATTTGCCAAATACACAGATATTTCGGACACAATTTCATTTAATACTTTACTGCTTCATACAGCATCTGTTTGAACTAGAGTTCAAAACAAGCCCATATCAATGAAGTGGAGTCAACGTTTTTATAATCAGTCTTATTTTGATAAATATGACACAATATAACATCGCGACTACATGAAAAGACGGTTTACTGTTATAAAAAACTGATTTGTGAGCTTTATTGAACTAAAGGTGTGAGAATAAACTCGAAACGCACATGATCGGCGAATCGTGGAACAGCTGTGACATCATCAGAGCTTGTGCATCTGCTCTTGAGAAGCTGTACTGGCTGAGTTCTCCGGCTACTCTCGAATCTCTCTCGCGGTACTTTGATGGCATATGTCACAGTCATGTGGAGTCAGTGCTGCATCAAATAGGACAAAATTTCTAACTGGCATGCACTGCATCAAGTCAGCCACCGATCGGTCTGCGCAGAGCTGCATGAATCCTATTTTACTGTTCTCTCTCAAATCTTTTTTTTTTTTTTTTGACTTGGGAAGTGTTGACAACCTCATGGGGTCATTCTTCAGGGTAGTTTACATTTAGATGCTGTTTAAAAGAGGAAAAGCAGGCTCCATGAGCTATTTTTTATTGGGGATATTGTTACTGGACATTTGACTGTACAATGTAGTTTGTGTACTATTAGTGTTATCTATCTATCTATCTATCTATCTATCTATCTATCTATCTATCTATCTATCTATCTATCTATACATTTCCCATTGTAGATTTCTCTGTACTAGCAAGAAAATGAAAGTCAAAATATGTATATCACTGATTACGTATCTTATGGACATCCTTTGCTTTTCATTTTGTTGTATTTGTGCTAAATGAATTGTTGCAATTTTTTGTTGTTAAAAGAAAACGGGTTGGGGGGATGAAATTGCTTGAAATATATAAACTAAACCATCAGTCCTCCTCAGGTGCAGAAATTAAATAGGTGGTGTAAGCCCACAGTTTTTAATGCTGATGTTGGCGGATAGTTGAATAGTAAAAATAGCTCATAGTCCCCATTTGTCCTAAGAGAAGTGGACTGTGGACTTGAGTTTCATGATAATACCTGCCCCAGTTTTTCCTGTTCTCCTTCCCTCCGTGAGGCAGTGGGGTAATGCAGGATACTTGCTGCTGCTTAAGGTAATCTGTGAAGGATGGTTGAACTTTATCTGCGCTCTGCAGAGTGTCAAGCATGTAATGTGTATAATGGAGCCAGATAGAAAGTTTCCTTTGAAGAGTCTCATCCTCAAAGAGTGACCTGAAAGGTTGAAGATGGCGTGGGGGGGGGGGGGGGGGGACTTAAATTAATTTGAGACAAACCTTTTAATAATACCAAAACTCTCTGACTCGTCAATGAATATAGCTCTAGTTTTTCGTTAAAAAACTCTAGCTCTAGTAAAAAAAAAAAACTAAAAAAAAAAACTGCTTCTATCTGTTTCCTTGCCAATGTCTGCCAGCCCATTATGAATCACCACAAATACTCATACTCAAATACTCAAAAATCTAATATCATTTCTCTAAAATGACTTCTAGGAGTATATTCAAGTGAACCAGTGGGACCAAGATTGAGAGATGTTAAGTAGTCCAGTTTTGCGATGAGGATCGGTGACGTCTATACAGACACTTTTTTGAGTAACACTTGTTTATCAGCAGGGGAACCCCCCAAGATACAGGAATGACCATATATGAACTTAACTTCCATAGGTACACGGATGGTATACCCCAACTGCATAATAAGTCAAATGTTATCTACATCCCCTTTCCTTTGTTCTGTACTTACTTCTTATAAAAAGTAATTTAATTTTAACAGAAATCTCTTAAACCCTGGCTTGTGAACTGGGTGCCATTGTCCACAATTGGCTTTATGCACAGCTGCACTACTTCCTGAACTTAAACCAGCTCCTTGTTTCCTGTCTGCCATTATTGACAAATTGATTTATCCAGGTCTGCCTGACCTCAGTAGTCATGGCAACAATAATCAGACACACCTGAATTAATCAAGTTCGGCCAATAATAGCAGACAGGAAACAAGGAGCTGGCTTAAGTTCAGGAAGCATAGTGCAGCTGTGCATAAACCAATTTACTTCTGGGGAATGCTGTGCATAGAAGATTGCCTCTCCAGTTTATTTATGACATTTTGAGATGACAAAGTCTTGAGTGGGTTTATTTCAAACCACCCAGAAAAAGAATTAGGTATGGTTAACTGTTCCAGTCAAATACATCAGTGGCAACTACTGACCAAGGGAGTTCTGGGATCTCATGGAGGTGCAATGACTCCTTTTGTTGATGACGTTTCAGGGTGTTTCATAATTATGCTGCAAGACTGCACAAAGTTGTCTATGTCCTGTGTCATAGTCAACCATAAAACAGAAAACTCCTGCATGGGCCTTGTTGTGCATGATTTTCAAATACTCACTCTGTAAGTTCCCTTTCGAGTGAACTCAAACTGCGTCAAATTACACTTTGGGGGAATGCCCCTCAGCGTAGCGGCTCTAAAGTATGAATGCAGGGCTCTCAAGTTTTGAATACAGGCAAGAGTGACATTCTCCTCCCCAATGGGGAGGGGGGTGTTCGAATGTTGGTGTTTCATTGTTAATAATATTATTATTAGTGTATTTGTTGTTATTAATTGCAGAAAGTGTTTAACACATGGCACTGACAATTCAACCAAAGTGTTTATTCAATTTCAGAGAGAGAGAGAGAGAGAGAGAGAGAGAGAGAGAGAGAGAGAGAGAGAGATTATGACTGGTGTTGTTTGTTGTAAGTGTTTGTTTTGGACTCCTTTGTCATTTGTGGTGTTGGCCTTAATTTAAAACACTTCGGCTCAAGCCCAGCCATTTTAGGGGGCTTTCCTCTTAGAGCGAATGAGAGGATGCTTGTTTGCTTTTTACCTGACATCTTTGAAAGACAGATGCAATGATTAATGCATGGCCAGGATAATTATAAAATATGATTCTCTAACAGCAGTCAAGTTGTCATTGTTTGTATCAAACAATTTGTAAATTTGTTGAAACATTAAAACAGGAGATCATGACTTACTCTGCTCAAAGTGATCCTCTGAGCTCCAATTATTTCCTCTGCGGGTGAACGAAGCTTTTGGAAGAGATGTTGCAGAATCACGTGGACAATTCCAGGAAATGCCTTTTTTATTGGTTGCTGCGTTAAATAGATACAATAGTGCTATTTTCTGATCGTCTAACCTTTGTGTAGCCCTTCCTTTTTTTTGATTGGCTGATAAGTGACAGGCTAGAGACGAGAGCAGGGGAGACACGTGCGATTGATTTCTGCCAGTTCCACAGTGAGAGTGGCACGGCCAGAGACAATTTGAGTGCTGCGGCATATTAAATATATTATAAATAGTTTTTCTGCGTGAGAAATACAATGTGTGGTGGGAGTGCGTGACAAAAGACCGAAATGAGTGACTGTCACGCTCAATGCGTGACACTTGAGAGCCCTGTGAATGAAACTAAGCCAATCTCCAATTGGAGCAACGCGAGGATGTAATGTGTGACGACACATAGGCGGAAGCTTATATAAGGAACCGGCACACACAAGATGTCAGCTTCTGTTCTTCAGCAAGCACTTTCTGTGACTGTCAGTCTTATTTATGGTTTGTCTGTCTAAGCCACACAAAAAACACTCATATATATATATATATATATATATATATATATATATATATATATATATATAGCTTGATGTAATATATATATAGCTTCTGCAGCATCTCTTCCAAAAGCCCATGATGTAGTGAGGGCAAGGGTGCACACACTGCCTGAAACTCGTGCTCGCCATTATATATATACAGTATAATGCTTCCCCCCCGCTTCCTGCAGCACAGGGAACAAACTCATCACCGGGGCTTGCCGTTCTTTCCCGCTTTGCATAATGAGTTGTGTAAATCGTGGAAAATAACACATTCTTCTTGTGTCTCCAATCGCCCTGTCCTTAATTATAGTAACATCATGGGGACACGAGAGAACGGTTATGGGATGATGCCGTGGGTAGAACAGCCTTTAGCTAATAATTTATCCCCCGAATCGGCATCATCCCTTAAAGCCCCGGTGCTGCCCACTGAGTTCTGTAGAGAAACATCCTCGCTAGTGGGCAGGGCATATATGGCTGCGGGTCAGGCTGGTGCGAGTCTTCACACCATGGCGCTGATCCAAGTGTACCAGGCCTACCTTCTTAAGGACATTGATGAGGGCAAGGGCCCAACTCCAGAAGACATCGCAGAGTTGAGGAAGGCTGCTGTGTCTCCGAGTCACCAAGGAGACGGCCTGCGCTGTTGGTCGCTCCATGGCGGCAAATGGTGATATAGGAAAGAAATTTATGGTTAAATCTGATCTGCCTGGGAGCGCTTGCTTCATCACAGAAGCTGACATCTTGTGTGTGCCGGTTCCTTATATAAGCTTGCGCCTATGTGTCGTCACACATTACGTCATCACATTGCTCCAATCGGAGATTGGCTTGGTTTTAATTCATGCTTCAGAGGCGCTACACTGAGGGGCGTTCCCCCAAAGAATCATTTGACGTAGTTCTTGTTCCCTTCTCAGGGAACAGGGAACAAGTTCCCTGGGACAGGGAACCTTGAACCTTCTCAGGGAACAAGGGTTACAGTCGTAACCCGAGGATGGTTTGAGGAATTACTGTACTTGTTCCCTTCATGATGACTCCATCCTTACTAGAGAGCTTGTCTCGGAAAGGAACGGAGAGAGACATCTTTTCCTAAGTATTATTTGAGCTCTTACGACCTTTTGACCAAAATAAAGTGGACAGTCATCACCTCAAGTTCATCCTCATCATTAAGATGCTGCTTTGTCACTTTCCTGTGAGCATGTGACAGTGCATCTGCAAGTTAGAGCTGATTCCCGTTTTTGTAGGCAAGAGTCAGATTGAACTTGTGCAGCTTCAGAATCATTTACTGAAATCATGGTGGAGCAGTGTGCATGGGGTTTGTTTAGAATGGTCTCTACCAAGGTTTTCCATAAATGTAGTCACAGTCCCTTTCATTACAACCAGATCTCCCTCTGCTTTGACTGGTCATTAAAATGCATGAAGCCAGTTTTCATTAACATTGACCTGCTGCGTTAGTCAGCTTAGTGCATGAAAAGATAAACCTCTAACTCTGCTAGCTGATGTCCCTTCAGACAAACCAGTCTACAGAGATCAAATAAAAGAAGATTTGAGCTCAATGCTAACATGATCACAGACAGAACGTTTCATAAACGGACATTTGACAAGATTGTTTCGTCACAGCAGCAATTGATCATGCTAATTTCTGCACCCTGACTAGATGAAAGCAGCACAGCATCAAACAGCAGGCTAATGACTTTTCTGGAAAAAGTGTACTGCAGTACTGTGAAGGTTTTGAACTGGCAATCACAAGGTCAACTCTTAAGCTGTATGGTGAGAGCTTCAGCTGTTACTTGTTGACTTATAAAGTCCAAAACAGCTTACACTAAATGCAGGTTCATTCCCCCTCGAGCAATCTGGGGTTAAGTGCTTGGCCACAACCGGATTAGATTCTGTTAAATGTTCATTGTCTGCAGTGTGTATACTCGACACCGAATCATTTTTTGTATAAGTTTTTTGGTATACTGTAGCCTGGATGCCAGCTCGAACCCCGTCGACAACATTTTTTGGTCAGGAAGTTCGGTCTGGACTCGATCCATTGAGGAGAAATTATAATCAGTCAAAAAATGATCGGGCCAATCAAATTGCCAGGGCGGGTTTTATACGATGATGGACAGGTTATCTTCAGGGACGTAATCGTCACATTATCAAAAAGCGCTTAACTGGTTTTCCTCAAAGATGACTGCAGCTGGAGAATTGCGATGTATAGATTCCGCTGTCGCATCTGTTGTAAAATAAATTTACAGCGCATTCATTTTAATAGACGAACAGAAAACTGCAATCAAGGCATTAGTCGATCGGAAAGATATTTTTGCCTCCTTCCTACATGATTCGGCAAAAGTGTAACCAGAGACTATTTATATAGAGACATGCCACTTCCTCAATCCAAAGATGGTGGTTGTATGCAAATGCCCCGCCCCTCCCGCTCGAGAGCCAATCGTCTGCTTTTAACGGTCAAGCTGGGAAACATTTAAATACGTTACTGTTTGAAAAGGCGGCAGATTTGATATGCTGTGTATGTGTGCGTTGTGTAAATATCAGACATCCCAAGTCTCCCAGAAGTTCCGGGTGTCTCCTGCAGATTGATAGAGGCTCGCTGATGCCTAAGCATTAGTTAAAATCTCCCGGAATCTAGAGCGAGTGAGCAAGAGCCCGCATTTCAAACTGTGCAGCGCGCTCGACAGAAAGCGAGATAACCCTTGCGCATGCGCAGTAAAAGTGTAACTTGTGGGGAAACGGCGTTTTAAACCTTATTTTAGGGCAAAGTCATCAAACTTTTCAGGGATTTTTATTATATTTTACTGCTGTTTCTATACATGCAGTTTGTATGTCCCGTTGACCAGTGAAAGTGCAGTACTGACTCTCTGCCCATTCATTTAGATAGAGCCTGGTCTTGTTAAGTCCGAAATAGCTGCCCGGAGGCGTTGCCAAGGTGGCGGCCGAGTGGCATGACTTGCCTGAAAGGACTTTGGTGTAACTTATCTGCTGGCTCCGATGGTCGCTAAGAAGATGGGACGTAATGAAAAGCCTGTGGTCGTTGTGATTTCTCCTTTGGTCGCACTCATGGAGGACCAAATAAAAGAAGCAACACTCGTTATTTTACTTCTAAAATAAGTAAGTTAGTTGAAAACTGCGCTATGCAAAGTAGTTGACTTACTGCGTTGCTCTGATTGGTTGTAGGTCTACCGACTATCCAATTGAGTCTAGAGGTTTTTTTTTTTTTTTTTCTTGGTTCGGTTAAGCTATGCCCCATATCAAAGCCCAATGGAGGAGTTTCAGACTCAGATTCTCACTAGAATATGAATATGATGATGTCAGGCTAGGTATACTTTTTTTGTAAAGGGGAAAAATATGTTTGTACCACTGTTGGTGTTTTGAAATTTTGTTGTGTTTTTACATAGAAGAAACATTGGATTTTTTTTGTATCAACCTGAACATTCTCTTTTTTAGTTGTCTATTCATCCATACATCCATCTGTCTAAAATTAAACTGCTATATAAATATATTAATAACTCTCTGAATAGTGCAAATTTAACATAAGACTGATAATGTTGAGTAGAGTTTTTTAAATGTAGAGACACAACACAGACGAAATATATATTATAATGAAGACATTTTTTTTGCCTTGTTTGCATTTTTTTATTTTTAGAGCGCAAAATCTGTTCCTTAAAGCAAAAAAGTCTTTAAAAGAATAACTGTTATTTGCATTTAGTATCCCTCAACTTACTTCTTTGAACCTGTGCAGTATTATGACATACTTGCTGTCACCCACATAAATGAGGAAACATATCTTGCCTACTTGCCTATTTCCAGTGTTTTATTTGCTCCTTGTCCCTGAGGTGTAATTTTCTGCTCAGCTGAAATCGGTAATTGAAAGTTTGTGACCTTATCTTTACACTTTCGCTGGTCTGTGGTGCTCAGGTACCATCAGGGGCTCCTGTTATTGAAAAACATTGTGATGGAATATATAGTAGGTTTCACTGCAAATCATCACCAGTGTCCTGTCCCAATGTGACCAAGATATTTTCAGAATAGTTAGGCCTACAGCTTGAATTTAAGTGTAAAATGTTGTTCTGCCGGATACTATTATAAGGTTTCCAGTAACACTGTAAATAGTGACACAAACAGAATTTGGCCACTTAAGTTACTTAAAAATGTATGTCAAGAAGCATAATTGTTTTAAGATACAAATAAAGATACCAAAAACACACAAAAGAGTACAACACAGAAAACAATTTTTTTAAGGTTTACATCACAGTGAGAGTATATGTTGGTCATTGCACAAGTGGCTCAGAAAAATGGTGGTAGCACAGAGAAAATATGTAGAAGTAAATATCACACTCAGTTTGATATTTTGTCAAAGGTGAGCCATTTGTGAGTGTGACGTGAGTGTCAAAAAGTGTCCTAAACACAGTATGTGTGTGTCCTTCAGGCTAAATGTTATGATTCCCATGACATAGGCCTTCTCTTTTACACATTTTGAAATTCCACTTAGCTTGTTTGTCATTGTTTGTCTGCCCTCATTGCATAGTGTGTGTAGATGTGTAGAATTTAATATGTGAGAAATATCTTGCCTGTGTCAGATTTGACATGAGTGTTTTGTCAGTGGTGTCCAGTTGTGGGATCTCAATATGAGAAGGAACAGCAGTGTGAAAGCAGCTTGCATGGATCTGACAGTGACAGATGATACAAACGTCAGCTGGAAGTGAGCTTATTAGACAGCAAATACTCCAGTGTCAGCGCTGACATTCATTTCAGCCAACCGCTGGCAATTCCAATATCACTGGAAAAAATCTTATTATGTTGAGTGACAGCTAGCTTTTCATCATCACCTGTGAATTGCAGGAAATTTATTAATAGGGTCAAGGTGTGCAACATTTTAGCTTCTGAATTGATGTATTTTATATCCAGGCTATTAGGGCTTGGGACCAATTTTCAGGTTCCCGGGGCACGATGACTAGACTACGGATACTCAAAGTCTGGCTCGCTTCCATAATGCAGACATTTTACAGTAATCTGTCTACTTTGCAAGATGTGTCAGTACAAACACATTTCTATAGCCTGGATGCCAGCTGAACTTAGTCCCACCAACAACATTTGAGGATGGGAAGTTCAGTCTGGACTTGATCCATTGAGAAGCAAGTATGCCTTAACCTAAGCTGTTCGGACCAATCAAATTGTTATGGCAGGCGTTATACGATGATGGACAGATGATCAACAGTAACGTAATAATTCACGTCTCCAAAGAGTGGTTGGGTTGAATTTGTTTACAACAAAAAATGGCTGCTGCTGGAGAATTTAGATGTGTAAATTCAGCCATCGCGTCTGTTATAGAAGATGTACACAGTGCATTAATTTTAAAAGAGGAACAGAGAACCGCAATCAAGGCATTTGTCGATCAATATGTTTTTGCCATCCTTCCCACGGGATTCGGTCGATCCAGTTGAGTGCAGAGGCATTTTTTTTCTTGGTTCGGTTGAAACACGCCCTATAATCACATCCCAATGTAGCAGTGACTGGACTAGAATCTGAGTATGATGACGTCAGTGTCACGTTCACGCTTACGAAAAGGAGAACTCAAGTGCAAAACAAGGAAGGTTTATTTACAATGAAAAATGGGTGCAAAAACAAAAACCCACAAGGGGGGAAACAGAATAAATGAACATGAAACAAACACTGGGTCAAGAATACAGGGCCCACCAACCAGGAACAGAGAAACATCTAACAATGACAACGAACCAACCAAGACTGCAAACATGAGGAGACTTAAAAAGGGAACAAAATCAAGAGGGGAACAGGTGGAACAACTAAACACTAATCAGGTAACGAGTGGGAAGGATCAAACAATCACAGAAACACATGGCACAACACAACAACACCCATGTGCAATACAAGACAGGACCAACATGTGACAGTCAGGCTACCATTTCTACATTGAGAGTGAGCAAACTAGATGAGCAGAGCAGACGGATTGTAAAACGTATATTTAAAATACAATCATTTGTTACAGTAATCTGCACAAATAGTTTTGCATCATTTCATTAAGACATTTATATTTTAATATGATATGCAAATATTGTCATCATAGATTAGTGTACAGTGACAGGACATCTGCTGCATACTGACAGTCTACAAAGATCCTGTGTTCCATTTAGCAGCTAAAATTTGTGAGCAAATGGGAAAAACAACAGCAGCTTGACGGCAAAAAATTGATTGATTTCTAAATTCTTTTCACAGATAATTTTTGTCTTGAATGTTAATGTAAAAAAAAGTATTTTAAAAACTGACAATAACTATTAATGTTTTAATTAATAAATTAACGTGAGATTGATATAACTTACATTTATGGATTTGGCAAAGGCTTTCATCCAAAGTGACTAAATTATCTAAAGAGAGTCATTAAGATTTTTATAAGGAAGCTCAAACTCACCACGGCTGCATTTATTTGATAAAATAACTGTAATGTTGTGAAATATTATTGCAATTTAAAAGAATTATTTTCTATTGTAATATATTTTAGAATGTAATTCATTCCTGTGATGGAAAAGCTGAATTTTTAGCACCATTATTCAATTGTGAAGTCTTCAATCACATGATTCTTCAGAAATCACTCTAATATGTTAATTTAATGCTTAAGAAACATTTCTTATCATTTCTTTTCAATGTTGAAAACAGTTCTCATATTTTTATGGTAACTGGGATATATATATATATATATATATTCAGGATTATTTGATAAATAGAATGTTCAAAAGAGCAGCTTTTGAAATTTGAAATACATAATTTATTACATTATCTTTACTGTCACTTTTTTATCAATTTAAGCTTCCTTGCTGAGTAGTATTACATTTGTGTAGCCACCTGTTTCTCATGATCATCTGTGTCACCTCTCCTTTAGTCTTGTTCGGTTGGCCATCTAGTTTTTAATAGAAGTCCTGGAGTGTTTCCCTTCATTTCTGTAAGTTTTACTTTGTTAATAAAGTTAATAAATTTTATTTTTTAAATAGGTCTAGACATTAAATGGTGTCTGTCTGTTTTTATCAGGATTTAAAGGCCCATTAACACCATGTTGTAATTCCCGTAAGTACGAGATTTCAACTTGTAAAAAGCATCCATGTCCCCGTAAAGCAGGTAATTACAGCTTGTAAAGTTTGTTCATTTTCTGATATCTCCAACCTGTACCACATGAGCGGTGCAGATTCATTTAGGCCTGTTCCAATAGAAATACATAATTCATAGTCGTTTTCACCATGAAAGCAGTGCAGATTCCTTTTAAACAAATATTGACATTCTTAAGGCAATTTACTGGTCTTATTGTGAACAATTAATAAGGGCATGTTATTCCTAAGGCTTGTTTTTCTAATCTCTTACAAGTAAAACAGGATGGCAACAGCATTTCATGTTGACATCCTGTAGTGACGGAGATCATATATGAGGGATATGCAGTCTGTTTTGTTATGAAACGTGAGAAAATCCAATCCACTTTATTTATATTGCACATTTTACAAACACAGTTACCAAAGTGCTGTACAAAAGACTCAAAACATACAAAACAATTTTTGAAAAGGGATTTTATGTTTCAGGGTGTCTCTGCAGTATTTATGATCAGGAGATGTTTCATTGATTTAGTCACTCAGGGTTAAGTCCCTCTTCACGTAACTGGTCTGTCAAAACCTATCTCCGGTATTCAGTCAAGTGGTTCAGTGTTTCAGTAAAGGATGTGGGACCACAGACCATTTATAGCAGTGCCATTTCTGATTTTCATACCTGTTGCTCCGAATAAGCCAGGCAGAGGTTCTCAGTGAACATTTAATGTGTGGTCCAGTACCTTTCACCTCAAACAGTTTGTCATTGATGTAATCAGATAAATTCAAAAAATAGTTTTCCACAAAAGCAATCCACAAATTGCTAATGCATCAGGATCAAAAATGTTTATCCATTGAAATTGATGAAAATGCCTCAGAAATTTAAAATGTGAGGAGTTGTCTTTTTTAAACCTGTTTTAACCCAGGGTGGTTAAAAATGAACATGGAAATATAAAACAAAATATATACATTAAAAAAAAAATTGTATAATAAAAATAAAAAGCTATAATGTATAAAATAAATGCTAACTCAAAATATTAATGAAAATTTAAAAATGTGTATTATTGGCTGATTTTATTGGCTGACTATGATTAAAATGCTTTAGCAGTGTTATTATATTTGTGTTACATCATAAGCATTTTTATTCCTGTTCCTTTATATTTGTAACTGATTCAATAGAAGTACTGACAGAAGTTGAAGTCAAACTGTGTTTCTAATGGTGAGAGGAAAGGAAGAAAATGCCCATAAAAAAAACAATTCCATGGGGCAAATATTATGAATGTCACTTGTTGTGACTGCAGTGTTGTGAAGTGTGTGCGTGTGTGTGTGTGCGTGTGTGTGTGTGTGTGTCCTCTATTGATTTAATAGATGAAGGTAATGTCATTACTGGCTGCTCGCTATTGCTGAAAAATGATCTATTTACTGTATGTATGAAAGGATTGCCTTTGTCTTTGACAGGATATCAAAATGAATGTCAATTAAATCAAGCTGTTTTAAGAGTCTTGGTCATTGCCCTTGTGAGAGACTTTGAGATATTTTCCTTAGCGAGTTGTTACCGAGAGGTGATTTGATTTTCCCAGGTAATTACATTACAGTCGTGCTGTCCTTAAAACACTGCCCTCCATTTGTGGCACAACGCGAAGAAGAGAAAAAAACAGAGAAAGAATGATAAATTAGTGAAAAGGACTGTCAGATAAAAACAAAAGAAGAGATTTATCTTAAAACCACAAATATATATTATATATATAGTTTTTTACAATAATTAAGTGTTTAAGTTTAGTTTGAATTGATTCCATATTTTGCACACCGTCACACCCCTAGTTTCACGGCGGCATCCATCTGTAAATGTACAATATCTGCTTCACCGTCGCTGTGCTGTCGTCATCGTGTAAAGCCAGCACCAATGTTTCGGATTGGTGCCAATTTCGAGAGATTAGAAATAGGCTTCAATGAGCTTTTTGCCAGAATAATTTGAAGAGCAAATCTTCGCTTGGGGACCGCCATTGTAGCAGACTATGACCTGCTGTTAGCATTCCATTGACTCCCATTCATTTTGACCATGAATAACTTTACATCTGAGATATCCAAAGACTTCATTTGTCCATTATTTATTTCTTAAGAAACAGGACAAAGGATAGAAGGCTCCATTACTTTATGGCCCCGTAGAAGCTGTTTTTGTAAAAATAGGCTAACGATAGTTAAGACACTGGACAAAGAGTGTTTTGACACCATGCAAGTAAATTTTTTATCATAGGTTGTTTTGAGTTGGGTGTGTACTTTTCAAATCTAACTTTATATTGCCTAATAACTGTCTTATTTTCTAAAACAGCAACGTTTTGAAACATGTCTGCAACTCTTAGCAACTGCTTTAGGAGATCCCCATAGACTTCCATTATATGACTGATAGACAACAGCGGTTTGACCTAAAAAGACCTAGTCTAGGAAAAAAAAAAAAAAAAGACACCTACATCTTGGATGCCCTCGAGGTAAGCTAAAACATATCAAAAATTAATTTCAAAGTGAACTATCCCTTTAAACTGAAATATGAATGACACCATCCTCCACTCCCAGAATGTCTCCTTTTGATATTCTAATGGCTAGGCCTTTCCCAACCCATGGGTCAAAGGCGGCGCTGGCATTTCTTCTTTATAGGTGAAATGGAGGTGATCCTGGAATACTATGCCACAGCCCTGGTTGAGAAATAGAATTCTATTAATGGTGATGTCCAACCAGCAGGTGCTATTTAGTAGCCTGAAAGCAGTCATGGTCAGAGAGCTGAAACTTGGGTCCGGTCACAGTGATTACAGTGACAAGGACGGTTGTGCTGACTGATCTGCAACCGCATGGATACATGCTAGTAGCCTGAAGGCTGCCCCATGCCAAGAGGGACACCAAAAATAACTAGGAGAGCAGACATATTAGGCATAAAAGAGCTGGAGACGAAGCGTTGATATGCAAGCTGATTAATTAATCTGGACCAACACAACGACACCACTGAGGACCAAAGAAAGACAAAAAGAAAGAACAGTTAATAAAGACAAAAAACAGTGATACCATGTGAAAAGGAACCGACGAGAAAGTTCTGAACACACCATGACTAGGCCTTGGATGCACTTATGCACTCACACGCAAACAGGAACTCAAGACACATTTGAATCTGACCTCTCTGACTTATCATATACCTAATAATATGAATAAAAATTATATAAACAAAAATATAGGCCTACATAAAAGTTTTAAAAGTAAATTAACTATTAGGACAGAATTTGATAACTGATTTTTTTGCGGAATGCGCACGATAGGCTTATAGCCTATCCATTGTACACACAAACTGCTGTACAATTAAACGAATAAATGGGCCTAATAATATAAATAAAAATTAAAAAATAAGTATATAAACAAAAATGTAAAAAAATGTAAAAAATAAAGGCCTACATAAACATTTTAAAAGTAAATTTAAAAAGTCAATTAACTATTAGGCCAACATTTTGATAACTAAACTTTTGCACAGCGTGCACACATAAAATAAAATTATGCTTATATCAATTGTACAAAAAAAAATGCTGTAAAATTTAAAGGAATCAATGGGCCTAATTATATATAAATAAAAATATACAGGTTAGGCCTACTGTAGGCTACATCAATGTTTTAAAAGTATGCTAAATGAACTATTAGGCAAAAATTTGTATGAGTGAACTTTTGTGCAGAGTGCACATGGATTAGGCTACAATTGGCTTATGTTGTCAAACTTTAAAAGAAAGAAATAAAGAAATAAAGAATTGCTTTCCTTATCTCAGCCTGGTCTCATTGTTAATACGTAGGTATTTTACGTTTTTTGCAAAGATAGAAAACGTACTTTTCAGTACGTTTGAAAAGGTGCTGAAACGTATAATATAGACGTATCTGCAACATTTAAACGTAACATTATTACGTTTTTACAGCTACAAAACGTAAACTATTTACGTATATTCTATATCATAAAGATATCTGTATAATTTCCCTTTTTATCATTTTATACATAAATGTAAGATCCCGTAACCCTAATCCCAAACCTAAACATACCCATTTTATACTTAATATAAAAAAGGATAAAACGTAACGGACAGGTGTTGGGAAAGGGTAGTTTTATTAACAATATAACATTAAAATATATTTTGAGCCACCAATCCTACCCCTAAACCTAACGTTACCCATAACAATTCCTTAAAACTACGTAACAAACTACAATTATTAAGAAAAACATAACTAACAGACAAGTATAATCACAATAATTTATTTATTGCAAAAATGTCGAAAACCGATACCAAAAGCCGTTCACATGATGAAGCGTTGCAGTCGCAGTCTTCTCTCTGTCTCTGGCAGTATTGTAATAGTTTTGTATAAAGTACAGAGCAGAAATTAAATAATGAAAATGTTAATCCGGCTTCAGTTCGCGCTTCTCCATTTCAAAATTCAAATGAACTAAACTAACCAACCGGCACAGTCCTTCATGTCGCAAACTGTGACGAAGCAGGGAAGCGCCAATGAACGTTTGATATCACTGCCGTAAAACATGACGTATCGCTTCTCAAGGGCGCAATTTTTGAATTTGAATTCATCACCAGCGCGGGGTTTGACATGTACGGTCGCTGCTGAGAATGGAGAGATCACGACTGGATAAGAGGCTGAATTAGGAGTTGTTTCTTACAAACAACTATGGATTCTAAAGATTTGGATTACATCAAACTAATCAAATTGATGTCTTTTGTGATTTTTTTGTTGTGTTTTATAGGAGAAAACGCTTTATGTGTCTCAAGGTAAATAAACTATTACAAAATGGTTGAACGAGTAGCTAACGTTAAAGACTGTATTTTTAAGGTTTTATAGTGTATTGTTTAACAACATGCAGGCGAAACGAGCAAAATGTTCATATTTATGAGTATTATATCAATAAATGCGACTGAAAACTTCATTAATAAGACAGTGGAATGCAACAGAGTCAAAACATAATGCTGCTACGATATTAATATGCATAAATTGTGATACGTACAATGTGTACGTCGGTGGATTTGTTCATACGTAAATAAATTACGTTTTTGTGCTGTCAATACGTAAATATTTTACGTTTTAGTACTGTAAATACGTCAGTATTATACGTTTCTGCGCATATAAAACGTAATTATATATACGTATGATAGAACGACACTTTACGTATAAATACATACGTATTCTCATGAGATCACGTTGCTTATCTAGCCTACAGTTCTTTTGAGTTCACCTTCAAGAACACAAGTTTGGACAACGCCGGCTTCAGACTCATGCGGTGGTTGCGGAGAAAACCCTCTCTGCCCTTGCAGACCCACTTGGGATGCTGAACACAATGCGAGCTTCTTTAGCCAGGAGGGGGAAAGACGTGGAGTCATATTTGTGGTGTGAGCGGTGCGAAATAGGAGCGGGAAATAGGGCGACGTTCCGTCCTTTTAAAAATGCCATTCTGCGCTCTGTCCAAGATCCGCCCGCTCGCGCTCCCCGCTCACTTCCGCTCCACAACCGCGCCACCGATCGCAGACGGAGCACTTTAAAAAACAACGTATTTCAGGGCTAGATCGCTTCTTTTATTTTACAAACGGACGAAATGAATGGTCTGCCAGTTGGAGATGTTTTATTTATTTCTACTGTTATATGTGCCGCGAGAGCTTTTAAAAAGTGGTGGGGACAATATCGACCCTGGCAAAAAGTGGTGGGGACATGTCCCACCCGTCCCACCCGCAAATTACGCCCCTGTCTATGACGTATTTTGAACAATTACGTCACAGTATTTGTAGGCCTAGGTTCCACTATCGCGTCTGATGTAAAAGAAATCGAAAAAGATGAACAGAAAACTGCAATTAATGCATTTGTCAATTGGAAATATGTGTTTGCCATACTCCCTACGGGATTCAGATTTAAAGTTTAATTTATCAGCTGGCTTCGATGGTCGCTAAGAAGATGGGACGCAGTGAAAGCCCTGTGGTCGTTGTTGTTTCTCTTTTGGTCGCACTCGCACTCATGGAGTACCAAGTAAAAGAATACTCATTATTTTACTTATTCTAGCATGCGTGCAGTTGAGTTCTATTGCCAACTATGCTATGCAACTAAGTAGCTGACTTGCTGCATTACTCTGAATGGTTGTAGGTCTATCCAATTGAGTGCAGAGTTTTTTTTTTTTCCTGGTTCGGTCAAGATATGCATATGAAGTATGACGAAGTCAGGCTAAGTTATGTATGGTCTTTCAAGAATTTCAAATTAATAATATAACAATTTACGAAAAATATTTTTAAATATCAACAAAATGCTGGATTTTCGCTTGATCTATCTATCACGGTGTGGGTTTGTCTTGTCATGTTTAGTAGTTCCATGTCTGATTATTAGTCTATAGACAGGTGTTTCCCGTTAACCCTTGTTATCCTGACTAGTAAGCTTGTTTGTCCTTGATTATTTTTGAAAATGACTGTTCATATGGTTTGGAATATAGCTCTAATATTTATATCTGAAAGTGCACCGTATATAAAGTTATTGTCTTTCAAAAGTGAGAGTCGACTCTGAGTCTATGAAATGAATTGTTTTTGAAACGAGTCATTTTACATTGTGACGTAGAGAGGTCATTGGCCGCGCTCAGTTACTGCGCGCGCAGACATAAGTGTAAACTTGAAGTCTACACGTTCAAATACTTCATCATAGCATCATGTTGAGAAGACGCTGTGCTCTACAAGGCAAAGATAGTTCAGCCACTTGGTTTTCATTTACCAGGAACGAGCATGTGAAGAATCGGTGGTTAGAGTTAATATTTGCAACGATACCACAACAGTATAGCCCGATTGTGTTCCCATTATTTTAATTACGAATCTTTCAAAAACATAAATTACTTCAAATGTGGATTCGCAAGCGGTTGTTCCTGGAGGAGGGCTCAGTAACTTACTTACCCAGTGTCCGCCTTCGAACCTTCACAACCTGTAAGTATTATTAATAATTGTTGCTTTTATGGGTTTTGAACAGTTTTGTAGCGTCGGGCGCGAGGAGTGAAGGCGCAATAAGTATGTGTGTGCACGCACGCGTGTGTGTAAGTTACGCTCAGCGCAGCTTCTAGGTCTCCAATGTCAATTTTTTTTAAATATGTGAAATGTTTGTCGCTGTTATTGGAGTTGTCATAAAGAATAGAGCGTCTTGTAGTACTGCAGTGCTTTATCAATATGTTTATGCGTTATGCTAACAAACAATAACTGACTGGGTCTGTCATCTGACCAATCACCGCCGATTAGCATCACGCAAAGGAGTGGTTTGGAAAAATGAGTCGTTGTACGAATCATTTGGGAGTCGGTGAGCAAATCTTTTAAAAATAAATGCATATTATAAGACAATAAAGTGTTTTTTATCCTTGCATGCATGTTAAACTGTTTTTGGGAACTGCTAAACCAAAAATAAGAACATTTCAAATGCTATGATAGGGGCTCTTTAAGCCCTGTGTTTCTGCCTTGTCTTTGTGATTCCTTGTTTCATGTATGATTGCTAACACTTGTGTTGGTTGTTCCTGAGTTTAGTTCCTTGTTCTTAGTCTGGTATCTAGTCTGTATTATTTGTAGTTTATGAAATAATGTGTGCTGCACTTGGTTCCAGCCTCTTCACTGCTTCCACAACTGCAATCAATCAATCAATCAATCAATCAATCAATCAATCAATCAATCAATCAATCAATCAATCAATCAATCAATCAATCAATCAAATCTGTCTGTCTATCTATCTATCTATCTATCTATCTATCTATCTATCTATCTATCTATCTATCTATCTATCTATCTATCTATCTATCTATCTATCTATCTATCTATCTATCTATCTATCTATCTATCTATCTATCTATCTATCTATCTATCTATCTGATGATGATGTTCCCATTAAAATAATACCCAGAAACTTAATAGTTTGAAAGTGAAAATAGTAATCATCAAGTGTATTTACAAATGTGCACAGTACAGCTTCATTTTTCACCATTTTACAGGAAACTCACAACTCTTTCAATTTACATATATGCTTTCACACAATCTATTTACTGTAATGTTTTTTATAATAAATATATTTTTCTAGCCCACAGAATATATTGACCATAAAATATTTTGTAATCCATTTGTATTTGAAATTGCATTCCATTTCATGGACAGCAAGACTGATATTTGCATTTACATGATCAGAAAAAGGCAAACGACAGAGATGAGGTGAAACAAGAACTGATACAAACCAACGCATTCTCATCCTTTAACGTCATATAGAACGCTATATGACAAAACGGCGCTATACTACGCACATGGCACCCGTTATCGTTAATATAACACGTGCTGTGAGGGCTAAGTTTAGGTGTGGGGTAGGGTGTGCGTGTCATATTCACGCTAAAGGATTTATAACGTCTTGGGTTCGCGTGTTATATTAACGATAAAAGGTGCCATGTGCGTAGTATAGCGCCGTTTTTGCATATAGCGTTCTATATGACGTTAAAGGATGAGAACGGGCTGTACAAACTGATAACTGATCTTAACAGCCTGAGTTTGTTCTCGAAGATCCCGAAACTCTGTACTTTACATCAAATTAATCTGCAATGTCCTCTGTCCTGATGCTTTGTCCTGAACATTCTGGTATTATTCACAAAACAATGTCTACAACAGGGGTCCTGTAATCCTGAGTCCTTTTATACTGTAGCAAGCACTGCAAAATGTATTTCAGACATTTTTACTGGAAACCAAGAGACAAATACTGGCATCGCATTCAAATAACAGCCGTTCAGTAGTCTAGCTCACAATAAATGAAATGTTATTCCACTATAACTTTCAAAAGAGACATCATTGGGGTTAGACATAAATACAGCGTCTTCAATGGCTGTTAACAGATGATTTGTAAAAAGCCCAAGGGTTTTCAGGATTTCAGTTAAATAACATTGACCAGAAAGCAGCACACAAAAATCTTGTCAAGTAGTAACCCCTCCGGTTCTCGCACTGCTCTGAGCGGGATATGAACCTGCTCTTCCGGCATGGAAGGTGGTCTGTGATAACAAGGACCCTTTGACCACAGTGTCTAGCGTGAGTCACTAGAGCACCTCTTGAGGCCATGCTTGCTCACACAACACTTACTGGCCATTTAATCCACAATAATCATCCTGGAATAGCAGTTCAGGGGTAAAACAATATTGTTGTGTATATGTTATTTACAAAAAGTTTTTTTTTTTTTTTTTTTGCATTATTTAACCATACCATTCAACACATCTGGCTTGGTTGCTACCGTTATACTCTGATTTGCATAAATCTCACTCTAATGTGACAGAGGCCTCATTTATAAATTGCATATACTTTATTATGTGATGCTAAATCTCATGGATTTGATCCTTTGTTAAAAGAGAAGAACAAACAGGGATTCATAAAGGCAGAAATTTATGTGGAAATACTCACCGTCTGAATTAATAAATAAATGAGTGACAACATTTACATTCGCAGGAATATTCTGTTATGAATTCGATTTTTGGACAAATGCTAATGATGTAATTGTCAGTGTCTTATTTTTTAAAACCACCACAACAAAAGATTTTAAAAGACCTGGAATAAGATCTTGGAATAAGAACAGGAGGTTTTAATATGTCAAGTACACATTTTTTGTGAGAATATGATTTTGAATCAGATTATGAGTTGCATGTAAACATGGCCAATGAATGAATATAACATTGCAAGGCTATTTGTGGGCATTCTGTAGGATACAAATTATTATTATTATTATTTGTTATTATTATTTTTTTTTGAAAATGCTTGGTTGTTAAACATTTATTAAATGCTTGTTTTCTCACGTTCAGAATGATTAGCTACCTTTACGCCATTGGGTTGAGTCATTATTCCACAACGGGCGTGGATGTATAACCACTTTGTGACAACATGGTTTCGGAAACAGTCTTGGCTAGTCGTGACTACTTCAACGATGCATCCGACTATGAAGTATCGAGTAACGTCATTGTACGGGAAACACACCTCTGGTAGAATGTGTGTAGTGACGCCACAACTGTTGATTGGCTACCAGTTTTTTGTAGCTAGCCAAGCACACTATTTGAGCATTAGTAACATTAAAATAAATATCTCATCATCCTCCATGAAGTGGATGCTATTTACATCTCATGTCATCTGTAAACTCTGGCTTTAACAAGGCAACAGCTGACAAATTTGTATTATATTCCAAAAAGCTCCATTATCAGCCCCACAGTGGAAAATTAAACCAAATCCATACCGGCTGGGCCAGATCTGCAAGGAATGGAAAGGTAAAGGAAAGAGAACGGTTTGCCCCGAAAGTGGAAAAGCGGCTATTCTGTGCACGTATTTATAAATGAGGCCCCAGATCTATTTTAGTTTTAGTCTAGTAGCTACCATATAGTCTAAGATAACGAGAAAAACACCACATTTTTATTTTTTATGCCACATCAGAAAAACAAAAAAACAAAAAGAGCATTCATACAGTACATAAAACAGCAGGCACTGAGCTCTGGTCTTACAGGCAGTCATTTTGGCATAGATTTAGATAAAGCTCAGAGCCTGGTTCAAACATTTACGTCCATGTGAATCATCCGTGATTGAGTCAGAGTGAAAAAAGCCAACTCATTGCATCTGGACTCCTTTTTATGGATGGCATATTCCATTTGACATCAGTGTTTAAGCAGCATCACAGCTGTGTAGGAATGTCGTGCCCTCTGAGACACTGACTGTGGTGTGAATAAACAAGACATGTGTTTAGTCTGTGGGAACAGTGCTGGAAATCGTGCTGAAACATTGTTTTCGACCATAGCAGAAAGAGATTTCACACAAAGGCAGCTGAATTGATTCCTCACTGGCAGCATTCACACACACAAGTGAGACAAAATCACTTGGAATATAGGGTTGATGATCTCTTTCTGTCTCCAGCATGCCAAAGCAAACGACGAAAGCAGCGATGACTTGTTTGAAGAGCAGATAAATGACAGGCCACTGCATATAAGAGTTTGAAAGGCAAAAATAAAAATGTCTCTTCGGGCTGGTGTGCTCATGTTAGATGATGAATATCTCTGGAGGTCATAGACATCCTTTTGCGTTACGCTCATGAAAGGACCGGTATTTCCAAAGTAGATCAATCTTAAATAAAAAATAAAACACTTGACATTTAATGAAACTCAGATATTATAGATTAACAATTCCTGTGGCCAAACAAGACATCTTTTCTTATAAGTTCACAAATAGTTTGTGCAGTTCTGTAAATTCCTGAAACGGTCTTTGTGTTCTGTTTCGGCTGGAGTATTTCTTCATTGCTGATGTTGTTTCAAACTGAAAAAGAAAAGAAAAAAAATAGTCAATATTCATATTTATATCATGGCCAGTTTACTACTACTACTACTACTAATAATAATAATAGTACATTTTTAGTTGAGATCTGAGTGAGGATATAGTGGTGTCATGAAGAGTTAGAGGAAGAAAATTCCAGAGTTTCGGAGCCACAGCACAGAATGATTTACCATGAAAAAAAGGTACAGTAAGCAGTTTTAAGTCAGATGAACAGGGAGAGCGAGGTGTTGAATAATAGAGCAGAAGTCAGTACCTCCAGAAAAACGCGATTATGCGATCGCTGAATTCAATGCAAAATCAGCCAAAGTCCGCATATTTATGCGGGGGCCGCATTTTTTCAAATACGCCGCACTTTCGCCGCATAAATTGCCGATTTCCGTGCAAAATATGCGGGGTTTGCATAATTTCATAATCCTCGCATTTTCGTTGCAAAAAAAGTCACATGTATCTTAGCAGAAAGTTGAAAAATGTTGCGTTTGCTTCACACAAGAGCAGCCATTTCCCCCTGTTTCCATGGGAACGTTATGAAGTGACGCAATTACGCGACGCCAGACAGACTCACGGAGGCGATTGACATCTCACAAATCGAACTCGTATTCTGTCTGTCACACGTTCTACCGTCACATATCGTTACTTAATAAACAACATAAGATAAAAGAAGTAGCATCAAACAGACATGGGGTGTTCGAGGCGCACATATAACACTGCAGAGAGCTCTTAAAGGGGCCACACCTTATTTACACTCGTTACAGTCTGAAATAAAACAAGATGAGAAATTAAATATTCCCAGCACTTTCTATGATGTAGTATGCTTGCTTATCAAAGGAAGTAATAAGAAATGACTCTTACATTAGCCTAGTGAGAACAGGATGTTGGGGGAATCACTTTTTTTCTCTTTTTCATCAAACCACAATTTTTGCAAGTTCCCTCAATTTTTGCAAATTCCTGCAATTTCATCCATAAAATTGCATAAATATCCCGCATATTCCATCGCATTTTTAAAGAAAACGGGCCGCGTAATCAATCAATTTTTGCCCGCAACAATCACAAAAAAACTCTGTGTTTTTCTGGAAGGACTGACTACTATTATGGCAAATGTTATATATAAATCGCAAATTTTTTCACAAATTTTTGGAAATTACCACCACAAAATCAGTCACTTTGATCGCAAAAATCACAAAAAAAAATCGTGAAATCCTGGAGGGACTGAGAAGTTCAGTTAAATAATGGGGAGCAAGTCCATGAAGACATTTAAAAGTTAAATAATGGGGAGCAAGTCCATGAAGACATTTAAAAGTTAAATAATGGGGAGCAAGTCCATGAAGACATTTAAAAGTTAACAAGAGAATTAATACTGGATGCGGTACTGAAATATATATATATATAAAAATGCTGAAATATTCTGAAACTGGTAACCAATGTAGATTGTAGAGCAAAGGCCTAATGTGATAAGATTTCTTGACTTGATTGATGACTTCTGAACATATTGTAGTCTAGTGATTGTTTTAGCAGGCAGCCCAATAAGAAGGGAGTTACAGTAGCCAAGACGAGAGGTTATCAAAAATGAAGATTTTCGGTATCTTTAGTGCTGAGAGCAGGTTGCAGTCGGGCAATATTGTGAAAGTGGTATGCAGTCTTTGTAATATAACTTAAATGAGATTTAAAAGTAAGCGACAAATCAAATGTTACACCCAGATTTTTATCAGTATGGAAGAGGAAGAGCAGTGACAGAGCAAGTTGATACACACATATAAATTTGCATGTCTTTGGCATAACAGAGATAGCTGAGACCATGACTAAGGGTAATGTGACCAAGAGGTAACAAATAAATATAGAACAGTAGTGCTCCAAGAACAGAGCCTTGCAGGACACCTTGAGAGAGAGAGAGCACAGAGAAGATTCGAAGTTATTGACAGTAATGAGAGAACAAGATAAAGCACTACCCATGATGCCATAGCTAATAGAAGAGAGGTAAGTATGCGATAAGAGAACAGTAAGACAAACATAATCAGCAGATATTAGGAGGTTATAAGTCATTTTTACCAATGTTGATTTTTACCAACATTTTTAAAATGTTGAGCATAGAGATGAGCTTGCACCTTTTATTAATTAGCTGAGAAACAAACAAAAAAAGATTTGATATAGGTCTTATATTATTCATAAAAGAACAATCAAGCCCTGGTTTCTTTAAAATGGGAGAGACCACAGCTGTTTTTAATGATAGCAGGACAGACCCAGAATAAATAGAAAAGTTGAGCAATAGGAGATACGATTACAGATAGGCAGCTTTTAAATGGTAAATGGACTGCATTTATAGAGCGCTTTCACAGAAACCCACATTCACAGATGGCCATGCTACGTGCCTCATCAGGAGCAGCTGGGGATACGTGTCCTGCTCATGGATACATCTACACTTGGTCAGGTGGAAGCGGGGATTGAATCACCAATCTTCTGGTTTGTAGATGAACCACTGAGCCACTGCCACCCATTAACTTTTAAGAAGTAGTAGAGGTAGGTGCTGGATCTAACTCGTGCTGGCTCAACTAGTAGTTTGACAAGTAGTTTGAGCAATTCGGCCACTAATAGAGGATGGATTGGTGAGCGTAAAGCAAGAGAGGATGTGCTTTAAGAGCTGAGGATGTAAGGACCAGTTAGAGGAAACTTCTGATGAGTTTGATGAAAAGGTTTCATACATTTTATTAAAAGAAGTGGTATAAATTAGGTATACATTTTACTTTTAAGTACTAGTGAATTTAACTTAAACATTTAACTGTTTTCAAAATTGTGTTCCATAAAATTACAGACAGTTTTGTTTTGTTTTCCTTTATTGAATTTTTTACAGTAAATATGAATTAAAATGATGCCAACTTTTCACTTAAATGTACTTTTTGATGTTTGTTTTCTTTTCGTCAATAGCTAAGTTATAAAACTACTTTTTCAGAACAGAAGCTAGATGAAGAGTGTTTTTAAATTTTGTAGCTTGTAACTTCCAAACCCAATATTGTCTATGATTATAGAGGATTTAACACAATTAAAGTACCATGTTTTGTTCAATCTACATTTGTAAAAGCTTTTATCTGACTTTCTCACTTTCATAATCAATGCAAAAAGAGGTGGAAATATTGGGTCTGAGATTTCTTAATTTGCATCTTGGCAGTGAAAAAAAGAAATCCAATCCCCCATAAAATGCCTTCATTTGAAACTCGATAAAACCTGCCAAGCAGGAAGAAAGAGTGTGAGATTGTTTCAAGATGGATATTTATTGGCTTGCATGTAATGACACAGTGTAAATATTTACTCTCATATATCTAATCCATCACAGAACATAAACTGTTCCAATGAATATTTCCCTTTCTTTCTTCAAACATCAATTTGTACGCATGGAGACGCCTCAGGAGAAATGAGGAGTCTAAGTCTATAAACACCCAGGGTAGTCAGTATTCAAATTCAAACTTCAGACCTTACCTCAAGCCTGTAAAAGTAACACAGCTGAACACCTGGGGAAGATTCAGTCTCTAGAGAGGTCATTCTCAGCACCCTTCTTGTGCAAACAGGACTGAAAATAAATCTGCTCATCTGCTAGTTTGCCTGTGGAATAACCTTCCAAAACATGTATGGCAACCCTCCTGGTCTTATAATCCTTATCTCAGTCATAGAAATAAGACTAACTGAAAATACAAGAGGGGAAATTAATGCGTCAGCTGATAATGTTCTTTATTTGCATGCATTGTTTTAGAAAATCCACAACTAAAGAGATTAGGCAAATCAGGTAATTGGACAAACACGCCCACAAAATGCTGATAGCAATATTTCCTTTCAGAAATAATGTACAGAAATTATATTTTTAGCTTGTCACTCTGTCAGTACCCTCAGATGTGCAGCTTTGCACTTTCTCTTTCATTAAAATGTGCAAATTCGTATTATATTTTTATTGGAAAAGAGGAAAGAAAAAAGTAAAATGTGATTTTTTGACATTTTGACATACACACACACATACATACATACATATATATATATATATATATATATTAGGGCTGTGCAAAAGTTAATTGCGATTAATCGCATCCAAAATAAAAGTCTGTGTTTACATAATATATTTGTGTGTGCTGTATATAATTATTTTGCATATATAAATACCTATGCATGCATGTATATATTTAAGAATTATTTGCGGTTAAATTCTGTATATATTTATAAATACATAATCTATATTATATAAATATAAATATTTTATATATGAATAACATATTTTCTTAAATATATACATGCATGTGTGTGTATTTATATATACAAAATAATTACATACAGCACACACAAATATATTATGTAAACAGAGACTTTTATTTTGGATGCGATTAATCGTAATTAACTTTTGCACAGCCCTAATATATATATACATACATATATATATATATATATATATATATATATATATATATATATATATATATATATATATATATATATATATATATAATTTTAGAATGCCTAGAGCCGTATTATTGGGTGCTATACGAATGTCTATCAAATGCGCCTGTTCATCTATCAAATGCACCTATGCTCCCTCCCCATTCTGTGATTGGTTCCCTATTTCAGGGGAAAATTTAAGTTCATGGTATCCAGACTGCCTAGCAGCGGAAGGCAGAATGGGGAGACCCAGGCTATATATATATATATATACATATATACTGTTCAAAAGTTGGGGTCAGTGATTTATTTATTTTTTATTTTTTATTTTTTAAAGAATTTAATACTTTCATTCAGCGAGTATGTGTTAAATTGATAAAAAATGATAGCCAAGATTTATGTTGTTTGAAAAAAAACATTTCTTGTGCAGAGTGCTTTCGGAAATACTCCCCCTTCCCCAGCACCACCTCAATAGATCTGCTATGGGTCATTCATGTACTCTACAGCAGCAGCATGTCTTACTTGCTCACAGCAGTGTGTGTATGTATTGGCAATAGCAAGTCTTGCACTCACTCTGCCGTAGCAGCAATAACGTACAGCAGCAGCATAGCAGATCTATTCTGCCAAGATCAAATATATCAACATTGTCATAACCATTACCATGCCAATCACTCAGAGAGTTGACATTACATAAATATATAAATATACATTACATAACTGTATATGTATTCACCAGAAAACACCATTGACTTTAGGACTCACAATCCTAAAGTGTGATTCACGTGTCATGTGATTTTCCGGCGCAATTATCTAATCAAACAATCACATGGCAGTTGCTTCAATGCATTTAGGGGTGTGGTCCTGGTCAAGACAATCTCCTGAACTCCAATCTTAATGTCAGAATGGGAAAGAAAGGTGATTTAAGCAATTTTGAGCATGGCATGGTTGTTGGTGCCAGACGGGCTAGTCTGAGTATTTCACAATCTGCTCAGTTACTGGGATTTTCAAGCACAACCATTTCTAGGTGTGGGCGAGGGGGCGTGGTTCAACGAAGTGTAGCGGGAGAGCGAGGGCGGAGCCGAGCGGTGAGTAAGTGAGTCAAGTTTAAATGACAAACACCTGTGATGTCAGTAATTGGCATGAGGAGACCGCATATAAGCTGGCCGTGCTGACAGCGAGTTGAGAGAGAGACTGGGAGCTCGTGCATGGTGACCAGAAAAGCTGTGATCAGCGAGAAGAGTGTGTTCCTGTGAAGAAAGTTGTGAGCAGCGGAAAGAGTTTAGAACTGCCAAACAGAAGAAGCTGTGTTCAGCTTGAAGATAAATGTTGTTGATTATTTGTTTTATTTTCTATTTTCTGAGTTTTGATTTGAGTTTTGACTGAGATTTGTTTTGAGCGCAAACCGCGCTGTGGGGAGAGTAGAAACGTATAAATAAAGTTCACAAGCCCCAGATTTCGCCAACCCCGTGTCTCCCACCCATATAACAGAACCTTCATTACATCACACTATAGGGTTTACAAATAATTATGTGCACAGGAAAAACATCGGGTATGTGCAGTCTTGTGGGTAAAAATGCCTTGTTGATGATAGAGGTCAGAGGAGAATGGGCCGAGACCGTTCTCATCCCAAGGCGTCATATACAATGATTTTGCCAAAGTGTAAACATCCAACGCACATGGCACCCTTTAGTGTCAAATGAGATGCAGATATATATGGGGCAGAAGGCGCCTCCTAGTGGTCTAACCCCAACCCTACCCCATACCTAAACCTACCATTACCGAAGCGTCTCATTTGACGCTAAAGGGTGCCATGTGCGTTGGATGTTTACGCTTTTGCAAAAGTGTCATATATGACACCTTGGGATGAGAATGCGTTGATGGGCTGACTGATTCAAGCTGATAGAAGAGCAACTTTAACTGAAATAACCACTCGTTACAACCGAGGTAAGCAGCAAAGCATTTGTGAAGCCACAACACTGGCTTCAACTGCAGAAGATCCCACCGGGTACCACTCATCACCACTACAAATAGGCAAAAGAGGCTACAATTTGCAAGAGCTCACCAAATTTGGACAGTTGAAGACTGGAAAAAGGTTGCCTGGTCTGAAGAGTCTCGATTTCTGTTCAGACATTCAGATGGTAGAGTCAGAATTTGGCATAAACAGAATGAGAACATGGATCCATCATGCCTTGTTACCACTGTGCAGGCTGGTGGTGTAATGGTGTGGGGGATGTTTTCTTGGCACACTTTAGGCCCCTTAGTGCCAATTGGTTATTGTTTAAATGCCACGGCCTACCTGAGCATTGTTTCTGACCATGTCCATCCCTTTATGGCCACCATGTACTCATCCTCTGATGGCTACTTCCAGCAGGATAAAGCACTATGTAACAAAGCTCAAATCATTTCAAATTGGTTTCTTGAACATGACAATGAGTTCACTGTACTAAAATGGCCCTCACAGTCAACCCACTAGAGAACCTTTGGGATGTGGTGAAACGGGAGCCACCACACTTATTAAATAAGTGTATTCACTTGAGTAAATCAGTAGAGCGCTGCTCTGGATTAATATTTATTCTAAACCGTTCTAGAAATTAATTTTTTGTTTAATTCAAACTGGTGTTTCCACTGTCATCTATCATTTAATCCTATTTTGGAATCATTATAAATTGATGCTGCTAATTTTCCATTTAAAATGTACAAAAATGTACAAACGTGTCCCCTTTAAGATTGTTTACCACCAGCTTTATAGCGCAATAATACAATCACATAATGTGGTGCGTTTTATAATGAAGCTTATTTAAATAGAAAGGAGGCATGTTTGGCTATACAGTAATGTAATTACTTAAATCTGCATGGTTCAATGCTATACCAGCACAAACTGTAGCGCTTGGTTAAGCTGGATTGCAGGTTCCATGTAAATAAGATGCAGAGATTGGTTTTGAATACTGCATGTTAAAGTCAAATCGCCCACACAGTTATAAAGATAATATTCAAAGCTGCTGTGAGGGAATAGAATGACTCAGTTCATTGAGCAGACAACAGTGAATAAAATTTGCAGGACTCAGCCCCCTAACATGGTTTCTTTGATGGCTCATAAATGAAGCCCTATCTTCAATCATTCTGACAGAAATACAGATTTCAATAGAGCAAGCAATAGACAGAACCTTTCATTCCCTGAACCTTACTCCTTCAGACTTTTATGTGCTTTCCCTGCTTTGGATCTTTGTTTATTTCCTCAAAAATACAAGAAATAATTGTCAAACATCTGAGCCATGGAAGGCCACAATAAGGTGAAATCTTAATTTAATTGGCTAAACAATGTTTCTGATAAGACCAGCGCCTACACAACTGTTCAAATTCAAATTCTTATGCTCACCAAGGCTGCATTTATCTGATCATTACATTTTCTGAAATTACATTTTAAAATAGCTGTTTTCTCTTTTAATATATTTTAAAATGTAATTTATTCCTGTAATGGCAAAGCTTCGTTTTAGCAGCCAATACTCCAGTCAGTGTTGAAAACAATTGTGCTGCTTAATATTTGTGTGGCAACTTTTGTGGACATTTTTTTCAGGATTATTTGATTTATTTCAAAAGAACATTTTCTGTTTGAAATATGATTTGTTTAACATCAATTTGCATCATTTCTGAATACAAATTATTAATTTATTTCTTATGAATGGTATTTTATGTTACATGTAAGCTTTTTAACGAGCTAGTCTTTTCAGCAGGTTTATTGTAAATTGTAAAACACAATTTGCCAAGCCCGCACGATTCTACTACAGTGGTTCCAAAATGTATGTCATGTTTTATGTAGAATTCTTGAAATTCCATTAATTTATTTCTTAACATAATCAACTGAAATCAGTTTCAACAAAAGCCATCTTGGCACTGCAGTGGCACAAACTGCATCTATGTATTTACACACAGTTTAATGGAATGAATGCAGTAAAATGGCATAAATATTGTTATGAGGTAATGTTTTAAATAAATACAAAATCAATAGAGAAAAATCAATGATGGTACAAATGAAGAGCAGAGACAGAGCGAGCTGATATGTAAACTTGCAAGTCACCGGCAGTGATAGCTGATACCATGACTATGGATAATGTGACAGAGGTAACATAAACTTGAATAGAAATGGTCCTATAAAAGAGCCTTGAGGGACTCCTTGAGAGAGAACACAGAGAAGATTTTAAGTTATGGACAGTAATAAAATGTGTCTATCAGTGAGATATGAGATAACCCAAGATAAAACACTGCCTGTGATGCCGATAGCTCCCAGCCGAATGGTATGTATGTGATGAAATACAGTGTCAAAACCAAGCTGCATCTATGTATTTACACAGTTTATTGCGGCATGAATGCAATACAATGGAATAATTGATAATAAAAAAAATTCTATATGGTTTTGTTCGCATATTCCTTATGGCACCTCACGTACTCCAGTTTGGGAACCACTGACATACCAGAAATGCAGTAGAACATATTTGTAGGGTGTAGGTGCATTCTGTTTAGTTAGTGACGGATACAGCCATCACCTTGGAAACTGTGCCAACCCTGACATCCTAGGTGAAGGGGAACTGCCATCACAAACAGTCATCGCCGAAATGAGTCAGAGGTGTTTGTGTGTGAGGGCGCCAGAGGGGTCACGATCCCCCTGTATCTGCTCCAATCAGCTGGAGTGACAGCAGAAGAAAGAGGAACTGACATCAGCCTTCCCCTTCAGCATTGCTGTGAGGCCAGACACGCTCTGGACGCTCCAGGATCCCTATTTACACAAGCTTTAAAAAAACCCTGTCAGCTGTTGACTCATCTCTTGAGATCCTCGTGAAGTATTGGTGTGCCTTTGGTTCCTTTTCTCTGTCTTTGGCTGAGGTTCGACAGCTCGCTGGCCTGCACGTTATCTTAAGGCCCTGACACACTGGCAACTTTTTGAGACTGTGTAGACAGGCAATTTAAGCTTGTGTAATGTGAACAGGGTCCATTTTTAGTTCAGCGATCAATATACCATTGAAACCTATTCATTATAATTTAATTGCGGTTTTATGTATTTTAACTGGTTTGCCTGTGTATTAGTAATATCAAACGCTATTATTACTCTAAATTACAATTAGTCATCAACACACACACACACACACACACACGCACACACACACACATTCCCATTCAATAATAACATACAACATCTAATGGCTGAAGTCAGGTATGGGCCACTCAAATCCATGCAAATTTTGTGAGTCTTAAAATGACTTCTCTATATTTGGATGTCCTTTTCATTGCACATAAAAAGTGACCAGTTTAACCTTGGTCAAGTACTCAGCTGTTTGATAGCATAGACACAGGGAGAGAGATGTTTGAAAGTAATTGGAGAGGAGTCTTTCTGCACCATTTACTATCTCAAATGATAGTCTATCATTTGTGCTTCTCTAGTGCATATTTGTAGGGGTTGCATGCTGGGCTGAGAGAAATACAAACTCTAAGGAGGGCCCATGCGAGCTAGACCACTTTAGCTTATTTTCCTCTGTCCTCCCCTGAAGTGAAAGATCTAGGCGATGATGATGAGTGCAGAGTTACGCAACATGTCGTAAAGCAATATCATGGAAGGCAATATGATGGTACTTCTGTTAAATGTTTCCCTTGGGTTGACAGCACTTTGTTTGCTAGATATGCATTGTGCATTTTCTTTGCCTCAAAATGTAGCCAGTACAGCCTTGATCGGAGTGGCATAGACAACAAAAAAGGGACACATAAGCTGTGTCCCAATGTGAAGGCTGCATCCTGCGCACGATGCAGCCTTCGTGGGATTTTCTAATTGTGCAACCAGGTGTTGCCTATATAGAGCCTAAGTCCCTCCCCTTCCGGTCGACCACCATGGGACCTTATTTCGGAAAAATAGTGAATGGTAGTCAATGGCGAGAGACAACAAATATTTTGATCTTGTTTGTATTGTGCCCTGAATTACACATATGATGTTTGTCAATTTAAAAGATACATTTTAAAGTAAGAAAGTTGCAGTTTGATGTAAAACCGTTGAGGTATAAGACTGTGAAAATACGTAATTACAAAGACTACAAACCCCAAAGGTGCACTTTTTCTCTCAATGAATGAAGCTAACTTTACTGAGGCTATGTGTCATTCTTTCTACAGTCTTACGTTATAATCGTAACGTTACGCCGTCCTACCTGAGTGTTTTGTACAAGACTGCACACACATGAACAGCAGATCTCGTTTTGCTTCCCGGGAGATGTAGTTCACAGAGCGATTTTCACATAAAACTAAATGTTACTCTTCTGTTGTATGACAACTGCGACTTTTTTGACTTTCAGAATTATCTTTTAAATTGACCAACATCATGTGTGTAATTGAGGGCACAGTTCAGACGGAATAAAAAGATAAGTTGTCTCTCGCCATTGACTACCATTCATATTTTTTTCCGAAATAAGGTCCCATGAGCCGGAAGCGGAGGAGCGGGACTTAGGCTCTCTATTACCCCTCCACGTCACCTAGCAACGGTGCGAGAGTACACTGCCATCCTGATAATTCACCTTTGGCTAAGCCCCGCCCCCTTAGTTACTGTTGCTACATCCGTCAAACTTCATCTGCACTCTGCATGGCTTATGCTGTAACAGCTCTTCCTGCTGAAATGCTATCAAACTTTTATAAAGCAGCAAATAAAGTGTCCGATAGAAGTAGGCAAAAAGGGCTGCAATATGCGTTCAAAGGCTATATTCAAGACATACAGGTGAAACGCAAGAAACAACAAGGCATCCAAATAGAGGCAAAAGCATAACGTTACCGGTCACAGTCAAAAAATGAACCACCGCATTTCCTACTAATCGAGACGGAGGCTGGGACTAACAATATCAGGGAGCAACACTGTTCATGAAATGCTGGGTAGGTCTCTATTCACTTCTATAATCGTTATTACAAAGCAGACGGACTACACAAGTATAACGTTGTCTTTATTAGCGTGTGCTAGCGTATCAACAACCGGTATGAGTACCGAAATCATAACCTAAAACATTATAAAACGGTCTAACTAGTATAAATTCACACTCACAGTAAGGTTAGAAGTAAAAAAAGATGTGTTTGTTGATCTTTGCGGGGTTTAGCTGACTGAGGACATCCACACAGTTTAATCCAAAGATTACACCGGTTTTGGGAAGGGAAAAAACGGACACCCCCTTCAACCTCTCTGGGAAATGCGTATCTGTGTTACAAATGCCCGAGGCACAACGTTTAACCATATTTTGGATAAAACTACTGTATGACGGTAATAGCCTGCCGAGGCCAAAAATATGAGACGCCTGTGTTGAAAGTCAATGGAGCGCTGTGAAAAAGTGTCCAACCTCTGTGGGAGCTCGTTCTTTGCTGCACTGTGATTAGTCAATCTACATTCTAGGGCGTGGCTTAGCCAAAGGTGAATTAATTTTTTATATTTGAGTAAACAGCTATGGAGCCAGAATTGGCTATTGCATTTTTTTGTTTGTTTTACATTTTACTGGAGGAGATATTACAGTCCCGGCGCCGCCGAGTCACGTATTTTCGGCTTAACCAAGACCATGGCCAGAGCTGGTTTACTGCGTACCTATTCAGAGGCTGCGTCATGAATGGCCTGATTACACTTTAAAATGTTCAAGAATTGGGTGTTAACTTACATAATAATGTAAACAATAATGTAGAAAACATACATAGGCATATATATAAGGTTAAATGTTCACTTATATCTTATCTTAAAGGGGCACTTGGCAGCTCTAGTTTTATCTTTGCTGATTTCCACTTTTGCTGTGGCATGTGTTCTCATTAGCGCCGCCTACAGCTGTGCGGTGTAGCTACATTTCACAACACTGTAATAAAAACACTCACTTGCAGCACCCTCCTCCCCCTTTCTTTATTATCGGAGCCGGCCAACTCTATCGTGTGGAGCTGTGTTTACCGAGTGGGTAATACATAATACTCAGTATCATATAATTATGTCAAATTGCCATAAGCAGTTCGTGTTTCTCGCTCGTTCTCACTTGCACGAGAATTCTAATTCCAACTTACTGGGACGTTAGTCCTCATGTTGCAAGGATGGTTTTCTGCCTGGGGACGCTGGGGGAAGGGGGAAAGCCACCATTCTCTCCAGAACAGGTTATTGAACCATCCAAATAATTTCTAAACGGTTTTATTAAGTTGAAATAGTTGCCAAGTGCCCCTTTAATGCAATTTAGGCTAGAGTATTTTTTTTTAACATGTGTAGAAAGGACCATGGTAAATATATATACAGTACACAGGTTTTCAACCCTATTTGAATATAAAACCCAGTTGAATATAAAAAGTTCAGAGGAAACGATACTCCCGTTCGTCATCGACAGCTGTCAGTCACAGTTGCTAGGCAACCAGAACAACCCTCTGTAGACTGGTCCGAACTCTTCGGTCGCGCACTTTGCAGTGCAATGACTTATGGGGTATGATAGGCCGCTTACACTCTAAAAAATGCTGGGTTGTTTTAACCCAACTTTGGGTCAAATATGGACTAACCCAGTCGTTGGGTTAAATTTTTTACAATTCATTTTTAACCCAACATTTCGGGTTTGTCCATATTTGACCCAAAATTGGGTTAAAACAACCCAGCATTTTTTAAAGTGTAGGATCCATTTATGTATCCTCTTTTTCACAGGGAAACGAAGGGTGCAATTGGCATCGCTTTTGAATCAGTGATGTAACCGGCCTTCGAATACGGTCTTCAGAGGATGCATAATTGAATTAGGACAGTCTTCATCACGCCGCGGTGACGCAATCAGCCTTCAAATGTGACCTTCGGAGGGTGCAGCCTTTGAATTGGGACGTCCTTCTTCGCGCCGCTGTGACGCAATCAGCCTTCAAATATGGCCTTCGGAGGAAGCAGCCTTCACATTGGGACACAGCTTATAGTGTACCATATGTAGTCTAATAAGGATGCACTGAGCCTAGTTATTTATTTCACAACCTGGCAGGGTACAAATAAGTTTTGATATGGAGTCTTAATGCACCATTTAGCACCATTCTCAAAACAACCCCTGAGGTATGCTTCATGTTCTTCTTCCTCCCCAAAAATGAACAATCTAGATGATTACAGAAAGGCGATTTCAGGGAATGCTCTGTTAGCAACCTCCTTATTGAGCACGAACACGCACTCTCACATTTAAAATACATTTACACACCTAATAAGGTGTGAAATCTGAACTTGCTGCAACATCTTGAAGAATCTTTTTCATAATCACACTGAAAAGAACCACTTCTAATATCCAGCATCCTATAAACTAACTCATGCATCACGAGTAAATTATGAAACTAAAGGAATTTGAGTTGAAATGTTAGCTAATGTGTCTCTCAAATCTATTATGAGGTTAGGAAGCACTCATCTCTCCTTTACAAATATGGCAGTGTTTACAGCGACATTAAGAAGCATTATTCAGGTAAATAAGTACCGAGGGTTTACTAAGTGGGGTTTAAGAGGTACAATTTTGAGAGTTAAAGAGCTCAGCAGAGCTATTTTTAAAGATTTAACTATGCTTTAACTTCATAAATGCTAGTGATGTATGTAAGCTTAAAAAAATACAATATGCACTCTTGTGCTCATTAAGTTTCTAATATGCGAAAAATATAAACATACTGCACTATAAGCAACTTGTCTTTAATGCAAAGCTAACTTTTGCAAGACTTCTAAAATGCAGAGTGCTAAATAAAAAAGAACAATTTATTTGAATACATTTTTGTAACAGTAATTTAATGCAACCTTGCTGACTTATAGTATTAACACCTGTAAAAAAAAAAATAATAAAAAATAAAAACTTTTGAAAAGTAGTAGAAACTGATTTTCAGCCCATTCTCACCCCCAAGGCGTCACTTAACTGACGCCTTGGGAAGCATTTGGACATGCTTCAATATCTGACGCTTTAGGCGCCCTTTAGCGTCAGTTAGATGACGCCCTAGGATCGCGTGTACCCTACCCCCACCCCACACCTAAACCTAACCGCGTCCTCTAACTGACGCTTTCCTTTAGCGTCAGGTAGATGACGCCGTAGGATCGCATCATGTAAGTGACGCTAAAGGGCGCCTAAAACGTCAAATATTGAAGCAAGGTCAAAGGTGACGCCTTGGGGTGAGAATGCGTTGTGATTTTAAATGCACAGTAAAAACAGATATTTCAGGTATGGGCCACTAAAAAAGATGCTCCATTTTGGAGTCTCAGAATGACTTCTCTTTATTTGGATGCTAAAAACTTAACTATGCTTTAACATTATGAATGCTTATATGTGTGCTTAAAAATGACAATTTGCAGTCTCATGCTCATTAATCACGTCTTGTCAACTTGTCTTTAACGCAAAGCCAGGAGCTCTGTGAGACTTCTAAGATGCAGCGTGGAAGTTTGAGAGAGCTGAAACGCAATAGAGGAAGGCAGTCAGATTAAAGACCCACGCTAACCCCCAATGAAGGACGGAAAGAGAAATCTGTTTTTACAGCCAGTCTCTCTTTATGCCTGTGCAGAGAACTAATCCCAATGACTGTCAGCCGAATACTCGTCACCCCACCAAAGCTCCTTACACGACTCCACGCACATCCAGCAGTATAGCCGCATCCGCATCAGCTGGCGCCCCGTTGTCCCCTAGAGACGGGATGGTTTAATCCCCAAAGCCCATCTTTCTTTCGACTGGCACCCGGCGTCATATTAGGCAGCTCATTCCTGAGTTATATAAGAGCGAAATGAGATGAAATTTATTCTTGACTGTCCATCATGAGCAATCTTCCCTGTCAATGAGTTTCCGCTCCCCTGGAGTGAGCCAGGTGAACTCTGAGACCAGAAACAAATGCAGATGTGAGTGTATGTCCAATCAAGCTTGCAGTCATTCTACCTGCACAATTATTCAAAATAAATTCTACATTGGAATATGGCTTAGTGGGATTATCAAATTAAAACAGCAATGTGTTCTTTGATGTGAGCATCTCGTGATCCACCAACGTTTGCAGTAATTGCTGCTCCACGTGGATTCCAAGAATTCAACATTCACCAACAATCTTCCCATTCTCCTAATGGGGATCGCTTTTCAAAAACAGAGAAGCTATAGCTGAGCCCCTAGCATGAGTTTTTTAACCGCTTGGGCCGTACGGTCCCATATGTGGAATTGTTATTTCTGACTGTGCTCCTAACATATGGAATTTTAGAATGTACAGTGAAATCAAATTTATTTATTTATTTATTTTTCAAATGGGCTTTTGCACTAACATAGAGAGCTGGATAAGTGGTTGTCATTCAAACAGCTAGCATGGTGGTCCCCATCACGCGTTATAGATTAGCTAACATGATAATTATAAAGGTGTTTAAATGACAATATACATTCACTTAAACATATTTGAGAATCTTAATACCAGATGTTTCATGATATAGTTAACAAGTTTGTGAATATATTCATTAAAGGAAATAAAAGCAATACATCTGTAATACTTTGCTATTGTGGCTGCGGTGAGTCACGTGACAAGCATGACAAGTCATCATGGAAATAATAAGGTGAAACGTTCTAAAACGTTCAAAACACTTTGGCTTAAGCGCTTGCTGTGATTTGCACATCCGGAATTTGCAGAGTTAGACAACATATTTTGTTGATCCTGGAACAACATTCCTGTCCAAAAATGTAATCCTAACCATATTCTTAACTTAAACTTACCCATAAGTTGGTGAATAACACATGTCTAGAAGCACCTAACCATGGTTGTACGCCTAAACTGGACATTAACTGTAAACTTGTCCCTTAAATATGATTTTTGGAATGTTGCTTCAGTATCAACAAAGATGTGGATGCTGGTCAGCCCGTTCTCATCCTTTAACGTCATATAGAACGCTATATGCAAAAACGGCGCTATACTACGCACATGGCACCCTTTATCGTTAATATAACACGCGAACCCAAGACGTCATAAATCCTTTAGCGTGAATATGACACGCACACCCTACCCCACACCTAAACTTAGCCCTCACAGCGCGTGTTATATTAATGATAACGGGTGCCATGTGCGTAGTATAGTGCCGTTTTTGCATATAGCGTTCTATATGACGTTAAAGGATGAGAATGCGTTGTGCTGGTACATGATGCACTTGGTAAAATCAGGTTCTGCCTGCGGGATACAGACAAAATAAATATTTGAGGGTTTGTGGATTGAGAAATGAAGACAGTCATAATTAAAAGTGTTGTAATTTTACATAAAATAAGATTATTATATTTTCATTTGATTTTATATACAATTCTTAGTGCTGCTGACAATCAAATCTGGTATTGATTTTTATTTTTTAACTTTTTAAAATAGTACTTACATAATAATTTATTACTTAATTTATTGTCACATATAGTCACCATCCTCTGCACCTCATTTCCCAGCATGAGCAGCCTGGTCCCCATCTGCACATCATCCTCAATCACATACTCATCACTGCCACTACAAATGCACACTCCTCACCACAGTTCATTGTCCGACCTCATTCATGCCTATTGTGGACTATTCCCTCTCTCCAGCGATTGCCCTGTGCCCAATGTGTCCATTAACATAATCCTTTAAAATCCACTACTCTTATTTCATCACTGCACTTATATTATCAATAAATCACTATTCACCATCCATCTTCCTTTCCTGTGTCTTCATACTGGAAGTACTTACTTTATTTATTCATTTTTATTAGGGACAAACTTTTTGTAGGGTCTTCAGTTTTTTATAATGTTTTGTCATATTTTAAAGTTAAAAGGTTGTCTCTGGAAAAAGGGTAAAATGGTAAGTTTTTAAGTTGCAGAAACATTCACTTGCATCATGAATTTTTTTGCTTCTGAGTTTGCATACATGCACTGTATAAAATCCTCAGCATATAATGGCTTATTGCAACATCTCAATCCGTTTTTTTTTTTTTTTACAGGCTGGAAAGGCAGTGAGCCTGCAGTCTGATGAGCTCAACAGATAAGCTCTTTCCCACCAGAGACGGCACTGTCTAACCATCCGCTGCCCCATTCCCCTGGGTTTCCTCCAATTCGGGTAGAGTGATTACACAGGTAGTGGCAGCCCAATGAGCTGGAACCTCCTTTCTTGTTCCAGTCAACCCAAGGGATCGATAGCAGGAGGAGAGGGCCTAAACATCAGTGCAGAGGGTTCAGATTACACCTCTCTCATCTAATCAATCAGCATGCCTGTTCAAGCAGCCAGCCGTCCTCCTGCTTCTTCCGCAACCTCATTCTCTTGCCTTCTCCCCCTTTTTTTTATTACATTTTTGTCACAGGGAGAGACTAAGGTATCTTTACTCAGTCTCCCGTCACACCACACTGTTATCACACCCAGAAAATGGGTCACTGAACATCTTCCCCATCCTGAGCTCTCACGTACCCCATCCTCACCGTCTAGTAAAACGCCACACTGTCAGCAGTCCTACACTTGCTTGCACTAAATCACCGACTTATCCAACCGCTGGCCACGTCCTAAAATTCTCCTTAAGAGTGCTGACGAGCAAACAGAGCTCAGGTGAAAGCCCAGTCGAGTAATGTAGCGAGGCCGGAGCCGGCCTGACTGTAAGATAAAGGGTGTGTAATCACAGCAGGCCAGACCTGTGTGCTCCTGAGCTGTAAAGGAGATAAGGAAAGAAAAAAGCAGAGCGTGCTGTGTCGATGGCGGATTATGTGTGTGGACTGAAGCGGCAGATATTTCCCCTCCTCCCTCAGAGTGTTCTCCGCTCCAGCTCCATTTTAGGTTTTTCCACTCCTCGTCACACCATGTTTAACTGGGTCACACTTTATTCCGATAGTCCACTTTAGACATTCATGTAACTTTGCAACTACATGTCAAATAACTCTCGTTGAAGTATTTGTAGAGGTAAGTGTTAGGGTTAGTTGAATAAGTTGACATGCAGTTGAAAAGTTCATAGTCAGTTGAATGTCTGTTGGGGGATATTAGGCAGAGAGCCTACAAATAACAGCTCGTTGACCCATCAAAATACAGTCTAACTGAAATCTGTCGCCATTTTCACGACCCCTGGATGGAAACACTGACATTTTTAAACAATATCCACCTTAATCCTACGCCCCATGACGCTTTGCGCAAATTATGGGTGTAACTTCCGTTAAGATGTAAATAATCAGTGAAAGGCTTGCTATATGAACGCAATACGTTAAAGTGTCACAATGAGATGACATTAATCGACTCACCCTTCAACCATCGAACATTAAAATGAAATTTAAAAGTTTTAAAGAATCAACAAGGTACTTTCAAATATAGCCCCATAAGCAAATGTATATCTGTATTGTATAACAAGGCTTGATCAAAAATGTTCATTAACTTCAGCATTACGGTGACACCATACCAAAGTGATTTCCGTCATTTTGACAGATTATAAATTACATTTACCTGTGAAAACAAACCTGGAGACGTGAGGATTTGAGGAGAATGTCGAGAGATTCTTCATGCATTCCAGTGAATTATTAATGGAATATCGTACATTAAATGGGAGAACAGACCACAAATGTGCCGTATATGTTGGAAAAAAATAAAAATCATCACAAGGAAAAGAAAGCAGCGACTGAAAAGAGCTCTCGCCATAGATATTCTTGTTACAGCCAACATGTCACGCTAAAATACCAAGTATAACGTTATTTTCATGATGTCTGGAAATAAATCATGAAGGAAAATTGACAGCTCATCCAGTCAAACTGACGGATCAGCTTTATTTGTAGGGCAACCTTATGATTTGAAATGATTAGTTTTAGCCTTTTTGAATGGAAGTGTCACCCATAATTCAAAATGCAGTAATGTCTTCGGGAATAAGGTATAGATATAACAGACTATACACCTGAAAAGTGAGAGTAGTTGGGTTTCCATCCACATATTTTTTGCATAAAAAAAAACAAGTTTTGTTTTTGTTGGTGGTTACCTGTAAGTAATTTATTAACTTTAATAAAAAAAAATTAAAAAAATCAATTTCCATTGCTATTTTGGACCTGATGCTATTACTTTATTAATTATTGCATTATAGCCTGTTAAGTTGATATGCACAGCTGTATCAGCGCAATCCTGGAGCAACCATTTCCACGCTTCCACTCTGTTCATAGACTCTGTAGTGGGTGGAGATGGGACCTGGTAAAGAGGATGCACTTTTACCAACTAAATACATGCTTAACTCTTCCTGACTTTCGCCTGCAGTGCAACTGGCAATCCAAGTGAGCCAGTCAGATCCATTTTCACCTGCTGTTACGATGAAGAACATTAGAGGGAGGGAATGTTATAGATGAGTTGGTGTCTGCAACTGCAGGAGGAAACTGAATGAACTGAAATCGGACCGCTTAATTGCAGACCACAAGTACCTTAGGTAACATACTTAAAATGCTACTCTGAGCACAATGGATCCTGCTGGAAAGAAAATCACAAATTATGTCTCTTTAGTGGATCAGTTGTTTCTTATAGACACCACTGAGATTAAATAGAGATGAAATTTGCTTTAATATCCTGCTTCTCAAAATGTTCACCTCAGGAAAGTAGATGTTTACAATTTAATTTGTTTTTTTAATGGGATTTAACATATCACCAAATATGCTGAGACAGCTAAATCCCTTTATATTTTTTAGTCTATGTTCTAAAATATATTAAAAATATAAATATAATAAAATTAATATGGACTGATATAAAAAGACATATACTTTTTTGGTAAACATCAATACTTTAAACATTAAATAATTGGAATTTATCTTCATTGAAGTGAAATAAAAAGATTAAATATGATCTGTAAAATATTATTAAATTCAAATTCAAATTTATTTGTATAATGCTTTCATTATAAATGCCACAGATATAATAGTTTTATAGTTTAGTTTTATAGCCCCCCTCCCCATGAGAGTTTCTAAAGAATTTCACTTGCAGTAAAATAATAATAACAACTTTTGCCAGGAACTGAGACTACTGTACTAATACATTATTTTTCAAAAGTTTGGGGTCAATATGATTTGTGTCAGGGTTATGTTTGTTTTGCCTTTGTGTTTTTGGATTTTGTCTACTTCGTTAGTTTGCCTTTGACCCAGTTTCCCCCCACGGGTTTCATTTATTCATCCGATTCACCGGTGTTTTATTAATCACCAAATTAATAATCTCGTTTGGTTCTCCTTGGTTCGCCTGTGTATATGCCCTCAGTTTCACTCTGGAATTTGTCTTGCATTGATGTGTGTTTAGGTGTATGTGGTTATGTTATTCTGGTTGATGTTAGAATTAAAGACTATTTCAGTTGACTTCATTCAAGCACTTCCTCCTCAGCCACACACTGTAACAATTTGTCAGAGTTTTTTCAGAAGTATGTTTTTGGAATAAGTCTCTTGTGCTCCTCATGTTTACATTTTTATTTGATCAAAACTACATACAAAATGACAGCAATATTGTGTATATAACTTTATTACAATGTTTTTTTTTAAATAAATTATTATACAATTTTCAGCAGTCATTAAAGGGGTCATGAACTGGCTTTTTAAATTTTATTATATTGTTGTCTGAGGTCAACTTATGACGTTCGCTTGGTTTTTGCATTCAAAAACATCAAAATGAATAAATAATAGGCTATTTTGTACCCTAGTTTTGAGCATAGCCAGCCCGTTCTCATCCTTTAACGTCATATAGAACGCTATATGCAAAAACGGCGCTATACTACGCACATGGCACCCTTTATCGTTAATATAACACGCGAACCCAAGACGTTATAAATCCTTTAGAGTGAATATGACACGCACACCCTACCCCACACCTAAACTTAGCCCTCACAGCGCGTGTTATATTAACGATAACGGGTGCCATGTGCGTAGTATAGCGCCGTTTTGTCATATAGCGTTCTATATGACGTTAAAGGATGAGAATGCGTTGGCCTAGCTGAAAAAACGCTTGGTTTTATGGGCGTCTCGCATTGAAGACTTGGAAGTAAACGCCCACTGCTGTGAGTGGATAACAGTTTTGCATATTATAATGAGTTTCAACTCACCCGTCGATGCACTTGGGAAAAATTGTTTTGAAAACGTCCAATGTTGTAAAATGGCAACCGGAATGATTCGCCCATACATGTTCGACCCAGATTCCGTGTGTTGCACCATTCCTGTCAGATCCAGATGGCACAGCACTGTTCTTTACTCTTAATCGGTCTGCAAATCCAGTCTTGTTTACAAAACAATCCTCAGAGAAATGAAGCGAATAGACAGACAATGTTTTACCTCATCAGCTGGAACGTCATTAAAAATAATGTTTATCCATGCAGTCCTATTGGAATCCAAAGGTAGCTTATACAGCGACCGTCTTCTTCCACAACCAGGCACTGCACAATATTTTCTATTGCTTGGTAGCTCGATCCGGTTTGCCACCACGAGGTAGGCCTATGTTATTTATCTATGTGTGTAATGCGCAAATCGGTGGGCGGGGCTAATGCGGCCGTGTTGAAGTAGGCGTTGATCTTCTTCTGTGGGGGTGGTGTTTTATCCTCTTTGATGTCATAGTTCCCCACTTTGAAAAATGAGTCGTTTGCTGAGCCTGGTGTCAATAAAAGCTTTTATTGGACTAACAAGGATGTTTTCAGTTCTGAAACTTACAGGATATTCTTATAATATTATGACCTCCTAGATGCCAAAAGCTCAAGGAAAATATTGATTTCTCAGTTCATAATCCCTTTAATGAAATCTTCATAGTTACATGATCCTTCAGAAATCATTCTGCCTATCTGGTTCTCAATTCACATTTCTTACCAATGGTGAAAACAGTTATGCTGCTTAATAAATAAATATATATATATATATATATATATACATATATGAAGAGTTCAGATGCAAAAGCCTCTAAGTGCCATTTGATTTTATTAGTTTCACTTAAATGGCAATGAAGATTACCTATTAATTGTCATTTAAGTGAAATTATATACAAGCTTGATAAAAACGACCATTCTAGAAGAAAATTTCAAATGACATTTAGAGGCTTTTGCATCTGAACTCTTCATATATATATATATATATATATATATATTTGTTTACACTCGTGCTTTCTGAGATCCAGTTTGCTTTACTTCCACTTAATTACAAATTGACCTGGCTCATTCTGTGCACACAAAAATCTTACAGATTCCAATTAGTCAAACCTAGAGCCTTCTGTAATGTGTATGTAGCTCCAATTGTCTCTTAACACTTAGTCTCATCTGTTTCTATTTTTATAAGTCTCCTAAGAGGGAGACATGTGTGAGTTTGAATTCATCTCTGTGTGGTCGTTGCAATTTGGCTGACGTGTTCCTGTGGAGTTAAAATTGGGTTGTGAGTGCTATGGCTCAGAAGAGCCAGTGTGACGCTACAGGAAATGATGTCCTGAGCCTCGGTGGCAGAGAGAGAGAGTGGCATTATGCTTTTAGAGGACACAGTGGGAGTGGGCCGCAGATGCTAAACCAGGCAGTCTTCCTCTAGCGGTGCACCCTAGAGATCTAAAGAGGGTGACACTGGCCAGCGGCGGGTAAGCACTGCTAACACATCCTGTCAGCACAGCCTGGCGTGACCCTGTACCACAAGCTCCCTGGTCACGGTGCAGTGAGACTATTACTGGCCACCAACTGCGTTTCAGACACAAATGGAGCCGACAGACTGTGGTTGGGGTAAAAGCCAGTGAATATGATTGGCTAAAACCTTCATCTCTGCAGGTATCATCTGTCTGTGGCTGATGATGATAACAACCTGTCTGGCAGTTTGCATTGGTCAGAGGTCAATACTGGGGACACTGAGTTACTGCATCATCCACTTTGTGAAATCACAGCCGGAAGGATGCACAGACAATCACAGGGTCCCTTGAAGATGTAAGAGCACAGCTTGAATCAAACTGCTACTCCTTATCCGCCATATAATTATCCCTAAATTTGGAGTGTGCAAAAATGTGCACTGAACAGACACCAATTTAGATCCTAAATGTATGTCTGGGCGGATGACCTTGTTGAGTGGCTGCATAGCGCTATTCAAAAAATAATATTTGTTTTTCTTTTTGCTGAAGGCTACTATTATTAATTACTAAAACTGAGTATATGTTCATTTCATTAAATATTTTAGATTTTCTTTATAAAATTATAGAATAATAAAGTGTAAAAGATTACATGTTTTATATTTTTATGAATATTACATATTGTAATTAAAAGGGTTCGTTCACCCTAAAATTAAAAAGTCATCATTTACTCACCCTGGTCCCTGGTGTTGTTCTAAATGATGACTTGTCCCTGTTTCTTTTTCAGATCACATGAGCAATAATCAGACTCTATCAGCGTCACAGTTAACTCCAACTCACGCAGTTGTGAGAAATCAAGACTAAGAAAAACGTGAAATCTGAGGTGGATATTTACTTGTGTTTGCCATAACAAGAAGTAGTCGTATAAGTTCACATATGTCAACCGTCAATTTTACCAATATCTGAAAACCAGAATCCCGGTCTGGAGATATTCAACTAAGTGAAGAAAGATGCCTTTTTTTGTGTGATTTCTAGCTGTTTCATGGTGTGTTCATCTCTATTTCTCACAACTTGAGTGCTTTTTCTTGGCGAGACAGTGAACTGCTGCACTAATAGAGTGTCAAGTCATGCAGTTGAGCACAGAAGACCAATGGCCAAGGTCAGTATTTTCTATACATAAATGATAAATTTTTTTTTTTTTTTTACCAGACCCTATTGTGTGCCACCAAAACACTTGGCATAACACGTGTTGCATGGGACTACTTTTTTTTTTTTTTTTAAAGTTTGATGCTGGTCGCAATTCACTGGCATTATATTGACGAGCGACAGCGAGAGATTTTACATTTATATTTGTACAAAATGCTGCACATTCACGTAATTCTGGATTTTGCACATAGGGCCTACAAGTAGTAAAGTATTAAGCCTGTTTTATGCTTCTGCGTCGAATCGACGGCGTACCCCCGCAGACACCTATCCGTCGACGCGAACCCCTCTCCGACCCCTCCGCCGTAGCTCGACGTGCACCTCCAAAAAAATTGTAACTACGCGTCGAGGCGACGCAGACAGCAAGGGCTTTGATTGGTCAGATTAAACATAATTTCAGGAGTGTAGCTTTTCCGATTTTCCCCTCCTGTTATAGCGCTATTTTTAACATTTGCACCCTCGTTCTTTTAATTATAACACTCTTAAAGAAAGTAACGTTAAATAAAGAATTAAACTAAAAATAAACTGTGTTTTTATTTCATTGTTAATGTATATGTCTATATTCGTTCTTTCTCGCAATAAACTTCAATAAATCAATAAATCAACGTTTGTTTTGAAACACAGTTTGTTGTTTATTTTCAATACAATGTGCACGGTTACATCATTGATAATACAGTACCATACCTGCCAACTTTTGAGTTTTGCTTGGCGTGAGATCTGTTGACGGGGGGGGGGGGGGGGGGGGTTGGGGGGGTGGTGTTCATTCGCTATAGATCACGGGAGATTTGTAACTAATTTGCGGTATAACTAGTGAATCACGAGTGGCCCAACAGATAGATCAATAGATAAACTCATCTTTCAGGCAGTTGACCAATCCATAGCTGTCAACATCAAAGGGAGATTTCCCGGGAACCATCCCCAAAATAAGTTGTTTTTTTTCCTCACGATTCTTACTCACAAACTTTAAACTAGAACTAGCCCACATATGTGTGAGAAAGAGCACTGTGTCATTAAAAAAAATACCATAGAGAATGTTTAAATACTAAGATCAGCTTACGAGGGAAACGGGGAGGCTGTTTCTGCTGGAGATGATTGGGAGAGGTCTCTGCACCTTGAGGTCTCTGCGCGCGCTGACATGGAGTAAAGCCTTGTTTATACTCGACGCGTCTGCACGAGCGCGGTAAAAATGACGCGTTGGGTGCGCAAGACCGGCAAGACCTCACTTCGAGCTGTGTGCAAAGCTTGTGTTACAGCGCGCGCGGAAACGCATCCGAGGACGATCGACTTCGAGCCGAATCTGTCCGAGCTTGTACGTCTCACACAATCAGAGTGTACAAATACGAGATATTTTACGGGAAATACTAACATGGGAAGACAGTAAAAGAGCTAAAATACGTGAGAAACCCGGAAAAACGGGAGGATTGACACTTCAGCGTGAGAAATCGGGGGGGGTGGCGTGTGAGCGTGTGAAACCAATCAAATGCGGGTGTCTCACGGCCAATGCGTGAGAGTTGGCAGCTATGCAGTACTAACCAAGTCTGCCACGGGACACATTATCCTGCCATGGCACAGTTCCATGTGGAGACTGAAAAAATCCTTCAAGTCATTCCGAACAGCTATCGTTATGGCAGCTCGGGTGGAACCTTTATTTTACTGTCTATGGGTGGAACGGGCCCTGGACATCCGTGTTGATTCTGTGGGGATAAAGTTTTGTGTCGTCTTGTTATTCAACGTCGATTGCTCCGTGTATATGTCTATGGATTAGCTCCAGCTGGCAGCTGCAACAACATTATCTCTCTTTCGCTCGCGGCGCACAGAACCAAAGAGATTCGCGAACCCCCCTAGCGTTCTGGCGGCGAAATGCACCGCGAAGCACCACAACCTCACGCAGAAGTATAAAACGGCCACGACGCCGTAGTAGTGACGACGTAGCTACGCCGTGGAGTTGACGCAGAAGCATAATGAGGCCTTTAGTTTAAATGTAGTAATGCACATTTGTGAATTTGTCAAATAGACGGGTAGTCGTCCACACATTAATAGCACCTAATTAACAAATGCACCTACAAACTCATTTATAGTTGTTTGTGTGGGAGTTGTGAAATGCTTGAAAACAAATAAGATCGACTCAGAAAAGGCGTCAACGAATGCATTCGTGTCACCTGACCCACAAATACATTCGTCTCACCTGAACCACAAACGCACGACTCAGAAAAGATGTCAATAAATACATTTGTGTCACCTGATCCAGTAATGCACATCTTCTGTGTTGCACGTGCAGATTATGACAATGAGATCAAATGAGATTATGATATATAAGAAAACATTTGTACATTACAAAACTGTACCTATTTCTACTGGTACACATTCAATTCTGAATTTTGCACACGCAAGAAGGCATTTGGTCATGGATAGTAAAACAGCTGCAACATTTATCAAGTTCATGGATAACTGTGCATGCATGCGTTAAACGTTTTGATTAAATTCATCCCATAGTTTAACATGCATATGTTTTTAATGTATATCCTAGCATTTGGACAGAAAGTAAACATAGTCAGGAATCTCACAAAACTCATCTAGTGTCTCACAAATCTAGTGCACTCCAATGTCTTCACTCCTATTGATAGAAATGTTTCTGCTAATTAGCATTTTTTTGCAACCCATCAAAAGTAGCTGTCAATCATGTCGCTGGAAATTGGCAACTCTTGCTGAAAATGAATGATGTGTTGTTGCCACAGATCTCTGTGTGTGTGAACTCCCCATCAGCTGTCCTACCAGTCACCTTGAAACTAAATCAGAAATTACCAAGAGGCTAAATGCTGCTCATGCAGAAGAAATGCTGCGTGGCCACCTGAAACCACATGATTACTTCCATCGTGATTAGAACCATTTACAGTGGGGCAAAAGCCACCAATTGTGTAAGTTCTCCCACTTCAAAAGATGAGAGAGGCCTGTAATTTTCATCATAGGTACTTTTCAACTATGAGAGACAAAATGAGAAAGAAAATCACCTTGTAAGATTTTGAATGGATTTATTTGCAAATTATGTTGGAAAATAAGTATTTGGTCAATAACAAAAGTTTACCTCAATATTTTGTTACAGTATATACCCTTTGTTGGCAATGACAGAGATCAAACGTTTTCTGTAGGTCTGTTAGGTGTTGCTGGTATTTTGGCATATTCCTCCATGCAGATCTCCTCTAGAGCAGTGATAGGGGCTGTTGGTGGGCAACACGGACAACACACCCTTTTCAAAGGGTTGAGATCTGGAGACTGGCTAGCCTCCATTGCCCGGGCGGTGTGTTTGGGATCATTTGCCATGTTTCCATCCACTTGTCAATCGAATTATCTGAAATTCGGTTAAAAAACTCATGCGGATAAAGCTGGTGAAAGTGTGTTTCCGTCCAACGGCTTTAAAGCGAATAAAAACCTGTACGTAATGACGTCACATGCTGTTTTGCGATCAAATTGGTATATCGAATTGATTTGAGACATTTTAAGGTGTTTCCATTTATTTTCTCACTAAATCGAACAACATTCAAGCAAACTTTTGCGAACAAAGTTTTGTTAGACAAAACGGATCGCGCCATCTACCAAAAAATGATCAATATTTCAGAAGTTGAAGGCTAATAATGCTTATGTGCCAGCTGATAGCGACATATGAATGGGATAATGTATGCGAGGCGCCTCGCTATATTATCCTGCTTATTACATATAAATCAACCAAATAAATAAATAAATAAATAATTTGACACAAAATATTGACTTAAAAACGAGTTTATAGATTTAAAAACGAGTATTGCTTCTGCTAAAGAAAATAGTCTGTTCCGTCTCTGAACTGCGTCCATGGCAACGGTGTGTTATACTAGCAGCGCCGCAGTCTGTTAACTAGAAATAACAAACCACATTCTACATTAGAATTCAACCAAGCCACGTAAAAACAAGCAAAACTTACCTAAGAAAACAACGACGCTATAAACATTGCTATGATGATGACGATGCACGTATGCCCGACGACAGCGGAGGTGACTGTGGTTTGGGAACGACAGCGCTCCATCGGTTCTGGGAGATCTTGGTTTACGGAAACCCTTTGGTTGAAGCATCTTTTTGCTTTGTCCACTCACATCTGTCTTTGTTGACATCCGCCATGTGTGCGCAAACAGACTGGCCGGAAATGAACTCGTCTTCTGATGTGTTGCAACCATAAAAGGGCATAAAACTTAATCGCAATTCATTATTTATTCGGCAAATAACGTTTCCATCAGCTTTTATCGCATTAGCCGTATATCGATCAAGAGAAAATTCGATGAGACCGAACGTATTTCATTTGAGTCGATTTTCATGAAATTTCATCGAATTTTACTGTTTCCATAAGGCTTTTTTCATTCGATATCACTTAATTCGGATAAAAACGTGTCGATGGAAACATGGCTACTGTCACACTGAAAGACCCAGCCACGTTTTATCTTCAAGCCCTTGCTGATGGAAGGAGGTTTTCACTCAAAATCTCATGATCCATGGCCCCATTCATTCTTTCCTTTACATGGATCAGTCGTCCTGGTCCCTTTGCAGAAAAACAGCCCCAAAGCATGATGTTTCCTCCCCAATGCTTCACAGTTGGTATGGTGTTCTTTAGATGCAACTCAGCATTCTTTCTCCTCCAAACACAATGAGTTGATTTTTTATCAAAAAGTTATATTTTGGTTTCATCCGATCATATGACATTCTCCCAATCCTTTTATGGATCATCCACATGCTCTCTAGCAAACTTCAGGTGGGCCTGGACATGTACTGGCTTAAGCAGGGGGACACGCCTGGCACTGCAGGATTTGAGTCCCTGGCGGCGTAGTGTGTTACTGATGGTAGCCATTGTTACTTTGGTCCCAACTCTCTGCAGGTCATTCACTAGGTCTCCTTGTGTGGTTCTGGGATTTTTGCTCACCGTTCTTGTGATAATTTTGACCCCATGTAGTGAGATCTAGTGTGGAGCCCCAGATTAAGATTGAGATTGAGATTGTGGTCTTATACAGTATGTCTTCCATTTCCTAATAATTGCTCCCATAGTTGATTTTATTCACACCAAGTTGGTGCAGGTCTACAATTTTGTTTCTGGTGTCCTTTGACAGCTCTTTGGTCTTGGCCAAAGAGAAGTTTGGAGTGTAACTGTTTGAGGCTGTGGACAGGTGTCTTGTTTACTGATAACAAGGTGCCATTAATACAGGTAACGAACGGAGGACAGAGGAACGGAGGATCCTCTTGAAGAAGTTATTACGGGTCTGTGAGAGCGAGATATCTTGCTTGTTTGTAAGTGAGAAAATACTTATTTTCCATCATAATTTGCAAATAAATTCATTAAAAATCTTACAATGTGATTTTCAGTTTTTTTTTTTCTCTCATAGTTGAAAAGTACCTACAGTATGTTGAAAATCACAGGCCTCTCTAATCTTTTTAAGTGGGAGAACTTGGACAATTGGTGGCTGACAAAATGCTGATTTGCCCAACTGTAGATCAATGGAAAAAAAAGAAAAAAAAAAGCACATTACCCAGACAGCAAACTGACATTGAATCAACGTGCAAACGACGTCTCTCATGACATCGAAACAACGTTGATCTGGCATTGTTTTGCTCATCGAATTAACGTTGAACCAACGTCAGACGCAGCATTCTTCAAAGCTAAATGAAAATCGAAAATTGGTTTGCTTTCATAACGTTGAAACAACGTTGATTTAAAGTTGATTTTTCGTTAGTTTTGAAAGAATGACGCATCTGACGTTGGTTCAACGTTAATTCGATGAGCAAAACAATGTCAGATCAACGTTGTTTCGATGTCATGTTTCCATGTTGATTCAATGTCAGTTTGCTATCTGGGTATGTCTAACAGGTGTCGTTCATTATTGCTCACACCACCGGCCTCGTGCCGCTCTCTTGTCCCTCGGCCTCGTCCTGGTCGCCACAATATTATTTCAGCAACATGAGAAGCCAGTGAATAAGCAGGTTTCAATTGATGCTTTGCTCAGTGCGTCACATTTTATCTACATGTCACGTGGCTAAAGTTTTGACACAGAGTCAATGGGCTCTGTCTAATTCTTTCTTTTTCGCTTGTTTATCGTCATCGGTTCTCCCCAGCACCCCCCACCCTCGACCCGTATGTGTTTTATGAGCAGGTACCACTTGAGAAATTGCCCGTTTAGGTTGTTTCTCCGCCATTAGCACAGCTGCAGCACACCGGCAATCTTGAGTTTGGTTTGAACGACTGGTAAACACTGTACAAGAGAGGGGTGTGATCAGCATGGCGCATACACAAGGATGATTGACACTGCAAGACATTCCTCCTGGCTCTGATTGGTTGTTTCTGACCAGGAGCGGTGTGTTTCTGCAAATGGCAATAGGACCACTGGGAGGAGCCAAGCGGCAACATTCTAATCTGAAAAATGAAGCCTACCCAGAAGTGCGAAAAACTGCAATACATCGAAAATCCGCTAGACGGAGGTCCCAAAAGGGAGCAAATATCCATAGACCATATGTTAAAAATGTCCGTTTTCAAATAAGTGTGTGGTTAACTTTAATTGACAGCTTGATTGACAGCTGATAACGGGTAGCGCCGAGTGGAATTCCTGAAATTTGACGTCTTGGCCATGATCTGACACAACACATCATACCACCTCTGTATCATTTCTGAACATTTTTATTGAAAAATCGTATATAAAATTGGTTGATCTGCTATAAACTGCACTAACCGACACTGTAGGAGTACTTCGCTCCTTTTTTCTTTTTTTTTTTTTACGGTGTGTGACATTCCACTACTATTTCATGTACTGTAGTTAGAACTATTTAGCATCAATGTTTGTTGGCAGTAGCACTGCAACAGTTAGCATTAAAATGCCTCAGATAAGTTTCCGTCTGAGGTAAGGACAGCTGGGGTTTTGGGGGGCTAATACAATGCTAAATCAAGTAGAACAGAGGTGCCCAACCCTGCTTCTGCCGATCGACTGTTCTGCACAGTTCATCTCCAACCCTAATCAAACACACCTGTCTTTAATTTTCAAGTGATCCTGAAGACCTTAACTAGTTGCTTCAGATGTGTTTGTTTATTTTATTTTATTTACACATTATTTAACGGAATTAATTTTTGTCCATGGTTTGATTTAGTAAATCTGTGTTTGCCAAAAAAAAAGGACAAAAAAAAAAGGACACAAAAAAAGGACACAAGTTTAAATTTCCATTTGATTACATTTGACTATATTATTCTTCAACATTATAAATTATTAATGTTAAATCTAATTCATTATCAATTATTGAATTTAATTGATTAGAAATGTTTTACTAAAATTTTTATTTAAAAAAAAAATATATATTTTATCGGATGTGCCTTTCGTTTACGCGGCGACTGCGTATTTTGGGGCTTAAAAACGCAAAAAAAGTGAAACCACACTACAGAGTGGAAATCTTAAAAACGCTCCACCGCCGTGTTCCTGTGTAAAGGGTAAAAACGCAAAAGTCTGCAAGACAGTGAAGGTTGTACGCATGCGCGCAGACTTGGTTTTGTTGTGTGGCAGTGCTCCACATTGCCACCTAACCGCCTGGAGTGCATAATACACTTTTCCGTCGCCATTAGCAAGCGTATTTCCCACCGATAGCGCTAATCTAAACGCAGAATAAAAAGTGATACCGCAACGCCTCTTTTGCGTTTTCTCTTCAGATCGTTTCCATGTAAACATAGCCTGAGTAGATTTTTAGACTGGTAATTTTACTTGTACTTAAGTAAAATTTCATTGAAGTAGTAGTACTTTTACTTGAGTAGAAGATTTTAATACTCTTTCCACCTCTGGAGCTTATTCCACATACGGGCTACAGCGGGGGGTACCAGGGTGTGTGACAGCTCTCTCCGCCCCCCTAAAGCAGGACGTCTCTCTGACGTTCCCTTCCTACTCTTCTGATAGATAATTATAGCCGTCAGAGTTTGGACTGTCCTTGCTGCTTTTCACGGAATGCTTGATTCTGTAATACAAGACTGAACCGAAAAGACGAGGAAAGAGAGGAGAAACAGTTTTGAAGTTAGTTCATCCATCAACAAACTGCTGTCTATGCAGAGAGAAGACAGACTGAGTGTTTAAACTGCACTTTGGTGTCCAATTCTACATTTTTCACCATAAGTCAAGAAGCAATAATGTCTACTTTAAATTCAGTGGGCATTTCTGGTGACAGGCATTTAGAGTACGTAAAAGATTATTATAAAAATAAAACGCCATAGCACCTTTCACATTGAGTTAGGCATTTGCAGTGAAGGAACTCAGAACGTCTAACCAGCCAGCACAGTTGAATGGGAATTCATGATTCATTTATGATTTATTTTTGACTGCTATCATTATCCCTTCTGGTCTTCAAAAATCAATTTCCCTCACATTAGTGACAGTTCCTTGGTTGAATATTCTTCTAATTTAATGGCATGAGAGAGAGAGAGAGCGAGAGAGAGAGAGATAGATAGAGAGAGAGAGAGAGAGAGAGAGAGAGAGAGAGAGAGAGAGAGAGAGAGAGAGATTTCATTGCTGCACTAAACGCATATCTTCAATCTTTTAATGCTCACTTGACAAATTTGCCATGAGATTTTGCAAATGATCTTAATAATTATGATAATGTCTTCACAGATGAGCTTTAATTCCCTAAAGTTTCAGAGATTTATTTAATAGACATCATTAGATATGGAGCTGCTCCTTTTCCCAATTATGAACCATTGATTATTATAGCTGCACTATGTAATTTTTCTTTTTGTTGTAGTTTGTATTATGATTGTAGTTTTATGGTGCTGAAGTATGGTGCTTCCACATTTATTGACCAATTATTATTATTATTATTTTTTTGTTAGTTTTTATGGTGCTCTTTTATGGTAGTTTTTAAAAATACTATTTTTAGATTTTATGTAATTGACTGTTTCCACCTTAATTGACCAAGTTTTTTATATATATTTAAGTTGTATGGCTTTTATTTTGTGTATAATTTTTGAAAATATATTGTTTTAATATTTTACTTTTGCTTTTACATTTCCATATTCCATTTCTATTACTTTTTTTACCTTTCCATTTGGTTTTGATTTCAGGATAGTTTTTTTTTTTTTTTACGCTGTAGTCTGCAGTTTTTCCTCTTTGTCGCCATCTCTGTTTGAAATCTGCAATTGCAGTCATTCACGGAATTATCAACTTTACATGAGTTGTGCTTCAACACGGCACAGCGCGGAAGAACTTCTGCGGTTTGAGGAGAGTGTTCAGCTGTCAGTCACCGCGCCGGTGTGGATACCGTCATTCAGAATCACAGATTAAATATTCATGGAAGTATGACCAACATAATAATTTTTACCAAAAGGTTTCATCTAAACAAGCAACATCCACTTTGGTTCTGGTTCTGACATTGCAGTAAAACGCGCTGATTAAATCTTAACAATCGCTTATCACGCAAAACCATGCAAGCACTTTGTTCTCAAATTGTTAACATTAACAACGTCAGCATTGCATGACTACATGTCCTTCCGATATTTATCCATGATTTCGCATGAGTCCGGTTGCAGTCTCTTTTTTTTTCTCTTTTTTAAGTTAGCCATTCCGAAGTCCGAATGAAGTCTTTTGCATTTCACAGTGGGTGAATCTCCAGTTGTCACTAGTGATTGTCGTTTGAATCTTTCTGGATCCTCCATCAAATTGATACGTTTAATTATATCAAGTGCTGTGAGAAAAGGCTATAAAACTCCACCTCCAACATCCTCAAACGCAAGTCTACTAGCCGAGACTCCTTCTTTATGTGTACAGATGTGACATGATGTTTTAAGCATTCAGTACACGGCACCACTGTGACACACGGTAACACAGTGCCATTGCTAAACGTGTAGCAGTTAATTGTAACTTCTGTAACTCTGGACATTTATGATTCAGCAACTTTGACAGGATTTATCTAAGGTCAGTCTCACACAGCCCACAGAAAACAATGCTCACTGATTTACCAAAATTTGCCTTTTAAGTACAAGACTGACACAACAGTTATACATAACAGGTTTATTAACAGCTGTATTTGTTAAATTTTTACATTTTTCTTTCTGACTTTCTAATTCAAATATGCATCTTTTAGGTTCGAAACAAAGAAGAAATTGGCATATGTTGTGCTTTTGTTTGTAATAAAGGTTAATTCATATTTCAATTTCAAATAGCTATGGCCTTTTAAAAAAAAGTATCAACAAATTAATAAACATTAATAAACAAAGCATGTTACTGAAGATGCATGTTAATGCATGACAGACAGCTGCTAAATTAGATGCTGCATTTCATTGGCTGTACAATGTCTAATCTATTCTATATGGATAACTTTTATGGTATTTTAACCATGAAAAAAACATAAAAGGACATTTTTTGTCTTTTTGAAGCTTGGCAGTGTATATCATTGTCCATTCTTTGTATGGACATTCTGAATTTAATCTATTGATTTCCCCAGAAAAAAAATAAAATCATAAATGTTGCAAACATCATAAGGGTGAGGGAATGAAGAATTATGGCATTTTTGGGTAAACTATGTATAAAACTAAACTATACACTTTACCAAAATACTGTAACAGTTCAAGCTGTATGATAATGTTCACTACTCTCCTCTGGGGACGATATCTCCCAGCATGCTGGCAATTTCAAATCAAAAGGATTTTTTTTTTTTGGGGGGGGATGCTTCTTTCCTACTGGTATTCTAAATACACCAGAGATCAGTCATGAGAGATTTGTTACCTCAGTAGACCATCTAACAGCGTGAGAACTTCCAAATGTGCCACATTGCATCCAGCTCTCTCTCTCTCTCTCTCTCACACACACACACACACACACACAAAGTATACATAATTTAGTTTGGTTATCGCCCTCCTTGTTTCAGCAGGCTCATGCCCACTATGGTAAGCAGGCTCTGGTTTTGGAACAAGATGTGAAAACATTCTTGGTCAAGGGGGCCATAGAACGTGTTCCTCCACCATAGAGAGTCCAGGTTTTACAGCCGCTATTTCATCATTACGAAGAAGGATGGGGGGCTGCTTCCAATTTTAGATATATGCCATCTAAACTGTGTGGTCAAAAAGCTCAAGTTCAAAATGTTACTCTTCAAGGGAAATCTTGACTCAAATCAGATCTGAGGACTGGTTTGTTAGTGGTTCCATATACAAATCCTTCAAAATCACAGTAAGGTCCTCAGGTTTGCTTTTGGGGGCGAAGCATACCAGTACCGGGTTCTTCCTTTTGGCCTAGCACTGTCACCTTTGTTATTGACCAAATACTTATTTTCCACCATAATTTACAAATAAATTCTTTAAAAATCCTACAATGTGATTTCCTGTATTTATTTATTTATTTTTAATTTTGTCTCTCATTGTTGAAGTGTACCTACGATGAAAATTACAGACCTCTCTCATCATTCTAAGTAGGAGAACTTGCACAATCAGTGGCTGACTAAATACTTGTTGGCGCCACTGTAAGTGTAGTACATCATTAGACCTTGTTAAGTGTTCTGCTTTTTGTCAAATAAAGAAAAAACAAACATGATGTAAATTTTGCCTTCTCTCTGTCAGTGAAGTTCATTCTGAAACGCGTCAGAAAAGAATTATAACTAAGTAAATAATTGTGTATATTGATGGTGTTTACATTAAATAGCTTGTTTTAAATTTATAGTTAGATAGGTTACATTAGTTCATTAGTTAAATGGGATGTATAATCAAAATTCACTTTTATAAGGTGTAATATATATATATATATATATATGATCTCTCAAATGTCCCCTTACTCCCATGTAAGAATAGGCAAACTTCGCCCACGACTGGTGACGATTTGCACTAGATCCCGCCCTGAGTGAGAAGCATCAGTCCGACATTATAACCGTAAACTAAATGATACCTGCTCAATCTCCATGCAGCATATTCAGGCTCTGTGAGCATCCTAATACAGTTCACAAACAAGCACCTATGCATTAGTTTATAGATAAACATGACTGTACAGGCAAGTCGATGAGATGAATCAACTCCACAACAACAAGTTACATAAACCTATCCACTAACCATTCAGAAGTGTCCATACAGTCACTGTACATGCAGTTGCAGCCTCTTCCTGAGTCTCTTCATTTGAGTCTGACTCCGGTTTTACTCTGCTACTACTCTGCTACTAGGTATTATCGACATTTTGCCTGAGAGAAATTCGGCTGTTATGTTGTTCCTGTATAAGAAGCACATGTAAAGGATCGTCTGTTTTCTGAAAAAGGGGCGGGGCACAAAAGCTCATTTGCATTTAAAGGGACAAAAACGGAGCAGTTTGACGACCTATAATAAAAAAAAAATCTGGGTGGTATTTGGAGCTGAAACTTCACATTCTGCAGACATCATAGATTTCTATTACATCATGTCTATCAATAGGCAAAATAGGTCACCTTTAAATATTCTTAATTTGTGACGGTCTGCATTCAGTGCTTAACACTAGAACGGCCACAACGGTCATTTTGAACGTTTTGAATTTTATATCTACAATAACTTTGTTGAAAAAAATAATAAAATCCTGCTGGTACCTGACTTTTCCTAAAATTGTCTGTATTTTCATTTAAAATGCTTTTCATATAAATTAAGTTACGTAAACGTAAGGCAAAAAAAAAAAAAAAAAACATTTACCCATTTCAGCCATAGACGGTCATATTGACCGCACTGAATTTTGCGGTATTTTTTCGTTAAATATCCCGCGGTTGATCGTGTTCTCTCTCAACTGTCAACAGAAAGGTCCGTCCAGTCACCTCTGTAGCGTTGTTTGCTATATAATAATTTCTACATTAGTTGTTGATCAGAAATAAGCAAATAAAACCGGACTACAGTTCTCTATAATACTTATCTATAGGCTATATATATAGCCTAGATATATTGCTAGGCTAAAATGTCTAAAATGAATGAGCGAATGAGGAGAAACATGACTCGAACCATGGCCCTGGAGATGCTTCAGAACTTGACAAGTGATGATTTGGATGCAGGGGAACAATCGGAGGTGGAAAGTGACAGCGACGTTTCCTGGGTGCAAGTTACATTTCCTCCTCATCAGAGAGTGATTCAGAGTCAGAGTCCACATCAAGGAAAAAGAGACGGCTGCTATCATCAGACACGGCGGATCCAGATGTTCCGTTCATGTCGGATGATCCTGGTGAGCTCTGCTGTTCTGTCCTGCGCTGTTTGTTTTTGCTGCATGGGCTGTTCACTAGTTCTGCTCTATTATTATTATTAGCCTATTGACCGCTTCGCAAATCGTCACTATCTAACATTTTCGTCATAGTTTTTGTCATTCAAACCTAGTTTTTATTTAGTTATCGTCTCGTTTTCGTCTTTGAAAAAATGTGGTTGACGAAAATAATTACGAAAATTATTCATCGACGAAATAAACACTGTTTTGAATCTAACGGTCAAAATGACCGTTTGTGGCCGTTTTAGTAGTTTTGGAATTATGGCACTTCTAGTGTTAATGCAGCTTGGCAAAGCATGTTAACTGTGGACAAAAGTGGTTAGTTTTCAACAAAGAAAGTTAATATTAATATAGCAGGAAGCTGCTTGTGTTTGGCACAGATCGAGAACTCTGTCCTCCCACAACAGTATCCTAAGCACTGATGTACTGCAGGGGTTACTTGTAACAAGAAAAAAACACTCTTTTTTTGATGTCTTAATGCAAATCAGCCCCTTAGATAAACTCTTCCTCGCCTTCATCAGAACACGCAGGAACCCGCTGCAGCGACAAGATAGGGAAACATCCTCTTTAATCAATACTCTTCCTGGCTGTCAGTGATTCCTCGTAAGAGAGGATGTAGCTCTAATTACAATTAATGATTGTAAAATAGTAGTGATTTGGATTTCAGCTGGAGTCCTCCTGTCCAATCCAGACTCCGTTGGCATGTTAATCAATTGGTTTATTGTGAAAAGCAATTAGGGGCTGTTGTCGACTCACGTAGCTAGCAGAAACAGGCCAGCTGCCTCGAAACGAACACGATGAAAAAGCGCCTTCAGAACAGGCTTTAAACCTGACAGTTCCACTTATAAAGGGGGGTTCATTTCTGTCAGCCGTGTGTATGATTGGACAAACAGTGGGAGCTCTACTACCTCATTTCCCCCCTCTCTCTTCTCTCTCTCTCTGCTTTCTTGTTCTAATTCATTTTTATTTCATTACAAGTTTGATGGGCATATCCTGCTTGAGGCAGTTTGGTGGATTTGGAGGCAAACGGGGTGGCAGATCAACTAAACAGCGCTGCCTGATGCACAGAGTGCTCTGCCAAACAGAAACAAGAAGTGACTTTAATTGTTTCTAAGTGTGCACAGGTGGCAATGTTTACCCACCTCTGTCTGAATAGAAAACATCATGTTATTTGAACCTGGTTAAATAACCAACATGACTTTCCCTGCTGTTATTTAGCCCAAATTTTTACCAGCAAACATTAGCTGGTGAATCTGGTCGACAAAAAGTACTGATGGATAACCCTTTGACATTATTGTAGTGTTGATAAATGTTATATCATAGTTGATAAATGCTATAGCCCTTTAACTCTTTCCCCGCCAGCGTTTTAAAAAAAAGTTGCCAGCCACCGCCAGGGTTTTTGACGATTTTCGCTAAATTTGAATGCCCCTGCTGAATATTTTCTTCCATGAATATATGAAGATGATATATATAAAAATAAAGATCTGAGCCTCTGCTTTTTGGCAAAAAAAACGTTTTTATTTTATCTTCATCTGTTCTTTTTTTATTGCCTCTTGAACAGAGGTAGGTTTTGTCAAAAACACAACATTTTGGACAAAAAACTGAGAAAAAGGTATTTTTATCAAACAAGTGCATTTAAAAGCAGAATACATTCAGATGTTGTTTCCTTCATATCTAAAACTTTCCAAAATAAATTAAAAACATAAAATAAATGTAAAATATATCAAATTTCCCAGGATGGAAGGTAAATGTAACTTTTGCAATAAAACTTCTGCCTCTCTGTGTTCTACCTGTGAATAATGAATAATTGGAATTACAATAAACAGGCCTAGACACACACACACACACACACACATACACAAATACATATTACAATGTGGTAAATGTGCACAAAGAGAGAAATAATTTGACAATTACACCTTCATATTTAGACAGCCACACATAAATGCCTGCACACACACATAAATATTATAGTGTCATAATATTATACGATCTATCTGCGGCACGTCCATGGCTAGCATGAACATGTGCATCTCTCTCACTGACTACTTCGTCCCGATCAGATTCAGAATTATCAAATAAAGAGTGATCGGACTCCGAGTCCATTAACCTCCAGTACTTCAGCCATATACCTCTGCATTGTCTGTCTGATACATCACTACTCCACTGTTTGAGACGATTGCGATCTGTTTCTCTGATCAAAGAGTTGCGCAATCATTCAGGACATGCGCGCGGGTCTTCCTTACCGTATACCACCTAAAACACGGATACCCGGAAAATTCCGTGTTTGGCGCAGATGCGTTTTTTCATTAAACACGGAAAATTCCGTGTTTGGCGGGGAAAGAGTTAAGGGTGGTGTTACATGGGAAGCTGGGTGTGGTCAGTGGGACCCGAGGTGCAGGGGTTGCAGGAGTGTAATAAAAAAAAGGGAGAAATATAACAAGGAGCACATTCGGGTTGGTCTGCATTGTGTCAGTTATTGATAAATCTACACTTAAAGCTCACTGTTTCTTATTTGATACACATTTCTAGGGCTTCTTAATTATTAAATGAATAAATTTGCTGAAAACCCTGAAAAAATCAAAAAAAAAAAAAATCATTGATCAGACACTACAGTATTTAAAAATTGGACAAGCAACCTGCAAAAAAATCTTCAGAACCTCTACCTTTAAAAAAAAAAAAAGAAAGAAAAAAAAAAGAAACAGCTTATGGGTTTTGAATGGCATGAGGAAATAATTACAACATATTTGTTTTTGGGTGGACTTTAAGAAAGTAAATGGGGAAGCCAAACCATTTTTCTTAGTAGGGAGCTGTGCTCTGAGTTCAAAGAAAGACTGAGAAACTGATGTTTTAATATGGTAGCCGAGAGCGTTTAAATCACTGATATCCCGCCGGTCAGCAGCACATGTAACAGCATCCTGCATGATAAGTCTGTGCAGTGTGGAAATTATGGCAGTATCTCAGTGATTTCTATTAAACAGGCAGCAGACCTGAGCGGCTGTGACCAGTGATGCTCCCGTTGAGGAAAGAAGCAGTAAATGGTTATGCATAAGAAACATGACTGATTTCAAACACTGCCAGAAATTTAAACAGAAAGAAAGGCCACATTGATGGACACCTCCTATTTCCTCCAGATTCCTGTTTTTTTTTTTTTAAGAATAGCTATTAGACATTATTTTATCACAGCCTGATAAAAGCAGAAATTCATTATTAGTGCTATATGATGTATACTTGGTTTTAAACATTTAGAGTTTGTCTACTTGACCACTTCCAGAGGCAGTCGAAAACTCATTTGACTCCATTGCTTTCAATTGCTAATGTAGATGCTCATGTGGTTGAATGTGTCTCGAACAGCCACAGAAGACCACCTACTGTACACCTTTTGACCTAATGCTTAAATATTATGGGAAGCATACAAGCCAGACAGGATTCAAACTTTGTAGAGACTTAGGGTGTATTCACACCTGCCTTGTTTGGTTCGATTGAATCGAACTCTAGTTCGTTTGCCCCCTTGGTGCGGACCTTTTGGGCAGGTGTGAATACAGCAATCAAACTCGGGTGCGGACCAAACAACCAAACCGAGACCCAGCTGAAGAGGTGGTCTCGGTACGGTTCCAAACGAACTCTGGTACGGTTCGTTTACGGTGTGAACATGAACCGACCCAATTGCAAGAAAGCACTGCGTCGAAAGAGAATATTGCGCGTCTTTCTGCGCGTTGTGTGTGAATGTCTAATCGCGCAAAGATGCAAAAAAAATAAATAAATCATTAGCAGTTCATAAAGCATTTGCAGTTCACCACCTTTTGGTGGTGGTTGACGAGTTTCCCCCTTAAAGCGAGTGCCGAGAAAAATTCTATATATAAATGTAATGAATTATTATTATTATTATTAATGTAAGGATAGTTACAATACAAGGATGATGATGCGTTAATTTACGTTAAACCGGACAAACTTAATCGCAAGCGTTAACATTGACAGCACTTGTTAGTACACAATAAGAATCTCATTATTTGAATGAGTGAACATAGCCCCTCTCTATGAATGAAAACTTTATACCTTCTCCGTCTTCTGTGCAGTGCCACTTGTAACGCAAAGTTGAGATGTTGCCCAGAGATGAAAAAAAAACAGTAGATGGTCGAATGAAAAGATGCACGAGAGACGAGAGTTGTCGTATTTCCCCGCGTTTATAGAGCCACTCAAACGTTACACTCGTCGTCTTCTCAAAATCCGAATTACAACTTCGTATAGATGACATTGTATCATATGATACTCATTAGTTTCTTCATATTGCGTTTGTACAGAATTAACACAAAATTAGTAAAAGAACAAATATTGCAGTATGAAATATATGGAAATATCTCCATGCTGAGCCTTTTTTGCACTTCCTGATTTCCCTTGAGAATCCTTGTCCAATGAATGGACGACCTTAGCACACGTGTGGTTTGGTTTACAAATTTTGGTTCACTTGCAAAAAGAGCAGTGTGAAAGCGAACCGTACCAAAAAAAAAAAAAAAAAAAAATTTATTTGGTCCGGACCAAAGCAAGTGAACTATCGGACTTTCCTGGTGTGAATACACCCTTAAGTTTGGTTTGAAGATGAAAATGTACCAAGCACAATGATCTCTCACCATTGCAGATTTCTAACACACACACACACTCAGGCGTAGACTTTCTGCTGTCAGAGCAGAAACGAAACCTGCTGCTCTCTGAATGTTTTTCATATCCTTTTGCGTTCAAATGTAAATTGTGCAAGCTTATTTAGTTTCTGATTCATTTTAGATCTGAAAAAAGCCCATACATTTGCCCACCTATAGACCCTCCCCTTGAAGAAATTATGACAGAAGTGGTTGAAAGTGGACCATAGAGAGATTAAAACACCAGGTGTATGTCTCCCTCTCGATCGACCAACGCGCATATCAATTCCAGGTGTAAACAGGGACTTGGAGAGATGTGAAGGAATCATTTAGGACAGAAAATTTACACTCACTTGTTTTGGTGTTTGGAGCCCTGGAGATGTGCGTGATACTGCTCAATGGAGTTCAGGACCACTTTGCAAACGTTGCATGAGTAACTCCGGCGCAGAACTGCAACACAAAGTAAGAAAAAAAAAAAGAAAAAAAAAACTTATTTCAACTTGAAAGCAGAACGGAAACATGTCCCTGCTGAAACGCTCTTAAAAATGTTTAGTCCCTTTTCTCGTTCTCTTTGAGCATTATTGATTGCTTTTTGTTTTCAAGATTGCCTTGGCTGACAAAGAGCACAAAAAAAATCTATATTTCATCCCTGTTCTTTTGCTTCTCTCAAACTGATGACGGGTTTGTTTGAAGACTCTATTCTCTGTGCGTCAGATGAAAATGCACCAGCTCGTAATATGGCATGTCATTCGGCAGTCTTCATAGAATCAGAAGTATTTGTGATTTTAGCTTGCTTTTGTCTTGATGGCCTTTTGATTTGGGGGGTTATGCTTAATGATGGTCTTTTAGAGTGGAGGGGAGCCAAGTGCATCAGTCGGGAGGGAGTGAAGCAGATGTGAGCTAATTAAAGGCTTTGCAGGTGGTACCACAAATAACCAACAACGTCAGACCAAAAATAGGCGGATGTGAATAATGGGAGAGAGACGTAGAACAGTAAAGCATAGAGGCTCGTTCATTACATGTGGAGAGACCATGTGTGCTCTTTCTGGGCAATATTTCTCCCAGACATCTGCAGATTTATTTTTGATGACAGTGTTGTCTGTTCCTCGATCTGTTTCACATCCTTTACGTTGCATCGCTGTCACAATTTTACATTAGGAGCTCTAAAAACGAGCTTCCAAGTTCAAGCAAGGTGATTACATACATGTGCAAGAATATATATGTAATTAGTGTGCTAATCAGTCATACTTCTTGATTTTGAATGCATTTTATGCATTGGTACAAAGTACTTGTAGTTAAAACTAAGTTCTCATTTTTGGATGAGCTGCAAAATTCAAAGATGCATACTTGTGTGACTGCAAATGTAGCTGTTTAGTAATGTGGAAAGTTGCTACGTTGCTTGGAAACTAAACAGCTTAGAGTGAGGCATTTTGGCAACCATATTAACAGTATCCATGCTGCATTATAGTAGACCTATTGACATTGTAATTTGAGCACATCACTGTAAAACTTCATGCATTTTCATGCTGAGTCTAGTTTTACTTCCAAGCAATAATGTTGAAAATTCAGATTTACCAGCACAACAGATATAATTGATTTAAAAAGTTGCATTGTATATATAAAAAAAAAAATATAAAAAAAAAAATAATAAAAAAAAAAAACTTCTGTCAGGCTTGAAGTTCCACATGCAGTTACAGGCTTATAAACACTATACAGTAAATATGACTAAATACAGACAAAATACGTCCTGTATTTAGTCAGGTTTACTGTAATAATTTATACACTGTATATAAATCTCCATATTAATAACATACTGAGTAATTCTGAGTATTGAACAGTAAACTCTCAAGTGTTGGCTTTCTAAATATATGTTGGTAATGTGTCTATTCAGAACGACTTATGAACAGAATTTTTTTTTTTTACATTTATTTAGGGTATTTTATTTGGGGGTTGTGTGGAGGCTATGGAGGCTAGAACACCTCTTGAACATGGCAAAAACACTGTAATGCTCAGCCTCTTATGGCTTATTGCTTTATTCAGTAATCTGCTAAGTCACAAAAAAAAAAAAAAAAAAAAAAAAAAAAACATTTTCAACAATTCGCTTCCATCAGTGTCTAAAACACTTGACAGTGGTCAGCTGAATAGTCATTAAAAAAGAAGACTATATAGTCAATTGAATAGTTTTCCTTACACTACCAGGTCTGAGGAAATGAGAGGAAACTGAACAAATTCTGAAACACCTGCTTTAATATATGATGAATTGTCATTTAAAGTTGTTTTATCAAGGCCATAGACTTCATTCATATTTTTTATTGCCAGTGTTTTGGCAGCGTATTGATTTTTACCCATAGCTAAAGGACAAAACATTATGACTTCCAGCAACGTTTTACTGCTTTCATTTGGAATTTATTTTTGGACTTCTTCATGGTTACTGAAATACATGCACATGCACACACACACACACACACACACACAAACTTGTACATTTGGTTTACATGGTCTCTCCATAGGTGTAATGGAAGTGTCCTCATAAGCCATTTTACGTTGTAATACAAGAATATACAAGAACACACACACACATGTTATAATGAGGCTTTCTGGATGCTTTCTGTGAGTTGAGAGTGATGTGATGCATGTTCAAAGACAGCTTGTGGTGTCAGTACACCAAACATATGGTGGCAGCAAGTATGTGTAATGAATCCAAAACACTATTCATAGCAAGCTATTAATATGAACAGGATGCATGGCATGACTGACAAATATTCCAATAAAAAAAAAAAGTAACACACCACAAAACACACTTTTACAGGCTGCTTAAGTCTGGGAACAGTTTTCCCTCCTGCTAAACTCTTGCTACTTCACAATGTCTATTAATTAAGAATTAGCATTTAACTGAAAAATGAAATATGTGAAACTGGTAGCTGAAGACTACACAGGGACCAGCTTCTTTCAAAGATTAAAAATGTAAAACTTGGCCTTCAGACTTCATAAGTAGCTTTACAGAATGTTTCTTTCTGTTAAAGAGCTATGTGTGATTTTCTTTCATAGGACCCCTGATGACCTCTTAGTGTGGTACTCATAAACAAGACTTGGAAGACACTGTGGTGGCTTCTAATCCCACTTAATTAAACCGACTGAGTTTCCAAAAAAACCAGAGTGGCTGACAAAAAGAGTGAGAGAGAAAAAGAGAGAGAGAAATGTGGCTCACTGTATGAGATGAATGTTTACTGGGAGGAGATTAAAGTTTGCTCCTGGCTGCTGGCTTGTGGGAATGAGGTCACACTTATTTCTGACAATAGGCTATCAATCAGCTTCTCATCTCTTTCCCAGGAAATTGCTCCCAAATAATGAGGCACTCGTAAAATTCCAAAATTGTTCTCAACCAGACAGACAGAAATACTTGATTACTAAGTGCTATTTTACTCTGGATTTGATGATTAAATTATAACTGTATAACAAAAGTGTGACTCTCATTAAAAATAAGAACGCATTGAAAAGTAGGTCAGAAAATATGTAAATATGATCTGAAGATTGCGTGCAGAAGTACTATCATTAGCTAAGCTGAACTGTGATGAATCCTGAATCATTCCCTGCTGTAAATAACAGCTTATATTGTAGCAGTTGCTCGTCTTATAGATAGTCTCCCAGCCTGGTTAATCCTGGGAAATCAATATTTTAATTTAATTCTATTTTAATTTAAATGATTCGAACTTTGTGACACGATGTATTATCCTGCTGGAAGTAGCCATCAGAGGATGAGTACATGGTGGCCATAAAGGGATGGACATGGTCAGAAACAATGCTCAGGTAGGCCGTGGCATTTAAACAATGCCCGATTGGCACTAAGGGGCGTAAAGTGTGCCAAGAACACATCCCTCACACCATTACACCACCACCACCAGCCTGCACAGTGGTAACAAGGCATGATGGATCCATGTTCTCATTCTGTTTACGCCAAATTCTGACTCTACCATCTGAATGTCTGAACAGAAATCGACTCTTCAGACCAGGCAACATTTTTCCAGTCTTCAACTGTCCAATTTTGGTGAGCTCTTGTAAATTGTAGCCTCTTTTTCCTATTTGTAGTGGAGATGAGTGGTACCCAGCAGGGTGTTCTGCTGTTGTAGCCCATCTGCCTCTAGGTTGTGCGTGTTGTGGCTTCACAAATGCTTTGCTATATATATATATATATATATATATATATATATATATATATATTGATATTTCAATCTATCTCTTATTTATCTCTTATTATATATATATATATATATATATATATATATATATATATATATATATATATATTGATATTTCAATCTATCTCTTATTTATCTCTTATTATCTCTTACAAATCAATGCTGTTCTTTTTGAATTTTCTATTCATCAAACATCCAGAAAAATATAAATTAGCACAACTGTTTTGAACATTAATAATAATAAGAAATGTTTCTTGAGCAGCAAATTAGGATATTAGAATTAGAACTGGTGGCTGCTGAAAATAAACATGCTACATTTGCCATCACAACAATTAATTACATTTAAAAAATATTAAAATAGAAAATGGTTCAACTTTCCTTTTTTCAAAAACTTGAGAAAAAAAAAATCCTCCAGAGTTTTTTTTTTTTCCAGAGTTTCCAAACTAGCAAATCTAATTATCATCTATTCATGTCACTACCAAATAATTAAATAATTCCCAAGATGATTACTGCGACAATTACACACATTTTACGGAGGATACATATCTGTCTTTGTTCATTAAACCCTGTTTTTAATTAACAAGAACATATCAATTAAGTTGTTAACTGCACTCAGTTGTATAATTGTATTGTTACTTTAAGCACAGAAGATATCTTATACAGTCACAACAATAATAATCAAGTGTGAATGTCAATTTTAATCCTGCCTGTCAAGGTGGATATAACGGAAAAGGAAGGAGATGCTGGCTTGTCCTTGGCTTTTTACAGATTCTGTGAAGCACATAAACTGCTCTTGCAATTTTAAGCAGGGCAAATCGCTGCACTTTCAATATCTCCCTTCACGAAATGGCAGGAGGCTCTTCAGCACCGAGCTGGTATTTACATCCTAAAGCTTGTCACTCTCCCTGCATTTTTTTGTTTAGGGGGAAATAAAAAAAACTGTTTGCAGCAGGAGAGGGCTGTGCTGTGCACCAATTTTCTCAGCAACACAATTTAGCCTCAGTTGGAAGGCAATTACACTGAAGTGTTCTCCACTAAAATAGCCAAGAGTCTGGGCCGGGATCCGCTAGCAGTCACCTCTCAGATGAGCCCTACCAATGGCTTCCTGTACCCGCTGAGAAGCTCGACAGATAATGAATAGCTATATGTCTGTGAAAGCTGTTCTGTTGCATTCATCCAATTGCCTTTTCCTTTTTTAAAAATGGGACATGTGTGTTCATCTGTATGTTGCATGTACCCTGTGTCCGTGTGCAGGCTGCTAATGAGGATGATGAATGAGAGAGGACATGAACAAAGTCTTGACAGCTCCCTGAGGGATGACCAAATCAGAGCTGAGGAGATCGAGATGGGATTGTGCCTAAGAGGCAGGGCAGTGTTAAATACTTTGTCTTGTAAAACCTCTCCAATTCCACCCCAAAGCAAGTCTGTCATTTTTTACTCATCCTGATGCTGTTTATGTATCCCCAAATTGGACCCCAAAGCGAGTCTGTCATTATTTACTCCTAACGATGCTGTATATTTTCTAGTGGAATTTGTTCCATGCACCAACAGGTCATTGTGACCTCTTGCCAAGCTCCAAATAAATAGCAATACAAATAAAAAGAACCAGCTTAAAAGAACCAAGTCATACACAGCAAAAAAATGTCAGGAGATTTGTCACCATGGGTGTTAAAATTATCACTTTCCGGGTGAACATACAGGTCCATCTTTGCTAGTGTTAAAACAACACTGACGATAGTGTTTATTTTTTAAACACTGTGTTAGTGTTTCATTTAATCACTCAAGGTGTTAGAAATTATTACTCTTAAATATACACATTTAACACTTTATGGTGTTTAATCACACAACTCCAGTGTATTTTTTTATGTTGATTTAATGTTTATAATGTATACTTATTTTAAAATGGTAATGCAGATGAAGTTTAAAAAAAATAAACTTTTAAACCCAAAGATATTTTTCCAAAAACCAAGTTACTATGAATTTATTTTAACATTTTATTAAAATTTTTCAAACATACAATTGAATAAGACAACTCTCCAATGCAATACCATCTTATTATTTAAAAGAATAATTTCACTTTGAAATAAACACATCACTCTTTATTACTCTTAAAAAACTTTATTTCAAAACAATCCAAAAAGTCTGGGATCATAGTAGAATTCTGTTCACTGTAAAGTTAAAAATAAAGGCAAAATGTAAACAGTTGTTTCAAACAAACTATTTTTTTTATTAACGAACAAGCACGTTTACATTATAGGTTAATTTTTTAAATAAACGATGAATGCACAATATATGGATTTCTGTCATCAGAATTATATGATGTGATCAAATGGTGTTTAATACTTAAGTCCTGAACATATCAGTGAATGTGAGTCCTGTGTCAGTGAAGTTAATTCAGTACCTTTGACTTTGCAACAGTACAGCAGTGCTTGAGTCAAAAACATTCAGCAGATGAAAAACAGTAGCAGGATATGAGTGGATCAGCTGTATCCAGTCGCTAACAGTAAAGTTCAGTGCAGTTGTTTCACAGAGCAGAAAAGGCTGTGCAGATCCAACTTTAGTGAAAAATCGTGTAGTACTGGGTACCTAGAACACAAAACCAGATCATTTACACATTTGTGTTTCATAAATACAGCAAGTTTAGAGTGAAAAAAAGTTCAATCATCGACTCAAACAAAAAAACATTTTTGTTTGATTAAGACTTGAATTTACTGATTTCCAAGTAAATCGAAGATTTAATTAATAAAAAAAATGTAATTCTGTCATTAATTATTCACCCTCATGTTGTTCCAAACCAGTAAGAGTTTTGCTCATCTTCGAAACACTTAAAGGGTTAGTTCACCCAAAAATGAAAATTCTGACTAATTATTCACCCTCATGTTGTTCCAACCCTGTAAGAATTTCCTTCATCTTCAGGACACAAATTAAGATATTTTTGATTAAATCTGATCTATCTCACTCCTCCATAGCCTTCTAAGGGATTGAAACTTGGCGGCCAAGAAAAGTTATTAAAGACATTGTAAAAATAGACAGAGTGACTACAGTGGCTCAACCTTAAGTTTATCAAGTGACAAAAATACTTTTTGTATGCAAAAAAAAAACCAAACTAA